>NC_137153.1:26985253-27585253 GCF_951394435.1 Stenella coeruleoalba | reverse complement strand
AAATACTAGTATTAATAAAACGTTTAAATAGTACTAAACAGCACAATTTAAATATCAATTATATGCTGTCATTAGTTTTTCTCTTAAGAAAATCAGTTCTTGGGCTTTTGGATTTGTTTTCTTTTAAGTACCCAGCATCCTTTTCATGGTCATACACTGAGTCGATATCCACACCATCTAGTGACACCCTATGTGGTTCCCGCAGGCCCCCTCTGGCTCACTCTGCAGTGACTCAGGTCTGTCTGCATGTTGCGTGGTGAGAGGCCACCAGGCCCCAGACTAAAGCAGCACGGTCTGGGCCACCTTGCTGATTGTGGTCGCAGCTTTCTCTAGTTCCTCTTCTGTTTGTTCCACTGTGACCACAACCCTAATGCTGAGAAATAATAAGGGACACAAAAGACAGTCAAATGAGAGTCTATACCAAGGGTCAGCCTGCCACCTGTTTTTGTGAATAAAGCTCTTCTACTGGAACATGGCCTACTGTCCATAGCCACTTTCTCACTGCCCCGGCAGGGTTGCGTAGTTGTGGCAGGGACCTTGTGTCCTGCAAGCTGAAAGTATTTTACTTTCTGCTATTTACAGGAGTTTGCCGTTCCCTGCCTGGACTAGTAGCGATCTAGTCAAGGTAATCTTGCAGTAGGGCTCTGCCCAGGGCCGGCAGGAAACTCTGTCCTTTAAATCTACCGCTGCAAGCAGTATCACGCCCAAAGCAGGAAGTCAACGTTTCTCATATTAATGAGTGTGTGGTTGTTCATAAGTGTAATTCAATTAAGTCATATAGAGGTTCTACAATACTTTGATGCGAGGCAGAAATGTTCAAGTTTTCAGGAAACTGAAGACAAGAAATATCAGCCTGACAGGGCACTTCTACCCCTGTCCCTCTCACTCCCCTCTGCAAACATCTGCATCCGCCACTGGACACATACACACTGAGTTGGGCTGGGCCCAGAGTCCTGAGGGCACAAAATGACGGTGGCCCCTGTCCTCATGAAACACAGGATCACAACTTTGGATGGTGTAACTAGAACGGAGAGAGCAGGATCTTTAGGGTGCTTTCGAGCTGCTGCCAGAACAGTCTTCCAGAACCCAGCCCAGTGCTCCACGCCTGCACAGCGCTGACTTTGTGTGCTCTCGTGGGTCTCTCCCAGACTCTTCCAGGCTCCCTCTCCATGGTGCCTCTCAAACCTGTGCTCTGGGCTCCCCAGGTGCACCTGTAGGTCTCTACGCCACTGCAGACCCTGCTGGAAGGCCTGATGCCCACCCCAGCTTGTTTGATATGCTTGATTTTGCAGGCTTGGCTTAAGTGTCTCCTGTTCTAGGAAGCCTCAGCCCGTCCCAGGCCAGAACTAACCATGCCCTCCTCCTCTGTGACCTCCCTGACCTGTGTCATGACCCTGAAACCCTCAAGCTCTGGGTGTCTACCTTCTTGGACTACACTGTTTAAGTGCTTAGGGGACAGAATCAGGTGTTGAATGAACGCCAATTTTAAATCATGAGTCAAGGTGCCTTCCCACTGAGGGCTGCTTGAACCTCTGTAGAGGTTTTCCCCACTGTCACTTTGCTTTTCCTTGGGTGTTTAATACATATTTGTCAGATGAAGTACCACATAGTGCTTGGGCAAGAGGTGGGATGAGCAGCAACCCCCAGACTGTGCCCCCCCCCACACACACCGTAAGGACTATCCTGGTGGCGGAAACAGCTGGCCCAGCACATGCTACCGCAGCACAGTGGTAGGTCGTCGCCAATGCGAACCTGGGCTGTCCCAGTTCGTTCTTGGGATTGCAGATGTGTCATTAAGTTAATTACAGAGTCCTGAGGGCATTTCCAATTAAAATGGGAAAACATCTAGCTTAAGAACAGAAACAGGTGATGTTCTATCTTTTAACAATACACATTCTTCCTTATCTTGTGACAGTCTTTCAAAAAATTTCAAAACATAATACATTTCATACAGAGTTTAAAGTAGAAAACAATGACTCAGGTCATAATTTTAAGTCTACCAACCTTGGAGGAGGGAGATACTTCTCTTCTTTCTCCAGGTAGCGCGCCTGAGTTAACGCGATGCCTCTGTCCATGCACTGTATGAGGAAAAGGAATACATTTGCAACCTGGACTGCAGACACTGATCATTAAAACAGGAAGGTGCAGTGAAATGCTACTCTCAATAGTAGTTTTAATTCATTTTTCCAATTATAACTGCTAGAAGACAAAACAAAATACCACAGAATCATCTTGAGAGCACTGTTCTACAGAACTTCCTGCAATAATGGAGGTGTTCGCCCTGTGCTGTCCAGGACGGCAGTCAGGGGCCCACGTGGCTCTCGGGCACTTTGAGATATGGCTAGTGCAACTGTAACACTGAACTTTGAATCTGACTTAATTTAAACAGCCATAGGTAACTAGTGTTTACCACTTTAGGCAAAGCAGAGTTAGGACAGGGGGAAACAGGACCAACAAAGCCCCGGAGGCTAACCAAGAGCTGCACTTAGTAACGCCAGCAGAATCATTTCAGAGAGGAACTGCTCACACGTCAAGTATCAACAACACCTCTGATTCCCATGTGCTACACTCGGACACAGTGCTACCAAGCACAGAAGAGTCTGGTGTCACATTTTGCACAGCTTTCCAATACATCAGCTACCTGCCAACATTTTTTAAAAAATTAAATAATCGCTATCAAAATAAAGCATAAAGTCAGACGAGGGTAATGGTTTATAAGGGTTTCTCCTTGGGGTGATGAAACGTTTTGAAATCAGTGATGGCTGCACAACCCTGTGAGGATACTAAAAACCACTCAACTGTATACTTTAAAGAGTGAATTTTATGGAACGTGAATTGTATTTTTAAACAAATGAACAAAGAAACTAACAGTCAGCTAGAGCAAGGGGTGTTGTAAAGGAAAGAACAATCACTGCCAGCGTGTGGCAGTGCAGGTATTTGCCTGAAGAGGGGCCATTCTGTAAGCTGTGAGGCAAGGTTTTCCTCTGCTAGGAAAAGATGGAAAACAATGGCAGGCAATGTCTTTTGCTGATTCTACATTCTGGAAGTCTACTTGGAAAAGTTAACTCCTTCTGCAAACATCTGGACTGGCTCTGTTTCTAGTCCTGTCTAGTTAAGAAACAGTATAAACCATAGCTCAGTTTGTAAAAACTGTTTTATCAGGAAGTCAACAAAAATTTGGCAGAACTGCTCAGTTCCGCAAAGCTTAAACAAGAACTACGGTGTCATGATCCTTTTTTCTCTTTCAAATATTGAAAAGAAAAAGCAAAGAGGAACAGGACAAAAGACTTATTAAGATGGAAGCTGCAATGATGCAAAGAAACTCTAAGAGTTTTCCTCTTCCTTCCTACAAATGCAGTTTCCAGATAGTATTCTGTTCCCTTCCCCAGAGCCTGTTCTCTCCTTATTCAATTCTCAAGGTGATTTCCTGAAGACAGCCAATATCCAGCGGGAGCCCACAGATGTAATTTTGGGATCTGTGAATTGTCCAGACTCACTTTTTCTTTTTGTTATGAGGATAACCTATGTAAGAGAAGTATCGAGTCACTTCATTCACATGCCCTTTCTGAATCTCCCTCTGGAACAGAGTCGCAGTAAGACCTTAGCTGTCGCTACCTAGTGAGAAAAGAACCGAGGTGGATCTGACTGGAACTGACACCCTGGCACCTAGAGAAGGCCCACGTCCTGTGACACAAAGTCACCCTGAGGGGGGTTGGAGGGGAGGCTCTGGGATAATAACGGCGTCACCACAGACTCCAACATAGGACATGCAGCTTCACAAGGCTGCTCTGGCGGCAGTCAGCGTCAGTCACACCACCCGGCAACTCAGTTACAAAAACAAACTCAGCTGTCACATGAAGGTAATGTCATAATTTGACTCTTACTAGGCTTGTCTGTTCTGCTCATATTTGTTATAAATTTGTTTTGGTATTACATTTGTATGGGAGCTCTAATTAAAAGGATGCTGTACTTCCTTTTATAGCTTATACATTTAAGTAATATGACAATAAAAACACCGAGGCAGTAAAAAAGGTCTGTGGGATGCTTTTCCCCTTTAAAGAGTTTTTTTTCATGTTTGCAGAGCTGCACCTGAGGAGACATCCGTGACATTTCCTCACCCAGCGAGGCGAGAGCCACTCCAGCCTGTTCATTCATAATCTGACACGTTTCCTTAATTAGGAATCTCATATTCTGGGTTTGGTTTTATTTTGTTTTTTTAGGACAACTGACTCTGGAAGGCCACAAGTTGCAAGAAGCTCTCCACGAATCAATGCTGCACAAATTGCAAGAAGCTCTCCACGAATCAATGCCTGCAGGTACTGTGGTTCACACATCGTAGGGTACAGGTCAGCTGAAGCCAGAGGCTGGCTTAGCACCACAGTCTCCATACTGAGCAGCCACGTGACTGCCTGCTGTGCCACAGCCGGGCAGGGGCACATGGCAGACTTGACCGTCACTACTACCCTGATGCCTGGCAGCACGGACTCAGGGAAGGAGCCTCTGAAAGGAACCGTCAGGACAAGCAGGACAAGGAAATTCTCAAATACATACTCCACGTATTTCAGATTCAAGTACAAGGCAGCACCCCCCTTGGTGCTCAGTGCTGCAGGGCCACTTGACCATTCTTTAGAAGGAGGAAAGTGAGGAGAGAGGACTTGGGTGAAAGCAGCTCTACTGAACAGTAAAAGGCCAAGGGATCTTCCCTAGTGATGCGTTTCTTAGTTAATAACTAAGGTACACTTAGTAGTAAGACTTTCAGAAGTCAGACATTTAAATCAGGCTCCCAAGTTAGGCATGGTAAAGGAGTGGCTCTTCTTCCTTCCTTTTTGGTTACAAGATTATTTCGACCTGTTTCTGAGCTATGCTGGGTGTTCAGCCCCAGTCAGCTGTCCGGTGTTGTGCGCCATCACCATACACAATGCCATCCCCACCTACATGTGCAAAAGCCTGGCTTTGTAAATAGTAAGCAACTGGGTTTTCTGGAAGACTAATTATTCAGAGTGGAAGCAAAGTGTATTTTAATACAATGTGGCAAAGAACACAACTTCAATGTGAACTGAAAATTGACCCAATGGAATAACCTGCAGCCTGTCAGCAGAGACTGCTACAGACTCCACTGGGCAGGGACAGATGTCGGGAAGGCTGGGCATCGGAACAATTCCATGTCACCAGAGGGGTAACCACAATTTCTGTTGTACCCAATCTCTTAGGGCAAAGAGAGCATTCTTAAAAATGACCTTAAAAATTGCTTGGGTTCAGGGTAGAGGAGTACGAAGAGATTCACCCGAATAACTGGATACTCACTTGAGTTACTATTTCCTGAAGTAGTTTAACATCTCTTTCTCGACACCCAGTGCTCTCTTCCAGCTGGAGGTGAAATGCTGGAGAAATGGACTCACCCACCACTTTTAATCCAGAAATGCTGAGGAAGGGTAACACACACACAAGCATAAATCCTCTTCCGAGCTCAGATTTCTCACATATAAATAATTTTACAAAGTCTGCATTAATGAAGGTGACAGAAACTTGGGACTTCCATGGGAAACATCATGTGGTGGGATTCCAGATCTGACAAAGGGAGGTAAAAATGCACGCTCTGGGCAGTGCTTCCTAGTCTAGGACACCCTGCAGCATGGCTGGGAAGAGGATTCCCAGTCCCGCGGGACCCTCCGGCTCACATTTCACAGAGAACACGTGCGTCATCCCCAGCCTCCCACCAGACGGTCTACGCGCCTCACCCACCTTGGCTGGGGCCAACCCCTCCTCGAGGGGCCCCTTGCAGGCCCACTCAGCCCTGGGCCTCTGCCCTGTCGCTTCCTCTCACCTGCTCTCTCCTGTTCTTGCACGGTTAGCGCCAGACACGCCCGGTCCCAGGTCCAGGGGGGGCCTCCCTCATCACCCACTTTAGGGAAGTGTCTGCACCATCATTTTCTATTACCTCTGTTTCCTCCATGGATAACATATTACAATTGATAATGTTGCTTCCTTATTTTCTAAATCTTTAGTTTGTATCTTGTCTTTTATAAACAACAGGGATAATTTCTGACACTAAAATTTTATACTTTGATCACCAACAGTATATTTAGGTTGTAAAGCTGTCTTCTTGTGTACATGTTTAATTTTAAATTTTTCTTGAATTACAATTATTTTCTTCTCTCTTAGGATTAACAGCACAGAAATCTGCTGTTTCTCAGGAAGGAAGGGAGATTTCTTTAGGGGTGAAAGCCTGTATTTTCAAATGATTATTGCAGTGTTATGAGAACAGTAGGCCATATAATTTAGCCATGTATGGTTTGATTTCTGACCTATCTCCTAGGACAAAAAGAGTGATACATGTCTATTTGAAATTGGGCTAAACATTTTAAATGGCTTTCATTTAGTCTGCTTTACCTGGAAAGATTTGCTTTTCCCTTAGAATGAAATGAGCACAAAAAGCACTTGCTGGCATATTCGATTCTTCAAACATGTTTAGGACTCAACAAGCTTTTACTGAATGACTACCTGTGCCGAGTATCACATGAAGTGAGGAAGCTAAGCTCACCTGCCTTTCAAACCACCCTTGAACATCATTAATTTGTGTCTACTTTCTTTAAATGTAATGCATCACACTAGGATCTCTCAGTAAATCAGGCTGCAGATTTGAATCATGGAATCTTAGACTCTAGGGCTTCTGGAATATGGGGAAACCTTATAGATCAGTTGTTTTACTACTGTAGAAACTAAGAAATATGCTTTCAAAACCCATTTCTTAGGTGAATTTTGAATGTGTTAAACTTGTACACAAAGAAGTATTAATTGTTTTAGGTCATGTACTCTCAGGGAGAACTTAAAAAATTACTTTTCAAATTGCATTTCATATGAATTAAATGGCCTGGATTTTCCTTGATACAAACAAGGCACCTATAAGCCCAATCGAGCTTATTATTTGCTCAAATGGGCTCATCTCACATGTTAGGTGGAGCAAGTTGGTGTGAGAAGGAATGAAACAAAATGCCCTCTTTCTGGCTGCCTGGATGCTGCATTAAAGTTTAACTAAAACCAAATGGACAGAGAATTATAACTTGAGTTCAGAAAGTTAGAAGTTGTGTTTCAGAGCCTGTTATACTTAAAAAAAAAGCATTTCTGGAGAGCACATTATTTACCATATTATTTTACCCATTTTACCAAATGGAAATACTAAACACTGGTCTAGGTCCTAGGGATAGAACAATCAACAGTTCAGACGTGGTCTCCATCATGTGCTTAGTGTGGGGAAAGCGCTGGACATGAATAATTATCTGTTAGAATTTAGGAGCTCTTCAAGATTCCAGCAAGGACCCAAAGCAGCATAGGCCGCTGACTTCCTCTCCCAAATGCAACCTCAGAGATGAGAGAAGCAAATCACTGATTAGAGGAGACTAAAAAAAATTACTTAGAACTGAACACTGAAAATACTTACTGCCTTTGAAATGTTTATCCTTAAGATATTTATTGGAAAATAATAACACCAATAACCTAAATGTAAAAAGCTAAAAAAGAGTAAAAAAACACAATTCAATGAAACAAGAAAGTAGAGAAATAAGGAAAAAAAAATCAATCAGAGAAAACAAAATATGAGTAAAAAACAAAATCAAACTTAAAAAACGTGCTGGGCAAAATCCTGGACAGATTATCATAAGAATGAAAACGACAGAAACAGAAAATAAAAAGGGGAAATAACAGACACAAGAGAGATAATCACAGACTATGCCCAGCCCAAAGGCCCCAAGTCTAGAGAGTCTTACAGAGGAGTCCTGCTCAACTTTGAAGAAACAAATAATCAAGCCTGGTCTTATACAATGGCTCCACAACGCAGGGAAGTGGAAAAACTGCTCAATACTTTATTGAGGCTACCACACATTGATTCCTAGGTTATTGTAACAAAAGATTATAGGCCCATTTAAATTATAAATATGGATATAAAAATTCAAAATTCTAACAGGGCAGAAAAATATACTGTAATCAAGGAGGGATTTACTCAGGAATGCAAGGATGTTTTAACATCAGAAAATACAGTCATCCCGCAGTAGTCACAGGAACATTCTGGGTAAAGTGCCGTAGAGGTGGGTTTCAGTAGTTTCAAGTGTACATGAGAGGTGAGGATGTGGAGAGGGCATAAACAACTCTGGAAAAAGACTGGCTATAAAGAGAAGCAGAGCAATGGGCTAGTTGCTAGAGGGGAGTATGGGGCCACAGGAAAGAAGAATTTAAGACAAGATAGGGCAGGGTGTACTTGAATGCTAATCAAATGACTCAGGAAAGGGGAGAGACTGAAGAGAAAGGAGAGGAGACAACCAAAGGCACTTGGTCCTTAAGAAAGAAGAGCTGTGATAGATGGAGGAACGTTTCTTTGGCTATAACACGAGGGAAGACTGGTTCGGATACCCGCAGGTGTGCAGGTCTGTGAGGGAAAATGAGGGAGTTCCCAAGCGACAGCATGAGGCAAGGCTGTCAGCTAAAACTGGGTGGAGTGAGACAGAGGGTTAGGGATTTTGGAGAGAAGAAAAAGTGTGAAAGAACTGGGAAAAGTAGAGGATTGGATTTAAAAAATAAACAAATTAACACTCATAGAATAAAGGGCATCTGAGGTAGGTGTTCATGAATTGACAGTGACTCCAATGTGCTAGGCTGAACTGGTTTATTAATATTTCATAAGCCAATGTAACTGGAAACAATAATATCTCTCTACCATAAATCATACAAGGACTTTTGTTAGGATCAGAAAGTCAGACCCAACTTCAATTATTTCTCCCCCTACTTTATCGGGAACATCTGTGACCCGCTTATTTATTAACTGTCCTTTTTAGAAAAGTTTCTAGTTTCCATATCTGGCAATAGGGATAGGACTTCCATGACTGAGAAGGCAGGTTTCAACTTGGAAAGGCAAAAAGAAACCACAGGCAAGGTGAGATCATTTTCTGTAAGATAAGAAATCTGCCTGAAGATGTCACTAGCCTCAATTTTTTTCTCAATTCTAGAGGAATCTTAAAGAACTACTCTTGTGTTGTTAAAACAAAAGTAAACAGAACACTCATAAGGTTCACTTCTATTTCACTTGTTTCTTTTTCTTGAAGTAACTTAAAATAAATCAGTAATTTTCTAAAAAGCAGCATGGACAGTATGAACCCACTGTCATCCTTTTATCCTTACAAGATGTGTGGAGATTCGCCAGTGTTCATGCTGGTTATTTCTGGTGGCAGCACGTTGTGTTATTTTTTTTCATCTTTGTTACCTTCTGTACTGCTGTAGTATTTTACCAACGAGCTTGTATCATTTTTAGAAAAACAAAGTTATGATATTTTAAAACAATGACAAAATGAATGCTCTGGTTTCACACACAGAGACAAATTTGAATGAACTGTGTTTTTGGTTTCTTAGCTGCAATTTAGACAAACTGACTCAAGCCTATTAAATGCACTGAAAACCAAAGAGGTGACATTCAAAATTTTTCACAAGTTGTTTAAATGTTGTGCAGATAAACTTTTGAGTTGGTTGAAAATATGTAAAACTCACCCTTGTAAAGCTTTATGAATTCGTTTGCACTTTTCCTTCAACACTGCAAAAATATCTGAAGGAAACAAATACATTAGTACATTTGGAAGACTGCATATACTAATCTAAAAATGTTTTTAAAGATCCAGTTCATCAATTTAAAATGCAGCAAATCCTTCTGCCCACTAATAACACACAAATAGACTGCCAGTAACTCCTCTGAAGGTCCCCAACTTTCATCTGTGGCATATACTAGCTGGCACCTGCTCACCCAACTTTCAGCAAAATCTGGGATGAGGTTTTCCACAACAAAACAATGGCTCTTGTTCTTATTAAGATACTATAAATTATCTGGCCAAGAACAAAAGGGTACAAATATATTAAATATTTCTGGACCCTAAACAATTTGGGAAAAAATAGACATTGCAGTAATGTTTATGATCTCTTCTTGATATTTTCACTTTCTTTTAAGGAAAATCCACAAACTGAAATATCTGAGGAGACAGGAGTGGCAGGTATCTGACAAGCAAGCATGTGAATGTGCACACAGAAACACTCACTTTTACTGATTCTCTGAATTAAAACCAATGCTGAATCTTTAGAAATTTATAAAATTTAAAATTACAAATACCAGGCCTGCTTTTCCATTTTCCTTTTAGCCTTTGGTGAGGAGGCGCTATCACAGCCCCAAACCACATTTTAAATTGAGTCGACTGCCCATTAAGCAAGCTTTAATAGTTGGTAAACCTGTATGGCCTCAGCACCAACTCATGAATCAAAGGCTGATGAGGAAAACTAGACAACAGTTATAAAATTATAAGTACCAAGAATTAGCATACTTCAGCTAATTTCTCAAAAAACCCCGATAAACTAAAGGATGACTGGCCCAGAGCTAGTCCCTCCTTTTCCTGGCATCTCTGCCCACCAAGGGAGCGAACTTTTCTTTGGCTCTGCCTTCACCTCCAGAAACACGAGAGAAGCTCTAACCCGAAACCCTGAGGCAGGGACAAAACTTCTTCACCATCATTTTTCCCATAAATTGCCAGATAACGTAATTCAGAGCCAGAGCTTTGTCTGGGAAATCATTTCCTCCAGCTAATTTCTCCAAAAAGGCAAACCAGCAGCATGGCTAACATGACTTGAAATATCTTTGACTTCCTGTGTTTAAAGGTTATACCTGGATTTTCTTCCATGATGTTGAGGGCCTCAATTGCAGCAGCAGCTAAGAGGGGAGGTAATGAAGCTGAAAAGCAGTATCCCTGGCCGGAAAGTCGCTGAGAAGAAACACACAAGTTATAAAACATAAACACTTTTTTTTGTCTTTGTTTTCCTTTGGCTAAAAAAACTAAAGGCACCAAATCTCTGCATTCCCTATCAAATAGCACGTACAAATGGTGAGGTGGTAAGACCCAGGCATGTACAGAAGTTATGTAACAAAACCAAAACTTTTTTAGAAAGGGAGATAATTTCTAAATGTAAATATTTTGAATGATTCTTTAACAAATCTACTTCTAAATAAAAATTGTGTGACAAACTAAGTTAGAATGAAATTTTGTAATAGCAGTTACATTTTTAGTTGACCAATGGAGCAACAGGTTTCAGTTTTTACTTCTGTTTTTAAAAAGAACCCACCTGATGGTCAATTACAAAAGACCTGCCACAGCAGAAACCCCCAATAGAAGCAAGTGAATTCTCCATGTTGGCACTGATAAGATCAATATCATCAATCTGTCAGAAAAGAGGGACAGCGGGAGTTATTTCTCAATTTAAAGAAAAGTTGGGGGGAAAGGCCAATGTCAATCCTAGAGACAAAATTTCAGCACTAATCATGTCAACATCTGGATTCAAACTACCTCCTTGAAAATAAAGGGTAAGTCATACAAAATCAATCGTTAAAAGGACCAATGTTTCATAGCCCACCTCTGAAGATGTCTCACTTTATACTTTTTTGCCATTCCATCATTCATTGACAATTTATTCACCGTGGAAGAGCTAGATAAAAGATGAAATCTAAAGTTGTTTGATACTAAACATATTCAGAGGTACAAGATAAGATCATTTCCTTGCTAAAACAGTGGTCTCAGCTGTCCTTCTCCATAGAAGGTACTTGAGAGAAATAAACAGAAATCTATCAGGGTTTTGAACACTTTGGAGCAAGTACTACATTCCATTTACCTTTTCTACCTTTTCAAAAATGAAATCAATTTATCCAAACATGATGGCAATGGGCCATCATGGGCTCTGACCAAAATGGACCAACTGGGCAGTGGATGAACCTAATGTGCCCACTGGGCTCCTGAGTACCCACTACATTCTCAACAGCTCAGCACTCCTTTGGTCCTCACCTTCTGCTCCAGCCCCCAGCACCAAGTTCCATCCTGCATACAGCAGCCATTCTGTAATTACTCACTGATGGCCATAATAATGACTGGTCAGATCACATCTGGTGTTTTCCCAAGTGTTCCACAGATCCAACAAGGAAACCTGTGCACTATTCTTTTTTTTAACCTTTCATTATGAAAAATTTCAAACATATACAAAAGTATAAAGAATCCCCATCACCAGATTCAATAATTATCAACTTATGGACAATCCTGTTCCACGTATAAGCCCCCTACTGCCCTCTTCATTTCTTTGGAGCAAATCTCAGACTTTTTATGTTTTCATCTATAAATATTTCAGTGTGCATTTCTAAAAGATATGCACTCTTCCAAAAACATTACCACACTTAAAAAATGAAAAATTTCTTAATATCAAATACTGAGTGTTCAAGCGTCTGTCTCACAAAGCTTGTTTTTCACAGTATTTGTTTGAATTAGGGTCCAAATAAGGTTCATACATTCTGCACTCTTACTCAAGCCATTATAAATACTACCTCTGAGACAACTGCTGGAAGCAGTGAGGAAACTAGAACAGTGAAATTAGATAGTGCTTTTTCCTTCTTTAAAATGTTCATGCCTTAAAAATTGCTCTGGTGTAAATTTTACTTGAATTACATTTCCATTTATCTTAAATTCTTCAGTGCATTTCATTGCCAAATGTCAGTTTGTCTTTGAAGAGTATGCTTCAGTCAACTTGGTGTGATATTCATTCTGCTCTGCATTTTTCTCTAGGTCTGTATGGGTAGAGGGATGCAAATAATCTAAGGTGAGTTTATGTTTTATAGTTCAACATTTTAACACAAGTTGCAAAACTTTTATGCACAAGATTTGGAGAAAAGCTTCCTTCACATCAACCACACAGAGGTGGGTAAGGACAGGTTCTGCAGATGGGCCCACACTGTTCCTCTCCGAGGCTCTAGGAGCAAAACCCACTAAGAGTGGGGCTAGTTGAGGCTCATTTCCTTTCAGCAAAAGAAACAATGAAAAACTCACTCCAGTTGTCTGGGACCTTGAACAGCTTTGTGAATCCATGCTGGTGGTATTTCTATTTTATATATATATATATATATATATATATATATATATATATATATCACCCCCATACACACAAATAAAAATACAGAATTTTAAATATTAGAAAGAACATCTTTTCACTGCTTTGATACTTTCTAAAGGACAACTTAGAGAATTCTTACTGATTTTAAAGAAAAAATGGAAGGCAAATTTAACTGTTTCTAGAGAAGAAACACTGAAAGCTGGGATCAAATGTTACCATGTAAACAGAACACAAATTCTATGATTAGCCACTGAGTTCCAAGGGAAGATAGGGACCCTGGTCTGGCTGACCCAATCCTCTGTGGGCTCAGTGAAGTGACAGACACCAAAGCTGCACCCTGCACATTGATGAGGAACACTGTCTTGTGCCCATGAAACCTGCCCAGCAGGATGGAACTGCATGGTTACTGTAAGAGGGAATGTTCCAAAAAAGGAGAGCTTACATCGATTCCAAAATGTTCAGTGACTCCTCGGCCATGCTCCCCCAGGACTCCAAACGAAAGGCTTTCCTCCAGAAAGATCCTTGCTTTATATTTGTATTTTAACTTAACCTAAGTGGTAAATAAACACAACTTTAAAATACTGAAAATTCATAAAATTCATATTTGTGAATCTGCCTACATGCTAAAATTTATTTGTAACCTCCAAATCGATACTTAGGGCATATTTGCAGGGTGGTGAAAAACTTTGAGTCACCTGAAATGCACCTTCCCAGCTGAGTTAACAGGCTACTGCTTCAGCTTATATTGCAAACAAGTGTCCTTTTCACATTCTGTTTACTGCCACATTTTTCGCATTTTGTGCTTTTCTTTGTGATTTTGTTGTTTAAAATGGCCCCCAAGCACAGTGCTGAAGTTTGGCCTAGAGTCCCTAAGTGCAAGAAGGCTGTGATGTGCCTTATGGAAAAAATGTGTGTGTTACATAAGCTTCATTCAGGCCTGAGTTATAATACTGCTGGCTGTGAGTTCAATATGAATAAATCAACGATACATATTAAATAAGGTGTCTTTAAACAGAAACACATATAAAACAACGTTATGTATTGAGTGACTGATGAAAATGTTGTGACTAGAGGTTTGCAGAAAACTAACTCTGTATTTGCGCTAGGAGCAAAAGTTCAGTATTTGCAGCAGTTTTACAGAACATAAATACACACACACACACACACACACACACACACACACACACACACACACTTTATAGAACATAACTACCATGAATAATGAAAAATAACTGTATTTTAGATGCTCTAAAATGGTTCAATTTAACTCAGTAATACAGACAGCACAATGCCAATTTTTAAAGAAGGAACTGTTAAGACATTATGAGTACAGACATGTAATCTATCTGTTAAATACTGGTCTGATTATACATAAAAACTCCTAGAGAAATGTTGTAAATATTCTTCCCTCAGAGGCACTGTTCCAATTTAGATTCATTTTTTTAATCCAGAAAAAGTTTTCATTAATATGTTTTTTAATCTTATTTTTCCCCCTTTGCTTTCCGGCTTATAAGAAAGTCCTTTCCCATCTAAGGTTTAGATGCATATTTATCTATATGTTCTTCTAATTATTTCATAAATTTTTTGGTTTATACATTGGGAGGCTGAACATATGTACAGATTTTTTCCCCCTAGTGTTTAACTGATTTACCCCTTTATGATATGTATGTGATAAGTTTCACAGCTGAATTAAAATACAGTGATTATCAACCACTAAATTTTTATATATATAACATGAGAAGTTGGGCTCTTAAATCTTTCCATGACTCATGTAATCTTCTCTCGTGCCAGAATCATAATTTTAGTTATTAAATGTTTAATTACTATCATTTTTTCCACTGAAACTATAGAAATAATGCACAGAAATATATAAGATGGGTTGATGTCTCATATCCTGAGTCTGATAATTTATTTTTTAACCATCAAGATTTTACAGGCTAATCTTGTGAATCAACATGAAACTGGGAGAGGGGTCCTCACTGGGCTTTTAGCTGAGTTTTCATTAACAATGAACAAATTGATTTGGGGAGAATTACAACTTTTCAATACTGATTCTTTCCCATCCATTAATATGAGGTATTATATGAGTGAGATAGTTTCTAAAAACTATGTTTTAGAAAATATTTAATAATATCATCACAGTACTGGAACACAAATAGACAAGTAAAACAAAACAGGAATCCTTTTGTCAAACCCTAATTTGTATCCTGTAATTTTACATACTAAGTACTTTAGGTACTTGATCTGTTCCTACACTTTACATTTTGTTTCATTGGCTATATATTTGCCCATCAGTACTGCTTTATTATTGTACCCCTGTAACATACAGTTCTAGTATCTTGTGGCCGACTATCTCTCCTACATTATTCTATCAGTCTTTGACACTCACAAAAGGAAGGAGAGGAAAAAAAATCATCTCTTTTACTGACATTTAGGATGTATCTAGATTTCCTCAAGAAATAGTGAAAAACTAAAAAAATAAGATATGAAACCTTTATTTTGAATCCCTACTCAATTGATGGACTCATAGATTCAGATTTTAATGGTCAAATGCAATGGTGGTTTATTACAGGAAAATCAGTGTAATACATCATATTAATAGAATGAAGGATAACCACATGATTAACTCAGCTGAGGCAGAAAAAGCATCTGACGAACCCCAAATCTCTCATGAGACAAGCATTCAACAAATAGGAAATAGGAGGGAACTTCCTCAACTTGATAAAGGGCATTTATGGAAAACCCACAGCTAAAATCATACTCAATGGTGATGGCCTGAAAGCTTTCCCCTTAAAGAGCAGGAATGACACAAGGACACTCACTCTTGTCACTTCTAGTCAGCACTGTACTGGAAGTTCTAGCCAGAGCAATCAGGCAAGAAAAAAAAAAGAAAAGCATCCATCCTTGGAAAGGAAGAAGCAAAACTAGCTCTATTCACAGATGACATGATCTTATATACAGAATACGATCCACAAAAATACTGTTTCAGCTAATAAACAAGTTCAGCAAAAGTTGAACGATGCAAGATCAATACACAAAAGTCATCTGTATTTCTATAATTAGTAGTGAACAATCCAAAAAGGAAATTAAGAAAACCATTCCATCTATAATAGCATAAAAAAGAATAAAATACTTCGGAATAAATTTAACCAAAGAGGGGCTTCCCTGGTGGTGCAGTGGTTGAGAATCTGCCTGCTAATGCAGGGGACACGGGTTCGAGCCCTGGTCTGGGAGGACCCCACATGCCATGGAGCAACTAGGTCCGTGAGCCACAACTACTAAGCCTGCGCATCTGGAGCCTGTGCTCCGCAAAAAGAAAGGCTGCGCTAGTGAGAGGCCCGCGCACTGCGATGAAGAGTGGCCCCCGCTTGCCACAACTAGAGAAAGCCCTCGCACAGAAACAAATATGCAACACAGCAAAAATAAATAAATTAATAAACTCCTACCCCCAACATCTTCTTAAAAAAAAAAAAAAAGTAACCCAAGAGGTACAAGACTTTACAATAAAAACCACAAACAATACTGAAAGAAATTGAAGAAAACTGAAATAAATGGAAATACATTCCATGTTCATCAATGACAAGACTTAGTATCATTACGACGGCAATACTTCCCAGAGTAATCTAAATATTCACTACAATCCCTATAAAAAAACTCAATGTAATTTTTTACAGAAATGGAAAAGCTGATCCTAACATTCAAATGGAATTTCAAGGGATGCCAAATAACCAAAACAATCTTGAAAAAGAACAAAAATGGAGAACTCACGTCTTGATTTCAAAGTTTACCACAAAGCTACATGAATTAAGTAATTAAGCATGGTACTGGCATAAGGCTAGACATATAGACAAATGGAATAGAACTGAGAGTCCAGAAATAAACCCATATACCTACAGTCAATTGACTTCGGCAAGGGTGCCAAGACCATTCAATGGGAAAACAATAGTTTCTTCAACAAATGGTACAGGGACAAATGGATAACCACATGCAAAAGAATGAAGCTGAATCCCTCTCTCACAGAATATACAAAAATTAAGTCAAAGTGGATCAAAGACCTAAAATAAGAGTTAAAACTATAAAAATCTCAGAAGAAAACACAGGGGTGTATCTTCATACCCTGCAATATATTTCTTAGATATGACACTAAAAGCACAAGTAACAACAAAAACTACATAAATTGGACTTTTCCAAAATTAAAAACTTTTGTGCATCAAAGGACACTATCAAAGAAATGAAAAGACAACCTATAGAATGAGAGAAAATATTTGCAAATCACGTACCTGGAAAGGGTCTAGTACCCAGAATACATAAAGAACTTTACAAAAAGACAACCCAGTTTAAAAATGGGCAAAGGACTTCTACAAACATTTCTCCAAAGATATACAAATGGCCAACACAAGAAAAGTGGCCCAACACTATTAGTCATTCATGAAATGTAAATCAGAAATGCAAATATACTTCACATCCACTAGAATGGCAAAAATTAAAAAAAAAAAAGTATACATTGGTAAGGATGTGGAGAAACTGAAACCCTCCTCCATTGCTGGTGGGAATGTAAAATGGTATAAGCCACTGTGGAAAACAGTATGGCAGTTCCTCAATAAGTTAAAAATAGCATTACCACATGATCCAGCAATTACACTGCTAGGCACATACACAAAAGAGTTGAAAACAAGGATTCAAACAAATACTTGTACATGAATGTTCACAGCAGCACTATTCACAAATGCCAAAAGGTGAAGCAATCCAAATATCTGTTAACAAAAAAACCAAAATGTGATATACCCACACAATGGAATATTACTTAGCTTTAAAAAGGAATGAAGCGAAGAGTAGCCCCTGCTTGCCAAAACTAGAGAAAGCCCACACACAGCAACGAAGACCCAACGCAGCCAAAATTAAATAAATTAAAAGAAAAAAAGAGGAATGAAGTACTGATAAATGATGCCACAAATTGGATGAACGATGAAAACATTATAAGTGAGTGAAGCCATAGTCATATATTATATGATTCCATTTATCAGAAATACCCAGAATAGGTAAATCCATACAGACAGAAAGCAGACTGGTGGGGGCTGGGGGCAAGGAAAAATGCGGAGTGATTGCTTAATGGGTACTGGGTCTTCTCTGGGAGTGACAAAAAAGTTTTACAACTATCTAGTTGATGAGTGCATAACACTGCGCACGTACTAAATGCCACTGAACTCTACACTCTAAAATGGCTAGTTTTATGTTATGTGAATTTCACCTAAAAAAAAATCTCAACAGTCATGGTTTCTAAAGACAGTGTACTGTATCCCCTTTTAAAAAGCTGAGTTTTAAAAAGTACATATTATATGATTTCATTTATACGAAGTTCTACAAAAAGCAAAACTACAGGAACAGAAAGCAAGTCAACAGTGGCTTGCAGCCAGGAATGGGGTACTGATTACAAAGGGGCATGAGGGACTTCTGGAGTGACAGAAATGTTCTATATCTTGACTGTGGTGGTGGTGGTGATAGGGGAGTATACATCTGTCAAAACTTATCGAACTGTACACTTAAAGTGAGTATATTTTATTATGTGTCAATTATACCTCAATAAAGTTGGTTTTATAAAACTCAGTCTTGGGCTTCCCTGGTGGCGCAGTGGTTGGGAGTCCGCCTGCCGATGTAGGGGACGCGGGTTCGTGCCCCGGTCCGGGAGGATCCCGCATGCCACGGAGCGGCTGGGCCCGTGGGCCGTGGCCGCTGGGCCTGCGCATCCGGAGCCTGTGCTCTGTGGCGGCAGAGGCCACAGCGGTGAGAGGCCCGCATACCGCAAAAAAAAACAAAAACAAAAAACCTGTCTTGATTACTCTTTAAAGGTCAGGGTTGGCATTTAACGTTAATCTACTACCCTAGTATGATCAGAATTTGCTTATGATACCTATTAAGCAAAGCAATGCAGACATTATACATTAAAAATGGTCATAAACAAAAGGCCTAAGTGCCAAATAGTCTGAATACTAAAATAATAAATAAACATGGTTGCTCACCAATTCTGGAAGAGGGCAAATAGTTCCAGTATTCATATACAACCCTTCGACTACGATGAAACGTCGAGTTACACGAGCCTTGCGAGGATTCTTTAAAAGAAAAAAAAAGTAGATGTTTTAAATTTCAGTAACTCCAAATACATAATCTGTTATGTGCTCTCTAGCACTTTCACCCTACAAGATTTATTCACCAAGATAAATCAACAAATAGATAGTCAAACTAAATTAATTTCAAGCTCAAGGTTTGAGATCCTGTTATTTTGAGATGAAAAACAGTGCTTTCTTCTCTCAGACATGTTTTCAGGTCACACAGTCAACTAGGAGGCCTCACACACAAACACAAACTGTTTAGACACTGAGAATACTAAAACACAAACAAAACCCTCCAAGCCCAGAATGACTGGGAAGGGACCCAAGGGAACTTTCTGGGGGAGATGGGGACGTTTTATGTCATGATGGGGGCCATGATACCTGGGCTACACGGGTATAACCACTGGTCAAAACTGTATAACTAGGACTAATGTATTTCAATGTCTGTAAATTTTACCTAAAATAAAAAGAACTCTAATGATGATGACAATCATCATCATCACAGAGATTGAGTGGGGAGTTAGGCGAAGGTTCAGATGATACAAGAATGGCAGAATATTGAAAACAAAGCCAGGAGAAGGGTACAGGGGGCTTCACTATACTACTGTCTCCTTTGAATGTGCCAGAAATTTTCCTAATAAAAAGTTAAAAAACAGACAAACCCTGATCTCCCTTATTTACCAAAAAACAGATGAAACCCTTTTCCTTCCTTACTCCTCACTACTGGTTCAAGTAAAACTGGACCATGACCTCACCCAGTGACGTTCGAAGGTGGTGCAGTGGAGGGACTCTTTCAAGTAACACACACCTTCCCACAACCCACTGATGTCATATCACTAATAAACCACTCCCATTGCTGAATTTGTAGATGTTTCAGGTACACTGCACTGAAAAAATTCCACAGAGTTTACCGCCACCTTTCTACTCAAAGGTTTCTTGCCTCTAAGCTTCTAATGAACAATTAGAAACTCAAGTATCAGAGCTATTCTTTAAGGGGTATTTTAGAACCCACAGCTGTGTGTTAATGCTCAGAAAAGTGTCGGCTGAAGCATACAAAAGTTTACATCATTCTTGGTCATCTTCACTCGTCACTAACTCAAACCTGAAGGCTGTGGGTCTGCTGGGAGGTCACAGCTGAGGACATGGGGGCATCCCGCCTCTCCCTGCCTTTAAAAAACAAAGTATCTTTCTTATGATCTTAAAATACTCAATAAAGGAATATTTTATTTTTGGAATATTCTTGGGAAATGGAAAAGTACAAAAAAGAATTTAACAAATGAGCTCGTTACACCACACACTAGTAACTTTTTCTTGTAACTACATATCTTTGTGAATTACCTTGTTCAAATCAGGGTTTTAATCATTCTAGGACGTGAGGTTTTAAAATATTATGTTGTGAACATTTTCACATTATTTAATATTATTTAAACCATGATTTTAATGGAGATTTAATATTCCACCTTGTAGATATACCGTAAATTATTTAACTACTCCCACAGTGTTGGATTTAGGTTGTTTCCCTCATTTTGTTTTTTTACATCACGTGAATACCCTTCGATCTTTGACACCACTTCTGATTCTCTTCTAAAGACAGCACTCCAGAGGGTATGGATATTTAAGAATCCCAGAATATACCTGCCCATTTACCCTCTAGAAAGGCTGTGCCAACTGAAGCTCTCCTCAGAGTTTTTGGAAGGCCCTTTGTATCCTCACATACATCAGTGTGGCAGTGATTATTACCATAAAAAGTTTTCCCTAATTGGACAGGCAAAACCTCTTACCCTAATTTTTGTAATTGTTAGTGAAGTCAGACTATTTTCTATTTGCTCAGTTATCTGCATTTCTTCTATGAACTGCTGTTTTTATCAACTGTCTTTTTTTTTTTAAGAAGGATTAATAGGGGATAAGAGAACTCTATAAGAAAAGGAATGAAAAAACATATGAACCCCATTAGTTGGGAAACTGACAAAAAGAGTTTGATCCAAACTCAGATTATTTAACTTACTTTCAAAGGAAATATAAGCATCTAAGTACAAAATATTTAAAAATTTAACATTTATTATTTTTGTGAAAACAAAATTAAAAAAGAATTATTTCTAAAAACCAAAATGTAAAGTAATTCAGAAAGCCTACTCTTGGCAGGAATACGTAGTATAAATTAATTAGTAAAAAGGTAAAAACTATAAAATGGAAATAAATTTTAAGATAACTTTGTTATTCATTAAAAAAAAAGTCCCACAGATTATAAATCTTACACAACACACACACAGAACTTGAATATGTTGTCTTCCAAATTTGTACAATGCTAACTTGGCAAAGTAACTCTACAGCAGACTGGTTCATTGGTCACACTTTCTAAGGCAGTGTTTTTCAATACGGTAGCATTCCATTACTGAATCAGAAAAGGGACATCTTTTTACAATCTGTAGAAAAAATTCATCGGTGGAATGGTCTCAATTTTAAGATTTTCCCTATAGATTTTTCTAAATTGTATAATTATAAAACACTGTCTATAGCACACTCAGCATAAAATAGCATAAGTCTATACATATTCATCACAAGAATATGTATAATCATGAAGTGCTGCTCTTAGGCTATCACCTCAACAAAGATGATAGAATCCAAAAGGAATAATGCAAATATCTGGAAAAATGGAAATTAACACAAAATTAAGGATGTGATGATCATTTTTATCAGTTACTCTAGTAACGGACGAGTTACACTGGGAAAGTCCACTTGAAAGTGGTGTTTGAGACAAAGGATGTGATGAATGGGTTCCCAGTACAATCCACACACAGTGGTTCCTGATGGAGAACCACAGACCACAGAACTACGTTCTCTGATCATGTTGTCAGGGGCAAATAAATGCTAATTCTAACAGTGATGCTTTGAACACGATTCCTCTGTTCCACTCTCTATCAGAACAACAAGGAGCAAGTTCCACCTGCCTAATTCCCTCCCTGTTCCAAGGGACTACACAGGTGCTTGAGAAGAAGTGTAAATAGGTTGCAAGGTAGAAGGAAACCATGCTTGAGGCAGCTGCTTCCCACAGGGAGCAGCTGCTCAGAGATCTGGGATGAGGTTGGGGTAGGGAGAAAGAGTCTTCACTTTGTTCATAAATTCATAAATTAAGATCTGCCGCCATAGTGTCTTCCGGTGAATTGATACATGATTTATTCTAATATGAATAAGCCTATTTTGAATTCACTAGATACATCTTGTTAATGCCCTAATGAGTTCTGTTGTTACTTCTGTAGAGTTGAGTGTACATCCCTCCACCCCCAAAATGCATGCTGTTTTTCTTTCTCTCTTTTAGAAAGCTGTCTCGATAACCTTCCCTCAAATTTGCCATATATAATTATGGCAATGATGAGGCAATTACTATCAGGCTTGACTCTCTAATCTGAGGTACATTTAATAAGTAGAAACACCCTTATTTAATGTCCAAATGTGATCCACAAGCAAGTTTTCATGACAAATTACCATTTCACTTATAATTCAGCTGGTTAGAAAGTACAAAAGAACTGAGTAATTTTCTTCAAAAGAATACCTTTTTAAAATTTTATTTTATTTTATTTTAATTTATTTATTGTTTTATTTTTTTAAGAATCATACCTTTTGATCTTCAATTTCTTGTTCTTTCAATAGTCGATCCAGGTCATCCATATCATTATGGTTAAACAGCTTAATGTCACTACGTGATGCCTGTAATCCCTTCTGAATAGCAAAGCAGGCAGCTTTATCTCTGCAAGGAAGAGAGACCCACCAAACTGGGGTTTAAAGGGTCTTGTCAACATTCTCAGAAAAGGAATGCTTGCTTTTGTAAGTTGACCAACATCCACTTGTTAAACTGAACATGGCAAATAAATAAAACATGTTTGAACTTTAATACATTATTGTTTGCACTTCACTCTGCAAGCCTTTCCACATAACTACCATACTGATTCTGTTCCAGGAAGCAAACTCTTGCCATATTTTGACATCTGAGAAATCAGCATGCATCTTACTATATGGATGGCATATTATTCAAAGTACTCTTCTCTTTCTGAAAAATAAATGAAATACTGGTGTACCTCACCATCAGTGGCATCTCTGATTTGACTGGCCACCACTTGCCATCAAAAGGAATACTGGGTTACTGACTCTACATAACCCAGGGGAGAACTCTGAGTCATGCAGATTAATCTTCAGTAAGATCTCCTAAATTGAGTTAATGGGGGGCAGGATATATTTCTTAAATTAAGTGTATTATTTAAAAGTACATGCAACACTTCTACTTCTGAGAAAATAGACGTATTTTCCCTATTTTTCTCACTGGGTACAACCAAAAATCCTGGACATCATGTATAAGACAAACATAAGATGATGCTGAAAAATGGAGAGAAAAGGCAGACCAGCGAGGGACCTGAGAAATGACATGAAACAAGTTCCTGGATTTTTCTAACTTGGAGCTGATGCAGCTGGCAAACTGGAAATGCCAACAGGCAGAGACAGAAAAGCTCTGACGAAAGTCTGCTCTCTGTAGCCAAAGGGATAGGAAAGGGGGCAGCCCGGCAAATGTCTCTACTGCAGCCAAACCACAGAAAAACCTGGGCCTGTCCCCTCCACACTAGCAAAGGCTGAGAGGGAGGCCCAGACTCTAACCGCCAGAAGGCCATAACAAGGCTCCCCAATACCCCTGTGGGCGCTGTCAGAGAAGGGAGCCAGAACTTGTATCTCTGCTGGGTAGTAACAAGTGGCTCCCACTGTGGTGTTAGTGAAGACTGTGTGGAGAGACCTAACTTCCAATTCCCTGCAGGGAGAGACACTCTCCCCTGCCTATGCTTAGGCTGTGTCAGGGGAGGCTCAGAGAAGAGTAGGACTCTCACCAACAACCAGAAGAATGAAAATAACCCCACCTCAGTGTCAATGGAGGCCCCATGAGGACCCTGGACTTGTACTTCCACCTGACAGTAATGAGGCAGCAGTGCCCCCCTGCCCTTGTTGGAAGACTGTCAGAGAAAGCCAATTAAAACAGAAAGTTTAAATAAAGCATAAACTATAACAGCATAATATGAAACTGTTCATGTTTCACTTGTCATACCAAGAACCAGAAAATATCACACAATGAAAAAACAAACAAACAAACAAAAAACAATCAACAAATGCCAGTACTGAGATGACAGAGCTGTCAGGATGATCTGATAATGACTTTAAAACAGTCATGATAAAAATGTTTCATGAGTAATTATGAACATGCTTGAAACAAATGAAAAAACAGGAAGCTGCAGCAGAGAAAAGGAAGATACAAAGAAGAATCCTGTGGGGATATTAGAACTAAAAAGCAAAATAGTCAAAAGAAAAAGCATAGTGGATGAATTCAGCAGCAGAATGGAGAGAGGAAAGAATCAGTGAGCTGAAAGATGTAACAGTAGAAATCAAGTCAATGTAAATCGCAGAGAGAAAGTAGACTAGAAAGAAAAGAACAGTCTCATGGACCTGTGAGACTACAATAAAATATGCAGCATTCAAGTCTGTGGAGTTCTAAAGAGAATGAGGGTGGGACTAAAAAGGTACTTAAAGAAATAATGGCTGAAAACCTATAGATTAAAGAATAGGCTTAAAACTATAGATTAAAGAAGCTGAGCAAAATTCTTGCAGGTAAACCCAAACAAATAAATGCCAATACAATTATAGTCAAACTCCTGAAAACTAATGACAAAGAAAAAAATCTTGAAATCAGCACAAGAAAAATGACACCTTACTTGTAAGAGAAAAGCAATTTGAGTGACAGTAGATTTCTCATAAGAAACCATTAACAACAACAACAAAAAACAAGGAACCATTAACACCAGAAAAAAGTGTCCCAATGTATTTCAAATGCTGAAAAAAAAGACCTAGCAACCAAGAATCCAAAACTAGCAAAAATATCCTTTAGGAATGAGGGGGAGAAGACACTCTCAGTTGAAAAAAAACTAAGAGACTCTGTCCCAAGCTGACTTCCCCTAAAGGAATGGCTAGAGAAAGCTCTCCACATAGAAAAAATAAATAAATAAAAGAATCTTAGATTATCAGGAAGGAAGAAAAAACACTGTAAAGAGTATGAACAAACACACTAGGCTTTTCTTCCCCTCTTGAGTTTTCTAAGTTATTTTGGATGGTTGAAGTAAAAATTATAACACTCTCTGATGTGGTTCTCAAACTGTTTACAGGAAATACTTAAAACAACTGTATTATAAATAAGGAGAGTAAGGGGATGTAAAGGAAGATAAAAGATTCATAACTGAACTGGTAAAATAACACCCGCAGAATGTGATAACTTATGCATACATATAACATCATACTTAGAGCAATGACTAAAAAACTATACAAAGAGAAACACTCGAAAACAAATAAATAAAATAAACGAGATAAATAAAAATGGAACTCCAAAACTCATTCAATTAACCCTGAGAAAGGCAGGAAAAAGAGAAAAGAAAACAAAAAACAGAGAGAACAAATAAGAAACAAAAAATAAAAATTGGGAGATTTAAGATACCATATATCAATAATTACATTAAATGTAAATGGCTAAAATATACAATTTAAAGACAGGGAGTGGCAGATTGGATTAAACATGCTGTCTATAAGAAGTTCACTTCAAATGTAATGAGATGGGTAGTAAGGGAATGTGTGTGTGTGTGTGTGTATACATGTAGTTATATATATATAGTTATATGCTATATATATGTATGTATGTTATATACAGTAATATAGGTAGTAAGGGTATACATATATATTACATACAATAAACACACCATGCAAACATTCAAAAGGGAAAGCAGAGTGCCTATGTTAAAATCTGATAAAGTAGACTTTGGAACAAAGAAAATTACCAGAGACACAGAAGGATGTTATATAATGATAAAAAGAATCAACTAACCAGGAAAACTTATCCTAAATATGCACCAAATAACAGAGCTACAAAAGACACAAAAACTAATAAAAGTGAAACAAGAAATTGACAAATTACAACAACTGACAGAACTACCAAACAGAAAATCAGCAAGGATAAAAAAGAACTCAATAACACCATCAACTAGAAAGATCTAATTGTCATTTATAGAACACTCCATTCAGCAGAATATTTTTTTTCTATTTAATGATAATGACAAAAAATTTTTTTTTCTCAAAAGGTAAATAAAGTTTCATATGTAAATTGCTTTTTATCTCACTAAAACTTTTATATAAGTATACCTTAGGAAGTCAACATGTAAAACTAGCGCTTCTCTTAGTGGATTAAAGGATAGAAGTGGCAAATGAATGTTCTGTATGTTTTTTTGGTTTTTAATTTGCATATCAGTGGCTTTTAAAAAATAATGGTCAGTGTAACATTTGATCATCGAATACTATAATATGAAAAACAGAAATGTATAAAGAAGGAAATTAATCACATGTGTCCTATCATGGAGTGATACCTTCTCACTGGTGTCCTCACGTGGCCTTTTTCTGTATTTACCAGAATATTCTTTTTTAAGTGACTATGGAACATATTCCAAGATAGACCACATCATGAGCCATAAAACAAACTGTAACAAATTAAAAATTTCCAAACGCCTGGAAACTAAACAACACACTTCTACATAACTCATGGGTCAAAGAGAGAGTCTAAAGAGAAACAAAATACAGAAATGAACTAAACAAAAATGAAAATAAACACATCAAAATTTGTGGAACACAACTATAGCAGTGATGACAGGGAAATTCACAGCACTACTACATTAGACATGAGGAAAAGTCTCAAATCAGTAATTGAAGTGCTCACCTCAAGAACCTAGACAGAGGAAACTAAACTTCAAATGAGCAGAAGGCAGGAAATAATACCAGAAATCAGTAGAAATGAAAACAAAAATACAATGTAGAAAAATCTATGAAACAAGGAGCTGATTCTTTGAAAAGATCAATAAAATTGACAAATCTCTAGCAAAAATGACAAAAAAAGAGAGTAGACAGAAATTACCAGTTAGGAAGGAAACAGGGATCTGCAGACATTAGAAGGATAATAAGGGACTATCACAAACAATGCTACACATACAAATTTGACGATTTAGAAGAAATGGACCAACTCCTTGAAAAACACGAACTACCTCAACTCACTCAATATTTGAATAGCCTTACAAGTATTAAGGAAATTAAATTCATAGTTAAAATACTTCCAAAAAACCCCCCCAAAAACTCCAGGTCCAGCTGTTTTTATTGGAGAATTCTACCAAACATTTAAAGAACTAACAACAGTTTTATACAGTTTCTCCAGAAAATAAGAGGGAACACTTTCAAATTGACTTTATGAAGTATTACCCTGATGCCAAGACCAAAGTCTAAAAACAGTAAGTATGGTAGCATCAGGGAAATATAGACTAAAACTACAATGAGATATCTGTACACACCTATCAGAATGGCTAAAAAAAAAAAAAAAAGTGACAACACCAAATGCTCCTGAGGATGTTGGAGAAACTAGATCACTTATACACTGTTGATGGAAATGTAAAATAATACAGCCACTCTGGTAAAGTTTAGCAATTTCTTAAAAAGCTTAATGCACAATAGTTTATGACCAGCAACTGCATTCCTTGGCATATATCCCAAAGAAATGAAAACTTATGTACACAGAAAAACCTATACAGGAATATTTACAGCACCTTTATTTGTAACAGCCCCAAACTAGAAACAGCTCTGATATCCTTAATAGGTGAATGGTTCAACAAACTGTGGTGTATCCATACCATGGAATATGACTCAGCAATCAAAAGGCACAAACTCTTGATTCATATAACAACTCTGGAGAATCTCCAAATAATTAATGCTGAATGAGAAAAGCCAATCCTCAAATGTTTTACCTACTGTATGATTACATTTGTACAACAATCTTGAAATGATGAAATTATAGAAATGGAGAATAGATTAGTGGCTGCCAGGGGTTAAAGAGTGGGTAGAGTAGAAAGGATATGGGTGTGGCAACAAGAGGGATTATCTTGACTTCATCAATGTCAACAGCCCACTTTTGAAACTGTATTACACTTTTGCAAGAGGTGACCATTGGGGAAGACTGGGTAAAGGGCACATAAAATTTCTGTATTATTTCTTACAAGTGTATGTGAATCCACGATTATCTCAATATAAAACACTTCATTAGAAAAGGGTACACAAAGTAACATAAAAAAGACAGAGTGACAAGGAAAAACTTACGTATATAAACAACCATTGTTCTGAGACCTACCGGCAAAGCATTATCACTGTTTACTACAAAAGAAAGAAAATAAAACATCGAACATAGAGTCTATGCCTAATGAATTTATCAAAAACAATTTATCAAATAATTTACTAAACACCATTTTTAACTCTAGCATTCCTACTTTCAAATGAATTTCAGGTGGAATATTTAAAATTATGTATAAGGGAATAATTAAGTTGTCTAATGGCTCACTAGAAACTGAAGTTCTAAGACACCAGGCATAAGGTTTGAAAGTGAGTTTAGACTAGGTTTCCTAGCAGTGAAAACCAAAAGGACAACATAGTATTTATTATCTGACAAAGGAAGCATACAAGTTCAACTGTAACTGTAAACTTTTTCTGGACTTTAAACTCAAAAAGGAATTTATGGTGGGGGCTTGTATAAAGCGACATTGGCTGACACTGTATTGTAGTTGTCTGCAACTATGCTTTATTAAAAAACTAGAATCACTGTTTAAATCACTGGCTCTCAAATTTGTGATGAGTCTTTATTATTATTGATTTTTTAAACTATGTGCAAGAAATTAATAGAAACATTCATTTTCATGGTCACATTGGGAAACAATTCTACTCCAGGCCATGTGCTGGAGTGCTCCCAGGTAACTGTCACAGGGCTGTGGGGAAGAATGGGACACAAGCACGCTGAAAACCCCTAGGAAGAGCCAGCCCTGCAGCGTGTGCTTGAGCTTGTTGCACTACAGGTGCTCCGACAGTAAGTGAGAAGCAGCAGGATGGTACAGGGACCGAGGTAAGCCTGGCTCTGAAGTCCAGTCACTTGGACCCCTCTTCTGAGCTCCAGCCTCCATTCATTCTCTTACTGAAGGTATTTATTGAGCACCACTAAATGGCACATGCTATCCTAGGCAATGGGCTGGTATAAACTGTTGAATGTGCTATAAGAGAGTACAGTGAGTGTGAGGCAAGATGAGCCAAGAGCAGAGGGTACGGGTGCACATAAGCACACATGCCCACACCTACATATATAAGTTAAGGGAGGCTTGAGAAACTGATTTTGACAGGCATGTAAGTGCCTACATGGTCATGGATTCACAAGGATACCAAACTCCTCTGGCTGTAAAATTTTCTCCACATGCAGCAAGGGGTCTTGACCTGGTCTGAGAGCTTGGGAAAGGCTTTCCTGCAGAGGTGGTATATGTGCAGGATGAGCAGGAATTAAGCAGGAGATGAGAGGAGGAACAATGTTCTAGGCATAGGGACTCAGGGTCTTAGCACGTGCAAAGGCCTTGAGAGGAAACTAGCATATAAGGCTGGTAAGGCTACACAGCATGACCACCTAAGGGAAAATGGTAGAAAATGGGTCTAAAACAGCAGTCTAGAATGTACAAGATCATAATAAGAACTTGGATATTTATTTTAGGAACAATGGAAGCTCTTAAATGGAGTGTCTGGATATGGTGTCAAAAAGGAAAAGAGGAAACAAAAGTCACTCTGAGACCTAAATTAAGAGAGTCATTTAATAGTCCACTCAAAAGATAACAGAGGCTCGGGCTAGTGGCAGGTGCTTCTGATGGGTATAACCAGCTGCCTGGGCTATGCCAGCCCTCACTCTACTCCTCTCTGCTCTTCCCCTCCACAGTAAAAAGCAACACCATACATCTAGTGCACATGTATGCAAGTGTGTAGATTTGTTCCTGGAAAGTTAAGGAAGTCTGCAACTCATGACTTCTATATTCTTAACAAGCCATGAAGCAAGATCAGCAGAGACCAAGAGTCGCAGCGAGGGTGCTGAGAAGTGGAGTGACTTTATCAGGTAGTGTGAGTGACTAGGTGGGTTACGACCATGGACTCACAAGGACACCACACTGTCACAGAGCTGCACAGGGAAAGCAGACGGCTGGCCCCCTCCTACGTAAGTTTGGCCTTCTCAACATCAATAAATAAAATCATAATGGCAGATAACGAAGCACCGACACTTTAAGGCATCCCTCCAGTGGAGGTCTCACTAATTCTGCAGAACTACTTGGCTGGGTGACTGTATATTTCTTTAAAAATGAAAAAAAAAAAAAGTCAATATTATTTTAGGCAGATGACCTCTAACAAAGGAATTCTCTAGGAGGGCCAATATTATTTCCAAAGGAATTCTGGTAAGAAATGGCAGTAAAGATTACTTACACAAACACAATGTCCCCTCTCTTAGAGTAAGCAGGAATAGCACTGGCTATGGTGGCAAACCCATATGAGTATATAATGGCTTCTTCTGTCTTCATAAATTTTGCCAGGCGGTCTTCCAAATCCAAGTGCACATCTAGTTCAAGAGTAAAAAGTCAAATGGTTAAACTGTCTTATAATTCTTTTTCTTTGACTAAAGAATAAATAAAATAACATAAGCAGTTTAGTTGTTAATACTGTCTAAGATAATTCTGGGCCAAAACTGTTTCTGTACTCTGTGAACTGAATCAGCTACTCATTTGTCTATAAATATGTGACTGGGACAGCTCTGACTCTAGGTTTTGCTTTTATATCACTCTAGCAATAAGAATTCAAGGTCCAGTGACCTTGTCTGCTTTAACTTCCCTCAACCAAAAATGCCAAGACTTTACCAATGTACGACATTAATTTATTAACACCTTTTTGCATTTTAGTAGAAGTGACCAAACCAGGCACTAAGACAACTGTCAACCAGCTTTTAAAAGGAAAAGAAAGAAAAAAGAAAAGTAGTTAAGTTAAAAAGAACCCCACATACTCTGCATCAAGAGAGAGGAACTTTTTTCAGTTGTGGTGGTCACTCCTCTAACAGTTTGTGTCAGCACTTAGTTGTGGCACCTGCCATCACTCTGCAGGACTGAGTTTCTGTCTGAATTTCTTTTTAAGTGTACTGGTGAATTCAAACGTATAGTACAAAGAGAAATATGGTCCTTTTATGGAAGCAGCTTAAGAAGAATGTTGATGTAATTATAGGGATAAATTGTAATTATTAAACTGGTATTTTTTTTCTCTCTTACATCATGGTTCCATATAGCCTTTCACCTTCCCAGGCTAAGCCATGAGGCTTCACACCCTGGGATGGAGGGACCAGCGATGTCTAAAATAAATAGTGTACCAGCTGGCTGTGAACTGGAAAACTTCGAAGTGTCTGAAAATGAGGCATTACCCAAGAGAGAGAAAAATTTTTTAAACCTTCTTTAGTTCTTTTAACTACAGCAGGACCCAAGTCTGGAGAACAAGATCAGAGTTTTACCACATGCTCTGCGCAAAAAGAACTCAGAAGTTGATACAGGAAGGATGCAGCCAGGCCCCTCCAGCCTTGGAGCTTCATGGGAGAAACGAGAAACTCTGAGGAGTAAAGGCAGACTTTCAGAGCCGTGCCATGTCCACCGAGGGGAACTCAGAAGTGGAGGCAGTGGCAGGGGACCCAGACGTTCCCCAGTGAGGGGTGGTGGAGAGGGCCGATGGCCCGGCAGAGCCCTCCGGCCCAGATGTCGAGGACCTGTGGCTGGGAGCCTCGCTCCAGAAGACCCCTTCAGCATCAGCCTTCCCTCCAAGTATGCCCCTCCCTATCAGAGACATTCCTGGTGAGAAGGGAGAGAGGGAAAAGACCTGAGGGACTGAGATATACAAAAGAAACAACTTAACCCAGCTGGATACAAGGCTGGACAGTGAGTGGACTAAATATTTCCAACAGAGACCTGGTTAGTTGTTAAGTGTGAGATTTCCACCAACTTCCAGGAAGGAACAAGTGAGTAAGGTCAGTTTAGCAACAGGAACAAACAACTTTTTAGAACATGTGAATAAAGTGTCTAAAATCTGTAAACCCACTCACTGATTTATCAGTGGCAAGTTAATCTTATTGTGATGCTTTTAACTAGTAAAAGACAAATTTAAGAATTATAAAAGATACAACTTCACAAAGGACTATATTTTAAAAAGTAGTTAAATGAGGGCTGTCCAACAATCTCATTCAATTGTTAATCAAACATTTAGTAAGTATCACATAAAAATACTCTGATAAGCACTGGATCAAAGAGAAATATAGGGTTTCTGCCACTTGACAAGGTGAGACAGCTAAGAGAGGCACCTGGCAGCTGTCAATGGAGAACTCGGAGCCCAGAGGGGCAGATACAAGGCTAAGCTGTGCCTTCAGTCCCCTGGTCTGAAGCACTTGGGCCCCTTCTACACTCAGAACTACAACACGTTCACAGTGACTTCTGACTAAAGGCACACAGGTCCCTCGATTGTGAACCAAAGGCTGCTGCGGTGGGCGCCAGCTATTGAGTGAGAGATGAGAAGACACAGAGGGTCCGAACTAAATCTCAATTTGATGGCAAGAGAGGTGTAGTGAGGAATTAGAAAATTTAGCAGCAATATCCAAATAATAAAATAAATTGAAGACACTTCATTTGTAGACTTCTTAAAGGATGATACAGAATTGTGAAAATGAACTATTTATCCCATTCCAATTTATCCCATCAAGTAATGATAAACAACTAGGCATGCTTCTTCCCATTTATAAGTTAAAATGTATACCAACATAGTTTATTACATAAAAAACACATGAAATACCACTTTATTTCCATTACCAATCAGGTAGTCATTTTTATAGAAGTGACACTTTCATTAGATCAACATTAAATAAATATGAGATTTCACAATAACGTTTAGAAGAATGCATCCCGGTTGATCAAAATGGTACCAAAAGAGTGCTTAGCTCTTCAAGCATCAAATCTGTGACACCAACACCACCAAGTCTGAAGACTTGATCTTGCTCCTGACTGCCCGCCCTTCCACGAGATATGCTGCCAGGGAAATGTGGCAGGCAAAGTCTGGCAAGAACGAGGAAAGCAGCAAAGCACCAGAGAACCAGCTACCTCCATGCAGCTGAGCATGGGCGTGTCTCAGGCATGTCTTCCTTTCCTCTTTGTTAGTGCTCTCTGAGCACCCTGCCTACAGATACGTCCCCACCATTCTGTTGCCTCTCACTTCTGATGAGACAGGAGGGCAGGTCCCCCATAGGAGGCCTCCTTCAAATTACAATGCTGCCTCTAAACTGGGAATCATCTACCCCAAATCTCAACAATTTAGCTAGCAGATGGACAACCCAAGCCACAGTGAATTGCTCTCATTCAATATCTGCATTTTAAAAAGAAAAAAACATGCTATGTTTACAGACACATAGCTATGCTATACAGACAAACTGTTTTTGGCAACTACAAAAAAGGATTTTAAATCATTCTGTAGCTCTAAATGACTCTCTTCACTGATTAGCAATAAAACAGTAAAACAATCTTGGCTTTGTTTTAGGGCTTTAGAGTTAGCTACCCAGTTGATAAAAATTATGTTAGTATTCTCATTATACATACTCATAGCCATTTTTATGTCATTGCCATAAAGTGGTAAGAAGAATCTCTTTACAATAAATCAATGACTTACTGGTTCTTGCCTAGTCCCAAAAGTTTAAAAAAGATGGGCCTTTCCTCCTCCTATCTAAAGACACTGGGTTTTAGGGGATGTCAGCCATGCAAAGCAGGTTTTGTGACAGGTAAACACGGACAGTTGCATAACATCTTTTGATGTCTGATAGCTACTCTGCAATGAAGAAACTCTTAACCCAAAGGCGGGGGAGGCAGCAAACAGAAAAACTGCCAGGGCATGTTCTTTGACTTTGGATGCCTATCTTCTGTGTGTATGATCCATTTAAACAATTAGTGCCACAGCTTTGCACGCGTCATTCTCTAATTCACTGCTAGGAACCAATAGGGTAGGCAAGAGGCCACGGAGGAAGGTGACCAGAAAGCCTCTGTGTCTTCTCAGCACTTGTTGCCCTTTCTGGCACCTGCTCCCTCACCAGAATGTAAGAGACGGGAGGCAAGGCCAGGGCAGGATGCCCTACACCAAACACAAGGCCTGGCCATGGCAGTCATCACAGGGGGTTCAGATCTGGGCTCCCTCATTGCCAGGTCTGAACCATGGACAGGCCCAAAACTGCTCTGTGCCTCTCAGTCCTTCCTCTGTCAAATGGTTAACAGTTCTACCTGCCTCAAAGGACTGTTAGGAGAACTGCAAGAGAATGCTTATAAAACACTCAGAACAATGTCTGGCATGGAAAAAGCAACATGCTGGTGTTTGTTCAACTAACTCAATATTTGTAGAATAAAAATAAGCTTTTTTTTTAATGAGATTTAGGGAGATTGTCTTTCAGTGTAGATTATAAATCTATAATAGGATTTTTACTTTCCTTGTCATCCTACTTTATCTGATTTTTTTTCTTTACATCTTTACTGGAGTATAACTGCTTTACAATGGTGTTAGTTTCTGCTTTACAACAAAGTGAATCAGTTATACATATACATATGTTCCCATATCTCTTCCCTCTTGCATCTCCCTCCCTCCCACTCTCCCTATCCCACCCCTCTAGGTGGTCACAAAACACCAAGCTGATCTCCCTGTGCTATGCGGCTGCTTCCCACTAGCAATCTATTTTACATTTAGTAGTGTATATATGTCCATGCCACTCTCTCGCTTTGTCACAGCTTACCCTTCCCCCTCCCCATATCCTCAAGTCCATTCTCAACTAGGTCTGTGTCTTTATTCCTGTCTTACCCCTAGGTTCTTCATGACATTTTTTTCCCTTAAATTCCATACATATGTGTTAGCATACGGTATTTGTCTTTCTCTTTCTGACTTACTTCACTCTGTATGACAGACTCTAGGTCCATCCACCTCATTACAAATAGCTCAATTTCGTTTCTTTTTATGGCGGAGTAATATTCCATTGTATATATGTGCCACATCTTCTTTATCCATTCATCCGATGATGGACACTTAGGTTGTTTCCATCTCCGGGCTATTGTAAATAGAGCTGCAATGAACATTTTGGTACATGACTCTTTTTGAATTATGGTTTTCTCAGGGTATATGCCCAGTAGTGGGATTGCTGGGTCATATGGTAGTTCTATTTGTAGTTTTTTAAGGAACCTCCATACTGTTCTCCATAGTGGCTGTACCAATTCACATTCCCACCAGCAGTGCAAGAGGGTTCCCTTTTCTCCACACCCTCTCCAGCATTTATTGCTTGTAGATTTTTTGATGATGGCCATTCTGACTGGTGTGAGATGATATCTCATTGTAGTTTTGATTTGCATTTCTCTAATGATTAATGATGTTGAGCACTCTTTCATGTGTTTGTTGGCAGTCTGTATATCTTCTTTGGAGAAATGTCTATTTAGGGCTTCTGCCCATTTTTGGATTGGGTTGTTTGGTTTTCTGTCATTGAGCTGCATGAGCTGCCTATAAATTTTGGAGATTAATCCTTTGTCAGTTGCTTCATTTGCAAATATTTTCTCCCATTCTGAGTGTTGTCTTTTGGTCTTGTTTATGGTTTCCTTTGCTGTGCAAAAGCTTTGAAGTTTCATTAGTCCCATTTGTTTATTTTTGTTTTTATTTCCACTGCTCTAGGAGGTGGGTCAAAAAGGATCTTGCTGTGATTTATGTCATAGAGTGTCCTGCCCATGTTTTCCTCTAAGAGTTTGATAGTTTCTGGCCTTACATTTAGGTTTTTAATGCATTTTGAGCTTATTTTTGTGTATGGTGTTAGGGAGTGATCTAATCTCATACTTTTACATGTACCTGTCCAGTTTTCCCAGCACCACTTATTGAAGAGGCTGTCCTTTCTCCAAAGTACATTCCTGCCTCCTTTATCAAAGATAAGGTGACCATATATGCGTGGGTTTATCACTGCGCTTTCTATCGTGTTCCATTGATCTATCTTTCTGTTTCTGTGCCAGTACAATACTGTCTTGATTACTGTCACTTTGTAGTATAGTATGAAGTCAGGGAGCCTGATTCCTCCAGCTCCATTTTTGGTTCTCAAGATTGCTTTGGCTATTCGGGGTCTTTTGTGTTTCCATACAAAATTGTGAAATTTTTTGTTCTAGATCTGTGAAAAATGCCAGTGGTAGTTTGACAGGGATTGCATTGAATCTGTAGATTGCTTTGGGTAGTAGAGTCATTTTCACAATGTTGATTCTTCCAATCCAAGAACATGGTATATCTCTCCACGTATTTGTATCATCTTTAATTTCTTTCAACAGTGTCTTATAATTTTCTGCATACAGTTCTCCTTAGGTAGGTTTATTCCTAGATATTTTATTCTTTTTGTTGCAATTGTAAATGGGAGTGTTTTCTTAATTTCACTTTCAGATTTTTCACCATTAGTGCATAGGAATGCCAGAGATTTCTGTGCATTAATTTTGTATCCTGCTACTTTACCAAATTCATTGATTAGGTCTAGTAGTTTTCTGGTAGCATCTTTAGGATTCTCTACGTATAGTATCATGTCATCTGCAAACAGTGACAACTTTACTTCTTCTTTTGCGATTTGGATTCCTTTTATTTCTTTTTCTTCTGATTGCTGTGGCAAAAACTTCCAAAACTATGTTGAATAATAGTGGTGAGAGTGGGCAACCTTGTCTTGTTCCTGGTCTTAGTGAAAATGGTTTCATTTTTTCACCACTGAGGACAATGTTGGCTGTGGGTTTGTCATATATGGCCTTTATTATGTTGAGGAAAGTTCCCTCTATGCCTACTTTCTGCAGGGTTTTTATCATAAATGGGTGTTGAATTTTGTCAAAAGCTTTCTCTGCATCTGTTTAGATGATCGTATGTTTTTTCTCCTTCAATTTGTTAATATGGTGTATCACATTGATTGCTTTGCATATACTGATGAATCCTTGCATTCCTGGAATAAACCCCACTTGATCATGGTGTATGATCCTTTTAATGCTGTTGGATTCTGTTTGCTAGTGTTTTGTTGAGGACTTTTGCATCTATGTTCATCAGTGATATTGGCCTGTAGTTTTCTTTCTTTGTGACGTCTTTGTCCGGTTTTGGTATCAGGGTGATGGTGGCCTCGTAGAAGGATTTGGGAGTGTTCCTCCCTCTGCTATATTTTGGAAGAGTTTGAGAAGGATAGGTGTTAGCTCTTCTCTAAATGTTTGATAGAATTCACCTGTGAAGCCATCTGGTCCTGGGCTTTTGTTTGTTGGAAGATTTTTAATCACAGTTTCAATTTCAGTGCTTGTGACTGGTCTCTTCAAATTTTCTATTTCTTCCAGATTCAGTCTTGGCAGGTTGTGCCTTTCTAAGAATTTGTCCATTTCTTCCAGGTTGTCCATTTTATTGGCGTAGAGTTACTTGTAGTACTCTCTCATGATCTTTTGTATTTCTGCAGTGTCAGTTGTTACTTCTCCTTTTTCATTTCTAATTCTATTGATTTGAGTCTTCTCCCTCTTTTTCTTGATGAGTCTGGCTAATGGTTTATCAATTTTGTTTATCTTCTCAAAGAACCAGCTTTTAGTTTTATTGATCTTTGCTATCGTTTCCTTCATTTCTTTTTCATTTATTTCTGATATGATCTTTATGATTTCTTTCCTTCTGCTAACTTTGGGGGTTTTTTGTTCTTCTTTCTCTAATTGCTTTAGGTGCAAGGTTAGGTTGTTTATTCAAGATGTTTCCTGTTTCTTAAGGTAGGATTGTATTGCTATAATCGTCCCTCTTAGAACTGCTTTTGCTGCATCCCATAGGTTTTGGGTCATCGTGTCTCCATTATCATTTGTTTCTAGGTATTTTTTAATTTCCTCTTTGATTTCTTCAGTGATCACTTCGTTATTAAGTAGTGTATTGTTTAGCCTCCATGTGTTTGTATTTTTTTACAGAACTTTTCCTGTAATTGATATCTAGTCTCATAGTGTTGTGGTTGGAAAAGATACTTGATAAAATTTCAATTTTCTTAAATTTAGCAAGGCTTGATTTGTGACCCAAGATATGATATATCCTGGAGAATGTTCCATGAGCACTTGAGAAAAATGTGTATTCTGCTGTTTTTGGATGGAATGTCCTATAAATATCAATTAAGTCCATCTTGTTTAATGTATCATTTAAAGCTTGTGTTTCCTTATTTATTTTCATCTTGCATCTGTCCATTGGTGAAAATGGGGTGTTAAAGTCCCTTACTATGAATGTGTTACTGTCGATTTCCCCTTTCATGGCTGTTAGTATTTGCCTTATGTATTGAGGTGCTCCTATGTTAGGTGCATAAATATTTACAATTGTTATATCTTCTTCTTGGATCAATCCCTTGATCATTATGTAGTGTCCTTCTTTGTCTCTTCTAATAGTCTTTATTTTAAAGTCTATTTTGTCTGATAAGAGAATTGCTACTCCAGCTTTCTTTTGGTTTCCATTTGCATGGAATACCTTTTTCCATCCCCTTACTTTCAGTCTGTATGTGTCTCTAGGTCTGAAGTGGGTCTCTTGTAGACAGCATATACATGGGTCTTGTTTTTGTATCCATTCAGCCAATCTGTGTCTTTTGGTGGGAGCATTTAGTCCATTTACATTTAAGGTAATTATCGGTATGTATGTTCCTATTCCCATTTTCTTAATTGCTTTGGGTTCGTTATTGTTAAGTCTTTTCCTTCTCTTGTGTATCTTGCCTAGAGAAGTTCCTTTAGCATTTGCTGAAAAGCTGGTTTGGTGGTGCTGAACTCTCTCAGCTTTTGCTTGTCTGTAAAGGCTTTAATTTCTCCATCAAATCTGAATGAGATCCTTGCTGGGTAGAGTAATCTTGGTTGCAGGTTTTTCTTCTTCATCACTTTAAATATGTCCTGCCAGTTCCTTCTGCCTTGCAGAGTTTCTGCTGAAAGATCAGCTGTTAACCTTATGGGGATTCCCTTGTGTGTTATTTGTTGTTTTCCCTTGCTGCTTTTAATATGTTTTCTTTATATTTAATTTCTGACAGTTTGATTAATATGTGTCTTGGCGTATTTTTCCTTGCATTTATCCTGTATGGGACTCTCTGTGCTTCCTGGACTTGATTAACTATTTCCTTTTCCATATTAGGGAAGTTTTCAACTATAATCTCTTCAAATATTTTCTCAGTCCCTTTCTTTTCTCTTCTTCTTCTGGAACCCCTATAATTCAAATGTTGGTGCGTTTAATGTTGGCCCAGAGGTCTCTGAGACTGTCCTCAGTTCTTTTCATTCTTCTTTCTTTATTTTGCTCTGCAGTAGTTATTTCCAGTATTTTATCTTCCAGGTCACTTATCCGTTCTTCTGCCTCAGTTGTCCTGCTATTGATCCCATCTAGAGTATTTTTTTTTTTTTTTTGTGGTACGCGGGCCTCTCACCGTTGTGGCCTCTCCCGCTGCGGAGCAACAGGCTCCGGACGCACAGGCCCAGCGGCCATGGCTCACAGGTCCAGCTGCTCCGTGGCATGCGGGATCCTCCCGGACCAGGGCACGAACCCGCGTCCCCTGCATTGGCAGGCGGACTCTCAACCACTGTGCCACCAGTGAAGCCCTAGAGTATTTTTTTAAAAAAATAAATTTATTTATTTATTTTTGGCTGAATTGGGTCTTTGTTGCTGCGCGTGGGCTTTCTCTAGTTGCAGCGAGCAGGGGCTACTCTTCATTGTGGTGCGAGGGTTTCTCATTGCTGTGGCTTTGTTGCGGAGCACGGGCTCTAGGTGCGCAGGCTTCAGTAGCTGTGGCTTGCAGGCTCTAGAGCGCAGGCTCATGGCACGCTGGTTTAGTTACTCCACGGCATGTGGGATCTTCCCAGACCAGGTCTCGAACCTGTGTCCCCGGCATTGGCAGGCGGATTCTTAACCACTGCGCCATCAGGGAAGCCCTAGAGTACTTTTAATTTCATTTATTGTGTTTTTCATCGTTGCTTGTTTCATGTTTAGTTCTTCTAGGTCCTTGTTAAATGTTTCTTGCATTTTTTCTATTCTATTTCCAAGATTTTGGATCATCTTTACTACCATTATTCTGAATTCTTTTTCAGTTAAACTGCCTATTTCCTCTTCATTTGTTAGGTCTGGTGCGTTTTTATCTTGCTCCTTCATCTGTTGTGTGTTCTTCTGTCTTCTCATTTTGCTTATCTTACTGTGTTTGGGGTCTCCTTTTTGTATGCTGCAGGTTTGTAATTCCTGTTGTTTTTGGTGTCTGTCCCCAGTGGCTAAGTTGGTTCAGTGGGTTGTGTAGGCTTCCTGGTGGAGGGGACCAGTGCCTGTGTTCTGGTGGATGAGGCTGGATCTTGTCTTTCTGGTGGGCAGGTCCACGTCTGGTGGTGTGATTTGGGGTGTCTGTGGACTTATTATGATTTTAGGCAGCCTCTCTGCTAATGGGTGGGGTTGTGTTCCTGTCTTGCTAGCTGTTTGGCATAGGGTGTCCCACACTGTAGCTTGCTGGCCGTTGAGTGAAGCGGGGTGCTGGTGTTGAGATGGAGATCTCTGGGCGATTTTTGCTGTTTGATATTATGTGGAGCTGAGAGGTGTCTTGTTGACCAGTGTCCTGAAGTTGGCTCTCCCATGGCGGCAGCACCAAGAGCCTTTCATCCACACGGCTCAGAATAAAAGGGAGAAAAAGTAGAAAGAAAGAAGAAAGAAAGAATTAGTAGAAGTAGAAAGAAAGCAAGGAAGGAAGGAAGGAAGGAAGGAAGGAGGGAAGGAAGGAAAGAAATAAATAAAATAAAATAAAGTAAGATAAAATAATTTAAATAAAAAATAATTATTAAGAACAAAAAAAATTTTTTTTTTAAAGGAAAAAAAAAAAAAAAACCCAGACGGATAGAACCCTAGGACAAGTGGTGGAAGCAAAGCTACACAGACAAAATCTCACAAGGAAGCATACACATACCCAGTCACAAAAAGAGGAAAAGGGGAAAAAATAATAAATCTTGCTCTCAAAGTCCACCTCCTCAGTTTGGGATGATTCGTTGTCTATTCATGTATTCCACAGATGCAGGGTACATCAAGTTGATTGTGGAGCTTTAATCCACTGCTTATGAGGCTGCTGGGAGAGATTTCCCTTTCTCTTCTTTGTTCTCAAAGCTCCCGGGACTCAGCTTTGGATTTGTCCCCGCCTGTGCGTGTAGGTCGCCGGAGGTCGTCTGTTCTTCGCTCAGACAGGACGAGGTTAAAGGAGCAGCTGCTTCGGGGACTCTGGCTCACTCAGGCCTGGAGGAGGGAGGGGTACGGAGTGCGGGGCGAGCCTGCGGCGGCAGAGGCTGGCGTGACATTGCGCCAGACTGAGGCGTGCTGTGTGTTCTCCCGGGGAAGTTGTCCCTGGATCCCGGGACCCTGGCAGTGGCGGGCCGCACAGGCTCCGCGGAAGGGGGGTGTGGATAGTGACTTGTGCTCGCACACAGGCTTCTTGGTGGCGGCAGCAGCAGCCTTAGCGTCTCATGCCCGTCTCTGGGGTCTGCGCTTTTAGCCATGGCTCACGCCCGTTTCTGGAGCTCCTTTAAGCAGCGCTCTTAATCCCCTCTCCTCACGCACCAGGAAACAAAGAGGGAAGAAAAAGTCTCTTGCCTCTTTGGCAGGTCCAGACTTTTCCCCGGACTCCCTCCCGGCTAGCCGTGGTGCACTAACCCCCTGGAGGCTGTGTTCATGCCGCTAACTCCAGTCCTCTCCTTCCGCTCTGACTGAAGCCCGAGCCTCAGCTCCCATCCCCACCTGCCCCGGCAGGTGAGCAGATAAGCCTCTCGGGCTGGTTAGTGCCGTTCGGCACCAATCCTCTGTGCGGGAATCGCTCCACTTTGCCCTCTGCACCCCTGTTGCTGTGCTCTCCTCCGGGGCTCCGAAGCTTTCCCCCTCCAAAAAAGAGTAATCTTTTATAAGGAAAAAAGGTACGCTATCTGCTAATTACGTTATCCAAATCCTGGATATTAAAGAACTATCTTATATTAAAGCCACTTATTCAAGTTCATATTTATCAGAATAAAAAGAGGTATTATGGCCTTCTTGATTGTTTTTCAGAGGAAAGACTATAAAATACCCAACTTTAGAACAGTTTAAAAACAACCAACTATATTTTCTCTTAAAATCTCCATATTTTTGTGTTACATACCTTTTTTTTTTTTTTTTTGCGGTACGCGGGCCTCTCACTGTTGTGGCCTCTCTCATTGCAGAGCATAGGCTCCGGACGCGCAGGCTCAGCAGCCATGGCTCACTCCCCCAGCCGCTCCATGGCATGTGCGATCTTCCCAGACCGGGGCACGAACCCATGTCCCCTGCACCGGCAGGCGGACTCTCAACCACTGCGCCACCAGGGAAGCCCTGCAGACTTTTTTTAAATCCCTTGAGACTTGGACAATTTTCTTAAAAGTACAAATGTCACCTATGTACTCATTAAAACGTTAAAAACAGTGCTGAATGTTTTCCAGAATGTTTTCACATACAGTATCTTATTCTTACCAAAATGTTCTAAGTTGTGCAACAAAGATGATTCCCTGCCTACACTGTGAAAACTACAATTCCATGACTGGTAGGAAGAAGTGGCAGATCTAAGAATTTTATGACCAAATGCCCTTCCTACTAAAACATGCATTCATGGTCCTACAACAGAGAGAAAATATTTTTTAAAATAAACAAATGAACAATTGTTCACTATTGGCTCTAGAACACAATTATATGCCACTATCTCTCACCATGAAACTGCCACTAATTGTCTTTTGATTTAGTTTAAGACCAAAGAATCAAGTAGGCATCATGTATGCAAAGCAGATCCCAGGCACAGGGATAAACCACATGTAAATGAGATCTGAATGCATTACAAACAAAACAATCAGAGAGGTTCAACAAGAGAAACTATCAAAGTGCACAGGGACCCCATTAGCCTTAGAGGAAAGGAAGGCTCCACAACCTGATAAAATCACTTGACTGATTCTAAACTACACATTAAAACGATAAGATGAGAAGGTGGAAACACTTCTGATCCACACAGTCCTCACAAGACTATTTTAAGAACCTGCTGGGCCTTTAGGAGGCAGGAGAACATTTAGCCTAAGAAACTAGAAGAATTTTAATTCAACTGTCAATTTTCTTTTTTTGTGTTAATCATCCAGTACCATCTAATATGTTACTATGAAATAATAAACAGAAAATGTTTTAATAAGGAAATTTACTTTTCCAGTAAGTGACTTTCATTCACTATCTGAAAAGTTGAGAAAAGAGCTAGAAGACAGAGCATTTTCATCACTGAAAACAGATGCCTGAGTGATATTAGTACTTCCAGGAAAAGAAAAAGCCAAAATCAAAAGCAACCTATTGGTGGGCCTGGGAAAGAGACCCTAGCCTCATACACAAGCTACTAAAATGAGAGGAAAGGGAAGTTCACTTCTGCTTTAATGCTCAGTACAAAGGGCAAATATCTAAATATTTAGAATAATTTAATTATAGAGGGTATTTTATTTTATTTTTAAAATAAATTTATTTATTTATTTTTGGCTGCGTTGGGTCTTCATTGCTGTGCGCAGGCTTTCTCTAGTTGTGGCTAGTGGGAGCTACTCTTTGTTGCAGAGTACGGGCTCTAGGCACGCGGGCTTCAGTAGTCATGGTGCACAAGCTTAGTTGCTCCGTGGCATGTGGGATCTTCCTGGACCAGGGCTTGAACCTGTGTCCCCTGGATTGGCAGGCGGATTCTTAACCACTGCGCCACCAGGGAAGTCCCAAGGGTATTTTAGAGATTTAAAATATAGCCTTAGCTGACCTCAAGTATCTTCTTGAACTTATCTAACACTGAAATTTCAAGGTAATTTAATACAACTACAGTAATATAAGTGATTAGTTCCAGAATAAGGAAAAACATAGAAAATACCCTGTTGGAAAACCAAGTAAAAATACATACTATATACACATAAAGAAAGGAAAAAAGATGATAAGCAAGCATGGGCAACTGTTGAAAAGGAACAAAACAAGTTTACAGGAAGGACAATGTACTCAGAAAACAATACACATTACTCCAAGCTGTAGGTTTGGTGTCTTATTACAAAACCATCACACTGCAAATTAACCTTCAACCTTTGTCCAGATACCACAGTCTGTTTGAACCTTTGACTACATTAGGATAAGGATGACACAGTGACCAATAATGTAGTTCACAGAGTAGCTAATACACAACTATGTGTTCATTATATTGACTCTGGTGGCCCATTCAGACACTTGAAGGATCAAATCCAATTTAAATTTAAAACGCACTTGAACAGCACACCACATGTATGTGGTATGCTACCATTTTTGTAAAACTGGGGGGGAAATGTATGGAAGTGGTTTGCACACACTGAAAAAAGCCTGGAAGAATGAACAAGAAACTACTGAGAGTAGCTGTCTTTTCTGGGGGTGGAATGGCAGTGGGGAGAAGACTTCACTATCTCTTTAAATCTTTGAGGTTTATATCTTGGATTGAATTATTCAATCAAGAAAATTAATTTAGGATGGATCAAGAGGGTTTTACGAAAAGTGAAATAAGTTGGACAGAGAAAGACAAATAGCATATGATCTCACTAATATGTGGACTCTAAAAAACAAAACAAACAAAATGAAAACAGACTCATAGATACACAGAACAAAGGGGTGGTTGCCAGAGGGAAAGGGGATCAGGGGTGGGGAAAATTAGGTGTAGGGGATTAAGAGGTACAAAGCTCCAGTTATAAAATAAATAAGCAATGGTGATGTAACACACAGCATAAGGAATATGGCCAAAAATATTGTAATAACTTTGGGGACAGACGGTTACTAGACTCCATGGTGATCATTTCATAATGTATGCATGTCAGATCACTATATACTACACCTGAAACTAACGTAATATTGTACATCAACTATATTTAAATTAAAAAAATTAATTTAAAAATCACTAAAGATCCCCCCCCCCAAGTTTGGAGGCACACAGCATCCTATTACACATATTTCAGGTGATCCAAATGAAAAACTGACTGGGCAATTAAAACAACATATTTCCATAGTTCTGGGAAAACTGGTCTTGAAGATTTGAAACTTTTTTTTCTCTAAATTTAGCAATAAATCTCTTATCAGTCTTCTCAGATTAACTCCTGAGCAAGAGCCAAGGCCACACATGCAAATAAGATCTACTAGAAAGAGAGGCTTTTAAGAAAGCAATTTCTTTACCCCACAAGCAGATCATGGAAAGAAAGCCTTGTTGATCAGATTACAACAAACAACTTTGTAAAAAAAATGTCTTTTTTAGTTTTCTAATTCTTATGAAGGAAATAATACCCTACCAGTAAAAAGCAGGCAAACAAATCATGTTTGCACTAGGCTAGAGGAAAGAGGGAGCCTCTGATCTGAGCTCTTTTAAGTCTTTGATCTTGCCATTAATATTGCAAATCAGAATACTTATTTTCTAGTTTTAGGGCTGAAATTAATTAGCTATGTGACCATGAGGAAGTCACTTAACCTCTCTGAGCTTTCTGTTCTTCTTCTGAATAGCTGGATTTTCCAACTGTAGGATTTCCAACTGTAGGATTCTTGGACACCAACTCCCATCATCTGTTTCCAATAAAAATAATTTAACCACTAAATTAGCTAAGGGATAAAGAAAGGTGCTCCCTTAAATAAAAACATCTTAACTGTTAAAGTGAAAAAAACAAAGACCCAGAAATGAAAATGAGTAGAGAAGACAAAAGAGACTTGCCTGGCCCCACTGTCCCCACCCTCTGACATTTTGTAAACCAGAATGTTATTTCCAGTAATATACTTATTTGGAAAATTATTTAACAACATTTTTGAAATTTTCAGAAGCAAAGAACAATATACATTTAATAAAAAACCACCATAAAATTCCAGGGTCTTCTTTGATGACTCTGATTTAGGGAGTTCATCGTGTTTGAAATCACACTCTCATCCTAATATGTAGTTAGCCCATCTCCAGGTCATCCACACACAAGGAAATCAATGATCCTTTGTCTTCATTCCAGAAAGAAAAGGGCTACACAGTCTATGACCTCCCCCATCCCCCAAATCTGTTCTCACTTTCCTTCCGGCACGTGGTGGCTGCCCAGCTAGAGCAATTTTCCAGTCCCTCTGCTGGGAGACATGACCTGGGTAATGTTCTCACCAACAGAATGTGGCCGGAATGATAAGCACCACCACCTGCCCACCTAAACAGGTACCAATGCCCTGCACTCCTGCTCCTCCATACTCATCACTTGGCTTCGGTCACACAAAGATGGTGCCCTGAGGCCTAGAGCAACGAGACAGGGAAAATCTGGGTTCCTGCATGACTACAAAGAGCAGAGCCACTCACAACCGGATGCTTCCCCTTACAACTGTCATGCACAGCAGAAACAGTCTCCTCACACCATGTCTCCTGGGGCAAATGCAACAAGAGCTCAGGCTTCGCCCTACTGAGACAGTGTGCCTTAGATACCTATGACTCTTGTCCACAACGGACAGTCAGCCCCAGACCAATGCATCTCCTACCAATGATTTCAAACACAAAATCTAGAAAGTTCACCAGCTTATTTCCACAACTAATTAAGGATACCTTTTCCAAGGAGTTTTGAAATCAAACTGAATCTTAATTCTTGAAAGCAGTAGTCTGAAAAATATGACAGAAAACATACCAAATGTGCCATAAAATCCTCTAGGTCCACAAGTTCCCACACCATACTTCTTTAGAGATGCCAAAGCTGCTGCCTTTGTGAAAGTAAAAAAAAAAATTAGACTGTAATAATGTATCTTTAACAGTTTAAAAATGACATTTCCTATTCTTTAACCCACATAGCTCCCCAGTACCCTGGCTTTTCCTTTCTTAGTACTAAGACAATTCTAACAGGATATAAAGAAAAGAGGGATGGGAAGACTTAGGTATACGACTTAAAACATGGAAAAGTTATATTAGCTTGATCATTAAAACCTGGTTAACTCAATGCATTCGTACTTTCTGGCATTTGTGGGCACAGGTCTTTCCTCAAAAAATGTTTACTGGCCCACAATCCCAACAGGAGATGAAGCAATTTCCTAGACACATCTCCAACTATTACCTGGGTCTGGTTCATATAGTTCTCTGGTTGTCACCCAGCACTAAGCCACATTAGGACACTCTTGCCTCCCTTTGTTGAAAACTAGGTTACAGCTCTGTCACTAAAGAGTAAAGAGTAAGTACTTACACAGCCCCTTCTGATATTCTGCATTTGTCTCTTATTTTATGTCCAGATGCTTATGTCAGTCATGTTATCTGTCCACTTCAGCATATGTGCTACTTACCTTGAGCCTAGGGTTATCCAACAATCCAAGAAAATTGAATGAGGCAAAGTTTATACATTCTTTTCCATTCACCACAATGTTATGGCTTGGAGGGCTGGGGAAAGAGACAGGAGTGGTATACTTCAGCAGTCATTCTTGTTACAGGACACACATTATCAGCTGTCCAGAAGAGGGAAGGTGACAGGACACACAAGTGTTGTCATTCTACTCTATTTGCCTTCTGGCCTCCTAGCTCTCTTTTTATTCTTAAAAAGTAAAATTAGACAATAGTATATTAAAAATCAGATACTCGGTCATCAATTCTACTCTTAATAGGCCACCTAGTAGTACTTAAATAAAAAAAATTGAGCTAGAATTCCAAGATGAATAGATGAATGGCAAACCGTTGCTTTAGTTTTAAAACTCACTTAAGAAAGAAGTTGCTAAATAAAGTACCTGGAATGAGACAAACAGGGAGAAAATATAAAAAGATCAAGATCAAAGGTATGAAGAGGCAGAGCAAGTAACAATCTTACAGTTAAGTGGTTTAAAAATACATGTTACTAGGACTTCCCCCATGGTCCAGTGGGTAAGACTCTGCGTTCGCAATGCAGGGGGCCTGGGTTTGATCCTTGGTGGGGAACTAGATCACACATGCATGCTGCAACTAAGAAGTCCTCATGCAGCAACTAAGACCTGGCGCAGCCAAAATAAATAAATAAATAACTATAAATAAATATTAAAAAAAATTACATGTTATCTACAGGAAGCCACCAAAAGAATAAGTGAGCTCTGTTCCCAATTTCTAAAGTTAATGCTGGAATACCATTTAAAAGGAATCCCCCTCATCCCAAAAGGGGGGAAAACAGAGTGGCCAGTTGCACAGGAGAAGCATGGATTGAGTTCAGCTGAGACAAGAGATGGGCTCTTGAGGAGACAACCTATTATGTCCTCTGCTGACAAATACTCTAGCTTTAAGTCATGCTTCAAAAACACTGGCCAGAGCTTCCCTGGTAGTGCAGTGGTTGAGAATCTGCCTGCTAATGCAGAGGACAGGGGTTCGAGCCCTGGTCTGGGAAGATCCCACATGCCGTGGAGCAACTAGGCCCGTGAGCCACAACTACTGAGCCTGTGCGTCTGGAGCCTGTGCTCCACAGCAAGAGAGGCCGCGATAGTGAGAGGCCCGCACACCACGATGAAGAGTGGCCCCAGCTTGCCACAACTAGAGAAAGCCCTCGCACAGAAACGAAGACCCAACACAGCCAAAAATAAATAAATAAATAAGTAAACCAAAAAAAAAAAAAAAAACACTGGCCAAACTATGGGACATGAGCTATTAAAGGGTTGTGAGATCAATTTACTTAGTCACAGCCAGCCTATTTCACCTAAAGTAAACCATAAGAATAGAATGGAATGGAAATGCACCAACAGGGCCAGGGAAAGGACGGTGGCACATAACTGTTCTACACATGCATTGCTCTGTGCACTGGGCTGCTCTGTAAAATGCACTGTGGTCAGAAAAGATTGGGAAACACCACTTTCACTAGTATGTTTTAACAGAACTGGTTTTCTATGAGAAAAATAACGAAAGATGCTGGGAAACCAGGGAAGGAAAAGAATGACTACTTGAAGTAAATTCACAAAAGCAGATGAACTCGTACAAGACTCGGTGAAAAGGACATGGTTGTGGAGTCAGGCAGATCCCATCAGTATTATGGCTACTGACCACTTCAGAAACTCAGAGATGTTACCTGGCCTGCATAAGCCTCAGTTTCATTTCTCAACTTGTTCATTATAAGAGGTGTTCATCATATTTTCTTCTTTTTTCCCTATTGCTTCAAGAGCTTCTTCTCTTTCAAATAATCCACTGTGTTATTTAGCTTCCCACTTCCCAGGACTTCTTTAGTTTCATAAGTCCTCCCTGATGTGGAGGTGTTGGCACCCACAAAAAGATGAAAAAACAAAATATCCATGTAGACAAGTCTGTACTAACGGTTGCTGCTGTGAAAGTTGAGGCCATTCTACAAAAACTGTGACACACAGAGAAATCAAACTACCAGGAATAAGTACACCCAAAGGCCCTGACCAGTCGATAAGCTGCCAGCATGATGTAGGGATGTAGACATCTTGTTTCTGCCTAGCACATGGGGCAGGAAAGGAAAACAGTTTCCATGAGAACTGGAAGGCTCACACCTGTGCCCCATGCAGGCTTGCAGCAGTAAGCCAGACAGGGCACTTAACACAGGAATTCTGGAGCTGAAGACACTTCAAAGTTCCTCACAGAAGCAAATAAAACCGATACAGAAAGACATCTTCACAACAAGGCTTCAGAAGAGTCAAGGGAGGGAAAATAAAACCCTTCCAGTCAAAACCCACAACCACACTATTACTGAGAGTCAGTAATTACATAAGTGAACTTAGAAATAGGACAATGGTGCTTTACCAGAAAGAAACAAATACTACAGACCCCCATTAACAACAGGTTTGGCACTTGAGGGAGAACAGACAAACGGACGAATGAAAGAATCCAGAACTCAAGAAAATTGTGTATACAGGAACACCTCAGAGATACTCCGGGGTCGGTTCCAGACCACCACAATGAAGCAAGTATAGCAATCGAGAGAACCACATGAAGTTTTTGGTTTCCCAGTGCATATAAAAGTTATGTTTACACCATACTGTAGTCTATTAAGTGTACAGCAGCATTATGTCTAAAAAACAATGTACACACCTTAATTAAAAAATAATTTATTGGGACTTCCCTGGTGGTGCAGCGGTTAAGAATGCGCCTGCCAATGCAGAGGACACAGGTTTGATCCCTGGTCTGGGAAGATCCCACATGCCACGGAGCAACTAAGCCCGTGCTCCACAACTACTGAGCCTGCGCTCTAGAGCCTTCAAGCCACAACTACTGAGCCCATGCACTGCAATTACTGAAGCTGCATGCTCTAGGGCCCGTGTGCTGCAACTACTGAGCCCACGTGCTGCAACTACTGAAGCCTGTGTGCCTAGAGCCCGTGCTCTGCAACAACAGAAGCCACCACAGCAAGAAGCCTGTGCACCACAACGAAGAGTAGTCCCTGCTTGCCACAACTAGAGAAAGCCCGTGTGCACCAATGAAGGCCCAACACAGCCAAAAATAAATAAATAAATAATAATTTATTGCATTGGGAGTGGCCAAGATGGCAGACTAGGAAGACCCTGAGCTCACCTCCTCCCATGGGCACACCAAAATTACGACTATTTACAGAGCAGCTATTGATGAGAATGACCTGAAGACTAGCAGACAAGATCTTCCACAACTAAAGATAGAAGGAATCACAATGAGATGGGTAGGTGAGGTGGAGACATGGTATAGTCAAGACCCATACCCGCAGGTAGGTGATCCACAAATGGGAGAATAATTACAATTACAGAGGTCATTCCCAAGGAGTGAGGGGTCTGAGCCCCACAAGAGGTTCCCCAGCCTGGGTGTCCTGCACCCGGAAGATGAACCCCCAGAACATTTGCGTTTTTTTTTAAATTTATTATTTATTTACTTATTTTACTTATTTTTGGCTGCACCGGGTCTTAGTTGAGGCATGCGGGATCTTCATTGAGGCACACGGGATTTTTCGTTGTGGCACGTGGGCTTCTCTCTAGTTGTGGTGTGCAGGTTTTCTCTTCTCTAGTTGAGGCATGCAGGCTCTGGGGTGTGTGGGCTCTGTAGTTGTGGCACAGGGGTTCCAGAGTGCGTGGGCTCTGTAGTTGGCAGCACATGGGCTCTCTAGTTGAGGCATGTGGGCTTGGTGTAGTTGTGGTGTGTGGGCTTAGTTGCAACACTGCATGTGGGATCTTAGTTCCCTGACCAGAGATTGAACCTGGGTCCCCTGCATTGTAAGGTGGATTCTTACTGGACCACCTGGGAAGTCCCAAACATTTGGTTTTGAAGGTCAGTGGAGCTTCCTCTTGGGACAGCCAGAGAGCTGTGGGAAATAGAGACTCTACTCTTAAAGGCTGCACACAAAATCTCAAACACTCCAGTATCCAAGGGCAGAAGTAATATGAAAGGAGCCTGGGTCAGACCTGCTTGCTGATCTTAGAGAGCCTCCCAGAGAGGCAGGAGGCAAATGGGACTCATCCTGGGGACACAGACACTGGCAGCAGCCACTTTTGGGAGATTATCATACCATGGCAACACTGGTATTGGCGAGTGCCATTTTTGAATCCTCACTCTAGCTTATTAGCACTGAAACTGATCCTTGCCTACCAGCTAGTCAGCACCAGTACTGGGAAACACCAGGCCAAGGAGCCAGCTGGGCCGGGACACAGTCCCACTCACCAACAGGCAGGCTATCATAGGACCCCCTGAGCCCCAGGCAATCCAGGACTAGCCCTGCCCACAAACACTAGGCCAACACTAGCTCTGGGACCCCTGGCCCTACAGCCAGCTACTTTGTGACCTGGGCCCACCCACCAGCTGCTTGGCACCAGGACTGGGACTCCCCTGGCCATGCAGCCAGCCATGCCAGGATCTGGGCATGCCTACCAGGGGCCAGCAACTTCTGCACAAGGCAGGGTCTGGCAACCAACTGGACCAAGGGCCAACCGTGGCTACCAAGCACCCATAGTAGTTAGTCAGCACACCAAAACAGAAAGACTCGCTCAGCACACACACAGGGCACACTCGGAGCACGTAGCTCTGGTGACCAGAGGGAAGTGTGCTGTTGCAAGTTTAAAGCAATATAAGACTACCTCAGGAAACAAGAAAAAGTTCAAATAAACAACCTAACCTTACACTTAAAGGAGCTACAAAAAGAACAAGTAAATCTCAAAGTTGGTAGAAGGAATGAAATAATAAATATTGGAGCAGAAATAAATGAAATAAGAGACTAAAAAACAATAGAAAAGATCAATGAAGTTAAGAGTTGGTTCTCTGAAAAGACAAACAAAATTAATAAACCTTTAGCAAGACTCATCAAGAAAAAACAGGGTCCAAATCAATAAATCAGAAATGAAAAAAGAAGTTACAGACACTGCAGAAATATAATGGACCATAAGAAATTACTATGAACAACTAAACGCCAAAAAATAGACAACCTAGGAGAAATGGACAAATTCCTAGAAATGTACAACCTCCCAAGACTGAATCAGGAAGAAGTAGAAAATATGAACAGACCAATTACCAGTAATAAAACTGAATCAGTAATAAAAAACTCCCAACAAACAAAAGCCCAGGACCAGAGGGCTTCACAGGTGAATTTTTCCAAACCTTTAAAGAAGGGTTAAGACCTATCCTTCTTAAACTATTCCAAAAAAACAGAGGAGGAAGGAATGTTTCTGAAATCATTCTACAAGGCCAGCATCACCCTGATACCCAAACCAGTGATATCACAAAAAAAGAACATTACAGGCCAATATCACTGATGAACATAGATGCAAAACTCCTCAACAAAATATCAGCAAACTGAATTTAACAATACATTAAAAGGATCATACACCATGATAAAATGGGATTATCCCAAGGATGCAGGGATGGTTCAATATCTGAAAATCTATCAACGTGATACATCACAATAACAAACTGAAGAATACAAATCATGAACACCTCAGTAAGGATAAAGACAAAATCTTTGACAAAATTCAACAATCAGTTATGACAAAACCTCTCAACAAAGTGGGTATAGAGGGAACATATAGAGGCCACATATGACAAGCCCATAGCTAACATACTAAATGGTGAAAAGCTGAAAGCATTACCTCTAAGATTTAGAACAAGACAAGGATGGGCAGGGTATCTGAATAGATATTTTTCCAAAGAAAACATACAGATGGCCAATAGGCACATGAAAAGATGCTCAAGATCACTAACCATCAGGGAAATGAAAATCAAGACCACAATGAAATACCACCTCACACCTGTCTAAATAGCTATCATCAAAAAGACCACAAATAGCAAATGTTGGCAAGGAAGCGAAGAAAAGGGAACCCTCATGCACTATTCATGGGAATGTAAATTGGTGCAGCCACTATGGAGGACAGTATGGAAACTCTGCAAAAAATTAAAAATAGAACTATCATACAATCCAGCAATTCTACCCCTGGGTATTTACCCAAAGAAAACAAAAACACTCGTTAGAAAATATTCTTGCACCCCTATGTTCATTTCAGTATTATTTACAATAGCCAAGATGGGGTAGCAATATCTGAGTGCCCATCGATATATGTACGGAAAAAGATTTGCTATATATGCATGGTGTGTTGTGTGTTATTAAGTGAGTCATGGATATGAAATGTACAGTGTGGGGAATATAGTTACTAATTACTGTAATATCTTTGTATGGTAACTAGACTCATCAGGGTAATCATTCTGAAATGTACAAAAATATAAAATCACCATGTAGTGTGCCAGGAACTAACAGTGTTTTAAGTCAACTATACTTCAAAAAGAAACGAATAAACAGCATTTTCAGTCAATTACACTTCAAAAGGAAAAGAACTAACAGTGTTTTAAGTCAATTATACTTCAAAAAGAAACGAATAAACTCATAGGAAAAGAGATCACATCTATGGTTACCAGAGGCAGGGTGAGGGAAGGGGGAACAGGATGAAGGTCAAAAGGCACAAACTCTCAGTTATAAGATAAATAAGTACCGGTGATACAATGTACATCATGACAAATATAATTAATGCTGCTGTTAAATTATGTATGAAGATTGTTGAGAGTAAATCCTAAGAGTTTTTATCACAAGGAAAAAAATTTTTTCTATTTAATTTTGTATCTAAATGAGATGATGGATATTCACTAAACTTAATGTGGTAATCATTTCATGATGTGTTTAAGTCAAATAATTATGCTGCACACCTTAAATTTATACAATGCTATATGTCAATTATATCTCAATAAAACAAAAATTTTTTTTTTCTAATTTTAAAAATTTTATTTATTTTCTAACATTTTTATTGGAGTATAATTGCTTTACAATGGTGTTAGTTTCTGCTTTATAACACAGTGAATCAGCTATACATATACATATATCCCCATATCTCCTCCTTCTTGTGTCTCCCTCCCAACCCCACCCCTCTAGGTGGTCACAAAGCAGCGAGCTGATCTCCCTGTGCTATGCAGCTGCTTCCCACTAGCAATCTATTTTACATTTAGTAGTGTATATATGTCCATGCCACTCTCTCACTTCGTCCCAGCTTACCCTTCCCCCTCCCCATGTCCTCAAGTCCATTCTCTACATCTGCATCTTTATTCCTGTCCTGCCCCTAGGTTCTTCAGAACCTTTTTTTTTTTTTTAAGATTCCATATATATGTGTTAGGATATGGTATTTGTTTTTCTCTTTCTGACTTACTTCACTGTGTATGACAGCCTCTAGGTCCATCCACCTCACTACAAATAACTCAATTTCGTTTCTTTTTATGGCTGAGTAATATTCCATTGTATATATTTGCCACATCTTCATCCATTCATCTATTGATGGACACTTTGGTTGCTTCCATGTCCCGGCTATTGTAAATAGAGCTGCAAAGAACACTGAAACATGACTCTTTGAATTATGATTTTCTCAGGGTATATGCCCAGTAGTGGGACTGTTGGGTCGTATGGTAGTTCTATTTGTAGTTTTTTAAGGAACCTCCATACTGTTCTCCATAGTGGCTGTATCAATTTACATTCCCACCAACAGTGCAAGAGCGTTCCCTTTTCTCCACACCCCCTCCAGCATTTATTGTTTGTAGAATTTTTGATGATGGCTATTCTGACTGGTGTGAGGTGATACCTCATTGTAGTTTTCATTTGTATGTCTCTAATGACTAGTGATGTTGAGCATCCTTTCATGTAACTATTGGCAATCTGTATATCTTCTTTGGAGAAATGTCTATTTAGGGCTTCTGCCCATTTTTGGATTGGGTGGTTTGCTTTTTTGATATTAAGCTGCATGAGCTGCTTGTAAATTTTGGAGATTAATCCTCTGTCAGTTGCTTCATTTGCAAATATTTTCTCTCCTTCTGAGGGTTGTCTTTTGGTCTTGTTTATGGTTTCCTTTGCTGTGCAAAAGCTTTGAAGTTTCATTAGGTCCCATTTGTTTATTTTTGTTTTTATTTCCCTCTCTCTAGGAGGTGGGTCAAAAGGATCTTGCTGTGATTTATGTCAGAGTGTTCTGCCTATGTTTTCCTATAAGAGTCTTATAGTGTCTGGCCTTACATTTAGGTCTTTAATCCATTTTGATATTATTTTTGTGAATTGTGTTAGGGACTGTTCTGATTTCATTCTCTTACATGTAGCTGCCCGGTTTACCCAGCATCACTTATTGAAGAGGCCTTCTTTTCTCCATTGTATATTCTTGCCTCCTTTATCAAAAATAAGGTGACCATATGTGGTGGGTTTATCTCTGGGCTTTCTATCCTGTTCCACTGATCTATATTTCTGTTTTTGTGCCATTACCATACTGTCTTGATTACTGTAGCTTTGTAGTATACGCTATAGTCCAGGAGCCTGATTCCTCCAGCTCCGATTTTCTTACTCAAGATTGCTTTGGCTATTCAGGGTCTTTTGCGTTTCCATACAAATTGTAAAATTTTTTGTCCTAGTTCTGTGAAAAATGCCATTGAGTTTGATACGGATTGCAATGAATCTGTAGATTGCTTTGGGTAGTACATTTTCACAAAGTTGATTCTTCCAATCCAAGAATATGGTATATTTCTTCATCTGTTTGTATTATCTTTAACTTCTTTCATCAGTGTCTTACAGTTTTCTGCATACAGGTCTTTTGTCTCCTTAGGTAGGTTTATTCCTAGGTATTTTATTCTTTTTTTGCAATGGCAAATGGGAGTGTTTTCTTAATTTCTCTTTCAGATTTTCATCATTAGTGTATAGGAATGGAAGAGATTTCTGTGCATTAATTTTGTGTCCTGCTACTTTGCCAAATTCATTCATTAGGTCTAGTAGTTTTCTGGTAGCATCTTTAGGATTCTCTATGTATACTATCATGTCATCTGCAAACAGTGACACCTTTACTTCTTCTTTTCCTATTTGGATTCCTTTTATTTGTTTTTCTTCTCTGACTGCTGTGGCTAAAACTTCCAAAACTATGCTGAATAATAGTGGTGAGAGTGGGGCTTCCCTGGTGGCGCAGTGGTTGAGAGTCCACCCGCCAATGCAGGGGACACGGGTTCATGCCCCGGTCCGGGAAGATCCTACATGCTGTGGAGTGGCTAGGCCCGTGAACCTTGGCCGCTGAGCCTGCGTGTCCGGAGCCTGTGCTCCGCAACGGAAGAGGCCACAACAGTGAGAGGCCCGCGAACTGCAAAAAAAAAAAAAAAAAAAAAATAGTGGTGAGAGTGGACAACCTTGTCTTGTTCCCGACCTTACAGGAAATGGTTTCAGTTTTTCACCACTGAGAACGATGTTGGCTGTGGGTTTGTCATATATGGCCTTTATTATGTTGAGGAAAGTTCCCTCTATGCCTACTTTCTGCAGGGTTTTTATCATAAATGGGTGTTGAATTTTGTCAAGATTTTTCTACATCTATTGAGATGATCATATGGTTTTCCTCCTTCAATGTGTTAATATGGTTTATCACATTGATTTGGGTATACTGAAGAATCCCTGCAATCCTAGGATAAACCCCACTTGATCATGGTGTATGATCGTTTTAATGTGCTGTTGGATTCTGTTTCCTAGTATTCTGTTGAGGATTTTTGCATCTATGTTCATCAGTGATATTGGCCTGTAGTTTTCTTTCTGAAATCTTTGTCTGGTTTTGGTACCAGGGTGATGGTGGTCTTGTAGAATAGTTTGGGAGTGCTCCTCCCTCTGCTATATTTTGCAAGAGTTTGAGGATAGCTGTTAGCTCTTCTCTAAATGTCTGATGGAGCTTGCCTGTGAAGCCATCTGGTCCTGGGCTTTTGTTTGTTGGAAGATTTTTAATCACAGTTTCAATTTCAGTGCTTGTGATTAGTCTGTTTATATTTTCTATTTCTTCCTGGTTCAGTCTCATAAGGTTGTGCTTTTCTAAGAATTTGTCCATTTCTTCCAGGTTGTCCATTTTATTGGCATATAGCTGCTTGTAGTAATCTCTCATGATCCTTTGTATTTCTGCAGTGTCAGCTGTTATTTCTCCTTTTCATTTCTAATTCTATTGATTTGTCTTCTCCCTTTTTTTATTGATGAGTCTGGCTAATGGTTTATCTATTTTGTTTATCTTCTCAAAGAACCAGCTTTTAGTTTTATTGATCTTTGATATTGTGTCCTTCATTTCTTTTTCGTTTATTTCTGATCTGATCTTTATGATTTCTTTCCTTCTGTTAACTTTGGGGTTTTTTTGTTCTTCTTTCTCTAACTGCTTTAGGTGTAAGGTTAGGTTGTTTATTTTAGATGTTTCTTGTTTCTTGAGGTATGAAGAAACAAGAAACATTACTATATTGCTATAAACTTCCCTCTTAGAACTGCTTTTGCTGCATCCCACAGATTTTGCATCATTGTGTCTCCATTATCATTTGTTTCTAGGTATCTTTTTATTTCCTCTTTGATTTATTCAGTGATCTGTTGGTTATTTAGTAGTGTATTGTTTAGCCTCCATGTGTTTGTAGTTTTTATAGATTTTTTCCTGTAATTGATATCTAGTCTCATAGCATTGTGGTCGGAAAAGATACTTGATATGATTTCAGTTTTCTTAAATTTACGAAGGCTAGACACAAGATACAATCTATCCTGTAAAATGTTCCATGAGCACCTGAGAAGAAAGTGTATTCTGTTGTGTTTTGATGGCAAGTTCTATATCAATTAAGTCCACCTTGTTTAATGTATCATTTAAAGCTTGTGTTTATTTTCATTTTGTATGATCTGTCTATTGGTGAAAGTGGGGTGTTAAAGTCCCCTACTATGATCGTGTTACTGTCGATTTCCCGTTTCACGTCTGTTAGCATTTGCCTATGTATTCAGGTGGGTGCATAAATATTTACAATTGTTATATCTTCTTCTTGGATTGACCCCTTGATCTTTATGTAGTGTCCTTGTCTCTTCTAATAGTCTTTATTTTAAAGTCTACTTTGTGTGACACGAGAATTGCTACTCCAGCTTTCTTTCGATTTCCATTTGCATGGAATATCTTTTTACATCCCCTCACTTTCAGCCTGTATGTGTCCCTAGGTCTGAAGTGGGTCTCTTGTAGACAGTATATATACAGGTATTGTTTGTGTATCCATTCAGCCAGTCTATGACTTTTGGATGGAGCATTTAATCCATTCACATTTAAGGTAGTTATTGATACGTATGTTCCTATTACCATTTTCTTAATTGTTTTGGGTTTGTTATGGTAGGTCTTTTCCTTCTCTTGTATTTCCTGCCTAGAGAAGTTCCTTTAGCATCTGTTGTAAAGCTGGTTTGGTGGTGCTGAATTCTCTTAGCTTTTGCTTGTCTGTAAAGGTTTTAATTTCTCCGTTGAATCTGAATGAGATCCTTGCTGGGTAGAGTAATCTTCATTGTGGATTTTTCCCTTTCATCATTTTAAATATGTTCTGTCACTCCCTTCTGGCTTGCAGAGTTTCTGCTGAAAGATCAGCTGTTAACCTTATGGGGATTCCCTTGTATGTTATTTGTTGTTTTTCCCTTGCTGCTTTTAATATTTTTTCTTTGTATTTAATTTTTGATAGTTTGATTAATATGTGTCTTGGTGTGTTTCTCCTTGGATTTATCCTGTATGGGACTCTCTGTACTTCCTGGACTTGACTGACAATTTCCTTTCCCATATTAGGGAAATTTTCAAATATAATCCCTTCAAATATTTTCTCGGTCCCCTTCTTTTTAACTTCTTCTTCTGGGACCCCTATAATTTGAATGTTGGTGCCTTTAATGTTGTCCGAGAGGTCTCTGAGCCTGTCCTCAATGCTTTTCATTATTTTTTCTTTATTCTGCTCCACGGTAGTTATTTCCACTATTTTATCTTCCAGGTCACTTATCCGTTCTTCTGCCTCAGTTTTTCTGCTATTGATTCCTTCTAGAGAATTTTTAATGTCATTTATTGTGTTGTTCATCATTGTTTGCTCTTTACTTCTTCTAGGTCCTTGGTAAACATTTCTTGTATTTTCTCCATTCTATTTCCAAGATGTTGGATCATATTTACTATCATTACTCTGAATTTTTTAGGTAGACTGCCTAGTTCCTCTTCATTTGTTTAGTCTGGTGGGTTTTTACTTTGCTCCTTCATCTGCTGTGTGTTTCTCTGTCTTTTCATTTTGCTTAACTTACTGTGTTTGGGGTCTCCTTTTCACAGCCTGCAGGTTCATAGTTCCTGTTGTTTCTGGTGTCTGCCCCCAGTGGGTAAGGCTGGTTCCATGGGTTGTGTAGGCTTCCTGGTGGAGGGGACTGGTGCCTGTGTTCCGGTGAATGAGGCTGGATCCTGTCTTTCTGGTGGGCAGGACCACGTCCGGTGGTATGTTTTGGGGTGTCTGTGACCTTATTATGATTTTAGGCAGCCTCTCTAATGGGTGGGGTTGTGTTCCTGTCTTGCTAGTTGTTTGGCATAGGGTGTCCAGCACTGTAGCTTGCTAGTCACTGAGTGGAGCTGGGTCTTAGCACTGAGATGGAGATCTCTGGGAGAGCTTTCGCTGTTTGATATTATGTGGAGCCAGGAGGTCTTTGGTGGACCAATGTCCTGAACTCGGCTCTCCCACCTCAGAGGCACAGGCCCGACACACAGCCGGAGCACCAAGACCCTGTCAGCCATACGGCTCAGAAGAAAAGGGAGAAAAAAAGGGAAAAAAAACGTTATTAAAAAAATATTAAAAATTAAAAAATTAAAAATAATAATAAAAAAATGAAAGAGAGCAACCAAACCAAAAAAGAAAACCACCAATGATAACAAGCACTAAAAACTATAATAAAAGGAAAACAAACAAAAAAATAAAAAATGGACAGCTGGAACCCTAGGACAAATGATAAAAGCAAAGATATACAGAAAAAATTACACAAAGTCCACCACCTGAATTCTATGATGATCTATTATTCGGTATTCCAGAGATGCAGGGTACATTAAGTTGATTGTGGAGATTTAATCTGCTGCTCCTGAGGCTGCTGGGAGAGATTTCCTTTTCTCTTCTTTGTTCGCACAGCTCCCAGGGTTTAGCTTTGGATTTGGCCCCGCCTCTGCATGTAGGTCACCTGAGGGTGTCTGTTCTTTGCTTAGACAGGACGGGGTAAAGTAGCAGCTGATTAGGGGGCTCTGGCTCACTCATGCCGGGGGGACGGAGGGGTATGGAATGCGGGGCGAGCCTGAGGTGACAGAGGCCAGCATGCTGTTGCAACAGGCTGAGGCGCACTGTGTGTTCTCCCGGGGTAGTTGTCCCTGGATCACAGGGCCCTGGCACTGGCGGGCTGCACAGGCTCCTGGGAGGGAAGGTGTTGATAGTAACGTGTGCTTGCACACAGGCTTCTTGGTGGCTGCAGCAGCAGCCTTAGCATCTCATGCCCGTCTCTGATGTCCACGCTGACAGTCGTGGCTCGTGCCCGTCTCTGCAGCTTGTTTAGGTGGTGCTCTGAATCCCCTCTCCTCACGCTCCCCGAAACAATGGTCTCTTGCCTCTTAGGCAGTTCCAGACTTTTTCCTGGACTCCCTCCCAACTGTGGCGCACTAGCCCCCTTCAGGCTGTGTTCACGCTGCCAACCCTAGTCCTCTCCCTGGGATCTGACCTCCTAAGCCAGATCCTCAGCTCCCAGCCCCCACCCGCCCAGGCGCGTGAGCGGACAAGCCTCTCAGTGCTGCTCTCAACCTCTAAGTGCTGGTTGGCACCGATCCTCTGTGTGGGAATCTCTCCACTTTGCTCTCTGCACCCCTGTTGCTGCACTCTCCTCCGTGGCTCCAAAGCTTCCTCCCCGCCACCCACTGTCTCCATCAGTGAAGGGTCTTCCTAGTGTGTGGAAACTTTCCCGCCTTCACAGCTCCCTCCCAGAGATGTATGTCCCGTCCCTATTCTTTTGTCTCTGTTTTTTTTTTTTGCCCTACCCAGGTACGTGGGGAGTTTCTTGCCTTTTGGGAGGTCTGAGGTCTTCTGCCAGCATTCAGTAGGTGTTCTGTAGGGGATGTTCCACATGTACATGTATTTCTGATGTATTTGTGGGGAGGAACGTGATCTCCACATCTTCCTCCTCCACCATCTTGAAGGTCTCCTTTTTTTCTAATTTTTAAAAGATACTTTATTGCTAACAAATGATAACCATCTTCTGACAACACAGGGTTGCCAGAAACCTTTAATTTGTAAAAAGTGCAGTATCTATGGGAGTGCAATAAAGTGAAGTGCAATAAAATGAGGTGTGCCTATATATAAATATATGGCAAATGACAGCAGTTGCCCCCACTAACTACTAAGTTACACATATTTCTTTCTCTATGGAGAAAAATAAAATTGAATTACCATATTCAAAGATGAATTCCACGCATATTAAAAAAAACCTAAAAAGTATTTTGGAACAGAGGAAAATTTAGAAGGTCTTTGTGACCTTGGAATAGGAAATGATTTCTAAAACAAGTATGCAAACACACAAACCATGAGGCGAAAATGGATGAATATGACCAAGTCCAAATTTAGAATTCTGGTTCAATGAAGATACCAAAGACAAAATTAACAGACAGGTGATAAAGAGATTTACTAGATTTCATGAATCTAAGATGGCATCGACTGTATTTTATCTATCACTAAGGAGGAAAGACACAGTCAAGTAAAATGCAATGATGCAGGGACTTCCCTGGTGGTACAGTGGTTAAGAATCTGCCCACCAATGCAGGGTACATGGGTTCAAGCCCTGGTCCAGGAAGATCCCACATGCCACAGAGCAGCTAAGCCCGTATGCCACAATCACTGAGCCTGTGCTCTAGAGCCCATAAGCCACAACTACTGAGCTCGTGTGGGATAACTATTGAAGCCTGCGTGCCTAGAGCCTATGCTCCGCAATGAGAAGCCCGTGCACTGCTACGAAGAGTAGCCCCCACTCGCCGCAACTAGAGAAAAGCATGCATGCAGCAATGAAGACGCAACACAGCCAAAAATGAAAAAAATAAAATAAAATGCAATGATGTTTTCTTATCATTTATATTTTAGTTCATATTTAATGAAAGGGCTATCTTGACACAGATTTTTGTCATTCTACTTTTGTATCTATGAAAAGAAAAATATAAGCAAGATCAATCAGGTAAGACATTCGTAACTTCTAGTCAGCAGTTCTGTCTGCTCTCTGCTACGTAATGGATACCATGGGTATTCATACTCCCTGCTAACATATTCTGCTCCCTGCTGACAGAAGGATCCTGGCATTGCTTAGGAGGATGCTCCGCTATCATCTCTGGGATTACTTGACAAGTCAGTAACACCCATTCTCTAAGTTTGATGCTGGAACTTTCCTACTGGACTAAACTCTTAGTTTCATCTTTATGCAGTTGAATCACGTTTCTAGAAAGTAAACTGTTATTACCCAAAGGCAGTAGGAGTTTGACAAAGGAATGTTCAAAGCCTTAGTCCCAGTAGCCTCTGTTCAACTGTCTGGAGGAATCTGGCCATTTCTCCTTCCATCAGCTGATTTACTTACCAGCAGTGCACAAAACTCAACTGAGGTGCTGGCAGTAAGCATAGCCATGACCAAGTTCATCAGTGTGCAAGAAATGATACCCTCACCTGCTCCCAGCTGACAATGACTCTCAGCAGCTGTAAGATTCATACATGTTTCAGAGATCTTAAAATCGGAAAAAAAAAGTTTCTTAGACTCATTGTAATAGACTACTACTCAAAAACTGACCAAGGATTAAAAGCTACACAATACTGGGGACTCTTGATAATCGAAAGATAGACTGGGAATCAAGGAGAAGAAGAACTAAAAGATATGAAGAGGCATTCACAGGAGGGAAAAACCCCAGCAGCTAATAATAAGTAGATCAAATGATACTTAAGGGCTCAAATAATCAGAGAAATGCAAAATAAAACAATGTTACCAAACACAGCTGTGGGAAACTGAACGCCCATATACTAACTCAGGAGAATCACAATGTAGGAAAGTCCCATAGGGAAATGAGACAGGCATATAGAGTAGTACCCAATTTCTGGTCCCACATCCCTAGAGAGACTCAGACAGGTCCACAAGAGGACATTAATCAGGTTTAATCACCAGGTTTTTTTGTGGCAGTGGGGAGTGGGGGTAGCTTAGGTATCCATCATGAGGAAAATCACTAAATTTACCCATCACTAAGTAAAACATGGTGGCCATACACAACAGAATAATATGTAGCAGTTGGAAGAAATGAACAGGAAGTCCATCTAGCAATTCCACCTCTCTGCCCTGCTTGATATTTCTTCATACTGCTCAACACCAGCTAACATTGTATTTATTTCATTCTTGGTCAGCCTGCCCCAAGAGAACTAAGATTTTGATTTATCGCACATGCTCATCAGCACATTCCTTAAACATGGTAGGCACTCAAATATTTGTTGAAAAATAAGTGCTGAGTAAACAACTTGTAAGAAAAAAACCAGAATGAAGTCTAGAGCACAAAATTAAAAACTTTCATAAAACATTAAGATTACATGGTTTCAAGCATACATACATAATAAAAACAATAACATATATGACTTTAATAACATAAAATAATAAAAGAAAGCAAAATACACGTATTGCAGTGGGATACCTTACTGGGGAGGAGAACAGATGCAGGCACTGGGGATGAAGGAAATAATAAAGCAAATGAGAATGCTGCCTTACATGGGTGCTGATGAGAGCGGTGCTGAAGGGAGAGTCAATGCCTTTGCAGGAGAGGCCCAAAATGAAGAAAATAAAACAGAGACTCAACTAAACCAGAGGATAAACCTTTGGCAAATTTGAGTGAGAAAGGAGACACAAATGCCTGCAATGGAGACACAAATCCATAGATGTGTTGTTATATATATCTATATACAAAGTTATATGTATATATTTTACATATAACTTTCCAAGAGAATCCTATGAATTACTTCATGCCAATGCATTTGAAAACAAAAGAAGAAATGAACAATTACTAAATGGCAGTAACCAAAACTTACTCAAAAAGGAAATATGAACAGCTTTAAAAACTCACTGAAGACATTAAATTCATGATTAAAAATCTATGCTCAACAGAACAAACAACAAATAGTGTTGCCAGGAAAACTGTAAGACTAATATACCTCTGATACCAAAGCTGGGCCAGCACAGTAAGGGAAAAGAAAAAGACTAAACTCATTTTTCAATACTGATGCTAAAAATAACAAATATTAGCAAAAAAAAAAAATCCAACAATTAATAAAAATTAACCAAATAGTCATGCTTAAATAGGGTTTATCACTAAGTTGTAAGAGTTCTTTTTATATATTTAATATTTTGGATACTAGCCCCTTAACAAATATGTGACTTGAAAATATTTTCTTCCATTTTGTGGGGTTTTGTATCATTTCTCTAGTAATGGGCTTTGAAGCACAAATGTTTTCAATTTTAATGAAGTCCAGTTTGTCTATTTTTTCTTTTGCTGCTTGTGCTTTTGTGTCATATCTAAAAATCTCTGGCCAATCCAAGATTATGAAGATTTACTCTTGTTTTCTTTCTTCTAAACTAAGAACTTATAGTTTTTGCTCTTAAACTTAAGCCCATGATTCATTTTGAGCTAATTTTTACACATGGTGTGAGGTCAGGGTCCATCATCATTCTTTTACATGTGTATATCCCGTTGTCCCACCACAATCTGTTAAAAAGAGTATTCTTTTCCTACTGAATTGTCTTGGCATTCTGTTGAAAATCAATGGACCATAATTTAAGGTTGTCCACCCATTTTTAAGAATAAGACACTGAAATGCTAATTGCAAGCACTGTGTAAATGGGCTTGGCTTCTTGACTGATGGTGGGCTTCACTCTATGATAATGAGACATAGACTTGTTTATTCATCTGTGGAGACCGCAAACTCAAAATTTTCTGTTTTTACTCTCTTGACTGAGTTTCACCAGAGAGGAATCCTCCAGTGAGGTGTATATGAGGATATAAATCTGGTTTCCAACTTTCTGAAAGCTGAGTTGGAGGAAATGGGATTAGCATCCCATTATTCATTATATATTTGCTTTCTGTTTTTAGAATGGCACTCGCCTCCTCACACATTCTTAGGACTTTCAATTTATATTTAGCCTTTCCAGAGAGTAAATCTCCCATCTTTCTGCAAGTCTACAGAGTTGGAATCTGGGGTGAGGATGAGTGGCATGGTTGCTTGCAATTTTTCTCATAAAAATTTATGTATATGCTTAATTAATGTAAAAAAATCAATCAGTACAATTTAATATAGTAATGGATTAGAGAAGAAAACTCACAACCATCTCAATACATAAAGAAAAAATTTAATAAAATTTAACACTGACTTTAAAACTAACAAAAAGTTCCCTTAGCAAACTAGGAAGAGAAAGGAAGGCTTGTAACACCATACAGGTTATCCCTTAAAAGCCATCAGGAACAGGATACAGAGGCCCTTGTTACCACTCCTATTCAACACTGCATGGTAGGTATCCTAGCAAGTGCAATAACACAGAAACAAGAAGAAAATGACGCTTCATGACAGAAGTGAAAACTCTCTGGAACCCAGAGATGAAGCTATTAAAAGATATGCAATGTTAATTTCCTGGTTGTGATACTGTACTATAGTTAAGCAAGATGTTACCATTGGGGGAAACTGATGAAGGGTATATGAAATCTCTCTGTATTATTTCTTACAACTGCATGTGAATCTACTATTATTTCCAAATAAAAAGTAGCAAAAAAAAAGTTAAGCAAAATCTCTATGAAGAATGTTATGCAACTTCTCTCAGAGACATAAAAGCCCTAAGTATACAAGTGACACACAAGGTACGTGGTGAAGAGATTCAGTATTAGCAATATACCAATTCTCTCCAAATTAATCCATAAATTCAATGCATTACTAGTCACAAACCCAAACCCATTTTCTGGTCAAATCTGATCAGCTAAACCTAAACTCATAGTGAAGAGTGAAGGATAGCCTAGACAATTGTGAAGAACAAGGAGGTGAAGGACTCACTCTAGTCAAGGCCTATTATTAAGCTGTGGTATAAGCGAGGTTCTGGCACAGGGAGAGATAAATATACCAAAAGAATAGAAATAAAGCCAGAAACAGATCCTTTATAAGGCAACTTGACATATGAAAGAAGGGAAATTTCCAATCAGTAGGTAAAAAATGGACTATTCAACTAATAATGTTGGGACAACTGACTGTCATATGGAAAACAGGCAAATTAGACCTTTGTGGTAGGAAGGATTTTATAACCATAACATTAATGATTGGTCAGTCTGATTTCAGGAGAAGTAAAACTTTCATGAGACCAAAGAAATTCGCGAAAGTGAAGAATACAAGCCTCTCTCAGATCAGACCAGAAGTAGAAGGACATACTCAGGAGAATATCCTACATCATATTTTAAAATAGAATACTAAACACTTTCATGGCAACAGGCATGCTGTGGCAAAAGTATAAATATAAGCAAAGGAAAAACATCTACCAACTTCAAGATGGTGGTTATCTTGCCTGGGAGGCAAGAGTAAGTGATAGATGGGAAGGGATTTCTTTAGTGATACAATTGACCACTGAACAACATGGGTTTGAACTGTGCAGGTCCACTTATACACAGATTTTTTTCAACAGTAGATACTACTGTACTACATGATCCACAGTTGGTTGAATCCATGGATGTAGAACCACATATTTAGAGGAACTGGGTATCTGGAGGGCTGACTCTAATTTATATGCAGGTTTTTGACTGCCCAGAGGGTCAGGGCCCCTAACCCCCATACTGTTCAAGGGTCAACTGCATTTCTAATGCTTTATTTCTTTTAAAAAATAGATTTAAAGTAAAGATAGCAAAATGTTAATACCTATTACTTCTGGGTGGTAGATACGTATGTGACTGATATTTTCTGTATACTTAAAATTTAAGAAATAAAAATAAAAATAAAACATTGGAAGCCAGGAGGTAGGTAGCATAAGTGAGCTGGTTTCATAATTCATATTGTGAAAGTCAACAGGCACTGCCTATCATTAATCAATCAAGAAACAGTAACGTAAGCATACTGCTAATATCTAGTTATGAAGGTAACCTTCAACAGATCTAAAATCAGAAACAATCCAGGTGGGAAAAAGTAGGAATGCTGTTTTTCATTTTAACTGTCTTCCCATTTGAAATATTATGTGTGTGTATTACTTTTTTTTTTTTTTTTTTTTTTTTGCAGTACGCGGGCCTCTCACTGCTGTAGCCTCTCCCGTTGTGGAGCACAGGCTCCGGACACGCAGGCTCAGCGGCCATGGCTCATGGGCCCAGCCGCTCCGCGGCATGTGGGATCTTCCTGGACCGGGGCATGAACCCGTGTCCCCTGCATCGGCAGGCGCACTCTCAACCACTGTGCCACCAGGGAAGCCCCTGCTTTTAAAAATATATATATATATTTTTAAAAAGGGACAAACTTGGAAACCCAAATTGGAGACTATTAAAAAAGTTTCTGATCTCCAGAAATTTCTGAAAGTCTTATATCAGTTAAAAAAAAAAAGGAATACTATATAAACCACTGTATACTTTGTTGAGTTTACCTACAGGAAACCAAATATAAGCCCTTGACTAGCAAAACCAATTTACCCTGAAACGATGTTGTAGTTGAGAGCAGGATGGTCTTTTGAGACAGGAGGAACAAGAGGTTCTGGTTGCCACTCTTCAATCAATTCTTCCTTTTCCTACAGGAGAAAAGCAGTTAAAATACAGTGCAGTGCTACTTACTGGACAGCAACTCTAGCGGTATCTAAACTGTTTGTTGTAATGGAACCATCATAATGAACACACTGCTAGACACAGACGTCTAGCTGCTGTGCCTGGAAATGACACAGAATCACTATTGAGTTTTGTGTACTTAACCCCTCACCTCTTTCCTTATCTCAGGCTAAAGGTTCTTTTTCCATGAAGCTTTGTGGCTGACTGGAAATTTCTTAAAAATTTTATTTCTATGTTCAGGATTTTTCACTGTGGGAAGTAGGAAGTATAACTGCTACTGATGATAAAACTAAAAGTCTGTAACACAAAGGTGAGAGGCATGACTGCAGGTAAGGGAGCTCAGCCTCTACTGCAAGATATGACAGACAGCCATGCCTTAAGTTCTTACAGGCATGGCTGTCACAGGAAGGGATCAACTAGACTACAAAGCACTGTTTCTACAAGCCATTGGCAAGGATTCAGAAGTAACTGAAATATACCAAAAGACTCTCATAATAATTATTGTAACAGGATTTAGTTGTTTGGAAATTTCTCATAAAAAACTACTTTATTCCTTTTACCTGTTATTTCATGCATTCCAAGTATTTTGACTATTTTGAGTTTCTTACCCTTTCTTGAACTAGAAAACAATGTAATTTTGAAAATGTAGTCTGGATGTACAGGATGAGATGAGGCACCTGATGAACCTGACAGCCACAGCAAATCTTGCCTTACATAGGCCCACTCTCAATACTCCTATTTTCACACTCCTGTTAAATGCTTCTGTGCATTTTTCTCCTAACAGGCAATTCTAGGGCATGGCTAGGAGCATATTCACCTGATGCTCAGGCACTCAAAAATGCTGGCTGAATAAATCAGTCAATAAATTCCTCATCTATTTCTGCCAATGACTGCACAGAACAGCAGCCTGAACAAGCCTGAAGTATGTATCATGCACACTGTCCACTTGCTACCACAAAGACAGATTTGAGAATCAACTCAGGATTGCCTGGTATTCAAGAGTCTCTGCAGGGGACTTCCTTGGTGGTGCAGTGGTTTAGAATCCACTTGCCAATGCAGGGGATATGGGTTCAAGCGCTGGTCCGGGAAGATTCCACATGCTGCAGAGCAACTAAGCCTGTGCACCATAACTATTGAGGCTGTACTCTACAGCGCGTGAGCCACAGCAACTGAGCCTGCCTGCCACAACTACTGAAGCCCGCACACCTAGAGCCCGTGCTCCGCAACAACGGAAGCCACCATAATGAGAAGCCTAAGCACCTCAACGAAGAGTAGCCCCCACTCGCTGCAACTAGAGCAAGCCCACGCTCAGCAACGAAGACCCAACATAGCCAAAATAAAATAAATAAATAAATAAATAATAAAAAGAGACTCTGCAGACGTATAAAACTGAGAAGGTATTTCTTCTTTGCTGCCATAAGTTAAGGTTTAGAAACACTCATAAAGTTTTTTTTTTCTTCCACAGCTTTTAGGGTAAGATGTCAGTGATTACTGAATCTTGCTCTAGGTAAGTTCTGCTTTTAGAGGGTTATCCTAAAATTATGTTTCAGTATCCTTCTTTTAAAATGCATATTTGTGTGGATTGACTTGTCTAAACTTAAACTAAGAATATTAGGAATGATCAACCCCTTAAAAAGCTGGGCTATAAATCTATTCCATGGCCTCATAATCATTCACGTGGAGCTCCTAAATACCAAGGGAAAAAAGTAGAGACAGGATTTCTGGCCCAGATAGCCCAATCTTACTGCAATACTATCAAAAGAGTGTTCTAAGGCACACTAATCCCACAGGTATTCATAAAAAAAAGGGCGGGGGTGGGGATCTATGGTCAAGTTTATGGCAGTTCTCCAAACAGCGGTTCAAATATCCACTGGCATATTAAAGGTTACAAGAAATCATGAAATGAGACACCTCTTTAGTCTTCTTTACCCAGGTTTCCAAAACTTATGTGCCCTAAGAACCATTTGTTGCATATCCCCTACCCCCTAGGGGGGGATACTGCCTGACCATCTCATGACAAATATTAATGATCAGGACAGCAGGGGCAGCCAGTGAAACCTGGGGAACAATCGCCACATTGCTGTAATTCCATTCCACTTGCACTTCCTTCTGTGAATGCTCCAGAAAAGAGCAGTACTCCATCATTGTGCCACACTCAATGCTGCCTTGTGAACCAAAGTTTCAGGCATTTTTGTGGGAAAACATCTCTCACCATCTCTGTATCCCTAAGTAGTATTCTGGCACATTGCTACAGAGGCTGGATAAGGAAACAATCCAAGTTACAGAAACCACACTGCAGTCAAAACTGCTCTTCCTCTCACACCCAGGGCACAGTTACTAAGTCTTCCTACCTGCGTGAGAAGGTAGGGGACTCCACAAACCCCTTGGTCCCTCGTACTAACAGACTCGAAGTGGTCAGGACTGCAAGTCCTCTCGACACTTCTGCTTCCTAAGGTTTGCCTAGCTTGGGCTTGAGCTGGGTCCCTTACCATATAGAACACATCAAAATTTGATTTGGGGTGGTAAGGTGGAGAGCAGTGGGATGGGGAGGATTCTTTCTAACTCTGAATTTCCTTTATAAAGACCACAGGGGAAACTTTCATTCAGGCTTCAGAAATAGTGGTGCTTTTCCTGAGCAACTCATGTAATCCTTCTTGTATACGGACATTTGAAATCCAGCATGCATCCATGCTTCCCGTCCAGCATCTAGTACGTTCCCAGACTGCTGTTTACTCCTAGCAAAGTAAAAAGGCCTGTAACATGGTACTCCTTTGTGTATTCACTTTATCCCTGGCTTCCCCGTATTTTGCTTACCCTGATTTCCTTACATTCCAGAAAATATTTTAACATTTATAGTTGAGCCACCACAAGTCCTGTTTCGAAAGATGTAGCAACTATAATCATACACCGAATAATAAAATAGAGATTTAACTTCTTACCTTGACTGTAAGATCAGATCGTTCTTGTAACTTGTAAGTTTTAGAGAAAAGAAGTCTGATTATCCAGAGTATTAAAATTCCTTCCAAAATAAGATGATAAGCAGGAGCCTAGGAGTGAGTCAAAAGCAAAAGCATAACAAGAAGTGAAATAAACATTTCCAAAACCTGCACATAAAATTTAATTCATCTGCATATACTGCTCCCATGACCTTTATACCTATTTATTACTTCTTAAAATTTACTTTCAAAGCTCACTTCACGTCTACTCATTCGTTTTCCCATTTCTAACAGAAGGCAATTTCTCCTACATGAAAAATCTCTAAAACTGCAGTGTTAGGAATAAAAATTAATTTTAAAAATTAAATCTGACACAGAATTCCAATAGTCTAACAATATCAACTATCAGATCCTTCAGGTAATTTATATTTTTACTGGTGAGAAATAACTGTAACAAACATATCGCAGCTTCACAAGCCTTCTACAACCCCCACATACCATGGATAAATTGAGAATTATTTGGACACCATAATTCTCAAAGACTTTTGCACAATTTACTATATTTCCTGTATCCCCAATAGGCCTCTTTAAGTTCTCCTTGGAATGTGGCAGAGAAAAGAAGACTTTATAAGTGTTTAAAGAAATAGCAGGTCTCTTTTCTACCAGTTCCCCCAAAGTATGTAGTGTTTTCCATGTCAACATCCATAAAGGTACCTTAATGAAATTATCCGCATCAGGTCTTCTTTTCAACTGTACATTTCCAGGATAAAAGCCAGGCTGACTTTTATGTCTTACACAACTAGATACAGTAAGTGCATATAAAAGATTCCAGATACCAACTAAACCTCCATAAGTCAGTTATGGGGTGCTACATTCCAATAGGTTGTCATCGGAAAGTCATTTAAAAGAGGTATTTATGCAAGAGGGAAGAGATATGGGGATATATGTACATGTACAGCTGATTCACTTTGTTATAAAGCAGAAACTAACACCACTGTAAAGCAATTATACTCCAATAAAGATGTTAAAAAAAAAAGAGGTATTTAGAAACGTAAATACAAATTATTTTCAAACATTAGACAAAAAGAAAGCAATGATGATTCACAACAGTTAAAAAAGTTCAGAAGGGGGGATCAGGGAAACTGCTGGCAATTTCATAAATAAACTTTCAGGTCATTGGACAAATAACTTTAAAACTACATACATGCTACATATGTATGGGTACACAGCAAGACTCCTCAAATTCTGCATACACTGTGCACAGAAATTAGAAGCAAAACAAGAAATCTAAGACTATTTTTAAAATTTGCTGATCCCTCCTGACTATAATTCATTTAAGAATGAGGACTCTACTAAAAAAATCCTTTTAGTTTTATCAATAATTGGATTATAGTTGACAAACATAAGTCCAAGTCACTAAACATTCCACTCCACAAAGAAATCCTAAGAAAAATTGAAATGTCTACTGAATTAATAAAAATCACAAATGTGGCTTCTTTTCTTCCCTAGGAAATGTTACATCAAGGAGACCTTCTCTCAAGTCTCACTCATGGTCAATACCAGGGTATGAGAAGTTACATAGTCAAAGAGCAGTCTTCAAAAAGGCAGCAACAATATATAGTAGAAATTATTCATTTCTAAAAAAGAAATAAGGAAATCTTAAATTTTAGTGGTTCTTCTTAGTCACTATAATCTACCTAAGGTTGGACATCACCTAGGCTCTATTTGCTCTAACTGTTTTTTTTCCCAAAAAGTCCTGATGGGTTTTGCAATAATACATCTTGCATCATCACCCTTACCAGTAAGCGCTATATTAAGTTTTAAGAAAATTATCAAAAGAAAACAGATTCACTTTAAGTGAATGTAAGCTCTGTAAGCACAGGGACTTTTACCTGTTCCCTCATTGCACTATTCCTAGCATCTAGATCTCTGCTGTCCAATACTGTAGTCACTAGCACCATTCAACTATTTAAATACACATCTAAATTAAATTAAATGAAAAATTCAGCCCCTCAGTTGCACTAGCCTCGTTTCAAGTGCTTAACTGCCACATGTGGTTAGTGGTCTACCGTACTGAACAGCTCAGAGAACACGCAGAAAGTTCCATTGCACAATGCATGGAAACTCACTAAATGTCAAATGAATGAACATTCTCCAAGACTGACATCTAAATTTTATATTACCTTTCAAAAAAGCTCCTAACTGGTCTTTCTTTAAAAGTTTACTAAAATAGTTGTATCTTTACAAGACAGAAAATGGGACGTAGGCGGAAGAATGACAAACTATTTCACATACCTAAATCATTCGGCTTCCTTTCTAACCCCACGTCCCAACAAAAACAAAGTCCAACTTATTACAATTCTTTTCCCTATTCCCTGCTCCACAGTTCCGAGAACCTGTCTTCCCTAGGACCTCACCAGACTGAGATTTTCCACTCTACTTTCATCACTCCGTTTTACCATCAGTCCCAACTCTTGTTTTTGACTAGCCTCTCTCCTGTATCCGGGCAGGACCTGGAGAGGGCTCCGTGCTCGCAGCAGCGCAATACAAGACCCCCCGGCTCCGGCTCCCGCCCGTGTCTCCCTACATTCCGCCACTGGGAAATGTGTGCGCCTATGAGCCTTTCCAGCGAGGGACGCCGGGGGTCCGGGCATAACCGGGCCAGCCCCGCCCAGGCCTCAGACCAAAACTCCACACAAAACGTCCCACTTCCCCAGGGCTGGGTGTGGTCGTGGACCCCTGGGGCCGCCAAGCTCACCTCGTAGAGCGCCTGTACCATCTCCACCAGCACCCACTGCTCCGCGACCGTCGCCATAGTTAGCCGCCAGGGTTTCCTTCCGGAAGGCAGGCCACAGGCACGTCAGATATTGCGCGGCGCGGTCCAGTGACGTCTATACGCCCGGAAGGCGGGGCTGCCGTCAGTTGGGCACCGCCTTCTCGCGCCTGTGTACTGGGCGGCGGTTGGCTGCGCTGGCTGAGGAAGGTTTAGGGGTGAAAGGTCAACTTGGGGTCTCGCTTGGGTGCGGGGAGGGGTGGGAAGCGGCAGGCAGGTCCCCGCAACAGGTGTTCACAACGCGGCCATTATGTGCCAGACCACGTGTTGGGCTCTCCGGATGGAGAGATTTTAATAAATGGCCCTCGCGCTTGGCAGGCAGTTGGGTGCAGGGAGTTATTAATGCAATCACAAACATATTCTTTACTTTTAAATTACATAAGTAATGCAGGAATGCATTATCGTAAAAAAAAAATAGACAGCTCTTATATAGCACTTACCGTGTATAAAGCCTAGCCTAAGGCTTTGCAGGTATTAAGCCATAATAGGAGTTTGGTGTGGAACCTTCAAGAGCCTATGTATCCCAACGTGGTGTACACACACACTTCGGTTGGATTTCTTAAATTTAACCGGGAGCATAGGGACAATATTGTTCTACAATTTGCTTTTCTTCCATTCTTTTTTTGGCTGTAAATCTTGTGTTTTTAATCAACAAAGAAGCCTATTTATTGGAATAATTTGTTATGTATATTTCTCTTTCCATTTTATTTAAACATTTTCCTATTGATGAACACTTAGGTTTTTTCTACTTTTTCACCTATTACAAACAATTCTACAGTAAACATCGATGTGCCCTATTGTCTTTCTGTGTGTGTTGGGGTATGTCTGGCAAGTTTCCTCAAAGTCGAATTTTACTCAATATGCATGTTAATGCTGATAAATACTGCCATACTGCTCTCCAGAATGGCTCAACCAATTTTAAATGTTCGAAAGTGTATCCATACTCTATGTCATGATGGATATTATCAATCTATTTTTGGCCAATTTAATTTAATGGAGATAAAATGTCTCTTCACTGAATTTTACTTTCCATGCTGCTGGTTATTCATGGTTATTCTTATATGTTTATTGGCATCTGTAGTCCGTTCGTGAATCATCAATTCATATTCTTTGCCCAGTTTTCTATTAGTTATTTTTCACTTTCTAATGGATGTATGGAAGCTCTTTATGCATTCTGAATATCTTATATTTTCCTATTTCATATGTGACAATTATTTTTGCCCAATTCCTGTCTAGATGTTTATATTGTCTTTTGTCATACCTATATTTTAATTTTTATGTAATGTGTCAGTATGTTCCTTTATTGCCTGTGGGTTTGTATCTTGCTTAGAAAGACCATCTAATTTCATATGTGACAATTATTTTTGCCCAATTTCTGTCTAGTTTTTTACATTGTCTTTTGTCATACCTATATTTTAATTTTTATGTAATGTGTCAGTCTGTTCTTTTATTGCCTGTGGGTTTGTATCTTGCTTAGAAAGACCATCTTCACCACACTTAGGTTTTCCTCCCATGCTTCAGTTTGTTGTTTATAGTTAGCTCTTTAATTATTCTGGAAATTATATTTTTGTATGATGAGAGTTATGGGCCTTTATTTTTTCCTAAAGGAATAACAATTTTTCTCAGTGCCATTTATTTTAGTAATCCTGATTTCCCCAAATTATGTGAAATGGCACCAGCACTAATGCACTGCCCATGAAGTTGCCACTATGTACCCGATGATGTTGGTGACCTGGGATCCAGTACCATGTTTGTGCACACTGCCTCGCCCAGGTGCATTCACTCCCAGCAGCCAGCTCCTGCAATCTTCAGAGGCGTACCTTCAGGCTGCCAGAACCCATGTTTCCTACTCTCATGGAGAACTGGAAGGATCTGAGAACATGTTTTCTCAGGCAGCCCTTTACTGGGTGGGTGACTGATGGTTGCTGAGGAATAAAATATTGGAGCTTCCTGGCTGCACAGAGCAAGACGATTCTGAGGGGTAAACCTCACCATCTCCTCTAGATTGAGTCAGGGGTACTGTGTGCAAATTCTTTGACACACCCATCAAGAGGTAGAGTCTATGTTCTCTTTGCTTGAATCTGGATGTACCTTGTGACAACTTCTACAGTAGATTGCTGCTGCCACGTGGAGAGATCACGTGGGGACCGCATACACACGAAAAGAGATGGCAAAGTGACCCCACCTGCTCCAGCCCCCTGTTGTTTGAGTCTTACCAGTCCAGGTGCCAGACATGTAAGGGAAGTTGCCTTCAAGATGACCCTGGCTCTAATCACCCTCTGGTTCAACCATCTGAGAGACTTTGAGTGAAAAATGTCTAGCTAAGCTCAGACAACCCCAAAATTTGTAAGCAAAACAAATGATTGTTATTGTCCTAAGCCACTGCTTTGGGATTGGTTGCTATGTAGAAGTTATCTGCTACAATAGATCACTGGAATGGGTACCTGTGGAACCTTGCAGGCTTTTTCACTCTTGCATGGTCCCTTTATTATTTTCCTCAGGTTGCCATACAAATTATCAGAAACTGGGTGGCTTGAAACAACAAAAATTTATTCTCTCACAGTTCTGGAGGACAGAAATCCAAAATCAAGTTGTCGACAGGGCTGCACTCCCTCCAAAGACTCTGGGGAATAATCCTTCCTTGTCTCTTCCAGCTTCTGGTGGCTCCTGGCATTTTTTTTTTTTTTTTTACTGTACACAGGCCTCTCACTGTTGTGGCCTGTCCCGTCATGGAGCACAGGCTCCGTACGCCCAGGCTCAGCGGCCATGACTCACGGGCCCAGCCTCTCCATGGCATGTGGGATCTTCCCGGACCGGGGCATGAACCCGTGTCCCCTGCATTGGCAGGCGGACTCTCAACCACTGCGCCACCAGGGAAGCCCCTGGCATTCTTTAGCTTGTGACTGCACTACCACAATCTCTACCTCTGTATTCACATGGTCTTCTCTGTCGGTCCTATATGTGTCTCTTTACAGACACTTGTCATTGGATTTAGGACCCATCCTGATAATCCAGGCTAATGTCATCTCAAGAGCCTTAATTTAATTACATCTGCAAAGAAACTTTTTCCAAATAAGACCATATTCACAGGTTCCAGAGATTATGACATAGACATGTACTTTGGGGGCCCACCATTCAACTCAGCTACAGTCCAATCTCTGGCCCACAATTCACCTCTGTCCCACATGCAAAATACATTCACTCCCTTCCAACATTTCCAAAAGTTTCAACCCTCATCTAAATCAGTTCAAAAAGTCCAAAATCTCATTATCTAGGTCATCTAAATCAGATATGAATGAATCTCTAGGTATAACCCATCCAATGGCAAAATTCTCCATCTGTTGACCTGTAAAGCCAGAAGGTCACATACAAAGTACAAGGGTGGGACAGGAATAGGATAGACATTTCCATTCCAAAAGGGAGAAAATGCAAGGAATAAAGGAGTCATCAGTTCCAAGAAAGTTAGAAATTCAGCAGGGCCAGTTTCATTTTGTTTCAAGGCCTGAGAATAATTCTCTGTGTTATGAAGCTACATCATCTGGACACACAGCTCCATAGGCCTCTGTACCTATGGTAGATTGGTAGGCCTCTGCTCCTACATCTCCAGCTTCTAGCTCTCGAGTCCATGGCTCTGCCCTTATAGTCATTCTTGAAGGGGAGCATATGCTTATAGCTAAGCAGCTCTAACAGCCCTGTAGAATTCTAGAAATTCAACAGCACTCTTTCACTTTGTCCTGTCTCTGTCCCTTCAGGCCAAGCTGACCGTGTTTCTGCTGATACAACATTCTCAGAAACCTTGTGGGTCTCCCACGTATGTCATGAGACTGTGCCATAGACAGAGAGTCCTCCAGAGATCTTTTCTGAATAACCCCATCTCTACTTCTGGCTCTGCTGAGATGATTGAGTGGATCCATGAGTCACATATTTAATCTCTTTACAAAAAGTTTGTCCAGCTGCATCCTTGACCCTCTCTCCAGAGCATATTTTCCCAACAGTGACTCTACTAATTTTTTCATCCTTTGCAATATGGATAACCCAAGAACCTCCCAAGTCATCAAGTGCTGTGTTCTTTTTTGCCTGACAGTTCCTTCCTCAGTTTACCTCTTTCCTCTCATATTTTTGAAGAAACAGCATGAAGGAATCAGACCACGCTTTCAACACTTTGCTTAGAAATTTCCTCAGCTAATTATCCAAGTTCATCACTTAAAAGTTCTGCTTTCCACAGTAGCTACAGGACACAATTCAGTTAAGTTCTTTGCCACTGTATCACCACAATTGCCTTTCCTCTAGTTTCTAATAACATGTTCCACATTTCCTTTTGAGCCCTCAACAGAAATGACTTTAACATCCATATTTACTAACATTCTGGTCATGATGGGATCTCCATTCTCTAAGATGATAGACATTTTCTCTACCATGCTCTTCACTTTCTTCTGAGATCTCACCAGAATTATCCTTAAAGCCCATATTTCTACCTGTAGACTCTTCAAATCTTTTTCTCTCGTGCACCTCAAAATTCTTCCAACCTCTACCCATTACCTAATTCCAAAGCCACTTCCATAGTTTTAGGTATTTCTTACAGCAGCACTTCACTTCCTAGTATCAAAATCTGTATTAGTTTCCTAGGGCTGTCATAACAAATTACCACGAATGGGGTGGGCGAAAAAAAAAGAGAAATTTATTTTCTTATATTCTGAGAGGTCAAAAATACAAAATCAAGCTGTTTTCAGGGCTGTACTCACTTTGAAGCCTTTAGGGGAGAATGTGTCCTTTCTTCTTCCAGGTTCTGGTGGCTCCAGGCATTCCCTGGCTTGTGGCTGCATCACTCTAATTTCTATCTCCATCTTCACATGGTCTTCTCCTCTTTCTCTGTGTATGTCTCCTCTGTGTTTCTTATAAAGACACTGTCACTGGATTTAGGACCCATCTGGATAATCCAGGATGATCTCATCTTAGAATCCTTAATTACACCTGTTACAGCCCTTTTTCCAAATAAGGTGACATTTACAATGTAGGATTAGGATTGGGATAAGACCATGACTTTGGGGGCCACTATTCAACTTACTACAGCCTCCTTTCTTTTCTGATCCTACCACCAATCTCTCCCACCAGTTTTTCCTGAGAATGCTTCTTAACAAATCATTTTCACACATATCCTTGTCTCATAGTCTGCTTCTGGAAACCAAACCTGATAGAGTTTGTATCTGGAGCATCTATTTGATTCCATTAATCTATTTTATTTGTGCCCATTCTGATACAATATTACTTAAAAAAATAAATTACTTATTTTGAAATATTTTCAGGTCCATACGGCATTGTAAGAAATAAATCAGAGAGATCTCATGTCCCCTTTACCCAGTTTTCTTCAATCATAACATCTTGCAAAACTATGGTACAATATTAAAACCAGAATACTGACATTGATACAGTCAGGATACAGAAGCAGTCCCTTGTCACAAGGATCCCTCATTTTGCCTTTTTATGGCTACATCCACTTCCCCTTCTCCCTCCTCAGTCTCTGGCCCCTGACACCCCCTAATCTGTTCTCCATTTCTATAATTTTGCATTTTTAGAATTTTATATAAATTGAATCATACCATAGGGGAAATTTTAAGATTGGCATTTAAAATTCAGCATAATTCCCTGAAGATTCATCCAGGAAGTTGTATGTATCAATAGTGTTTTCCTTTTCATTACTGAGTGGTATTCTCTGATATGGATGTTAGGTCATTGTTAGGCCATTCACATGTTGAAGGACACTTGAGTAGTTTCCAGTTTTAGGCTATTAAGAATAGAGCTCCTATGAAGATTTGTGTACAGATTTTTGTGTAAACATCAATTTTCATTTCTCTGGGATTCATACCCAGAAGTGAAATTGGTGGGTCATATGGTAATTTTATGTTTAGTTTTACAAAACCTGCCAAACTATTTTGCAGAGTGCCTGTACCATTTTGCGTTCCCATCAGCAACGTATCAGTGATCTAGTTTCTCTGCATCCTCACCAGGTGTTGTCACAATTTTTTACTTTGGCCATTCTGATAGGTATGTAATTATATCTCACTGTAGTTTTAATTAGAATTTTCCAATTTTCATATGTTTGTTTGTTATCAAATAAGGATGAGAGAGATCTGTTTATCGTCTTTGGTAAAATGTCTATTTATGTCTTTTGCCCATTTTCCAATAGTATTTTATGTTAACTGTTCAGTTTTAAGAGTTCTTTGTGTAATCTAGATACTATTCCTTTGCCATTAAGTGGTTTGCACCATGTTTTTTTTTAATTCACTGTAGTTTTGTGGTATTTTGTTCTTGGTGAATGTAGCAATTCAGTTGGCTCATTGTTTCTTATTCATAAGTCAGTTCTTCTTTCATGAGGTTACATTTTCTTTTCATTTACTCTTTCAACTGATATTTAACCAGTACCCACTATAAGCCTAAGGAGATAGGGACAAAGAAGTAAACAAAATAGTCAAAGATCTTTTTCTTCCTGGAGCTTATATCCTACTAAGGGAACCAGAAAGAAACAAGACAGACAAGGAAAATATATAGTGTCTTAGATAGTGATAAATGCTAGAGAGAAAGTAATAAAGCAGGGAAGGGGGATATAAATTGTTTGAGAGGTTGATATTTTAGATAGTATGACCAGGGAAAGCTTACTGAGAAGTTAACTTTTGACTTAAATACTAGTTGCAAATGAAAGAGCTAGCCATGCAGATACCTAGTTGATACTATTGTCCTTTGTGCTACACACTGCAAAAATTTCTCAGCTCCTATGAACTTTGCAGGTAGAGAGACTAACAGGTGCAAGGCCTTAAGGTTGGCGCATTCTCAGAGTGCTCAAGGCAGAATGAGGGGCCCATCTGGCTGGATTGGATTGAGCCAGAGGGCAGAAGAGTAGGAGGTGAGGTTAGGAGTGAGGAAGAAACCTGGTCTTATGGGGATTGTAGGTCGCTCTCAGGACTCTGCCATTTCCCAGATGACATGGGGGCTGTTGGAGGTTTCTGAACAGGAGAGGGACATGCTCTGGCTTGCATTTGCCAGGATTTCTCTGCCAGCTCTTTGAAAATTGATTGATGGGATCATTTTAGAAGCAATGTATCAGCTAGGGTCTAACAAGGGAAAATAAACCACTTGAGTGGTGAGAAAGCAAACCTGACACTTTGCTCTGAGTCAAGTTTGCCCTGCCTGAAGTTCTTTAGCACTTTTAATGGCAGCTGCCACCTAAGCAAATAGCTCTGCTCAGGGGCAACCTCACAGCACCTATGTCTAGCAAATATTGCTAGAGGCAGAATAAAGTGGAATCAGAAAAGGAAGAATCATGGGATTCATCACAGAGGGATGAAAATCTTTTGATAATTATTAAGAAGTGGGATATATAAAACAAATACTGATGTGGTTACTTACTCCCCTACTCATCCCCCCAACATTAAAGGGCCCCAAACAAGTCTGCTCTATTTACCTCAGTTTGGAGAAAATGGGAATATTTGAATGGGCTTTATGTAAAATGGTTGTGTCTCTTTTGCCTGATTGTTTTGTGGGAGTGAACTTTGTGTCTCACTGTGGAGTGCTTCCCCTGCCTGGTATTGTAAGACAGGCCATATACATCCACCTTTTGGACAACGTAGTACGTGAATTGAACATACTAAAAGAAGTCAATAGGGTTGCCTGATCCCACGTAGTGTAAGGTGGAAACTGGGGATTGACAGGAGTAGTGGCGGAGGACTTTTGTCCCTAGCGTGAACTGGTTTAGGGTTGACTTATGCACTCAGATAGAGGGCCTTTGTTGAGTGCCTTGTGCAGATTTTTTAAAGATGTGGTACATAAACTCTGAAATTCTAGAACATAGAAATATTTTGATTTCCATTTTAGTTGTTGGAAATCTCCTTGATATAAAGAAGCAAGTGAAAGAAAATGTAATTGGACCAGCAAGTCAGCCTTTTCATATCATTTAGGCGGCAACCCAGTTCTTTTGGGGAAATTGAAAACATTGTCTTGTAATCTCTACCTAAACAGAAATGTAAACACAGCTCACTATTGCCTAAGACTGGACCCTGTTACCTCAGTCAGGTAGTACCTGACACCAAAGGGGGAAAAAAGAGGGAAAGAGAGCTATAAAAAGTGCAACCTGCTGGAAAGACTTCCTTGCCCCAAAATCTAATTCATAGTCTCTGTAAAGATTTTTCAAGGACAAATGCAAATCTTAAAAGTCTCTTCCACAAATATTAAAAAGCCTTAGTCTTCTGAGCAGATAAACTTAACTTATTCCAACTGTTATTTATAAACTAGTGAGTTTTATATTGCAATACCTGATTCATGACTAAAGTTTTAAAATGAAACTATGAGATCACTGGTTGTGTCTGTATGTCTGTGGTGTATGTTAGAGATATGGTGTTTTTTCTACCTCTGATAGTATTATTGAAATTAATTTGTAAAAGATTCATGACTAAAGTTTTAAAATGAAGCTGTGAGATCACTGGTTGTGTCTGTATGTCTGTGGTGTATGTTAGAGATATGGTGTTTTTTCTACCTCTGATAGTATTATCAAAATTAATTTGTAAAAGATTCATGACTAAAGTTTTAAAATGAAGCTGTGAGATCACTGGTTGTGTCTGTATGTCTGTGGTGTATGTTGGAGATATGGTATTTTTTGAGTTCACTGGTTGCGTCTGTATGTCTGTGGTGTATGTTGAAGATACGGTATTTTTTTCTACCTCTGATAGTATTATTGAAATTAATTTGTAAAAGACCTCTGTTTACTTTGCTTAAAAGTGCTTACAAATTAAATATTTTTAAATGTAATAGAAACAAACCCAAATATTTTTCAAGTTCATGTGATCCAGGATTAATCTTTAACAAATAAAAGTATATTTAAGGTTATCAGTTCAATTAAAATAGGCATGTGTTTAGAGTTGTCAGCATTAAATGTAAAACTTTTATTCAACCTAGGTTTATCAAAAGTCAAATAAGTTTATGTTATCTCTGATACAAAATTTGTCAGCAAGAAAAATAGCTTGGGATGTTGACCAACTTTGTCTAATGTCTCCTGAAGTTTTCAAGGGTGATCTAAACATAATTTTTGAGAACAGTGATGTAGATAAATGTAAGTAAGCTAAAACTTAAAAACAGCTTCCAAATTAATTTGGAAACAAAACTGTACAGTTTTGCTAACTTAAATTAAATGATGAAAATTCATCGAATGTCTAGATCATTTCCAAATATGATAAATATTAATTGCTAAATGAGTATAAATATACTTACTTTTTGTCTTCTTATTACAGAAAAACTAAATATGTTTAGATTTATTAGAAACATGTCATGTACCACATTAAAAAAATATTATGTTATGAGGAAATGTATGTTTCTAGAAATTATGAAATGTATTCACATGTTTGCCAACCAAAAAATATTGGTATAACAAACAGGTCACAATTGCTTACTCCTTAGTTTTCACTAGAAATTAAGGCTTCTAAGGGTTAAGAACTCTAATTAATATAAATAATTAAAATAATTAAAATTAATAAGGAAAACATCTTTATATGTAAGGGGAAAAAAGTATAAGGAATGGAAATGAATTTTGTTAAAGGGAAAACAAATAATTTTGTCCTAAAAAGAAGTTAAAAGCAAAAGGAGAGAGAGAGAGAAAGGGAAAGCATAGGACAAAATTTGAATATACAAAAGAAAGGTGTTATAGAGGTTTATGGAAAATAAACCCTGAGAAAAATTTTTGTGCATGGTTAAGACTGGCTAAGAATAAAATAGAATAAATTTAGAATAAATATAATAAATTTAATTGAGTGAATGAATTTTAATATTAAAACTAAGCTGTTGCAAAATTCGAATTTGAATTTTTCTCTCTGTTAAGGGGACAAAGTTATCTTACATTATTGATCTGTTTTTGATAGCAGATTGTAAAAGTTCTTTACCTTTTAAATAATCTGTTGTAATTTTCTGTATTTGCCTTTGAAATTTTTTTTTTTCTTTTTTTTTTTTTTTTGCTGTATGCGGGCCTCTCACTGTTGTGGCCTCTCCTGTTGCAGAGCACAGGCTCCGGACGCACAGGCTCAGTGGCCATGGCTCACAGGCCCAGCCGCTCCACGGCATGTGGGATCTTCCCGGACCGGGGCACGAACCCGTGTCCCCTGCACCGGCAGGCGGACTCTCAACCACTGCGCCACCAGGGAAGCCCTGCCTTTGAAATATTTTATTGTCACTTTGTTTAAGTGAATAAGTATTCTTTCACAGTGACCTATGATCCTATTTGACCAAGTGTTTTAAACCTTTTGATATCTTTGACAAATTTCCCCAAATCAAATTCTAGATGAAGTCTTTTTGACCTCTAGCTAACTTTGAGGTTTTCAGAGAGCCCCTGAAAAATCTCAAAGAGAGATATTAAACTTATTAGGCTTATTTGGTGTGTTAAATTACATGGAAAGCATTGTCAAATGAGTGATAATTTGAGATAAACCTTAGGTTATATTGTATGAATGAATGTTACTAATATAAATGTTATAGAAATTATATAAAATTCTTAAAACTCAGATATGTCCTGGTATAATATCAATCACAATTCGAGTTATTATTTTATAATGTTGTATGTCACAGAAATAACCAAATTTCCTTGTCAATTGCATTATAATAAGATCTTTAACCATACCATTTTAAGTATTTTGTCATTTATAGACAGTTACTGTTTTACTCTGATGCTTTCACAAAAATGCTTCACGTTCAAGAAGATTTATAGAAAGAATTTTTTGACATATATACCTTTCTGATAACTTTCAAATCATATACTTAACTGAGTAGGAAATTACAGAACTCTAATGAAAACCCTGATGGCTTCATAAAACTGCTAACAAAGATCAAGATCAATAAGAATTAATTATACCAAACTGAATGAACTGATGAACATGATCATAATTTTTATGATTTTTCATCTGAACTATTACAGGCTTTTTAATCTCTGCTTTCCAGATATAAGGAAATCTTTCCTCTTAAGCTAACAATATTATAGCTACTTGGTAAATTATACATTTGTAAGTAGAATTGAAACATTTATCTTTTTTTATCCCTACCTGATTGCTCCAGAATTTGGAGACTCTTAGTGAGTATTCTTATTTTCATGGCAATATAGTTATTTGTATAAGTTCACTAAGAATATGTTCCCTTTATAACAGGACCCAATTGGAAACTTTGGCTATGGCTTTGGCTGGAAAGTCATTTTTGAGAATGTGCATAGAATCAGATACATCCAGACAGCTTTAAGGAACTGAGGTTGACTTTAGGGAGCCATAAAATCCCTTAGAAAGTTAGCCTGGTGCCCTGCTAACAGGTTCTCAGTGGCCTGACCAGGTGAGTAAGGAAGATCACTTCCTGGCAGGCACAAGAATCTCAGAATATTTTGGGGACCTCAAGAAGAGAGGAATTCACCCAAATAGATAGGTATTACAGGCAAGTCAGATGGCAAGTCCTTGGTGTGGCTTCATGGCTTCCTGGCCTCCATAGGCTAAAAAAATTTAATCTGGAATTCCTTGTGAAAAGTTCCAGCAAAGCAAATTTAAAATAGTCTTTACGGTCAATCACTATTCTTTCTGGATTTAAGTAATCAGGCTAGGTTTAATAAAACTAAATTTATTTAGCAAACAAATTAAATGTTAATTCAGCTAGCTTTGTTAGAAATAAGGGTGACTTTAGAGAAAAAAGTTGTTTTTCAGTAGAACTTTAATACACAGTCATGGATATTAGATGCTAGTTCTGTTAATTGTCTTCAAGGTTTTGCTTTTCCACTCGTTAGCTGGTCTGGATCCTGAATTCTTCTAGCTTACTCAAATTTTTTACTACAACTTTTCAAACTAATGTTTCTAATTTTTCTCCCACTTTGGACGTGGAATCATTGAGAACTAAAACTGCCTTTTTCCTGAAGCCCTGTGAACTGAACAACTTGATATAAACTTAAGAGAGGTTACCTCAGTAGCCCATGTTTAGACAATCTTTGTGCTTATTGCTGTGTAAGGCACTCAGAAGGTTTACCTGAACGCGTGATGACATCCTCAGAGACATTTCAAATTGCAAAAGATGCTTCAACCCTGACATCAAGAAATCTTCTGGACTGGCAGCAATCAGAACTCACTCAGACAGTGAGTTTATAACTTGCTCCAATCATTAACCATTGCTTTTCTTTTGTCTCCATAGAAATGCCTCTTATTAAATACCCAACTTCTTACACCCTAGAGGCCTAGCTTTGGGAGCCCACCTGCATTTCTGCTTCCTGAAATGAGTAACTGAACTGACCTATTAACAGGACTAAGATACTGGTTCAATGAGTTATAAAGCAATCTATCAACTTAACTTCTGGACTGTGAAACTTAAGAGAAGTTTCAAAAGTGGGACTACAGAGGAGCAAAATTTCTCACCCCAAAATGTTTCTTTGGCATGCAGATTATTTTGAGTTGAAAAAATTCAAAGCCCAAAAGACTCAGGAAGAACCTTTGACCTTCCTCCTAACTGCCTAAAGAATGTAGGTAGAGGACCTGTTTCAGGAAGGGAGCTATCACCATAGATAACTATGGTATGAACTGGGTGTGTACACAGGGGGGAACCTAGCAGTGTGTTTTTTAAAATTCCTCTCTGTCTCACTGTCTCTGCATGGCCAGCAAACATTTGTTTACCAAACAGTTGCTTTTCCATCTCCATGTAAATTGCCTTCCCCTTCTTTGAAGTCCCAAACTGCTATCCCCAACATCCTATTTTGTCTTTAGCTGAAGATGATATGTAAGGTGAGGTTTCTGCCATTTTGGTGAGTTATCCTGTTTTCCTGGGTCTCTCCAATGTATACATGTTATTAAAATTTTGTGTGATTTTCTCCTATTAATCTGTTTCATGTCAATTTAATTCTTAGACCAGCCAGAAGAACGTAGAAGGGTAGAGAAAAATTTCTTCCTCCTGACAGAGTGAACCTGCAAAACCCTACACACATGAACCTTGGACCCTAACAAAGGCAGAGACCCTGATTCTTGCTAGGTTCTCTCTCTCTCTCTCTCTCTCTCCCCCCAGATCCCTCCCTCCCTTCCTCCCTCCCTCTCCATGACCTCACAGTGTGGTCCTGGAGCTTGCGGTGTACCCTCCAAGACCTGTGAGTAATAAACCTTTTTCCTTAAAGTTCCCTGATGGTTTTTGCTGAAGTGCATCCTGCAATCATAATAAGAACTACAATGACCAGACCAGCCACAACTTTGGATCAGGTCAGGGAAATGTCTGTGGGGACTGACTGCTTGTAATATAGGCCCTGGGCAAGTGTCTTAGGCATTCCTAACCATGAGCATCACTATCAAGAATCTGAGACTAACACAACACACACACATAAGTATTATATGTAGTAATGTTGAACATTTTTCATTTATTTTGCTGGTTACTAGGTGGTTTCTTTCAAGCTGAAGCATTATGTCTTTCTTCAGTTCTAGAACAATTTTTTTGACTATTTCTACCTCATTATTTATGTTACCTTTAAGACAGTTTTTATTTATGGGAGAAAATATTTGCAAACTACACAACTGATAAGAGATTAATATCCAGAATGTATAAAGAACTCCTGCAACTGAACAAAAACAACAACAAAAAAACCAAGTTAAAAAATGGGCAAAGGATTTGAACAGATATTTCACCAAAGAAGGTATACAAATAGTCACTAAGCACATAAACGGATGCTTAATGGTGCTGAATTATACACTTAAAATGGTAAATTTTGTTATGTATGTATGTTTTACCACAATAAAGGATTTCTTTATATGTATGTATTTAAATTTTATATAGATTAACTTTTTTCCAAAATTTCCAATTTTTGTCCTTTTAAGCTTCATTTTGGTAAAATTCCTGGTGTCAATATTCTAGTTCACCATTTTGTCTTCCGTTGTGCCTATTCAGCCCATCAGTTCATCGATTTAAAATCTAATTTCAGTGATCATTTTTAATTTCTAGAGATGTTATTTAAAATTCTAGATGTGGAATTCATCAACATTTATTTATTGAGCACTTACTTCCTAAGGCACTGGAGCATAGAAATGCACAAAAAATGTCACATCCCTGCCCTCCTGGTGCTTACACTCTAGTGGGTAGACAGGTAATAAACAGATAAACAATAAAATTATGGCCTAATGTCATGAAATGCTATGAAGAAAGGGAAAGTATGTATAGAGATAAAGAATTACAGAAAGTGGACAGGGAAGCCTCTCTAAAGAGTTGTTGTGTGGACAGAACTTTTAATAAAGGAATGAAATTTATGAATGTTTGGTGAAAGAGTGTTATAGGTAAGGGAAAGACTAAGTGATGATAAAATGTTTTGGGAGTTCAAGAAATACCAAAGATGAGAGTGTGGCTGGTGTAGGGTGAGGGGAGCTACTGCAAAGGTCCTGACTTAGTTAGACGCTGGTGGTAGAGTTGGATGAGGTGAGAAGTCATCATACGAGAGACAGTTTGAAGATAGAACTGATAGGATTTGCCACTGTGGGATGGGAGAGAAAGGTAGATCAAGGATTCTCCAAGGTCTTTAGCCTGAATCACTGAGTGAATGGCATTACCATTTTCTGAGATGGGGAAGACTGAAGGTGAGCAAGTTTGAAAGCAGGTGTTAGACATCTACATGGCGATGTCCCATAGGCAGGTGGATGTTTGGATCTGAAGTTCAGAAAAGAGGTAAGGAATAGAAATGGAAATGAGTGTAGATACAGGAGAAAAGAGGTATAAAGGCTCTGCCTTAAAGCACCACTTTCTGGGTATATTAACTACATTTACTTTAAAATGGCCTCCTGTTTTCCCTATTAACCATATTTCCTCAGATATTATTTCTATTTGGTCATATTAGGTATTAGTTTCCAGTACATTTGAAAAACATTTCTAAAAATTAAAAAATTTTTCTAAAATTTTAATTTTTTCCTACCTTGGATTGCTGCCCACTCAGAGACTGAATAAAGTGAATGTTAATATAGAGACAGACTTTACTATAGTCACTGAAAAGACTTTTTAATTAAAGCCCAGTAAAATCCCATTTACTTTATATATCAGGATTTTCCCAACTCTTAGATATTAATGGTCATCCAAGAGTCACCGCAGAGTTGAAAAAATAATTTAACATGAAGAAAAACACCAAAACAAAGAATAAAAAGAGCTTGGCACAATTGGCTTTGCAATTGTGACAAATGCATCATACTTGTATAAGCTGTTTAATAATAAGGAAACTACTTGTGAGTTATATAGGAACTCTACTATCTTCACAATTTTTTCTGTAAATCTAAAACTATTGTAAAATAAAAAGCTTATTAAAAAAAAGGAACTTGGGGAAACAGGGTTAATGTGAAATGAAGAAGAATATAATGGAAAGAAGAAGAATATAATGCAACCATGAGGCAAGAGCCATATGTCATAAAAAGGAACATCTAGGTAATAAGGAAGAGTTCTTGGGAATTAAAAACATGGAAGCAGAAATGAAAGAATGTGTTAAAAGTCTTGAAAGATAAAGTTAAAGAAATGTCCCAGAAAATATAACAAAAAATACAAAGAGATAGAAATTAGGGAGAAAAGACACACAGATGAGAGAAACAGTTCAGGAATTGCAAGATTCATATACTTGAGTTCCAGAAAGACAGCACATAGGAAAAGATGGAGAGGAAACAATCTAAGACATAATAAAAGAAAATTCCCCAAAGGACATGAGTTTCCAGATTGAAAGGCTCCCTCAAGTGCCCAACATACTGATTATAAGAAGTCCCACAGGGCTTCCCTGGTGGTGCAGTGGCTGAGAGTCCGCCTGCCGATGCAGGGGACACGGGTTCGTGCCCTGGTCTGGGAGGATCCCACATGCCGCGGAGTGGCTGGGCCTGTGAGCCATGGCTGCTGAGCCTGCGCGTCCGGAGCCTGTGCTCCGCAATGGGAGAGGCCACAACAGTGAGAGGCCCACGTACCACAAAAAAAAAAAAAAAAAAAGTCCCACAACTACTTATACCATTGTAAAGTTAAACATAAATGAAAATAAAGAAAGCTCCTAAATATTCTAAAAGGGGGATCAGAGGACAGGTCATATAAAAAGGATCATGTGTAAATGTAGGGTCAGACTTCTCATTAGCAATATTAGAAGCCAGACAGCATAGACCAATGCCTTCAAACTTTTTGTTTTTAATTAATTTATTTTATTTATTTTTGGCTGTGTTGAGTCTTCACTGCTGTGAGCGGGGGCTACTCTTCCTTGCAGTGCGCAGGCTTCTCATTTCAGTGGCTTCCCTTGTTGTGGAGCACCAGCTCCAGGTGTGCGGGCTTCAGTAGTGTTGGCACATGGTCTCAGTAGCTGTGGCTCGTGGGCTCTAGAGCGCAGGCTCAATAGTTGGGCACATGAGCTTAGTTGCTCCGCAGCATGCAGGATCCTCCTGGACCAGGGATTGAACGCCTGTCCCCTGCATTGGCAGGAGGATTCTTAACCACTGCACCACCAGGGAAGTCCCCAATGCCTTCAAACTTCTGAAGGAAATGATTTCCAACAAAGGAGTCTATCATTAACTATTATGCAATAATAAAAGTAGAATGAAGACATACAATGTGTATCAATTAGGATCAGTTAGGTGATGTTACAGTAACAACCATCCCCCAAATCTTTGTGGCTTATTATAACAAGTTTATTTCTTGCTTATGCTACACCCCTTTGTAAATCTGAGAGTAGGGGAGATCCTGCAACACTGCCCTTTTTCATGATCCAGGTCAACACAACAGCCACCATCCTGGACATCACCTATCATTGTGTTAGTGCCAGTTTCACACTAGCAATTAGTGCTATGGCATGAAGGGAACATGCCACTTCTACTCATGTGGCAAGGAGGTGTGATGTTACTCCATGTCTGGAAAACAGAAAAGCACTGATGCCCGCACACAAGTTCTTAATAACCAATCCACCTTGGTACTCTTTCTCAAGAAACTCCTGGGTGATATGCCTCTCCCAAATGAGTAGCAAAACAAGAAAGAAGATGGCATGGGACACCTCACACAGAAAAGAAGGGAAGGAGATTCCAGGATGACAGCTGTGGGCAGGCCTAAGTGTGACTAGGCAAAATTGGATTAACGGGATGGAGGACAGAAGGAATGGATCTAAGTGGGTCCAACATCAAGAAAATTAACAAAAAGAGACAATTAAACCCAGAAGAAAAATGTTATAGAGAGGAATCACTATTTGGCTTGACAGTGAACAATGTTTAAAGTCATTTAGTAATAGAAACACTGTGAATGAACTTAACTGAAAAATGGGTTCCACTATATTGAGAAGATGGGAGTTGGTGAAATGTTGAAATGTGTGTGAGGGATAATGTTAAGACACCTGAATCTTCATCTTCTATAGCATGTTGTTAATGAACAGCAGCAAAATGAAAACATCATAAATACCAGAAGAGCAAGCTACTTAAAAATATAAAGAAATTTTTAGAAGTAACTAAAAGAAGTAGTTGCCTTTTGGAAATGGGAATCTGGGGTGGGGAAGGGTGGGCCAGGACAGATTTTTATTTTTATAAACCTCATGCTTTTATCTGAATTCTTAAGCTATAATATACATAAGTATATATGTATATGCATATATAGTATATGTACTAAATGGGAAAAAAATCAAAATTAAGCAAAGTTGTATCTTTAATTGTTCTTTATAATATTTTACCTAACGTATTTAGCATTATGTGTCAGTCACTGTTATCAGTGATTTATGTATATTGAACAGTGGAATAATATCTTATTGTGGGATGTAGAAAAATTTGTTTGGATCTAAAATCAAATAGATTTGTTGGTATAATATTAAAATTAACTGAAAATCCCTTAAATCTCCCATTACCCTGCAATATATCAAACAGGTAGTTTTGTATACACACCCTTGAATCCATTCCTGCAACCTTTCCTTAGATAATATTTCTTAAGGGCTCTCAATTCATTATTATTATTTTTATTATTGTAGGGGTATAAAGTTGAGTTATTCAGACTGCTAAGTTTATAAATCACTTGTAGTCTCTTTATTCATTCATCCATTTTTTCCCCCCACTTTGTCTCCAGTCCTGACTCCCATTCTCATCCCTTGTCCTTCTGGACACCTGCTCTAATGTCTTTAATTATACCTGTAGCCTTGCAAAATATGCAGTGATAATCAATCAATCAAATAATTTGTGAAAAATTTAAAAAGTGAGGTTCAGGTCATCCCTGGATAGCTCCTGTCCTGTGGCTCAACAAAGCTATTGAAGCCTCTGGTTCTTCTGAGATCTTTGTTCCACTACCCACAGTATTAACTTCTTTGTAAGACCAATATCAAGATAATTTTAAGACCAGTATTCCTCACTGGCTATAAGACAGCAGCTGATGGTAATCAGTCCTGCATGATTCCATGTTCATGTCCAGCCAAAGAGAAAGACTGGTTTCAAGAGGTTTTTTCTTAAGAACAAGGAACAAATTTTCTAAGAGATCCTGAGAGTTCTGCTCAAGTCTCCTTGGTCGACATTGAGTTGGATCTGTCCACACCTGAATCAGTAAGTGTAAAGGAGAGAAGGGATGATTTGCTGATACACAATGGGAGGCACAGAATGGATATTGGAGTCAATCACAATCCTAGAAAGCCACTTCACTGGTCTCCCTTTTATCTTCCTTTCCACCGATCCATTCGATACAGCAACCATCTGACTACACCACTCATCACTTAAAATCCTTCAACAGTATGGAAGTTAGTCTTCAAAGATGACCCTCCCACTGAATTACACCTCCTGGTATTCACATCTTGAATCTGGGTTGGCTCTGCAATTTGCTTTTGACCAATGATGCCATGTGACTTCTGAAAGTGGGTCATAAAAAACTTTACTGTTTCTGCTAGAACACTGTTTTTTAGAATACTCCCTCTAGGAAACCAGCCACCATACTGTGAGCTGCTCAAGCTGCATGACAAAGCAATGAATAGGCGCAATGTTGACAGCCCCAGCTGAGCAACCAGCCAACAGCCACATCAGTGAGCCACCTTGGGCATCCAACCTGGTTGAGTTTTCACATGACTGCAGCTTTTGTATGATGGCAACCACCTGTAAGACTTCAAGTGAGAACTGCCCAGCTGGGCACAGTCAACCGACAGAACTGTGAGAGATAATAATAAATGGGTGCTTTATGCCATTAAGCTCTGATGTGGTTCATGACTTAACAATAGACCACTGAAACAAATGTCTTCCCGCACATATCAGTTTTGGTTGCATCTGGCTGTGAATAAGAGGACCTGAGCAATAATGACTTAAACAAAGGCCTTCAATGATCCTACATATCAAGGGGCCTGGGGGAGGCAGTTCCAGGGTTTGCCCAGAGGCTTGCAAATGTCAAGGACCCAGGTGCTACTTTTCCATTCTGTCATCCTCCACCCGGTGGCTTTGTGTTTTTAAGATTGTCATGCATTCCAGATGACCACAGTGCCACACTGTCACATACAGTCAGGACAAGAGGGGCAGGGCAAAAAGGATGTCTTCTCTTGATCTCTGAGGTTTTATTTGAAAATCTAATTTTTCCCAAGAACCCTCCAGCATTCTTTCATTTTTCCTTTATTGGTCAGAACTGGCCACTTGCCAACCCCTCTCTGGTCACTGGGAAAGGAGGCAAAGAATTAGCCAACCAGTTCTGACTTATCTTTTGAGTCTGGGAGCTGGGCTTACCTTCACTGAGATCAAGGGATCTCTGCCTACTGCCTGAATAAAGTGGGGTTCTGTTTTCAAGAAAGAGGGAGTAGAATTGGATGTGCCACTGTGCCAGCCACACCATTACCTAAAGCCCCATCCTTAACTAGCCTTCCTTCTGTGTCCCATCCCCACTAGCCCTTCCTTTCCTCTTCTGTGAATCTTGGCACATGTACCTGGAATGCACACTCTGTACCTAGAATGCTCTCATCTCCCAGCCAAGATCTGAGATATATATCCTTCAGATCTCAGCTCAAACACTACTTTCTCAGGGAGCTCTCCCCTCCCTGAGTTATAAGCTCTCTTAGAACTCGGTACTTTTTTTTTTTTCCAGGACTCTGCACCTCTTGGTTTCACATAATAAAACCTAAGTATGTAGTTGTGTATGTATGAATTAATGTCTGCCTTCTCCATTGACCAAAGGTAGGAGCTGTGACAATATTTTCATCACTGTATTCACAAGTATCTAGTGCATACTCAATAAATAATTATAAAATATATGAACATTGTGTTTTGCTCTCTCACCTTCACCCACACTTCCCGATGCTGGTGTTGTATAAACACTGAGTCATTTTAAAATGTTATTCTGAATCCTAAATCCTGAAAAACTTCAAAAGGGTGATCTTAGATTGTCCAAGCAATGATTGTCCAGCATTTTACTTAAACAAGAGCTTTTTTTTTTTTTTTTTTTTTTTTTAGCGGTACGCGGGCCTCTCACTGTTGCGGAGCACAGGCTCTGGACGCGCAGGCTCAGCAGCCATGGCTCAAAGGCCCAGCCACTCCGCGGCATGTGGGATCTTCCTGGACCAGGGTACAAACCGGCGTCCCCTGCATCAGCAGGCGGACCCTCAACCACTGCGCCACCAGGGAAGCCCCAAGAGCTTATTTTATGCTTGGTGAAATTATTAGGTTTCAGTTCAGGATACTACAAATAAACAATTTATAATGTCATAGAATCCTATTCATCTTTCAAGTTTTGGATAACTACGTTACACGTTTTTTTTTAAAAGTGCAGATTAACATAATTAGGAGAGCCCTCTTAAAGAAGGATAAATTAATTGCTCTAGAAACGAATGTATTTTATAGTATACCCAACCTGAGGGTCCTGGGGTGATGCTGTGACTAGGTTTCTTGGGGAACAGAATCTTAGTATTGGAGGAAGTTTTGAAAGGTAGATGATTTGGTATTGGAAAAATTTCTGTGCCAATATTCTACAGATAGTTGTAAAAAAATAGTATTTCCATACTTTATTTTAAAGGAGAAACCCAGGTCTAAGTTATCGTTTGTGCTTATGAATATCCCTCCTATACATACCAGCTCTGTGACCTTGGGCAAGTTGTTTAATCTCTCTGTGCCCCAGTTTCCTCAATTGTGAAATGGCATGAGACCATTGTGAGGATTAGGCAAGTTAGTATATGCAAAGTGCTTAGAACTGTGTCTGGCTCCTGGTAAGTGCTGTGTACCTGGGGTTGTTACTCCAATGTCTAGCATAGTGGCAGGATCTCAACGCAGAGCCTCCAAAAGCATGGGTTTTCAAAGTTTGAATCCAGGCTCTACCACTTAACCAGCTCTAGGAACTTTGGTAAATCATTTATTCTCTCTAAACCTCTGTATTCTCATCTGTAATGGGGCTATTAATATCTACCTCATGAAATACAGTTTAAATTAAATCAAGTTGTAGCTGCAAGTACCCGGTACACCATGCTGCTCTCACTTGATGCCTCAACCATCACCAAGAAGCCATCATCCCCGCATGGCAGCCCAGAGTGCCCTGGACTGCGGGGCCTGAAGGGCATGCAGGAGCCATCAAGTTCAAATTCAGTCATTGTTCAGAGGGAACGACTCAGGGGCGGAAGGAGAGGGGATAAAGTGACTTGTTCAAAGTCACCTAGCTAGTTAGAGACAGAGACACGTTGTAGAAGAAAAACAGTTGTGCACCTCTCTGTTTTAGGATAACATTTTATTTTATTATATTTACATTGTGTTAATTTGTAATCCCCTTCTTTTCTAGGAGTTGCAAATACTTCCTGTGGTCCGGCCATTACCCATCAAGGTACAGAGAAGCAGGAATAAGTTAGTTGCATGAGCTGGGACCCCTTAACCCCTCACTGTGTTTTAGGAGACCTGTTATAGACAGGTTTTCTCCACTCCTCTGAATAGAAGTCGATGGAGTGGAGCAGCTCTGGGGAACATTGTGGCAGAGGCCGTCTTGGTTCTGAAGTCACTGAGAGGACCGAGGGCCAGGAGTCCTTGGTCCTTAGCAAACTCTATCTCTGTTCCCTATAATGAGCAAAATATAAACATTCTTTCTAATGACTATATTAGTTTTTAATTAAAATGTCTTCTCTTGTTTGGTGATCTTTAATACTACTACTATGTACCTATAGAGAATATCTTTATAAAAGGCTCAAAGGTCATATCAGATAAATATCTGGAATGTAGAAAATGATCCTAGTAGCCTACCTTCTCTTGAAGGTTCATCAAGCCAAATGGGGGAGCCCAGAATGGCTCCTGCGTGATCCCTGAGTGAGCTGGCCGTGTCTGAACTGGAGGCAGCTCCAGGGCCCACTGCAGGTCAGTACTTCTGCCAGGAGTGAGCGCTGGGCCCTGAAATGCATCTGGGCCACCAAGGAGACTCACCCCAGCAGCAGTTGAGGGATTTTCATCTCTCAGATGGACGGTTGCCCAGTGTGGTTGCCCCTGAATCAGGCACTGCAGCTAACCCAACGCCAGCCTGGAATCAGCCCAGATCTTCCCTGGGTTCTGCAGGTGAACTTTTCTCTACTTCCTGAGAAGAATAGAATTTTACCTGCTTAAAAGTATTAAAACTGCTTATAGGAAACTTGAAAAATGAATTTGAACTGCTAAAATGAATACACTCAAGAGAAAAAATGCTGTTGATAATGTTTGTTGTTCTCCGGTGTTGTGCTTTTGTGCTAGGCAGTGGGAAGCATGCTGTTTAAAGGGAAATCCCAGGCACGCTGCAATTCTCAACTGTGCTGGTCATACAAACAGAACCATGAACTTAAAATCACCAGGGGCTTTGGGCTTTGGGCTTGGACAAAAGGAAATGCTATTTTAGATGCAAACTATTATATATAGGATAAATAATAAGGACCTACTGTATAGCACAGGGAACTATAATTAATATCCTGCAATAAACCATAATGGAAAAGAATATGAAAAAGGATATATATATATATATATATATATATATATATATATCTGAGTCACTTTTCTGTGCAGCAGAAACTAACACAACATTGTAAATCAACTATACTTCAATAAAATTTAAAAAAAAATTTTAAAAAGGAAATCCCATTTTGAAGGTGAACCTTCTGACCTTAAAAGGTCTGTGCTTAGTGTTGGGGAGAGCAAGGGGGTGCAGAGTGGTCTGGAGGATTGGTTAAGCCCCATACACACTCTTCCTAGTTGTGCACCTCGTTCCCTCATCTGTCAAGCAGGGATGATGGTGGAACTCATTTCCAAGGATGACTGTGGGGGAATAAACAAGACAGAACAAGACAGCACATGCTAAGTGCTCAGAACTGTGCCTAGCACATAACCTACATTCACCTAGACCCTTACTACTATTGTGTGGGAAAAAAAATCCAGATGTTTTAAAATGAAACATTTCTACAAGAAACTTACATTATTGCTTTTATTTTGCTTCCTGTTCTATGTTATTTCCAGCATAGTCATAGCAGTCTTCATTGTTGAGTACCTGTCATGTTTTTAGTGCTGGGTGCTTTTATGTAACTTATCTCCCTAACTCCTCATGACAATCTCAACAATAAATAACAGTAAAGAAGAACTCATTGTATAGGGTTTCAGACAAGAAAAGAATTGTGAGCTTGTGTTGATCAGGAAAAAATTTCCTGGAATAGGAAGACTTAAGCTGGACCATTTAAGGAGGAGAAGGATGAACTGAGGGGTTGAGTAGGGAGTTGGGGATGAGGTTTTGAAGAGACAGGAACAGCATGCACAAAGGCACAGAGGCAGGGGCGGGGCACTTTCCACCCAGCACAGTTAACGACCTTCCCCAGTGACAGGGAAAAAGAGAAGTCGGAGCTACTCAGATCCCACCAGGTGATCGTGGGATGCCCAAGTGACCCCTCTTCCTGTTCCACTGGTTGAGACGGATGACTTACATTTGTCATTCAGGAAGCATCTTTTCACATGCATTTAGCATTTCCACTTCAATGACTCACAATCAAGTACAACCAATCCTTACTAGTTTTGTACATTAGAGTCAAATATATACATTGCATATATATTCATGTCTACACACTCCTGCATATATACAAGCATTCATGTGTTTGTATGTGTATGCATGTGTGTATGTATGTGTGTGCATGTATGTATTGATGCACTGTTTTGCACTACTATGAATACTCCCAGGGTAGTGAGATGAGCCGGTATAGGGAGGTTTGCTTTAGTATCTTTATCTCTCCCTTCCTCACTTCTCCTTTCTTCTCTCTATTTTTCCATCTATTACATGTCTTTATTAGATGAAGACCCTGAAACAAAGTAATCACACCAATCTTCTTTATTAGATAGTCAAGGAGCCCCAGGCTCTGGGTCTAGCTTGGGTTCCAGGTGTGATATGTTCATGGAATAAAAGAAAGATTTAAGTTTGATTCTTTTGGGAAGGCCACAGGCCCATGTCTGGGAGCTGGAGTGGGGACAGCAGGCCACAGTACCCAGAGCGGGGGAATGAGTGTAGTCCAGGCCCAGCTGAAGGGATCTGGCCTCCTGTCCTAGATTTAACACTCTCAGCACATTTGAAAGAATCCCTCTGCTTTCTTAGTTTTCTCATCTGTACCATGGAAATGGTAATTCCCCCTTGGATTATCATGAAGATAAAATGGTTTACTAAATATGAAGCACCTAGCACAGTAATAGACGGTAATAACAGGCAGTTATTATAATCATTGGAGAAGTTCCAGTTTCAGGGGTGACAGAAGGGCAGGGACCCATTACCTGGAAGTTGGAGGATGCGTTCAGAGCCAATTTAGGGAGTGACTAGGTGACTTGCCAGGATCCCCAGCAGAGATGGACCAGACAGGCACCACCTGTAGCTTCATCTGGGTCATCTAGGTTGAAGAAAGCATTCATATGTACCCTGAACAAAAATACGAGCAGAGAATAAGGCCAAAGGACTCTCCGTGTCATGTTTATATTTCACCTCCTTTCTTCCTCCCACCTCAATCAGCAAGGTTTAAAGGAAGGAGTCAGAGGGTTGGCACAATTCATCTTGGCACAGTGAACAAGGGTAACCTATTGGTGACCGACCTCCCTTCTGTGCTTGCTGCTTATTTGCTTGGTGTCCTCAGGTGAGTCATTCCACCTTTCTTAACCCAGTTTCCTGATCTGTACATGAAGGGGTTTGACAGGGTGCTCACTAAGATTGCTGATGTCACTGGAAACAATGAATAAACCAATCTATAATAAGAATAGAGGAGAGTTTTATTCAAGCCAGACTGGGGACTGTAGCCCAGAAGACAGCTTCTCAGATAGCTCTGAGGAAATGCTCCAGAAAAGCATGGTTTTCAGGACAGTTTTATATTTTGTCGGAACAAAACATCAAACCTGATGGGGATGCATTTCTTCAAGGTTTCAAAAAAGACAGATTGGCACATACACAGCGAGTCAGTATGGCCTTAGCTCGTAGGAAGGAAGGCTTATCATCAAAGGAGTCCCAGGAAGGGAGGCATTTATCTCTGTTTTCCAGATGGACACTCTTTAGCCCTGGACAATGCACCCTTTTCTTTAATGGTTAAAGCAGATGTACAATGTATGTTTGATAGACCACAAGATGGGTTGTTCTAGTTAACACAAAGTTCAAGCCAAAGTATGCATAGGGCAACGTAAAAGCCCATCATGAGCTGCCATGTTGGTCCAAGTGGTAGGGACTCAGAGAGGCGCTCAAAATGAGGTGGTGGAATCAGGGCAGCGCCAAGCGGAGGCCAAGGGGGGCTCTAAAGTCCTTACAGTCCCTATTCTCCTCATTTCTCATAATTACCTGATTTGAAAGTCAGCTTGTTCTCCATCTTGAACAAAGTGTCCTCCAAATGCAGGGTCCAGACCCTCCTAGGTGGAGCCCCGAAATCCTTCCTTCTCCCAAATCCTGGACCGAGTTGTGTTCAATCAGATTTTTAAAGTGAAATCCTGTTGTGCTTTTTGTCTGCATCCCGAGCTTTCAAACTGAGTTTGTTGGTTTGTTTGTTTTTTATGTCACAGACTGGAGGAAATAAATAACCACTCCTTCTTCATTCCAAACATATGAGTGTTTGTGTGTGTGGCAATGCTGGTCCTGAGCCCAGAGCACATCTTATTTCTGTTGGAAATGGTGAAGGAGCCAAGGAAAGTAGGAGTGTCCTGTGTCTTTTAGAAAATCTTGATTAAAATTAAGTGCCAGGTTTCTGGAGTCAAACATTCAGGATCCACAGGGAGTAGGACAAGTTTGACAACATGCCGAATCCCCTTTGCTGGATTTCTTTGAGCTGGATTTCTCAATGGCAGGTTTGCACAATAGTGTTTAAGATGTTTGCAAGGCTACCCACTTAACACTGTGTTCCTTTTTATTTCTGTGATTAAATGTGGATTTAAATCCTAAAACTGCATTTCTATGGAGAGTAAGTGGTTTTCCCAATGAGTTCTAAAACCTTTTAGAATTCCCAAGGGAATGAGCAGGTGGTTAGCAAGTTACTAATATATCTAAAACATTTCCTCACTCCCTGTAAAGAAAATAAGCAATGTAATCACCATAAAAATAACAACAGAACAATATTGTTCATGTCTTTGCTACCTGCGGTTATGTTTTCTTTTTTAATGAATAAGTTCTTTTTTAGAGCAGTTTTAGGTTCACAGCAAAACTGAGCAGAAAGTATAGAAATTTCCCATTTACTCCCTGTCCCTACAAGGCACAGTCCATTCCACTATCAATATCCACTACTAACGTCCCCGACCAGAGAGGTATGTTTGTTGCAATTGATGAACCTACACTGATACATCATTATCACCCAAAGTCCATAGGCTATATTAGGGTTCACTTTTTTTTGCTTTGTTTTGTTTGTTTGTTTTGTTTTTTGCGGCACGCGGGCCTCTCACTGTTGTGGCCTCTCCCGCTGCGGAGCACAGGCTCCGGAGGCGCAGGCTTCAGATGCGCAGGCTCAGCAGCCATGGCTCACGGGTCCAGCCACTCCGCCGCATGTGGGATCTTCCCGGACGGGGGCACGAAGCCGTGTCCCCTGCATCGGCAGGCAGACTCTCAACCACTGCGCCACTAGGGAAGCCCTAGGGTTCACTTTTGATGTTATACATTCTACTGGCTTTGACAAATTTATAATGACAGGTATCCACAATTATAGTATGATACAAAAGTTTTACTGCCTAAAAATCTTTTGTGCTCCATCCCTTGCTCTCTTCTAACCTTTGCCAACCGCTGGTCTTTTCACTGTCTCCATAGTTTTTAGCATTTCCAGAATGTCATATACAGTAGTTGGAATCATATGGTTTGTAGCCTTTTTAGATTGGCTCCTTTCACTTAGAGATATGCATTTAGGGTTCCTCCATGTCTTTTCATGGCTTCATAGCTCATTTGTTTTTAGTGCTGAATAGTATTCCATTGTGGATGTATCACAGTTTATTTGTCCATTCTCCTCCTTAAGGATGTCTTGGTTGCTTCCAAGTTTTGGTAATTATGAATGAATAAAGCTGCTATACACATTTATGTGCAGGTTTCTGCGCAGTCATACATTTTCAGTTCATTTGAGTAAATACCAAAAAGTGCTATTGTTGGATTTTTTGGTAAGAGTATGTTTGCTATATACACACACATAGCATACATAACTGAATGCCTTGCTGCTAATATTATTTTGAACAAAAGAATAAGAAAAATATGTTTTTATTTCACCTTCAACTTATTCATTCTCTGATGCTCTTTATTTATGTAGATTTGAGTTTCTGACCTGTATTATTTTCCTTCTCCCTGAAGAACTTCTTTTAATGTTTCTCACAAGGCAGGTCTACTAGCAACAAATTCCCTTAATTTTTATTTGTCTGAGAATATACTTCTCCTTCAGTTTTGTTTTTTTTTAATAAAACACTTTTGACTTCGTTTTTAAAAATTTTTTTTGTCTGTGTTGGGTCTTCATTGCTGCGTGCAGGCTTTCTCTAGTTATAGCAAGGGGGGCTACCCTTCATTGCGGTGTATGAGCTTCTCATTGCAGTGGCTTCTCTTATTGCAGAGCACGAGCTCTAGGCGTGCAGTCTTAGTAGTTGTGGTGCATGGGCTTAGTTGCTCCATGGCATGTGGGATCTTCCCAGGCCATGGATTAAACCCATGTCTCCTGCACTGGCAGGCAGATTCTTAACCACTGCGCCACCAGGGAAGCCCTCTCCTTCAGTTTTGAAGGATAATTTTGCAGTGTTCAAAAATCTAGATTAGTGGGGGTTTTTTCCCCTCTCAACACTTAAATATTTCACTACATTCTCTTTTCCTTTGCATGGTTTCTGAGAAGTTAGATGTAACCCTTGTCTTTGCTTCTCTACAGGTAGGGTGTTTTTCCCTCTGGCTTCCTTCAAGATTTTATTTTTTAATCTCTGATTTTCGGAAGTTTGAATACGATATGCTTAAGTGCAAGTTTTTTGTTTTTTTTTTTACATTTATCCTGCTGAAATGTGCTTTAGTGTCTGACATTAATTCAGAGATATTCTTAGTCATTACTGCTTCAAATATTGCTTCTGTTTCTTTCCCTTTCTTCTCCTTCTGTTATTCCCATTAGTTGTATGTTACGCCCTTTGCAGTTGTCCCACAGTTCCGAGTTATCCACAGTTCTCGGATATTATTTTTTATTTTTTCAGACTTTTATCTCTTTACTTTTCAGTTCTGGAAGTTTCTGTTGACATATCATCAAGCTCAGAGATTATTCGTCTGCCATGTCCAGTCTACTATTGAACCCAACAAAGGCATTCTTCATTTCTGTTGGATTGTTTTTGATCTCTGGTGCTTCTTTTTGATTCCTTGTTAGAATTTCTTCTCTTTGTTGCCCATATGTAATTGTGTGCTTTCATATTGTGTACTTTTTCCATTAAAACCCTTAGCATATTAATCATAGTTATTTTAAATTCCATGGTCTGATAATTCCAATATATCTGCCATGTGTAGGTCTGGTTCTGATGCTTGCTCTGTATTTTCAAAGTGTATATTTTGCTGTTTGGTATGCCTTGTAATTTTCTTTTGGTGGCTAGACATCATGTACTGGGTAAAAGGACCTACTGGAAATAGGCCTTTAGTAATGTGGTGGTGAGGTGTGGGAGGAGGAGAAGTGCGAGTGGAGCAGAGGGCATGGGGCAAGGTGTGGAAGGATATGTTCTGCGACTTCCTTTTTAAAATTTAAACGTATCTTAGGGACATTTCCTCATCAGAGCATTCATTGCATTCATTGCATTGCTTCTTTTTCACAGACAAAAGCTGCATAAAGAGATTTTGCTAGAAATGGGTCAGAGTGGATCAATGAATAGATATTACATACATTAGAGATGTGTGTGTGTGTGTGTGTGTGTGCGTGTGCGTGTTTGTGTGTGTGAGATGAGCATGCTCTGTGGGATAATGCTGGAAGGAAGGAGAGGGGTGGGTCATTCAGTCATATATTTGATACACATTTATTCAGCATCTACTATATGCTGGGTACTGTTTAAGACCTTGGGATACAACTGTAAAGAAAGCAGTCAAGGTCCCTGCCCTCATGGAATTTACAGTTTGGAGACATCAATAAAGGAGACGAGATGAATGAAAACATAATACAATCAAGAAAAATAGGTAAGGCTTCCCTTGTGGCGCAGTGGTTGAGAGTCCGCCTGCTGATGCAGGGGACACGGGTTCGTGCCCCGGTCTGGGAAGATCCCACATGCCATGGAGTGGCTGGGCCCGTGAGCCATGGCCACTGAGCCTGCGCGTCTGGAGCCTGTGCTCCGCAATGGGAGAGGCCACAACAGTGAGAGGCCCGCGTTCCACAAAAAAAAATAATAAAAATAAGTAGTGTTGGAGGTGACTCTATTCCCACTAGGTTTCTGAAACTTTTTCTTTTGATAACTCAAATATGGCCTGAGGAAAAGAGGTAAGTGGATATGCTGGCCAAGGGGAGCAAAAGAAGTCCAAGACCTGACTAAGAAATTCTGGATGAGGTCATTGTTATGGGCTGAATTGTGTTCCCCCAAAATTCATATGTTGAAGTCCTAAACCCCAACAGGTCAGAATCTGATTGTATTTGGAGAAAGAGCCTTTAAAGAGGTAATTAAATTAAAATGAGGTCACTAGGTGAGTCCTAGTGTGATCTGACTGGTATATACAAATCTGACTTCTTATAAGGATATGAAAAGAGGAGATTAGGACACAGACATTCACAGAGGGATGACCATGTGGGGACACAGAGAAGAGACAGACATCTACAAGTCAGGAGAGAGGCTTCAGGAGAAATCAATCCTGCCAACACCGTGATCTTGGACTTCTGGCCTCTGGAACTGTGAGACAACACAGTTCTGTTTTTTTTTCGTTGTTTTTTTTTAAAATTTATTTATTTTTGGCTGCGTTGGGTCTTCGTTTCGGTGCACAGCCTTCTCACTGCTGTGGCTTCCCTTGTTGTGGAGCATGCTAGGCGCGCAGGCTCAGTAGTTGTGGCGCACAAGCTTAGCTGCTCTGTGGCATGTGGAATCTTCCCAGACCAGGGCTCGAACCTATGTCCCCTGCACTGGCAGACGGATTCTTCACCACTGAGCCACCAGGGAAGCCCAGTTCTGTTGTTTAAACTACCCAGTCTGTGGTACTTTGTCATGGCAGCCCAAGCAGACTAATATGGTCATTATAACCATGTTTTGCTCATACTTTAATTTAGTGTCCACACCCCCTGATTTCTGAGCCCATCTCACACTGAATCAGAAACTCCAGGAGTGCACTCAGCAATCTGTGCTGTAAGAGCTGCCAGGGGTCTGACACTCAAGTTAGTGACCCCCTCCTCATTGCTCTTCTGCCCATCCTCCAATTCAGGGTGGGGGGAGCTCTTAGAAGCCTCCAGAAGGCTAGAGCATGGCACCAGTAAAGGGACTTTGAGCTTAAACTCTGCTAAGCTCTCAGGAGAGAAATGAGTACATCTGGGACTTCCTGTGTGGCTGTCTCTCCTCTGCATGCAGCTCCTGTGTGTGACCCAAGAGCCAGGTGCCTTGGCCAAGACTGGCTGGATCTATACTGCCACCCACAGAACTGGCAAGAGCCTGTAACCCTGCTTCATGCCCACACGGAGTACTTGTGAGTCTGACGATGGAGAAATGAATGAGTCTTAGTGGATTTGACTGCCGGTTCCTCATTTCCAATGAGGTGTTTTGTGCTTCTCACTGCCCATTTGTAAAACTTCTTCAGGGCATCGTTTGTTCATAATTTTACCCATTTTCCCATAAGGTTCTTTTCCTTTTTCTATATGATTTGATGTATTTTTTTATATTTATCTCCTTTTATGTATGTTGTACCTATTTCCCTACATTGCATCTCTCAGTGTTTTTTAAAAAAAACTTTGTTTAGGTATCTTTTATTGTACAGAATTAAACATTTTTTTGTGGTCAAATTTGCCATTCTTTTCTGTTTTCATCCCAGTCTTATTGAGATATACATATAACATTGTATTAGTTTAAGGTGATTTGGTATATGTGTATATTGCAAAATGATCACCACAAAAAGTTAACATCTGTCACATACACATTTTTTTCCTTGTGATGAGAACTTTTAAGATCTACTCTCTTAGCAATTTTCAAATATACACTTCAACTTTCAACTCACATTTTAAAAAATTGTTCTCTTCAAATATTTTTACAATTTTAATTTGTTTTTAATGATATAACTGCACTTTATTTTGGTGTGCAGTGTGGAGGAAGTACCCAGCTTTTTCCCTCGTCTTGCAAAAACCTGAACAGTTAATAAACATAAGAAATTAACTCGTTATCAGAGTGGGAGACCACTTTCCAGCTCTCTGATGTACAGGACTAGAAAGAGATTCTGTCACGTGCTGGTGGTAGTGTGGGTGAGACTCCATGGGTGGACAGGACTAGAAATGGTTTTTAATCCTGTGATGGTGTGGCTGGAACTCGATGCACTGCTGGCGAGGCTGTCAGTCAGGGCTGCGCCTGGGAAGAGCAGTCTGGTTGAGCTGGGGAAACTCAGCACACACGTCCCTTAGACCCAGTAATTCTACTCTTGGGCCGTATATTCAGGAACCCTCCCACACAGGATCATAAGGGGCCAGGAGCCAAGGATATTCAATACAGCACTATATGTGGTAGCAGAAAGCTAAGGTCTGTCTAAAGCGGAATGATCATGAATGATGCTGTAGCAGAGGCTGTTTGTACCTCCTTCCCAGCCCACAATGCCCCCAGCAGTTACAGTTTCTCTGCCAGTATCTGCACCTCTTTGCCAGGGGATTCATCTGGCGGCTGGAGTCACCTTTGCCTGCGTTCAAGGCAGACCAGAAGTGCCAGAGAAGAAACTGATTTCCTTCTCTCCCTGCTCCACTTTCCCACTGCGCTCAGGAGTTTCTAGGGGTCATGACCCAAATGAGCCACTTGTATCCACATTCTGAGATGCACTCACATCTCAGGGTCTCCCTCGCAGGGGTCCTGAATAAGACAGATGCATACAATGGAATCTGACATAGCTGCTGACATATAAGTGCACGCACACACACGCTTATCAACATAGATACAGCTTTAAAACTGAGTACCAGGTGAGAAAAGTAGGAAACAAAATGAGATTTTAAAGCCCATGCCATTTGTATAAATAAAAAATTCTTACAGATAAAATAAAATAGCAGGATGTACTTTTCGAGGCTACATATATAACCAAAGACTTATACTAAACACATTGTAGAAAGAAACAGGAGTCAGCTGTCACAGATGAAGTGTGAAACTAGGCTGTGAACTGAAGTTTATAGTTTTATATATATATATATATATAAATCACAGCTCACACTCACATTTTTGGGTTCCAGAGAGCTGGTCCTCTGGCTCATCCTGCCATGTTATGTATGCCAAAATCAGGGTCCTGTCCTCCCCCATGTGGCCAGCTCAGGGCATTTGGGGGAGGAGACTATGAATGCAGGTTCCCGAGTGGCCTGTGTAGGCTCAGATCCTGATTCCACCTCTTTCTAGTTGAGTGAATGTGGTGAGCTAATTAACTCTCTGCCTCTTAGAAGAACTGGGGAGTCTGTATGTCCTACTACCCAGGGTTGCTGTGGGGATAGAACAAAACTAACCTTGTAAAGCGTTTCCTGGAACATCATATGTGCTCAATAACCCTTGGCTCTTAACCCAGGGCTTCAGTGATATTCCACTGCTCCAGCCAATGCTTGGCCTGGGTCTTGAGCTGTTCTTGTCCTAACAAAGGTTTGCCTCAGTTTCTGTTATGTGCATTCTCTAAGGAAAGGCTGAAAATGCTGCTAAATGTGCCATAAACTCTTTATGCCAATGGGCACAGAACATTCTTTGGTCCATTTTGGCTTCAGTTTGAAAGATCACTGTGGAGGTCATTTTTTTTTTCAGGTTTATGATCTTTAAAATGGGGAAGTAAGGGTCTGTCTTCTGCACAGATGACTGTGAGGTCCAAGCAAAATCATCAACATGAAAGCACGTGGAAGACTACACTCCAGAGCTCATACTTCCAAGCTCTGAAGGCTTGAGCAGTCCCCTCACCCACACACCTGTTTTCAGGAACTCCGTTGCTCTTTTTTATTATGGTAAAATACACGTAACATAATTTTTGCCATCTTAACCATTTTCAGGTGTACTGTTCAGTGACATTAAATAGATTAGTATTGTTGTGCAACCATCCCCACCATCCATCTCCAGAATTCTTTTCATCTTGCAAAACTGAAACTCTCTACCCATTAAACAATAACTCCTCACTCCTCCTTTCCCCCAGGCCCCCAGCATTCTACCGTCTGTTTCTATGAATTTGACTACCCCAGCTACTTTATATGAGTGGAGTCACACAGAACTTGTCTTTTTGTGACTGGCTTATTTCACTTAGCATAATGTCCTCAATGTTCCTCTATGTTGTAGCCTGTGTTAGCATTTCCTTCCTTTTTAAGGCTGAAAGATGTTCCATTGTATTCATACACCATATTTTGTTTATCCATTCATCTGTCGATGGACACTTGGGTTGCTTTCATGTTTTAACTATTTTATTTGTGGTTACCTTGGGGATTACATTTAACATCCTCATGTTAAATCACTCTAATTTGAATTTATAACAGCTTAAATTCAATAACATAAAGCAACTCTGCTCCTTTTCATCTCTGTCCCCACTCCTTTCAGTTAGTGATGTCATGAAATTACATCTATACATTGTGTGTCCAAAAACATGAACTAATAATTTTTAAAAATGCATTTATCTTTTAAATTATGTAAAAAACAGAATGTGGAGTTACAAACCAAAGTTAGAATAATATTAGCATTTAGACTAATAACTTTTTATGTATTAGTTTCTTAAATCGTGGAGGAAACAGAAAGTGGAGTCACAAACTGTTGTTAGAATAATGCTAGCTTTTATAATAGCCCATATATTTACATTTCTTGAGGATTTATTTCTTCATGCGGTTTTAAACTACTGTCTTATGTCCTTCCATTTCAACCTGTAGGACTCCCTTTAGAATTTCTTGCAAAGCAAGTCTAGTGTCACAAACTACATTATTTTTTGTTTACCTGAAATGTCTTAATTACTTTCTCACTTTTGAAAAACAGTTTTGTTGGTTATAGGATTGTTAGTTGTTAATTTTTTTTTCTTTTAGCACTTAGGAATGTATCAGTCCACTGTTTTCTGGCCTCTAAAGTTTCTGATGAAAAAAATCTACTGATAATCTTAGGATCCTTTGTATGTGATAAGTTGCTTCATTCTTGCTGCTTTCAAGATTCTCTCTTTGTCTTTGTCTTTTGAAAGTTTAATTATAATGTGTTTTGGTGTGGATTTCTTTGAGCTCATCCTAGTTTGAATTTGTTGAGCTTTTGGGATGTTTTTATTCATATCTTTCATCAAACTTGGTAAGTTTTCAGCCATTATTTAAGATAATTTCTCTGTCTCTTTACTTTCCTCCTAGGACTCCCAACTATGGGTATGTTGATCTGTTTGATAGTACCCCATAAGTCCCATAGGCATTTTTCACTTTTCTTCAGTCTTTTTCTGTTCATCAGCTTCAATAATTTCTTTTCTTCAAGTTCACAAATCCTTTATTCTTCCTGCTTAAATCTGCCTTTGAATTCCTTTAGTGATTTTTTTTTTTTTTTGCCAGTTGTAATTTTCAGCTCTATGATTTCTTTTTGGTCTTTTTTAATGTTTTCTATCTCTTTATTGACATTTTCCATTTTGTTTGTACATGGTTTTCTTGACTTTAGCCACATCTTCCTTGAGTTCTTTGAACATCCTTAAGACAGTTATTTCAAAGAGAGTTGTCTTTGTCTAGTAGATCCACCATCTGGTGGATCATATGGTATTTCTAAGTTTAACCTTTTGAGGAACTGCCAGACTTTTTCCTCCTTCTTAAAAATTGTGTTAAAATACACATAACGTAAAGTTTACCTTCTTAATTATGTTTAAGTGTAATGGTATGAAATACTTTCACATTGATATATAACCATCACCATCATCCCCTCCAACAAATCTTGCAAATCTGAAACTCTATTACCTATTAAATAATAACTCCCCTTTCTCCCTTCCCTCTAGCCCCTGGCAACCACTATCCTACTTTCTCTCTTTATGATTTTGACTACCCTAAGTACCTCATATAGGTGGAATCATATAATATTTGTTTTTCTGTGACTGGCTTATTTCACTTAGGATAATGTCTTTAGGGCTCAGCCATGTTGTAGGATATTGTAGAATTTCCTTCTTTTGTAAGGCTGAAAAATCTTCCACTGTATGTATGTACCACATTTTGCTTATCTATTCATTGGTGATGGACATTTGGGTTGCTTCCATATTTTAGCTATAATGAATAATGCTTCTATGTACATGGGTATGAAGATATTCCTTGAGACCCTGCTTTCATTTCATTTGGATATATACCCAAATATGGAATTGCTGGATCATATGCTAATTCTATTATTAATTTTTCAAGGAACCTCATAGTGTTTTCCACAGTGACTATACCATATTGCATTCCCACCAACACTGCACTGGGTTCCAGTCTCCCCACTTCACCACCAATACATTGTTTTGTTGTTGTTGTTTTAGATTGTTGCTATCTAAATGGGTGTAGGGTCGTATCTCATTGCAGTTTTCATTTGCATTTCCTGAAGGATTAGTGAAGTTGATCATCTTTTCATGTGCTTATTTGCCTTTTGTATAGCTTCTTTAGAGAAATATCTATTAAAGTCCTTTACCCAGTTTTGAATCAGGTTGTTTGTTTCTGTTGTTGAGTTTTAGGAGTTCTCTGTGCATTCTGGATAATTATCCCTTATCAGACATATGATTTGCAAATATTTTATTCCAATCTGTGGGTTGCCTTTTTACTCTGTGAATAATGTCTCGACAAAAAATTTTTAATTTTCATGAATTTCAATCTGTCTACTTTAACTTTTGTTTCCTGTGCCTTTGGTGTCATATCCAAGAAATCAATGGCAAATCTAATGTTGTGAAGCTTTTGTTCCATGCTTTTCTTCTTTTTTTTTTCTCAGAGTTTTACTGTTTTAGGTCTTACATTAAATCTTTGATCCATTTGGAGCTAATTTTTATATATGGTGTTAAGTAAGTGTCCAACTTTCCAACTTTATTCTTTTGCATGTGGATATTCAGTTTTCCCAGCACCTTTTGTTGAAAAGACTGTCCTTTATTGAATGACCTTTGTACCTTGTCAAAAATCACTTCATCATATATTAAAGAGCTTATTTCTGGCTTGTTATTCTATTCCTTTGATCTATATGTCTGTCTTCATGCCAATGTTGCACTTGTTGCACTCTTTTGATTATGATAGCTTTGTAGTAGGTTTTGAAATTAAGAAGTGTGAGTCCTCCAGTTTAGTTCTTTTTCTTTCAATATTGTTTCAGTTATTTGGGGTCCCTTGAAATTCTATATGAATTTTAGGATGGATTTTTCTATTTCTGCAAAAAAATCTTTAGAATTTTGATAGGGATTGCATTGAATCTGCAGATCACTTTGCATAATACTGACATTTTAAAAATATTAACTCTTCCAATCCTTGAACGTGGAATGTGTTTCCACTTATTTTGTCATCTTTCATTTTTATCATCAATATTTTGTCATTTTCATTGTAGAAGTCTTTCATTTCCTTGTTTAAGGTTAAGATAATTCCTAAGTATCAATATTTAATTCTTTTTGATGTTATTGTAAATTGAATTGTCTTTGTAATTTCCTTTGCAGGTTGTTCATTACTTGTGTACTGAAATGCAACTAATTTTGTGTGTTGATTTTGTATCACTTGGTTGAATTCATTTATTAGTTCTAACAGCTGTTTTTGGAGTTGTCAGGATTTTCTACATGTAAGATTGTATCATCTGCAAACAGAGATAATGTTACTTTTTCCCTTCTAATTTGGATGTCTTTTTTTTCTTTTTCTTGCCTAATTGTTCTGGCTAGAACTTCCAGTACTATGTTGAATAGAAGTAGTGAAAGTGGGCATGCTTGTCTTGTTTCTGATCTTAGAGAAAAAGCTTTCCATCTTTCATCACATGTTTACTATGGGTTTTTCATACATGGCTTTTATTATGTGGAAGTAGTTTCCTTCTATTCTTACTTTGTTGAAGGTTTTTATCGTAAAAGGATGTTCACTTTTTTTCAAATAATTTTTCTGCATCAATTTAGATGATCATGTGTTTGTTTTCCTTCATTTTCTTGATGTGGTATATTACATTGATTGATTTTCATATTTTTAACCATCCTTGCATTCAGGGAATAAATCTTGCTCGGTCAAGGTGCGTAATCCTTTTAATATGCTGCTGAATTTTGTTTGGTAGTATTTTGTTGAGGATTTTTGAATCAAGGTTCATAAGAGATATTGGTCTGTAGTTTTCTTGTAGTATCTTTGTCTGGCTTTGGTGTCAGGGTTATGCTGGCTTCATAGAATGAGTTAGGAACTGTTCCTTCCTCTTTAATATTTTGAGAAATTTGAGAAGGATTGGTATTAGTGCTTTTTAAAGTGTTTGGTAGAATTCACAGTAAAGCCAACAGATCCAGGGCTTTTATTTTTTGGGAGATTTTTGATTACTGATTCAATTTCCTTACCAGTTACAGGTCTATTCTCTTTCTATTTCTTTGTGATTTAGTCTTGGTAGGTTTTGTGTTTCTAGGAATTTGTCCACTTAATTTAGGTTATTCAATTTTTTTTGAGTACAAAGATTCACAGTACTTTCTTTTTTTTTTTTTCACAGTACTTTCTTTTTTATTTCTGTGGAATTGATAGTAATGCCCCCACTTTCACTTCTGGTGTTAGTAATTTGAGTTTTCTCTCTTTTTTTTCCCTTGGTCCATCTAGCTAAAGTATTGCCAATTTTGTTCCTCTTTTGAAAGAAACACTTTTTGGTTTTATTGATTTTCTTTATTGTTTATGTATACTGTATTTCATTTATCTCTGGCTTAATCTTTATTTCCTTCCTTCTGCTAGATTTGGTTTCAGTTCATTCTTCTTTTTAAGTTCCTAAAGTTGTAAAGTTAGGTTGTTGATTTGAGATCTTTCTAGTTTTTTAAATGTAAGCTGTTATAGCTATAAATTTCCTCCTTAACACCACTTTCACTGAGAGCCATAAATTTTGGTAATGTTTTTGTTCTCATTCATCTCTAATTTTGAATTTCCCTTGTGATTTCTTCTTTCACCCATTGGTTGTTTAAAAGTGTGTTGTTTAATTTCCACCGTTTTGTGAATTTTCCAGTTTTCTTTATGTTATTGATTTCTAAATCTATCCCACTGTATTGGTCTCTTAAAACATACAGAAAATAAAAAGTAAAGTTACAAACCATTGTCACAACAATGCTAGCTTATATATTTGTCCACATATCTATCTTTATTAAGATTTTATTTCTCCACACATCTTTGAGTTACCATCTTTGTCCTTTCATTTCACTTCATAGGACTTTAATGATCATTTCTTGCAGGGAAGTTCTGGTGGTCAGAAACTCCCTTAGCATTTGTTTCTCTGGGAATGTCTTGATTTTCCTCTCACTTATGAATAACAGTTTGCCAGATATAGTATTCTTGCTTGAGAGTTTTTTTCCTTTTAGCACTTTGAATAAATCAACCTACTGTCTTCTGGCCTCCAAAGTTTCTGATGAGAAATCTGCTTATAATCTTACTGAGGATCACTTGTAAATGATGATTAATTTCTCTTTTGCTGCTTCCAAGATTGCTCTTTATCTTTAACTCTCAAAAGTTTGATTCTAATGTGTCTTGGTGTGGGTTTTTTGTGATCATCTAAGTTGGAGTTTATCGAGTTTCTTGTATGTTTATTTTCATGTCTTTCTTCTAATTTGAGAAGTTTCCAGTCATCATTTCTTTGAGTATCCTCTCTGCCCATTTATCTTCTACTTCTTCTAGGACTCCCATGATGCATATGTTAGTTCTTTTGATGGTGTCCCTATTTCTCTTAGGCTGTGTTCACTTTTCTTCATTCTTTTTTTTCTTTTTGTTCCTCAGTCTTGATAATTTCCATTGTCCTGTATTTAAGTTTACGGATTCTTTCTTCTGCCTGCTCAAAATTGTCTTTGAATCCTTCTAGTAAACTTTTAAATTTAAGTTTTTGTAATTTTCAGCTCCAGAATTTCATTTTGATTTCTTTTAAGGTTTTCTATCTCTTTTTTGATATTTCCATTTTGTTCATACATCGTTTTCTTGATTTTTCCACATCTTCCTTTAATTCTTCAAGCATCTTTAAGACTGTTATTCTGAGGACTTTGTCTAATGTGTCTTATGTTAAGGCTTTTTCAGGGACAAATTTTGTTGAATTATTATTTTCCTTTGGATAAGGCATACTTTCTTTTTTGTGTGTAATATTTTATTTATTTATTTATTTTTATTTATTTCGGCTGTGCTGGGTCTTAGTTGCGGCATGTGGAATCTTTAGTTGTGGCATGTGGGATCTTTTTTTTTAATATCCATTTATTTTAAAAAATAAATTAACTAATTAATTTATTTTTGGCTGCATTGGGCCTTCATTACTGTGCGCGGGCTTTCTCTAGGTGCGGTGAGTGGGGGCTACTCTTTGTTGCGGTGTGCGGGCTTCTCACTGTGGTGGCTTCTCTTGTTGCGGAACACGGGCTCTAGGTGCGCGGGCTTCAGTAGTTGTGGCACACAGGCTTAGTTGCTCCGCGGCATGTGGGATCTTACCGGACGAGGGCTCAAACCCGTGTCCCCTGCATTGTCAGGTGGATTCTTAACCACTGTGCCACCCGGGAAGTCCGGCATGCACGATCTTCTGGTTGCATCATGCAGACTTCTGGTTGTGGCATGCGGACTTCTCTTACTTGTGGCATGCATGTGGGATCTAGTCTTCTGACCAGGAGTTGAACCCAGCCCCTTTGCATTGGGAGTATGGAATCTTACCCAATGGACCACCAGGGAAGTCCCTGGGCCATACTTTCTTGTTTCTTTGTATGCCTTGTGGTTTTATGGAACACTGGACACTTGAACTTAATAATTTGGTAACTCTGGAAATCAGGGTTTCCAGCCTTCCCCAGGGCTTGTTATTTTTTGTCATTGTTTTTGTCTATTGGTTTTGGTTTTGTTGACTATTGCAGCCTCTCTGTGCTGAGCATCAGCATGTGATATAAACCTAATGTCTTCTTCTGTCTTTCCTGATACTTTAGGCATGTACAGAAACTTTCTAAATTTTTCCTGTATGTGCACTTGTTTTTGGATGTCCTAGTCTTTAATGTCTGGCGTCTGAATGAGGAAAAGCAAAATATGTAGTGGAATAAAATGGCACCAGCCCTTGAAATTTCCTGGAAATCACATTAGCCAAAAAGGAGGGGCTTGAAACAATGGGCGGAGGTGCAGCAACAATGATTTCCTGACTCTTCATCTGTGCCTCTGTGACCAGAAGCAGCAATCCACAATTAGAGCACACTATTTACAATAGCCAGGACATGGAGGCAACCTAAGTGTCCAATCAACTGATGAGTGGATAAAGAAGATGTGGCACATATATACAGTGGAATATTACTCAGCCATAAAAAGAAACTAAATTGAGTTATTTGTAGTGAGGTGGATGGACCTAGAGACTGTCATACAGAGTGAAGTAAGTCAGAAAGAGAAAAACAAACACCATATGCTAAAACACATATATGGAATCCAAAAAAAAAAAAACTGGTTCTGAGGAACCTAGGGGCAGGACAGGAATAAAGATGCAGACATAGAGAATGACCCTGAGGACAAGGGGAGGGGAAAGGGTAAGCTGGGACAAAGTGAGAGAGTGACATGGACATATATACACTACCAACCGTAAAATAGATAGCTAGTGGGAAGCAGCTTCATAGAACAGGGAGATCAGCTCGGTGTTTTGTGTCCACCTAGAAGGGTGGGGTAGGGAGGGTGGGAGGGAGATGCAAGAGGGAGGAGATATGGAGATATATGTATATGTATGGCTGATTCACTTTGTTATACAGCAGAAGCTAACACACCATTGTAAAGCAATTATACTTCAATAAGGATGTTAAAAAAATACATTACAAAAACCCCCCAAAACAATTAGAGCACAGATCCCCTCATATTTGGAGGATAGAGTCCTTTTTCCTCATCCCATCTCCTACAAGCTCTGTTCAAGTTGCTCATAGAACACGTGCACAGCTGCCTGCCACATGGCTGTAGTTGGGGGATGGGTAGCTGCTACTGTGGTAAGAGCTGAAATTGCCCCAAATTGACTACAATTTACCATCCAAGACTTCCCTGGAAGTTGCAAGCCTTCAATAGGCTCCAGATTTCCAATATAGTTACATCAGACAGATTCTGTCAGTGCAATTTTTGTCTAGATGGAGAGACAGACTCCTGGCACATCCTATTTCACATGTTCTGTGAATTCCCTCCTGACAGACTTTATTCTCTAACAATTGCACCATTGCATATTCCCACCAGCATTGTATAAGTGTTGCAATTTCTTCACATCCTTGCCAAAATTTTTTATTATCTCTCTCAAAAACTGTCTTTTGATCAATGACCAAGTGACCGGGAGGGACTAGAGAAACAGAAAAGAACTGTTGAGAAGAAAAGGTATTGAGTGAAAATCCTGAAATAAGTGAGCAGAGGGGATGGGGAGAAGTGGTAGGGACTGGGTAGGAAAAGGCTGGAGGAAACAAGGGTATTAACAGGGGCAAATATGAAGTCAGGGGAAAGACAGAAGCAAACGTGTGGGCTGGGAAAAGGCCACAAAAGTGGTAACAATTAGACAGATGTGAGTGTCTGGGGTACCTGCTGGATGATGGGGGACTATGAGGACAAAGGCCAAGGCTGTAGCTGGGTTTGGCTGTAGCTGCACTGACAATGGTTTGGGACGTTATTAAGGAAACTCAAGCCTGCCTGGTGTTCAGTGGACCCTTGGAAAATACCACTTTGCAGGACAAGATTTTTGGCCATTTGTGCTGTAACAATTCTTTTTCATTTCAGGAAAGATAGATATACCAAGCTGTCACTTGAGAATACCATGAGGCGGGACCATTGTCTTCCCAGAAGACAATTTACATAAGTTACAAGAGAGGGAATAAAAGCATGAGAGACCCTGTGAAGTCTGTGTGTCTATTCTTTGCCAAGGGAACTTTTATATGCTTCCTACTTGGTGATATTTCCCTTAAAGGAGGCCCCCTTCCCTGAGTCCCAAATGAGAAAGAAGGAGTTAGAATCAGATATCATTACTGTCAGTCATCTCAGACATGAGTGAGTGAGGCAGGAGTCTGACCTCCATGTCATGTTTATGGAGTTGTGTGTACACAAGTCTGTCTCTTTTTCTGCCTGTCTCAGGATAGGTGGGTGATGGCTTTTTCCATAAACCATTCAAGGAAGGAAATATCACCCACAGAATATCTGATTATTACTAATGTTGAGTAGAAAGTTAAAGAAAGTTTGCTGAAAAATTCTTACGGCCGTACCTGTCCCTTGCTGTACTTCATCTTTCACTCGCTACTTTACCACGAGAATTAAATCTCTATTACATATAGTCAGTTCACCTCAAACCTTCTGGTGCAGTTGGGCCATAGCAGAAGGCTCTGGGAGACCTTAGTACCTTAGCTGTGGAACTGGCCCACCTGTAGATTGATGATAGTTGTATAAAATATGCTAAGTGCACAGGTTAGTATGTTTCTCCTTTTTCCTTTTCCTTTCTTGTATTTAGTAATCTTTTAGTGCAGTCAAAATGTAGGATACTTGGACAAGACTAAAGGGAAAGCCCAAATGAGAATTTTCCATTCTCAAGTGGCCAATTATGAGATTGGTTCATTGAGCCACAAATGAGCCAAATGGGGAATGATTCCTAGCTCACCCACAACTGTAGGGAAATTTTGTTTTGCATTTTATTTTATTTTTTTATACAGCAACTTCTTATTAGTTATCTATTTTATACATATTAGTGTATACATGTCAATCCCAATCTCTCAATTCATCCCACCACCACCACCACCCCTCCCCTGCTTTCCCACCTTGGTGTCCATATGTTTGTTCTCTACATCTGTGACTCTATTTCTGCCTTGCAAACTGGTTCATCTGTAGCATTTTTCTAGATTCCACATATATGTGTTAATATACGATATTTGTTTTTCTCTTTCTGACTTACTTCACTCTGTATGACAGACTCTATGTGCATCCACCTCTCTACAAATGACCCAATTTCTTTCCTTTTTATGGCTGAGTAATATTCCATTGTATATATGTACCATATCTTCTTTATCCATTCATCTGTTGATGGACATTTAGGTTGTTTCCATGTCCTGGCTATTGTAAATAGTGCTGCAGTGAACATTGGAGTACATGACTTTTTTTTTTTTTTGCGGTACACGGGCTTCTCACCGTTGCGGCCTCTCCCATTGCGGAGCACAGGCTCTGGACGTGCAGGCTCAGCAGCCATGGCTCACGGGCCCAGCAGCTCCGCGGCATGTGGGATCTTCCCGGACTGGGGCATGAACCCGTGTCCCCTGCATCGGCAGGCGGACCGTCAACCACTGTGCCACCAGGGAAGCCCTGCATTGTTTATTTTAACTTATATTATTTAAAAATTTTACATATAGTAAGTCAACTTTCTTTTGTGTACAGTTGTATGAGTTTGAACACACGTATAGAGTACTGTATAAATGGAATCATACAGTACATAATTTTTTGAGGTTGGATTTTTTCAGTCAGTGTAATGTCCTTAAGTTTTGTCAAAGTTGTGTATTGTAATAGTTCAGTTTTTTTATTGTTCACTAATATTCCATTGTATGGATGTATCAGAATTTACTGAATAACCTATTAAAAGACATTTCTCTAGTTGGCAGCTTTTGATGATTTATAAAAAGTGCTGTTATAGACATTTGTGTATAGATTTTCTGTCAACATGTTTTTATTTATTAAGAATGAATACATAGGATTAGGATTGTCGGGTCATATAGTGTTTGTATATTTAACTTCTTGAACTTACCAAGCTCTTTTCCACAGTGGTTGTATCATTTTGCATTCTTACTAACAATGTATGAGAATTCAAGTTACCCTGTGTTCTTGCCAGACATGGCATTGACATTTTTAAAAATTTAAGCTGTTCTAATATGTGTGAAACTATAACTCATTATGATTTTAATTCGCATTTCCCAAATAGATAATGGCTAATTATACTGAGCATCTTCTGATGAGCCAACAATACATCTTCCTTGGTGAAATGTCTGTTCAAATGTTTTGCCACTTAAAAAAGTTGGTTTGTTTTATTACTGTTGAGATTTGGGAATTTAAAAAAATATATATATATTCTGGATATAAGTTCTTTGTCAGATAAGTGCTTTGTAAATGTTTTCTCCCAGTCTATACCTTGTTTCTTCATTCTTTTAATAATATATTTTACAGCGCAAGAGTTTTAAATTTTGATGAAGTCCAATTTATTATTATTTTTCTTTTAAAACATGCCAGGAACACTTTGCTCAACCAAGGTAATTAAGATTGTCTCCTATGTTTTCTTCTAAAAGTTTTATAGTTTTACATTTTACACATAGATCTGTGATACATTTGTGAGTTACTATTTGTATAAGGTGTGAAGTTTAGTTTGAGGTATTTTTTCTTTTGCATACAAGTAACTAATTATTCTGGCACCATTTATTTATGAAGATTTATTTCTTCATTAAAGATTTGATAGTATTTTCCAGTGAAACTATTGGGGCCTGTAGTCTTTTGCAAAGGGGTATTTTTAAATTATAAGTTTAATTTCCTTGTTAGATATAGTACTCTTTGGCTTGTCTAGTCTTTCTTGGGTGAACTTTAGTATAGTTTATGGCTTTCAAGGAACTCATCTATTTTATCTAAGTCTAATTTATGTGCCTAGAATTGTTATATTGCTCTCTTATTATCCTTTTAATATCTGTGAGGTCTGGGGTGATATCCTTTTTTTTCCACTCCTGATATTGATAATTTGTGTCGTCTCTTTCTTTTTCATTGTTATTTTGGCTAGAGGTTTATCAAAGTTATTAATTTTTTTTTAAAAAAATCAGTTTTGGGTTTCATTCATTTTCATTACTGTTTTGCTGTCTTCAATTTCACTGACCTTTGTTCTTATCTGTACTAATTCTTTTTTTTCCACTAGTTTTGCATTTTTTCCTTCTCCTTTTTCTAGTTTTTAAGTTGGAAATTTAAGATTACTGAGTTGAATTTTTTCTTCTTTTCTAAATAAACAGTTAAATCTATAAATTTCTCTCTAGTGCTTTAGCTACATTCCACAAATTTTGATGAGCTATATTTTCATTTTCATTCAGTTCAAACAAAATATTTTCTAATTTCCCTTGAAACTTCCTCTTTGCACATAGATTATTTAAAAGTGTGTTTTTTGTTTCTAAATATTTGGAGAATTTTCAGTTATTTTATAATTGATTTCTAGATAGTTTAATTATGGTCAGAGAACACATTCTGTTTGATTGTTGAGGTTTGTTTTGTGACCTAGGATATGATCTCTCTTGATGAAAATTCTGCTCCTGTTGGATGAAGTGTTCTATAAATATTAGATCAAGTTGTTAGTTGACGTTGTTCAGTTCTTCTATATTCATGCTGATTTTCTCTCTGATTGTTGTGTTGATAATTGAGAATGGAATATTGACGTCTTCAACGGTAATTGTAGATCTGCCCATTCTTTCAGTTTTTGCTTCATGTGGTTTGAATCTCTGTTGTTTGATGCATACACATTAGGACTGTTATGTATTCTTTGTTATTTGACACTTTTGTCATTGTTTAATGTTTTTCTTTATTCACGTTGTTTTTCCTTGCTCAGAAATCTACTTTGTCTGATATTAGTGTAACCTCTTCTGCTCTCACCAGTGTTTGCATGGTTTATCCTTTTTTCATCCTTTCCCATTTAACCTGTGTGTATCATTTATTTAAACTGCATTTCTTCCAAACAGCATTCAGTCAGCTCTAAATCCATTCCAACCATCTCTGTCTTTTAATTTGTGTGTTTATACCATTAACATATAACATAATATTGATATGTGTGCATTTAGGTCTACTCTCCTATTACTTGTTTTCTGTTTATTCTGTTTATTCTGTTTTCTGTTCCTGGTTGCTCTTTCTTGACTTCTTTTGAAGTATTTGACTTGTTTTTAGGTTTCCATTTAAAATTATCTATTGAATTTTAAAAATAATATTTCTGTAATTTTCTATTGATTGTTCTAAGTATTAAAATATACATATTTAACATTTCTCATTATACTAAGAATTTTACATTTTACCACTTCAAGTTGAATATAGAAACTTTACCACCACATAAGTCCATTAACTTGCCCCCATTTATGTTGTAGAAATATATTCAAAATCCTATAAGACAATGTTATAATTTCTGATTTTAGTTGTCACACATATTTAAAAGAACTTAAGCAGAGAAAATTTTTAAATATTTAAATAGATACTTACTATTTCTTTTTCTCTTTTCTTATTCCTGAAATTCTATATTTTCTTTGGGTGTTATTTCACAAGAACTCTTTTAGCATTTCTTTTACAGCGGGTTTGCTGGTGACGAATTCTCTTAGTTTTCCTTCATCTGAGAATAGCTTTTTATTGCCTTCATTCCTGAATAATATTTTACATGCACATAGATTTTTTTTCTCCTCCTAGCATAACATGTGTTCCACTGTCTTCTGGCCACTATGGTTTTTTTTGTTTTTTTAACGTCTTTATTGGAGTAAAATTGCTTTACAATGGTGTGTTAGTTTCTGCTTTATAACAAAGTAAATCAGCTATATATACACATATATCTTCATATCTCCTCCCACTTGTGTCTCCCTCTCACCCTCCCTATCCTACCCCTCTAGTTGGTCACAAAGCACTGAGCTGATCTCCCTGTGCTATGCAGCTGCTTCCTGCTAGCTATGTATTTTACATTTGGTAGTATTTATAAGTCCATGCCACTCTTTCACTTCATCCTAGCTTACCCTTCCCCCTCCCTGTGTCCTCAAGTCCATTATCTATGTCTGCGTCTTTATTCCTGTCCTGCCCCTAGGTTCCTCAGAACCTTTTTTTTTTTTTAATTTTTAGATTCCATATATATGTATTAGCATATGGTATTTGTTTTTCTCTTTCTGACTTACTTCACTCTGTATGACAGACTCTAGGTCCATCCACCTCACTACAAATAACTCAATTTCATTTCTTTTTATGGCTGAGTAATATTCCATTGTATATATGTGCCACATCTTCTTTATCTATTCATCTGTTGATGGACACTTAGGTTGCTTCCTTGTCCTGGCTATTGTAAAGAGCTGCAATGAACATTGTGGTACATGACTCTTTTTGAGTTATGCCACTATGGTTTTTGATGAGAAACATGTCATCATTCAAATCACTGTTTGTCTCTGTGTTATGCATTATTTTTCTCTGTTTTTTTTTTTTTTTTGAGCAGTTTGCTCATGATGTATCTGTGTATGGGTTTACTTGGATTCACTGACTTTCTTCAATGTGGAAGTTTATGTTTTTTGCCAATCTTGGGAAGTTTTTAGTCATGATTTCTTAAAATATTTTTTTCTGCACACTTTCTCTTCTCTTCTAGGACTGCAGTGACACAAATATTAAACGCTTTGATGCTGTCTAATAGGTCTGAGGCTCTGTTCCTTTTTTGTGTTCCAATCTATTTTTCTCTCTGTCGTTCAGTGCATTTCATTCCACTATATTCATTTTTCTATTGCTGCATAACAAATGGCCTTAAACTTAGTGGCTAAAATAGAACATACATTTATTATCTCAGAGGTTATGTGGGTCAGGAGAGTCCAGATAAAATTTAGATGGATCTTCTGCTTAGTGTCTCATATGGCTGCAGTCAAAGTGTTGGTCAGGCTGTATTCTCATCTGGAGGCTTAACTGGAGAAGCATTTACTTCTGGTTCATTCATGTTGTTGGCAGAATATATTTTCTTGCAGCTATATGACTTTCGCTGGCTATCAGCTGGAGGCTCCCTCAGATCTTGTAGGCCACCTGCTTTTGTCATGTGAGCTTCTCCAGCATGGATACTTACTTCATCATGCTCTGAAGGAGAATCTATGCTAGCAAGATAGAATTTTATATAAGGCAATATAGTCACAGGTGTAACATGCTATCACTTTTGACATATTCTATAGGCTACAAGCAGGTCACAGGGCCCACCCACCTTCAGCAGAATGGAATTATACAAGGGCATGATAGCAGGCATAGGATAGAAGCTTTAGACATTGTGATTCAAAATGAGGCAAAATGGAAGATAAAAAAGTAGTCACTTTATCATACACATTCTGAAATCTAGCCAGGTAAATATTGGGGGTTCCTCAATTAGGTTTCAAGGTCTAGAAATAACTCTCCTTGGCCCTTGACTTCACCTCTTGATCTGATTCTCCCCCACGAGTCACCCTTCTTTATTGTTAAAGGTAGATCAGAAAGAAAAGGCTTCTCTTAGAATTCATTCTCTCTACACCTTTTGTGCAATTTCAGGTTTCAAGTTGACTTTGAATTCAGGTCAGGAGATACCAAAGGTCGGGGGGGAATATCTAAGAACCTTATTGCTGGATTGTTCTTACTTGGATTCTGGTTTGTTTCTTCAATCTACCTTTTACGATTTACATTTCAGAGTCCTCAGATAGCTGTTCCATTTATTCTGCCCTAGGATTTTATTTGCATTCAATAAGATGGAGTGTGCTTGTTCCATCTTTACCAGAACTGGAAACTTCCAGTGTTTACTTAAAATAATTTAATAGACAGAATAGATAATAAATTAACAAGATACAAAAGAGCATACAGTGAAAAATCTCCCTTATTCTACTGTTTCCCACTTAATCAATTCCACTCCCTGCTGGCAAGCAATATTATTAATTTCTAACCTATTTGTTCAAAGAAAATTTATGTGTACATTCAGGGAAGATACAAATACTCATATATACTTTTATACTCTCCTTGTCACAAAAGATAGCATACTGTGTATTCTGTTATATATTTTGCTGTTTTCACTTAAGAATATAGTGGTGATCAATCTGTCAATACATGATCATTTCCTTGATATGGCCACTTAGTATTCCATTGAGTAAAAGTATGAAAATTGATTTAACCATTTGCCATCCTTAAACAAAGCCACAGATAATAATGTTATCCATACATTCTTGCAAACATTTTAGGGTTTATTTGTAGTATAAATTCTTATATGTGGAATAGCCAAGTAAAAGAGTATGTGAATTTGTAATTGTTATAGATAGGATCCATCATCTCATATAGCTAAAAAATGTTTTTTTCCCCATGTGATGAGAGCTCTTAAGATTTACTGTCTTAAAAACTTTCAAATATGCCATACAGCCATGTAAATGATACTCATCTTGTTCCATATTATATCTCCAGTATAACCACATGCTTTTTTGAAGTATATTCTTTACTGGGTATAGAATTGTAAGTTGGCAGTTATTTTCATTAAGCAGTTAAAAATTGTTTTTCCTTTATTGACCAAATAATGAGAGAGATACTCCCATAATTTTTATGAAAAATGTTATTGTTTTCCATTTGAAAGCAAAATGATTCTTTTCCCCCTCTTTGGCACTGATTGTCGGCAATTTTAGTAAGATAAACTTAGATTTGGCTTAATTTTTGTTTGTCAGATTTGAGGTTTGTAGAGCTTTCTGAATTTGTCACTTGATATTAATTTTGGAAAATTCTTGGTCAGTACCTATTCTAATACTACTTTTGTCCAATTCTCCCTCTTCATTATTCTTGCACTATAAATACTTTTGTTATACATTTTCACTGCTTTTCATGTACAGTCTTCAAACTTTCTATATTTTCCTTATCCCTTCCCATAATTTTTCTATCGAAAAAAATTTTATTGACTCATCTTCCTGTTCACTAATATCCCATCTGTTGAATCTCTGTTTCAAGTTACATGTTTTGTGTTCTAGAATTACCATCTTTGGTGGCCATGAGAATGCACCTCTCACTTCCCAAAGTAGGGACCATATTTAATTGGCCACTGGTCTCAGCTGCTGCATTCTAAATTCATCACAGTGTTTGTACTGGGGCTGTGATTCCCACAGGCTGATCCCAGCCAGTGAGCTTTGTAGGAATACCAAGGGCAGGATGGTCCTGAGAGGTGGAGGACTAAGTTGCCAGGAGAGTTTGCCTTAAGGTGTCCCCGACATCCTTGCCAGGCATAACTTAGAATGGCACTTCAGTATAAGGTCCTTCCACATATGATCTTTTCTTCTCTCTTTCCTTCTCCTGGGGTCATATCTGGGTTCTCCCAGGGTCCCTCTCCATTCCCTCTCTGTTTTGGTGGGTAGCTTGGATTTGGTTTAATTAGGTATGGTAAGATGACAGATATGGACTGATGACTGCCTTGAAGGAGGAGTTTATTGCTTAAAATTCCCAAGGGGAGGGAGCATACTGTGCCCTGCAGGGCCACATGGGGAAGCACCAGGGTCAGTCAGGAGGGAGAAGGAGAGGGGAGAGCATGGGCCAGAGAATTTATTGTGGTTTCATGGGGAGGAAAGGTAAGACAGGCTAAGCATCTGAGCAGGTCTAAGATTGGATAGTTTGAATGATTTTGGTGGACTCTGGGCTATAGAAGTCATCCCTAGTTGTCTGGTACCTGGTACAGAGGTGATGTAGGGCAGGAGGAGTACTGGCTTGGTGTGTGTGAGAATTAGATAAAGGAAGTGGTTGGGGGTATAGGCTCTGGGTTAGTTTGTTTGCATATCAAAGGCATGCTTTCAGGCAAGTTGTTTGCTATCTCTAGGAGTTAGCTAACCCTGCAAGGGTCAACCTCTCTCTGGGTCCATAAGGCTTCAAGATATCAAAGCATCATAAAATATAGAAAATAATAAACATGATTAATACACTCTTACAAGTGTTTCTCCTAATAAATATCTTGCACATCGAATCTTGTCTTGGTTTCTGTTTTTTCATATGCCCCAATAACATGACATCTTTTTAAAATCCCAGTTTAGTTTTATCTATCTTTCATCTTTTATATCCTCTTGAACATGTGATGTGTACCCACATTCCCTCTTCACTGAAACGTTTGTTGGCTCCACTTCTCGGAGTTCTGTCAGCAGACTACTTTCAGCTCGCAGTAACTCCAGGGATTGCCTCAGCTGTAGATGCAGAACCACTTTGCCAAGGTTTTACCACCCTAGGGAAGTCCACATCCATTGACTGATGAGTAGCATAAATGTCTGCCTATCTTTGCACAAGTTGACACAACTCAGAAAGCCCATTCTTGATCTAGAGTTCTCCATGGAGTCAGTTTAGACTATAATTGGGTCTTCATGATGACTCAACTTCTCTCTCTTCCCAGTTCTGCCCCTGTACCCTCCCTTCCATAATTATTACTCATGAGTGCATTTCTGAATAAATTCTGACTCACAGTTGGCCTCTGCGGGATTGGAGACATGACAAGATATGGTTTACCTGTGGGTTTTCTCTATTGTCTGTTTTTACTTTTGTATTTTTGATTACCTGATCATGTTTCCTGAATTCTTAGTGCACTGCCTTTTCATTAAATAACAGAAATTTCATAAGCAATTATAGAGGCTCAGGATGAAGCTGTTTTTCCTTAGATTGGATTTTCTGTTGGTAGGCAGATAGAGAGTGGATAGTTCACCTGAATCCAGTTCAGATGGTATTTCAGACATTGTTAAAGCTGGCATTTTCTAGTTTGTTCTGACTCCCATGGTGGAGACTTTCTGAGGTCTCAAATGAAAACCTCGAATGTTGACAAGGACTTCTGCTCTTTGATAGGCTCTGAACTCCAACTTCCATTTCTCCAGCAGTATTAAACAGCTGAAACTCTGCTTTCATTTTATAGTCTCTTAAAACTGCTTTTTTGCTTGTCTTCTTTGTTCCATAGGTACAGCCTAGAATATATCAAATGCCCTGTGAAGAAGGATGTTGCATGCAGAATGTCAAGTCCTCTTTGGTTCCCTTTCTTCTCAAATTTTGGCCATCAGCTCCTGCAGCCCAGTAAGATTGCTGTAAGCTCTGGGCTGCTATTTTTTGTTTTGTGTCTGTGCACAGAATGGCAAACTAACAAATGCTCTGAAGGAAAGGGTTGTGGTGAATATAAGGCCCACTCTATGTATTTCCCTTTACTCTGGTATCTTGGTGGCTTTGGCTGTCCTCAAATGGCTTCAAAGACCTGGATTTTTGTTTTATGCTATTTTAGTCTTATTTTATAGTCATTCTGGGGTAAACTTAGCTGAGGGTTGAAGTTTTAATATTTTTCTTTTTGGCTTAAGATAGGGAGAAACTAGAGCTTGTTGGAAGAGGTTAGAGGAGTTTGTATACAATTTCTACACAGTTCCTCTTATCCAGATGTATTAGTAAACACAGTATTCTGGAAAGAACCATCATTAAAATTTTTTCAATAATATTGTGTGTGGTTGTGTATGTGTGTAATCCCTCACTAACAAGCAAAACTTCATATTGTGGCAGATAATCATTTATCTTCCTTGAATTAATTAATTTTCTTAAACAATTTGATGTATGTAGAACAGTTTCCAATTACACTTTTCAGACCAACTGGTCCTTATCTACTCTTGTCTTGGAAACCATCATCTGGAGTGTCCCTGAGCTGACCCACACTGGATGGTCTCATTGATAACATCCGTCATTCAGCAAGCATTGATACAGCATTCTTTCACACTGCCTTCCAGCCTTCTCTTAGCAGATTTTAGAAAGTCCACTAAAATGCTATGAGTGTATCAATCCTGTCCTCAAAGATTACATTATAAAAGAGATTTATAATATAGAATACTACCTTTTAATTTAATATAGCTAAGAGCATTGAATGAACTGCATTTAATTCTCATTTAAATGAGAATTTCCTCATGGTCTAGAGTTGAGATTAAGGGACTAGATTATGTCCCATGGAATCTTGCCTTCCACTGCTTGCCTCTTTGTGCATAATTCAGTATGAGCCCAACCAAATGAAGGCTCTGCACTAGCAAAGTCCCCAAGGAAAACAGATATTCATCTCTACGTTTTATAGGCTAAGAGTTGTTGTTATATAGCCATATTTATTCCAACATTAAAGTAAATGTGAATGACCTTTGTGACTATAGGAGTAGAGATTTTGAACACAGAACATTTAAGACTCAAGGTATTGCTAAGAAATACAGCTGCCACTCTGCTTAGCATGCTTCACAGCTGTTTCTCAGGTGAACAGGTGTGGTAAGTGTCAATGACTCCTGATTCTATGAGGTTTGTCCACCATGTTGCCTGGCTCCTACTCCATTTCCTAAGAGATATGCTTCTGTAATAGTGTCAGGTTCAGGAATCAGATTTAAAATGTCTATTTTGTGTTTCATTTTTACAAAGCTTATATACATGTATATATGTCTGTGCCTCTGTGTCTGTGTGTGTATATGTAAGTTTGTGCATGTGTGGTATGTGTACAGGCATGTGTGTGTACATGGGTATGTGTATTTGAGTGGTACGCGTACGTGTATATGTATGTTTGTATATGTATATGTGTGTGCGCATATATGTATATGTGTGTGCACATATTTGCATGTTCACCTAGTTCTTTCTGCTGAGAGGAACGAGAGCAGGGATAAGCCAGTAGCAATGAGCAATAAGCCAGTAGCAAGCAGCACATATAGTGTGCTGTTTTCTAAATATCAATCCCCACAAAAAGAAAAAGGGGTCCTCGGAAAATTCTTGATTCCATATCTAGGACAGTGAAAGAACAAGATGACCTTGGTACATCTTATGCCAGAAAACAATTAAGCCTTCAAATAATATTGGAGCTTGTGAAAAGGACTTAAGAGTCTGCTTGAAGTGTTTCCCTCTGACCAATAGGAGATAATTGTCCAGACGGGATCAATATTTTTTCCCCTCCTAAATTCATATGTTGAAGTCCTAACCTCCAATGTGATGGGATTTGGAGGTGGGGGCTTTGGGAGGTGACTAGGTTTGATGAGGTCATGAGAGTGAGGCACTTATAAGAGACATCAAAACCGCTCTCTCTCTCTCCAAGCACACACGAAGAAGAGGCCATATGAGCACACAGTGAGACGGCGGCCACCTACAAGCCAAAAGAAGAAGCCTCAGGGTGACACCTACTTTTATGATGCCTTGTTCTTGGGCTTGTAGCCTCCAGAACTGTGAGAAAGACATTTCTGTTGTCTAAGCTACCCAGCCTATGGTATTTTGTTATAGTACCCTGAGCTGACTAATGCAGGAGACAATTGAGCATCAAAATAAATAAGGAATAAGATGAAATCAGAGCCCATTAGTATATTCATGTATAAATAAATTAAAGAATACATAATAAGTGAGAGAAAAGGAAAAGCTGTTTCTTATAGTGAATGCCAATTAACAAATGTAGAAGGAATGACGACATTGGAAACCTGTCTTCAGAGCATATTAATAACATTCAGGTAAGAATGGTCAGTGGATGAAAGTTTGATGAGGAACAGGATAACTGCTGAATTTTGAAATATTTTCCTACAGAACAGCTTATTAGTTAGAAATGGAGAACAGAAAATTTACAGTAAAGAAGCAATCTGGTTACCCAAAGTTAATATCACCAACAAATGGGCATCAAGTGACCCTGGGGCGCATGGTGTTGGAGTTTGTGCCATCTTATAGGGTGCAGTTGGGCAGAACGTCAGTTTTACGGAATTCCTTTCCAAGCTGCTAACATGGATCTAATCATGTGGAAACCAAACTGAAAATAATTGATCTGTATTTGTCAAAGTCTCCAAGTCATAAAAACAAAGACAAACTGAGGAATGTCTCCAGATTAAAGATGTCCCCTAAATGCAGCTAGCAGTCCTGGATTCCATCCTGAACCTGGAGAAAAATAATTACAAAGGACATTATTAGATCAATTAACAAAATTTGAATAGAGGCTATATTTTAGTTAATAGTGTTGTGTTGATGTTGAATTTCCAGGTTTTAAATTTTGTACTGTGGTTATGTAAGGAGTGTCCTTATTCTTAAGTATTTCAGGTGTAATAAAGCTTAATGTCTGTGACTTACTTTCAAATGATTCAGAAACAAAACAAAACAAAACAAAGAAACAAATGGAGCGGGAGAGTAAGCAAGAGGTAAAGTAAATGGGGCAAAATATTTAAAATGGTAAATTTGGTAAAGAATTTACAGGAGGTCTTTGTCTATTCTTAAGCTTTTCTGCAAGTTTGAAATTTTATCAAAATTAATGGTTACCAAAAGGAAATATCTCAACAAAACAAAACAGAATAAAAAAATTATGAAATGACTTATAGCAATTTCTTCTTGTCCTATATATATATATATATATATACATAAAATCATATATATTTTGTATATATATGTATGTATATGAAAGTTCAGAGTTCAAAGGCTATGTTGAATGATTCAGTATCACAATGTCATCACCAGAATGTCCTTTTGGATTTCTCCCACCCTATGATCCAGGGAAGGATTTCCTCCTTTCCCACAGGATGGGCCATTATACTTGGATGCCCATCAAGCCTGTACAGTTATGTCTTCTCATTTAACTGCCACTGAGGCCAGTGCCTTCCTTGGAATCCTGAGGCAGGATCCTTCCAACCTCAGGGAGCAGCAGTTGGCCTCACACCGACAACTCCTTTGGACAGTTGCAGGACTTGGAGCTAGACTTTCAGGCCTCCCTGTTCCACCAAGATATCCAGGAGGGGAAACCCTGGGACTGTTTGTGTCACTATGAGCAAGGACAGAATGCCCTTATTCTGTAGGGTGAATGATTTTATGCCCCTACAGAATGCCTCAGGAAGGTACTTAAGGCCAACGTCTGCAGTTCTTTTCCTATTAATTTACCAGTAATAACTCAATTACACTTTTTAAAAATATATGCTAAATAGTGTTTATACTTAGAGCTGGGTTTCAGGGCTTCTGCTTTCAAAAGAATACTTATTTTTTTAGCTAAATTTCTATTTTCTTTTCTTACAAATTATAACAGGAAATGGTGCTTTGAACTACAGGTAGCACTATATTTAAATATATCATGAAATTAATGAATTAGGAAATTACATGTGTTTATTACTCTTAAACATTCTTCAGCTCATTTTCCTGAATTATCAAGTTTTGACTGAGATTAAAAATTAAGACAATTTCTGTAAGCTAACTCTTTTTTGGTGTGTATTTAACAATAACAACAAAAAAGCTGTGTGTCCACAATGTGCAAATATATATATATACACACACATATTTATAAAGAAAATTAATAAAATTTAAATATAGGCTATATTTTAGTTAATAGTGTTGTGTCGATGTTGGATTTCCAGGTTTTTATTTTTGTACTGTGAGTATGTAAGAAGTGTTCTTTTACTTAAGTAGTTAAGGGGTAATAAAACATAGTGTCTGTGACTTATTTTCAAATGATTCAGAAAGAGAAACATATGGAGAAAGAGAGTGAACAAGAGATAAAATAAATGGGGCAAAATGTTTATGTGTATATATGTATATATATATCTATCTTCTGATGCATGTATACACACACACAATTTTTTGAATGTATATATTTCAGATGCTTTTAACTACTCTGCCAGGTAAATACATATTAACACTCCATTTTGTGTCTTAATTTAGAGATGCTTTTTAAAAATTTTATTTCTTATTTTTATTTATTTTTTGGCTGCGTTGGGTCTTCGTTGCTGCACATGGGCTTTCTCTAATTGTTGTGAGCGGGGGCCACTCCTCTTTGCGGAGCACAGGTTTCTCACTGCGGTGGCTTCTTTCGTTGTGGAGCACAGACTCCAGGTGCTCAACTTCAGTAGTTGCAGCATGTGGGCTCAGTAGTTGTGGCGCACCGGCTTAGCTGCCCCTCAGCATGTGGGATCCTCCTGGACCAGGGATCAAACCCGTGCCCTCTGCATTGGCAGGTGGATTCTTAACCACTGTTCCACCAGGGAAGTCCCCAGAGATGCTTTTAATATACTTAGGTTCACATAAATCCTAGCAGCTAGAACCAAATTGGTTCCCAGGAATACATGACCCAATGCCTACACTAGTTTCACTGTTGTCTCTTCCCTGCACATATTTTGGTTTGTGTTTGTCTTGTGTCTTGCCTAAACTCTTTCAATTGTGATTTGTTCGTAGGCAGTTATTTCCTTTAAAATTCCATAAGAATTTGTTCAAGCATTGTGCTCAGTTTGCTTCTTTGATTATTAACATGCAGGAAAGCCACACAAGAAAATATTTTTTCTCCTGAAAGCCCTTCATATCATGTATCACATGTAAGTATATGTGAGATACAGCTTTATTTCAAAAATTTCCACTATAATCACACTTAATACAAAAACAACATAATTGAGCCTAACAGAGTTTCTGGAGATCAGATACGAAGAAATGTATTTTTCAAGTTCAGTTATATGAGAATCTGTGATATTACCTCTTACTGTAAAGATACAAGATGCTCTAAGTTTTCATTAAAAATAAAAATATTCAAAATTGTGTAATCTGTTTCTATAGGGCATGTCTTTTCTAAGGTGCTCAAAGAATTTGCTTATTTACTGGTAGGCGTTGATTGTGATCCAGCAGAGTCATTATTCTATGATGACTGCTGCTTCACGAAGATTGAATGGCCAGTGGAGACAGTGAGAGTAGGGCTCTTGTGTTCTCCCTGCAATTGGCCCAGAACTCTGAGAGTTCCACTCCAGATCTAACACTGATATCATATGGGATTTTAGATCCAGATTATAATTTATTGACAGTATTTTAGACTTAATCATAAGTTACAATTATAGTTGTTGCCACTGTTCTTGTATCCTGTTTCCCTCTCTCTTGAATTCGGCTTTTGTTTTGCACTAGAGAACATCCTGGAAGAATTCTTTCAGAAAAGTTTGTGTGTTGTAAACTATCTACCTCTTTGTATGTCTAAAAGTTTCTTTCGTTTACTCTTATACTTGAGTTTTCATTTGCCAGCACAGAACTTGCTGGGGAGTGATGGGACTAACCATCTCATTAACTGAGCGATCCTTCTGCGAATGGAGGTTTAAGGCTGTTACAGTAATAAGTGGTATAGACTGTACATAACGCTTACCAGTAAGCTATTTTACAGTTGGGTGTAGTGTAGATTTTCAGTGCTTACATTAATATTTACATTAATCTCTAATTAAGAATAAACAGTTCAGAATAGTGACATTTCTTAATTAAGTCCATAAAACTGTCTTTGCCTTGAATTAATGATTTCCCCAACTACATGGTCTGAACCTAGGAATTCGTCTACTCCTGTCCAATGTTTCTTAAATCCAGCCAGCCACTTCACATTTTCTAAGAGCATTGTGAAAATCCAGGGCTATATATTTTGGTAGCATCTCTAGACTTTAACTCTTTTCTGTTGGTTGTAAATTATTTATGACTCCTTAAATAGTCTTATGCCAAGATTTGCTGTCATGTATCTTTCTCATATCCTCATTTAGGTTGATTAATTTTTTTCCATGTTTGCATTTTATATTTGTTTTTTCTTTCTATATTGCAGCAACAAGGATGAAAAGGATGCCCAGGACTTGATCTTAGAAAAAACCAAAGAAGTGGAGTCTTTACGAAATTCCAGCTTCGTTATAGGAGCAAGAGTGAGTGTCAGTCACATCCCAGGAAGACTCATAGAATGGAAAAAAGGAAAGCTAAAAATGATGCTAATAAAGTTGCTGAATAATGTCAATTTGTCTAGATCTCAACCTGAAAAATGCCTTTTCATAAGAGATGAACCCTGCTTTTTTTGGGAGGGGAGGCAGCTATCATGGTTATAAGCAGAAAAATGAGACTGTTCATATGAATCTTTAATAATATCCCCAAATTTAATGAAAATAATACAATTTAACAATCAGTTTTTCTATTTACTATTCAAGAAAACTAATGTTTCCCAGCACCTCCTAAGTTTTTCTAGAAGTGATTTAAAATTTTGTAAGTATAAGATGGAAATCAAAACCTACTTATCTGATTTTGTAGAAAATGCCAGGGGCAATGGAGCGATTTGATAAACTGGATATGTCAGCTATGCTTAAGTTGGAGTCGGCTTTCGACAGCGAATTTCCAGAAAGATCCTCCCAGAGGCTGCTCCAGCCACTCTAAACTGGTGAGACCGACTGACACCATTTTTAAAACAACTTATTTACAATCTGGTTGCAAAGTACTTAAAGCATAGTTATGTGTTTAGTTTCTTCCTATGACATAAAGTTTAGTTTCTTTTTTTAAAGAAAAGCTTTTTTCTATGAAATGAAAAGTAATGAAAATTTGAAAGCAATTAGTTACTTTTAACATATGTACTTTCAACAGGTTTTAATTGATTCTGGCATCTCTACAAAATCGTATCAATAATACTGAAAACTGAATCATCTGTGAATGACGTTTCTGTTGTTTTCTCCTTATTTGCAAAATTTCCTTGATTCGCAGGCACCCAAAATCCTCTAGTAAGAAATACCTCGTATATGTAGAAAAAAATTTTTTGAATGAAAATAGAATGAGGTAAACTCAAAATGTGGCCTATTTCCCATAGACTTTTAACTTCTAAAGGGTCTACTGAGGTTGGTTTTCTCATATTTTTAATTATAGCTTGTAACTTGTATATTGCAACATGTGTATTTTTTAAAGGGCTCCTCTCTCCATTCTGTTTGCTGGTTAGTGAAACAGTTTGTTTCATTCTTACCACAAAAATAGAGCAAATTAAACTCCAACACTGTGGATGATAATATGATAATCATACAAATAGACAATAAACATAGCTAATGAATACATCAGTGTGGGTGAAGTGGTGTAATATTGGAGAGTAAAAGGAATAAAAGAAAGAAAATTCAAACCAGTGTGAAAAAATATATATGACATCCATTTCTTATGTAAACGTGCTCCAAAAGAGTCATTTTAGTGAGATGAGAAGAAACATAAGCCTCTGAGGGCCACTTTCATGCCTAAAGCCTTATTCACTTAACTGTAATCGTTAACATGTGGATCAACTTCAATGCAAGAAGTTGAATTATTAAAAGCCAAAAGCTTTATATGCTGCAAATGATACAGTTATAAGACCAGTATACTTTATTAAACATGAAAAGGAAAAGACATTTCTCATTGTGTGAATGATACAGTGTAAAGAGCTATCAAATAACATCTGTGTAATCGTCCACAATAAACATGTTATTTCATATTATATTTAGGGCATCTCAGTTCACATATTTGCTCAAAAGTAGGCATGTAAATCAGATTGAAAGTTAAATAATATATATACACATTTATTTGCTCCATTATTTTGGTTCCTTAAGAAACAAACCTTGATGCAGTTGCCAAATCTCTTTCAGTGGAACTACTTTTTTTCAGCATCATGATATATTTCCTAAAAACATGTTAGTAATTGGTAAAATTTTTCAATTCATATCAGTCACTTCCCAGCTTTGGAATGCTCCCATGTGTTGCAGCATGAGACAAACCACTGGCAATGGGGAAGTCGGCTATTGTTCAAACTGGACAGAGTCGAGGCAACACAGGTCTGTGTGTTCAGAGCTGTAAGAGGAGGCAAAGTGGGATACGGCAAAGTGCAGCTGCGGAGACCTCATGGGAGACATGGGAGACTCCCTCAGACTTGCCTCAGGATGCTCCTGATCCTCCTCCGCTTTTCTTTTTCTTTTTTTTTTTAAACATTTTTATTGGTGTATGATTGCTTTACAATGGTGTGTTAGTTTCTGCTTTATAACAAAGTGAATCAGCTATACATATACATATATCCCCATATCTCCACCCTCTTGCGTCTCCCTCCCACCCTCCCTATCCCACCCCTCTAGGTGGTCACAAAGCACGGAGCTTATCTCCCTGTGCTATGCGGCTGCTTCCCACTAGCTATCTATTTTACGTTTGGTAGTGTATATATGTCCATGCCACTCTCTCACTTTGTCACAGCTTGCCCTTCCCCCTCCTCATATCCTCAAGTCCATTCTCTAGTAGGTCTGTGTCTTTATTCCTGTCTTACCCCTAGGTTCTTCATGACATTTTTTTTCTTAAATTCCATATATATGTGTTAGCATATGGTATTTGTCTTTCTCTTTCTGACTTACTTCACTCTGTATGACAGACTCTAGGTCTATCCACCTCATTACAAAGAACTCAATTTTGTTTCTTTTTATGGCTGAGTAATATTCCATTATATATATGTGCCACATCTTCTTTATCCATTCATCTGATGATGGACACTTAGGTTGCTTCCATGTCCTGGCTATTGTAAATAGAGCTGCAATGAACATTTTGGTACATGACTCTTTTTGAATTATGGTTTTCTCAGGGTCCGCATGCCCACTTTAAGCCATTTTCAACTATCTGTTAACCTTTTTGTTCTCCACTAAGATTTCCTGACATTTGCCCATGACTCTGGAAGCTAAGAATGTGTCACCCTTTTCAATACATGGGTTTCTTAGATTCTTTTCATTATGAGGGTATTTATAATACGAGAATTTAATAAAAAACAACTGTGGATGTTACCTTTAACTGAAGGGATATTTTATTGTCTTAACAGAAGCCACTTATTATGCAAATGAGTTAGTGGAGCTTCTACCTGTCTGAGTTCCTCTTTCCTTTCTTGCCACAGTTTTTTGGCTCACATTGGACTGGATTAGAGTCCAATGACTCTGAGCCTGCGCCAGTGATGAATATTCTGGAGGGGAGGGAGTAGGCTCATAAGGAATTCAGGATAGGAAAACTCTGGAAGTAAATAAAATTGTCCTATAAATATTTGTGAGTGGACTTTTTTATGGACAATAGAAGAAACAATTAAAGAGAACTTGAGTACCCTTGCAAAGATGAGAACCAAGACAGGTTCTAATTCAAGAGAGGTGTAGGAAGCACTGAATATAGGATAAGTGATGTAGTGTGCTTAAGTGGTAGCGGTCCCAGGGCTGAGGCTCCAGCAAAGAAGCCAAGGCCAGAGTATTGCTCACTACACGGAACCAGCGGATGGGGTACTTTGGATAACAAAACATTTATAGGTGGGAAAGACTATATATATATATAATCACAATACTTTATCAAGTTAACATTTTTATCCTGGAATTTTATTTTTACCATTATTTTTTCTCTAAATGCTGCAGAGCAATACAATCCTTGTGCAGTATTATGTGGCATTTCTGAACACCCTTCCTTATTTGACTATTAAGCAATTGTGTTTAGTGATTTATAGCTGGAAAATTCACACTCCTGGCAATGTCAGTTGCTAAAGGTATGCTAGTTAGAGAAAGTCTGAATTTGTGCTTTTTCTTCTCTCATATTTAAGTAAAATTATAATCTTACAATAAGACTTCATTTTGAATATATTTAAAGTTAGTAAAACTGCTAAATGATAATGCATGGAATTTCTTTAAAATTCCTTTAAGGAAAAAAACCTTGTAGTTGGATACTTTATTCTGTCTAAATAGATAAAGCCTTGACAATATGATAAAAGTTTTAAGTATAATTAATATTTGTTTTATGTCTGCCTGTGTTCTTCTTATAGAAACTTAGGCAAAGAAGTGCATGCGTTTGACTCTCCATATCTGCGGGTTTCGCATCTGTGGATTCAACCAACTCAGATCAAAAACATTAAATTAAGAAATTCCGGAAAGTTCCAAAAAGGAAAACTTGAATTTGCCATGCACCAGCAACTATTTACATAGAATTTACGTTGAATGTGCCACCTGCCAGCAACTATTTACATAGCATTTACATTGTATTAGGTACTATGAGTAATCTAGAGATGATTTAAAGTATGCAGGAGGATGTGGGTAGGTTATAAGCAAATACTACATCATTTTATATAAAGAACTTGAGCATCAGAGGACTTTGGTATCTGCAGGGGGTACTGTAATCAATCTCCTCTGGATACTGAGGGGTTATTTTACTAGGTACCTAGGAGGAATAATTTGAAATTGATTCCTGAAGTGGGGAGAAACTAGCATAGAAAAAGCAGCCATCATTTGCATGATCATATTGCTGAAATCCCCTTGGGGTTTCCAAAATTGTTTCAAGTTCTGTATGAACCTAATACTATTAGGGAAAAGAAAGCTATGATTTGACACACAGGAGTTAATTCATGAAAACTTATATAATTTATTTATATACTTCCATTATAAGTTTACCATAAATTTGCTAAAAAGCATTGTTTCGTTTGAGATGCAGAATGCTTAGATATATTAAATGTACCTAACATATAAAAATAAATATAAACATACTTTGACTTAAGTATATATAGATGATAAACCAGATTACCTCTGAAAATATGGTTTGAGAACGATTTTAAAGAGATTAAGGTCCAAAAAGTCATGAACGTTAGTTTCAGTTTTCTGAGTTTAATAAATTTTTGCTGATGTGTTCCAGGTTTAGTGCTACCAGACCCAAGTTCATCTTCCTTGGCACTTTTTAATACAACTACCTATGCCATGGCTCAGTGTGAAGTAAGTACTAAACTTCTTGAGTATGTTCTACAGCCGCTTCAGAAGTCACTGATGTGCTCAGAGTAGCACTTTCCCCTTGCAATAAAACTGTTTTAATATTATTCCCTGGGAGAGGCCTGGAGTCTTGATATAAGCACATAGGAAAGAAACAGTTTTCATGGAAAGTAAGGCTGCAAGTTTATGTAAGTTACAAGGTCATCTGTATTAGAATTAAAATAACAAACAATATATTTTACACTGTGAAATATGACACACATACAGAAGAACGTATAAAACACCTCTATAGCCCGTGCTCACATGAAGACAGGAAACATGACTGATGCCCCAGAAGTGTGCCCTTCTAGTTGGTAGCAAGCCCTCCCTCTCTGCTGTGGGCAGCTGCTACTCTGCTGCTCATGGTAAGGACGTCCTTGTTTTTGTTATGTTTTTACACTCGATGTATGCATCCCTACACAAGAGGATTTAATTTTAGAATGTACGTAAGTGGAATCATACTGTATATGTCCTTTTGTGTCGCAGCATGGATGAGTTTCATCCATATGCAGCAACAATATGTTCAACTGTATTTCAGTATATATGATGGTCTATTATATGAATACATTGTAGTTTATTTACCCATTCTATTATTGAGGAACCCTTGGATATATGTCTGGCTCCAGTCAGAAAAATAGGAATTATAACAGTTATTTTAATAGAGACATTTTATTTTATCTATTTATTTTGAAAAGCTTTATTTAGGTTTAGTTGATATACAACTGATGTACATATTTAATGTATACAGTTTGATGACTTTGTACATACACATACACCCATGAAACCATCACCACAATCAAAGTAGTAGATATATCAATTACCTCCAAAAATTTCCTTGTGCTTCTTTTTTGTTGTTGTAAGAACACTGTTTTTTTGTTTGTTATGTTTTTTTGCTGTGTGGCATGCGGGGTCGTAGTTCCCCAACCAGGGATTGAACCCCGGGTCCCAGCAGTAGAAGCTCGGAGTCCTAACCACTTGACTGCCAGGGAATTCCTGTAAGAACGCTTAACATAAAGTTCTTAAGTGCATTTAACCATATGGTTAACTATCGGCACAACGTTGTACAGCAGATCTCTAGAATTTATTCATCTTGCGTAACTGAAACTTTGCACTCACTGTCAGACATTTCCCCATTTTCCTCTCCCTGCAGTCACTGACAATCACAATTCCACTCTCTGCTTCTATGAGTCTGACTAGTTTAGATTCTTCTTATAAGTGGAATCATGTAGTATTTGTCCTTCTGTGACTGGCTTATTTCACTTAGCATAATGTCCTCTGGGTCCATTCCTTCATTTTAAAGCAGAGAATTGGTTAAACAGACATTGGAGGACTAAAAATGCAAAAAGCAAATGGTGAGGTGACACAGAGGCAGGAGAAGCTACCATCTCTGGAGCTTGAAAAACAAAAAGAAGGGGTAGGGGTTTAAGAACCTAGAAGCTTAGAAGATGGGGCTGGTTCACAGAGTGTAGAAGGAGACTGCAGACCAGGACCCACTGCTGCTGGGAGGAAGGGATCTGCAGGCAATTACAGAGTCGTTGTGCACTAGGCAAAAGGAAACACCAGACTTTTCAGAGATGATAAACACTGGCTCATTGTCAACGCTAATTTCTGGGACACAAAGCACCACCAATGTCCATAAGTCAGCCTGGAGCTATATCATACAGGAGGTAAATGACATTTTGGGCTGGAACTGTGTCTCAGTGGACTCAAAGGGACCATGAATCTAACTGTGGTTACTGAATATATAATTGGAATAAATATACTAAAAAACTGGTATGATCCATGCATGATCTCTGCAGTCTGGGGAGTGAGGGAGGCCTATTACGGTAAGAGCCAGATGGAGGCCCTGAGGCCTTCTCTTTGGGGTAGTCTGGTAGGCAGAATTCGAATCGACCTTTAGAATTAGTTTTTGCCACCTGTTGTACATACCCTGTAAAATCCCCTCCCCTTGAGTGTGGGGAGGATCAGTGAAAATGATAGAATATCATTCTTATCATTAGGTTACTCATCAGTTGACTTTGAGTTAATGAAAAGGGAGACTATGCTAGGTGGACCAGACATAATAAGGTGAACTCTTTACAAGAAGGTTGAGTGTCAGAAAGATGCTATTATGCTGACCTTGAAGACGCAGCCTCCGTGAGTTTTATAGCTACAAGGAAATGAGTTCTGCTAACAGCCACATGAGCTGGAAAGAGGACCCCAAACCTCAAATGGGATACCAGCCTTTCTGATACTTTGATTTCAGCCTTGTGAGACGCTGAGCAGATTACCCAGCCATGCCAAGCCCAGATTCTTGACATGCATAACTGTTAGATAATAAATGGGTATTGTTTCAAGGTGCCTCATTTGTGGTAAATGGTTACTCAGCAATAGAAAACTAATGCAAATAGTAAAGCAAAAGCAATACCAATGTCCTGGGGGCAGGTGAAGAGGGTAGTGCAAAGATTTGAAAAATGCAGGGTTGGTTGTCTTTTTCAATCTCCTTTAATCACCTTCTTGCCCTGTGCAAAAGCACATAGATATTGGAGAATGCAGTAGTTTATTGAAGCTTAATCAAATGGTGGCTGTAGTTTCAGCTCCTATTCCGCATCTCTTATATTTACAGGAGAAAAATATTAAGAAGCTCTCATACCTGGTTCATAGTTACCAATCTTACAAATGCTTTTGTTCCTTTTATACCAGTTTGTAAGTTTGGTTTTGTGCACAAAATGATTTGGTTGCTTTTTTGGCTGATGATAACTGTAAAATAATAGTGATTTTCAGACATATCTCTATTTCAAAGATGTTAAAACATAAAAAAAATGTGCATCTTAGAATTTGTAAAATATGGTCAATGATAAACTTGGAGATAATTTCAGGGAAGCAATAATAAAATATGGCATGACATATTTTAAAAAAGAATCAGTGGACATAACTGGCAGCAAAATGAAGACAGTGGAAGGGAGAATTTGTGATTTAAAAGACAAACCAGAACAAGATGGAGAGAGAAAATAGAAAATACAGCAGAGAGGATAAAAATTGTAGGAATTAAGTGAGAAATTCCCAGCAGTTGACCCAAGTCCTGAAAGGTGAGTAGAGAGAGAAGAGCAATAGTTAAAAATGTCATAGCGGAGACTTTTTCAGACTCAAGACTAGATCCACAGTTGCAAGAAGCTTAGAAATTCCAAGCATGATAAAGGAGAATATATTCATGTCTAGATACATTGTAGAGCTGCAGAAAATGATGAACAAAATCTTTAAGTCATCCAGAGAAAAAAGATTGATTACCCTAAAAATAATAGCAGAGGGAATAATAGGTGAATTCTTAAAAATTTCAACAGAAGCTGGAAGAGGAAAGATATATTGAATGTACTATAAGAAAATAACAGCAAACCTATCTATCAAAAATGAGGATGAATTTCTTTTATTTACAGATAAATGAAAACTAAGAGAAGAGGATCTGTCAGCAACAAAATCTCATTGAAGGAAATTCTAAAGAGTGTAGTGTAGGCAGTAGGAAACTGATCCCAAATGGTAGGTCTAAGATAGGAAAGGAAAAAAGAACAAATAAAGTGGTAGATATATAAGCAAATGTAAATTAGCATTGACTGAATAAAACAGTGATAATAATTTCTACAGAATTAAAAAACAAACCAAGATGGACTTTCAAATGGAGATAATAACATTTAATTCAAAAGAGGGGTAAATGAATTGAAAGTATCCCAAGATCCATGTATTGCTCAGAAGGAGGGTAAGGATTTGATCAAATTCAGATTTGTGGAGTTAATTGTACATGCTTTAATTTCTAGGGAAACTACAAATAAGATAGAAACAGTATTAACAAGTTCAAAGGTGAAAAAGTAATTATAACTATATTCAGCTAATCTAACAAGACAAGAAAGGAGAGGAAAAGAAACAATGAATAGATGGGACAAATAGCACAAACTAAGATGATAGAAATAAATCTCAGTAAATCAGTAACTAAAATGATTAAAAGTGAAGAAAATTACTCCAGTGAAAAAATAAAGATTGTCAGACTAGATAAAAATAAAATCTAACATATACTGTCCATAAGGGAAACATCTAAAACATAAGTATACAGAAAGCTTTAATATCTAAACATTAGCTAAAACAAGTTACATAAATATCAGATAAAATAAAATCTAAAGCAAAAAAAAATATTGTAGGTAAAGGAAGTCAATTATATAATAAAGGTTATTTTACCTGGAAGTCACACTAATCTTAAATATATACTGACCATATAATGTAGTCTAAATATAACTAATATGGAAATTGACAGAACTACAAGAAGAAATAGACAAACTGACAACTATAGTGGAAGATCTGAACACACATTTCTCAGTAACAGACAATATTTGAAAATGATTAACAAAAGTGGACAAATATAGAACAGTTCACATAACACATGCTGAATGCATTTTCTCTTTAAAATCACAAAAACATTAACAAAAATAAGCAGATGGACCACAAACTAAGACTCAACAACAAGTGCAAATGGATTGGACTCATGGAAAGTATGCTCTCTGACCATGAGAAAGCTAAGTTATAAATCAATATTTTAAAATATGTGTTAAACTCCTAATGTAAATCAAGAAATACCTTTTTAAGTAAACTATTAATCAAAGGAGAAATTCTAATGGATATTAGAAAATAGTTTGAAGTGAATAATAAAATACTACATATCAACACTTGTGGAATGCAACTAAAGAGTATTTAGAAAATTTTTATAGCCTTATATACATAAACTAGACAAGAAGAAATCCTGAAAAGTTAATGGGCTAAGCATCCATTTTAAGAAATTACAAAAAGAAAAGCAATTTATACCCAAAGAAGGTGGAAGGCAAAAGTAAAAAAAATAATGCTGTAAAAAAGTAACATAAAATAGAATGGAACAGTAAAGCCAATAATTTCAACCTTGATAAAGCTAATAAAAGTGACAAAAGTGTGACATGGTTCATTAAGAAACAAACAAACATAAAGGCACATAAAACCAATATGAAAAATGATAAAACAGACATTATATCTGGGGCAGATAGTTAAAGATAATAAAGTATATAATAACTTTAGACCATTTCAAAATATGCAAAAAATCATGTCAATATATGAAAAAAAGGACAAATTGTTAGAAAGTATCACTTATTGTAATCAACTCAAGAAAAAAAATGGAGAAAAGCTTATATTCCTATAATCATTAAATAAATTGAATCTGTTTTTAAATATCTCCCCACACATAAAACTCCAGACCAAAATAGCTCTATCAAACATTTAAGATGAAATAATTTTAATTTACACAAAATCTTCCAGAAAATAAGGAAAGAAGGAAATCCCTGTGATGGTTAATTTTATGTGTTAACTTGAGTAGGCCACAGGGTGTTCAGACATTTGGCCAAACATTATTCTGAGTGTGTTTGTGAGTGTACTTTTGGATAAGATTAACATTTAAATTGAGAGACTAAGTAAAGAAGATTGCTCTCCCCAATGTGAGTGGGCCTCATCTAATCAGTTGAAGACACGAATAGATCACAAAGACTAACCCTCCAGAGAATAAGAGAGCACTTCTTCTGATTGACTACTGAGCTGGGACATCAGTCTTTTCCTGCCTCTGGATTTGAACTGGAACTTTGGCTCTTCTTGGGTCTGAAAGCCTGCTGGCTTTTGGACTGGAACTTACACCATCAGCTCTCCTGGTTCCCAGTCCTTTAGATTTGACTGGAACTACATCATTGACTCTCTTGGGGCTCCAGCTTGTTGACTTCAGGTCTTGAGTTTTCTAAGTCTGCATAATCATGTGAACCAATTCCTTACAATAAATAAATATGTATAAAATATACATATAAATATATATTTATATAAGATAAAAACATATATATATATATACACACATACATAAGGATACATAAAAAGATATAGACATTAAAAAGAATTGGCTCACATGATTATGAAACATAACCAATAGGAGATATAGATATATAGATACAGATACTGATATATATTCCTGGTGTTTCTGTTCCTCTTGAGAACACTAAGACAGATTTTGGTGCTTAGAAGAGAAGTGCTGCTGTAACAAATACCTACAAATGTGGACGGCTCTGGAACTGGGTAAAGGAGAGAGGATGGGAGAGTTTTGAGGTGCATGTTAGGAAAAGCCCAGATTCCTATGAAGGGATTGTTGGTAGAAATATGGACATTAAAGGTGATTCTGCTGACAGCTCAAAAAGAAAAAGGGAGAGCTGGAGAGAAAGCCTCCATCTACTTAGAAAAAAATATAAATATTCATGAACAGAATATTGGTGGAGTGTAGTTGTTAAGGGCCATTCAAATGGAAATGAGGAAGAGCGTATTGGAAATTGGAGAAAAGGCGATCCTTGTTATAAAGTGGCAAATAACTTGGCTGAAGTATGTTCTAGTGTTTTGTGGAAGGTAGAAATTGCAAGCAATGAGATTGGATATTTAGCAAATGAGATTTCTAAGCAAAGTATTGAAGGTGTGGCTTGGGTTCGCCTTACTGCTTACAGTAAAATGCAAGAGCAGAGATATGAATTGAAGAAGGAATTATTAAGCAAAAAGGAACCAGAAATTAGAAATTTAGAAAACTCTCAACCTATTCATATTGCAAAAAAAGAAAGCTTGTTCTGAAGAGAACACTGAGCGTGTGGCTGAACAGCCACTTGATAACAAGATCACGGGTGTGATACATGGATTTAATGAGTCATCTCGGCCGAGGCCAGGAATAGAGATGGCATTAAACCAGCAGGAGACACTGCCAGTTTGAAGTAAAGGGGACAGAGAAAGCCAGGGAGAATGAAGGAAAGCTGTCAGACTTCTTGGGTTCTACAGAAGAGGACCTAGAGCTATGTGGCTGTGAACTTGCACTATTTTTAAAGGAAAGGGAAGAATGACCTGAAAGGCAATTCAGAGATCATAAGGGCTGCCACTCGCATCATAGGCCCAGGGGTCAAAACTATTTGCTCCTCTGTTTCAGAGACAGAGCTTCTGTAGAAAACCATGTGGGCAGGTCCCATTTAGCTGAAGGGGCAGGGTCACCCCACAGAGGAGGGGGGGTTGAGGGTGATGCTGCCATCTCGATGGGCCAGGAAGGTAGGACATTGAGGCAAAGAGGATTATTCTGGAGCCTTAAGATCTAATGGAGTCTGTCTTGCTATGTTTTGTACTTGCTGGGGACCTGCCACCCCTTCCTTCTCTCCTATTTCTCCCTTATGGAGTAGGAAAGTCTAACCTATGCCTGTCCCAACATTGTATTTTGGAAGCACATAATATGTTTGGTTTCATAGAGTCACAGTTTGGAGAGGAAGTTTGCCTCAGGATGAACTGTATCTCAAATCTCAAACATACTTGATTTAGATATTTAGATGAGACTTTGGACTTCAGACACTAGGGATGATGCCTAAATGAGTTAAGACTTTGGGACTGTTGTACTGGAATGAATGTATTTTTCATATGAGAAGGACATGAATTTTGTGAGGCAGAAAACTATGAAATGAATTTTGTCCCCCGCTAAATTCTCATATTGAAGCCCTGATCCCCAGTGTGACTGTATTTGGAGATAGTGTTTTTAGGAGGTAATTAAGGTTAAATGAGGTCATAAGGGTGAGACCCTAGTCTGATAGTATTGGTGGCCTCTTCCATGTGAGGGCATAGTGAGGAGCCAGCTGTCTACAAACTAGAAAGAAAATTCTCACCAGAATCCAACCACGGTGGCACCCTGATCTGAAACTTCCAGCCTCTAGAACAAAGAGAAATAAATTCCTGTGTTTAGTCACCTAGTCCATGGTATTTTGTTTTGGCAGCTATATTTGACTAAGACACTCCCCAAATTATTTTATGTGGCTCCTGTAACCTGATACCAAAACCTGATGAGGACAATATTAGAAGGGAAGATTGTAGTCTAATCTTACTTGTGAACATACAGAATTCTTCTTCTGACATTAATGAGTATTTTGTTGGTTTTATACCTGTTGTGAAAAATAAAGGTTTTGTCTTAACTGAAAACAGAGCTTTAATTTTTAGCCACTGGTTTAAAAGATTATTGAAGGTAAGGCTAGGATAACAATGTTCGTATGGCTGTTAAAGACAAAGGTACACAATCCAGGATTTTGGCTGAAAATACAGAAGCATTCTTTGAACTGTAGTTTGAATTTTAACAAGAACATGTATGGCTTTATCTGTGCTGATAGCAATGGCATTCCTTGGAACACTTCAAAGATTATATACACTGTTTTCAGTATATTTCATCATTATTGCTCAATGGTAGAACATCTTCATAAAACACATACCAAATTTGATCTTTTGTACACTCTTAGCTCTACAGTGAGAATTCCCATGAAATGCTGAACATAATGAATTCTTTAAAAAAACATTGCTAAACAGAATTCAGTTATATATAAAAAGAATAACACAGCATGACTAATTTGGTATTATCCCTGACACACAAAGTTTGACTTTAGAAAATGAATGAGCATAACATAGTAACAGTTTAAAAATAAAAATCATATATCAATAAAAGCATAGGAACATCTGATAAAATTCAACATTCTTTTGTGATACAAAAACAAAAGCAAAACCTCTCTTCCCAATTAGAAATAGAAAAGAACTTCCTTAATCTGATGGAAGGTATCAGCACCAGCAACAGAATTCATAGAAAACAGTGTAATTAATGGTGAAATACTGAAACTTTTCCATTTTTATATTTAGGGACATGACAAAGATGCCTGCTATGACTATTTCTATTCATTATGAAATGGAGGGTCTTTTAATAAATTTTTAGAATTAATAAAAGAGTTTAACAAGGTGGTTAACTACCATGTCAATGTACAAAAATCAATTTACAGAGTATATTGTATGTACAGAATATATTGACTACAATGTCAGTATACTCAAAGGTCTTTGTATAGACGAAGAAGAAATATTAAATAATTACCATTTTAAACACACACCATTTACAATAGCATAAGAAATCAAGTATTTAGAAACAAATCTAAAAATAGCTAAAAGGCCTCTAGGAAGAAATATTATAAAATTTAAAGAGGGACACTTGAAAAGGCCTAAGTTAAATAGAGAGTTATACTATAATCCTAGATCGAAAGACTCAATATTATAAAGATATTAATTCTCCCTTAACTGATAATATATCAGTTCAATCAAGATTCAATCAAGATTAAAGATTCAGTATAATATATCAAGGTCAATATAATCTTGATAAAAATCCTATTTTTTTTTATGGAATTCGCAATTTATATGGAAACACAAAAAGCCAAGAAAGTAAAAATGCTTTTGAAGAACAAATAGGCACTAAGAAATATCAAGACATTATAAAACTACAGTAATTAAAACCGTATGGTATTTGTAAAATCATAGACACGTAAACAAGTGGAACACAACAGTTCCCAGAAAAAATGTATTGGGAATACTTGATTTATTATAATGCTAGTAGTGTATAACAGTGGGAAAAAGACCATTAAAACACAAGGCTTAGAGTGGAGATAGATACTTGTAACACATACAACTAACAAAGGCACATATCCAGAATATGTGAGGAACCTTATAAATCAATATGAAAAAGACAGTCAACCCAGTGGGAAAGTAGCAAGAAACTTAACAGGTTATTCATAAAAGAGGAAATCCAAATAGACAATAAACATATTAAAAGTTCTAAACCTCATGAGATGCCACTAGTTAAAATAAAATGACTATAAAAGCAAATGTTGGTGAGCATTTGAAGAAATATGAACCTGCATATACTATAATTCCATTTCTAGAAATACATCCTACAGGAATGGTTGCACATTTTATGCAAGGAGATACATAGAAGAATGTTTATAACAGCTAAAACACAAGTGTTCATCAAAGTGTAGAATGAATAAAGAAATTATGTTAATATAATGGAATATACTATAGTAATAAAAATGAATAAATTATAGCTGCACACAACACCATGAATGAATCTCTCAGCATAATGTTGAGTGAAAAAAGCCAGGCACAATAAAGAACACACTATGAGCAAAATTAAACAATGTTTTTTGTGTTAGTCTCAGCCTATTGGTAGTGATGCTCTTGGCTAGGAATGCCCGGGGCACTCACCTGGGCCATAGTACTTGTAGTGAGTCCCACAGACATTCCTTTCCACCACCACAGGGGCCATTGTTGTGACTGGACTGAGACTTGTGGTTCTTATTATGATAGCAGGATGTGTTTCAGTAAAAACTATCAGGGAACTTTGAGGAACAGGATTGATCACTCACAGATCCTGGAGGGTACATGGCATACCCAGTGGCCACACAATGAGGTGGCAGGTAGAGAGAATGGGAGAGAAAGTGGACCCAGAGCTCTGCTTTTCTTTCTTTTTTTTTTTTTTAATCATCCTTATTGAAGTATAATTGCTTTACAAATGGTGTGTTAGTTTCTGCTTTATAACAAAGTGAATCAGTTATACATATACATATGTTCCCATATCTCGTCCCTCTTGCATCTCCCTCCCTCTCACCCTCCCTATCCCACCCCTCTAGTGGTCACAAACCACCGAGCTGATCTCCCTGTGCTATGTGGCTGCTTCCCACTAGCTAGCTAGCTATTTTACGTTTGGTAGTGTATATATGTCCATGCCACTCTCTCACTTTGTCACAGCTTACCTTTCCCCCTCCCCATATCCTCACGTCCATTCTCTAGTAGGTCTGTGTCTTTGTTCTCACCGTACCCCTAGGTTTTCATGACCTTTTTAAAATTTTTTTCTTAGAACAAAAAAATTCACAATTTATATGGAAACATGAAAGACTTCGAATAGCCAAAGCAATCTTGAGAAAGGAAAATGGAGCTGGAGGAATCAAGCTCCTTGACTTCAGACTATACTACAAAGCTACAGTAATCAAGACAGTATGGTACTGCCTATTATTTCTTATTCTGCCTGAATAGGAAAAGTGGTAGTGGACATCTTTGCCTTGTTTCCATTCTTAGGGGAAAGCATTTGGTTTTTCATCATTAGTGGTAGTGCTTGCCTTAATTTCTTGTAAATTCCCTTCATCAGGATAAGGAAGTCTCTTGTATTCCTAGTGTGTTGAGAGTTATCATGAATGGATGTTGAATTTTGTCAAATACTTTTTTTGCATCAACTGATATGTTAATTTCCCCCCCCTTCAGACTGAAGATAGTCTCTTTTTAAATTAAATTAAATTAAATTGGAGCTAAGGCATCAATAAATTGCCTCCTAGGAGGGATTCTTTATTATATTCATTCTATGAATCCATATGAAAAAGTCTATTTATTGGGATGCATAGTAAAGAGGCATTTTTTTCTTCATAACTTTGAAAAGTTGGCAAATGTTCTGAATCTCCTGCATTTACTACCAATTTCTTGTATTTTTTCTCCATGGTATTTGTCATTATTCAAGTCTATATACTTATATGCTCTGCTCAGCTGTGCAGCATCTTCACTTACAATCAAACTTTATTCCCCAGTAACATCTGTAAGCATCCAATTCTTTCCATTTCAAAACGTATTTTCTACTATTTCCTTGGAAAGAAAAATTCTATATCATATGGACAGCCAAATTTCATATACTTTTGAAGTCTAATTTAAGAAATGTAATCTAAATTACCTGTACCCATTTTTAGATTATTAGTATTCACAAAATCTTGCTGAACCCTCTATAATTGATTTTAATGTATTTCTACATATTTACGGCCATATATCCCTTCTACATTTATAAGACAAGTAGTTCAAAGAGTCTTTTGACGATTCTGATCATATATCTACTTAATGAAAGTATCTTTTAAATACGTTTATGATTAATATTCTCCTTTTAATGTAGTCTACATGCACATGCTATGACACACATTTAAAAGTAGCCAAATTGATATAAAGTATATGAAGTATACATATATTTTGTTTGTAGAAATAGAAAGCATAGATTTAAATTACTTAAAATATATTTTCAGCTTTGTGAGGATTTTAGTTTTACTGTGTTTTTGTCTAACAAGTATTATTCTTTTGTCTTACTTGAGAAATAATTTAATTCTTATAATTTTAGTGACATAGGTAACTTGCCTATATTTATTTTTGTCTCTTTGATTCAGATCACAGATTCTGCTCACCTTCCAGTTCACACACCAACGATAAAGAGAAAGGAATATCATAATAGAATCCTCCTTCCAACTAAGACACTTGATTTAGTTATAAACTTAACAGGTCCTTGAAAAATGAGAATAAGTTAGTTTTGGTCTCTAACCCCTCCCTCCCTCCCTCTCTCCTTCCCTCTCTCCCTTTCTCCTTTCCTCCCTTCTTTCTTTTCTTCCTTTTTGCTTGTAGACTTCTGGTTAAATAGAGCAGATTCAAAAATGCCTACACTTTTGCTTTCTAATGAAACTTGTTAAACAGACTAAAGAGAGAGAGTAGACAAATAAGTCAACATAATTTTGAAAGATGGAAGAACCTGAGTGAGGGGTTAGGAGAGCTGAGAAATATGAATGCCAGGTGCTTAGAAATGACTTGTCAAAAAGTCACAAGATAATTAATACTTTGGAAACCTAGGAGGATTCAGGGATTAGGGACACCAAGTCCTTTAGGAGGCAAGGGTGACATGTGGTGCTGAAAAGAGGGGAATAAATTGAAGATCTGAGAAAAAGCAGGTAGCCCCTGTACACAGTCAGGGCCCATGGCAGGGACTGCAATCTGTCCACATCACAAATCAGGAAACAGAGACAATGAAGGTGAGAAAATTTCCCAACTAGTATTTGGAGAAACCGGATTTTGTTGTAATTTAGATATTGCTAATTTATGATAACAATAATTTCAGGTCAAAGAGGCATGATACAGAAATGGACAATCCCTAGTGGATTTTCAAATGGTTGATAATTTTGTGAAGACCTCTGGAGTTTTATTTGTTGGGGTTTCAGCTAGAAATTTCAGTGTGCCTTCCACCTAGAAAGTGTAATATGGCTTGCTTAATCAGAGTGTTCCAATTCCTGGAGCACATTATTTTTTTATTGATAATAGAAAATGAAACACATAATTTTCTATAGAGATAAAATTTTAAATTATTCTTTTTTTCCAAAGAAGGTATAAAAACCATATTATTTTTTGTTACCCCTCCCCAGTAAAAATATGTATACATAGGCAATTCTGACTCCATTAATAGTTAAGGAATCATTTGAAGAATTTATCAATCTAGAATTTTTAAATGTTCAGGATGTATCAGCTCAAATAAAGGCCAGGCTTTATTAATTTGGTTCCAAATAGTAGTAATGAACATTTGATCACCACTTAAATAATTCTCCTTCTTCTTCTCCTCCTCCTCCCTTCTCTTCTTGGTAATTTTTGGATCCTTTAATCAGTATTTTCCAACTATGAAGTAATTAGGGGCAAGAATCTTAAATGCTGGTAAGAAAAGGGGGAGCTGCTTATCTTGGCATATAAAATGATATTTTGGGCAGGGTGGGTTGAAGGAATCACCAGAATCAGCTTTTCATAGTTATTTAACCATCGATGTGTGTTTATTCTCTTCATTTTGTAGCATGAAACCCACAGGTTTTTCCTCACGTCCTTTACCGCTCCCACCAAGTGTCACCAGTGCACATCTCTGATGGTGGGCTTGATAAGACAAGGCTGCACCTGAGGAAGGGACACATGGAGTCAGAGCCATAATACTTGTACCTAAGTTTTTTAGTCAACTCGGTGGTTTAGTCAGCTGCCGTAACAAAGCACAGAGACTAGGTGGCTTCTAAACACAGTCATATATTCCTCACTGGATGGAAGTCTGAGATCAGGGCACCAGTATGGTCCAGTTCTGGTGAGGACCCTCTTCCAGGTTGCAGACTGCTGACTTCTTGCTGTGTCCTCATGTGGTGGGAGGGGCCAGGGAACTCTGTGGGGTCTCTTTTTTTAAGGGCATTAATCCCATTCATGAGGGCTCCACCCCCATGACCTAACAAAGTCTCCACCTCCGAATACCCTCACATGGGGATTAGGATTTCAACATGTCAATTTTGAAGGAACACAAACATTCAGTCCACTGCATTTAGTTGGTAAGAAGAAATTTCGTTCTCTTTGAATTGTAGAAGCATGACGGTGAACTGATTACTTTACTAAAAATTCCTCTGAATCTGTTTCATATGAACGGGTGGTCATTGGGAGCATTTGGGGGGGACCTCTGCATTGTGCAGCTCCAAAGAGCCTCATGCCCTCATACCTGTGTGAACAGCACCCCAGGGAGGCATGCTGTGTAGCCTGCAGGCAAGGCCACACTTATTAGGAAAATGTGTTTAATGAAATTTTGTTCTCTGTAGCACTAGTAGAGTATGAGGACGACATTCACCAGCTTATGTGACAGGAAAATGGAACACTATCCTTGAGTTGTAATCCTTTTATTTTACTCAATGAATTTATTACAGTAGATATCGTTGAAAGAAAGAAATATATGTTTGGAAATATCAAACAGTGGATCACAGTGCTACACAGGCACCTCATACGTCATCCTAGGGAACAGACTCTGTACTCATTGGTTTCCCCAGCCAGTCCTGTCGAGTGTCCACTCAGGGACTCACAGCGCTGAGCAGGACAACTTTCCTGCCCTCAGCATTGTGACAGTCACAGATGCCTTAACCATAAATGTGTCCTAGCATATTAAAGAAAATAGGATTTTAAATGGGGAATTATGTGCCCATACAATTCTCCTAGGGCAGCAGAGGCAGGCTCTGAGCTGAGCCCCCAGGAGCATCTCCTGCTGCCAGCATTACTCAGTCTCTGTTGAGCCTGGGACAGCTCCACCATTGTCCCAAGAAGACGGTGAATCTGGAAGCTGCCACCACTGCTGCAGCCCTCAGAACCTGCAACTTCTGCCAGAGTCAGGAAAGACCCTGTTGTTGCAGAGTTAAGAGAGCTTCCATCAAATTCAAAAACCACCACTGCAGCTGTGACCTCACACGCCCTCTGTCAAGATCCAAGCCAGTAAAATGGATGTGCTACATCAGGCATCTCCCCCAGCTTGACTCAACTCAAAGTCTCATAGAGAGCTATCTTATTAGTGGAGCTTACATCAGGTCCAAAACTTAGTTCCAAGGGAGTCTGGGAAATGTAGTTTTTAGCATTTCACCTTTACAGTAGTAGACAGAATTGCAATGGGGGTTGAGGGAGTCAAACCATCATATCCCCTACAATCTTATCTCTTTATTTCCCTCAAAAAGCATGTGGGTTCTCATGTCACACAACCTGTGTAGAAAAAGCTCCAAAAACGTGTCCCATGCCTTTTCATCAGAAGAAAGGTGCCTTCTGTCTAGACCCACAGAAAGGCATGGGAACAGCCTATGAAGGCCATGTCTGGGTAAGTGTCAATATTTTTGTTTCATATGAAGTCTTAAAGAGTTTATTAATCACTTTTCACAATGTGTGCACAATATTTTTCAGAAATATTTATGATATGTTATACGATATTAATTATATGCAACTGAAAATCATCTGAAGAATATGATTTCAGAATAAAGTTTAGGTGTCCCTGATAGGATATTTTCAAATTTCACAAAGTTTTCTGTTTAGACCTTACTTTGCAATGAACAAATGCTAAAATCCCTTCTAATGATGTAACTTTGACTTCCGGTCAGTAATAATAAATTATGAAGCTAAAAGTGAAAGAATCTTCTTCAGAAATATTTAAAATCTGAGTTGAACTTGAGGCTACCAAAATTGAATTTAATCTTATGTAGAGGCAACGCTGTGACTAGTGTTAATGGAAATTGTATTGATCGTATTTTCACCACCCAAGTATTGTTTAGTCCTCAAAGGAATTATGTTATGTAGTTCTGTTCCAATCTTTAACAAGTGGTAGATTTGTAACACATTTTTTTTCATTTTTATTATTTTAATTTTATATGTAATAAATGGGTAGTATTTGATGTTTCAGCTTGGATTGCTTTTATTTGTTTTTTGAAAAATAAAAACTAAAGATTCCAAAGAAAGCAGGGATGAAAAAAGGATGGCAGAGGGCATTGGCTCTAGTGTGTGACTTCAAACTCTTCCTGTATGATATGGATGAAGAAGAAGACTCAAAACCCAATGTTGTAGTTAGTCAAGTGATTGACATGAGGTAAGCTTCGAAAGGGAGATTATTTTTTATCAAAAAATCTGGGAATAAAAGTGGTTTCTGAAATTTTTAAAAATAGTGCTGTCATTTAACTTATGTTAAGTTTCTAATTTTCTCCATTGCCATGTGAACTTTAAAATGGAAGATTTCTGCCTAAAGTTTGCATCATTACCTCTTAGTTATGGATTATAATTGTATAATATTTGTAAGAGTTTATTTATTTATTTATTTTTAGTCAGAAGTTTATATTCTTATTGTGTGTGTGTGTGTGTATGTGTGTGTGTAGCAGAAAAGGAAATACAACCTTAAAACCAGATGCTCTTTATATTGAGATATAATTAATATATTATAAAATTCACCATTTAAAAATGGGCAACCCAGTGGTTTTTAGTGTATTCACAAGGTTGTAAAACCATCATCACAATCTAATTTTAGAACATTTTCATCACACGAAAAGGAAACCTTTATTAATTAGCAGTCACTCTGCATTTACCCCTGCCCCCAGCCCCAGCAACCATTAATCTGTTTCTGTCTCTATGGATTTGTCTATTCTGAATTTTTATATAAATGGAATCATACAACATGTGGAGTTTTGTAACTGGCTTCTTTCACTAAGCATAATGTTTCAAGACTCACCCATGTAGCATGTATCAATACTTCATTATTTTTCATGGCTGATGCCCTTTATCAGGTTGAGAAAACGACCTTCTCTTCCTGGTTTTTTGAGTGTTTTTATCTGTAAGGGCTGTTGGATTTCGACAAATGTTTTTTTTTGTGTCTATTGAGAAGATCACATGATTGTTTTCCCCTTAATTCTCATGATGCATTACATTAATTGATTCTTGTATATAAAACCAATCATACATTCCTGGGATAAATCCCATTTGGTCATGGTATCTAATCTTTTTTATAATATGTTGGATTGGGTTCAATAGAATTTTTGAAGATATTTGCATCTATATTAACAGGATATTGGTTTATAGTTTTGTTGCCTTGTGATATTTTTGCCTGGTTTTGGTATTAGGATAATACTGACCTCAGATTAAGTTGGAAAGTACTCTCTTCTCTTTTATTTTTGAAAGAGTTTGTGAAGGATTGGTATTAAATATGTTTGGTAGAATTCACTAGTGAAGTCATCTGGTCCTGAGGTTTTCTTTATAGGATATGTTTTGATTGCTAGTTCAATCTCTTTACTTGTTATAAGTCTATTGAGATTTTCTACATCTTCTTGAGTCAGCTTTAGTACCTTGTGTTTTTCTAGGAATGTTTCCATTTTCTTTAGATTATCTAATTTTGGGGGCATACACTTGTTGATAGTATTCCCTTACACTTCTTTTATTTTCTGAAAGGTCAGAAGTAATGTTCCCACTTTACTTCTGACTTTAGTAATTTGAGGTTTCTTTCATTTTTTCTTGGTCAGTTTAGCTAAAAGTTTATCAATTTTAGGTGATCTTTTCAGAAAACTAACTTTTGGTTTTCTTGATTTTCTCTTGTTTTATTAATTCCACTCTAAACTTTATTATTTCCTTCCTTCTCCTTGTTCTGAGTTTAGTTTGCTCTTCGTTTCCTAGTTTCTCAAGATGGAAAGTTAGGTTATATATTGATTTGAGATTTTCATTCAATTATCCTTTCTGACCCCTTTTCTCTCTCCTCTCCTTCTGGGACTCCCGTTATATATATTTTAGTATTCTTCATGGTGTCCCAAGGGACTCTGAGGTTCTACTAATTTTTCTTCATTCTTTTTTCTTTCTTTTCTTCAGATTGGATAATGTTAATTGACCTATCTTCAAGTTCAGTGATTCTGCTTTCTGCCTGCTCAGTTCTGTTGTTGACCCCTTCTGGTAAATTCTTCATTTCAGTTATTGTACTCATCAACCTCTGAATTTCTGTTTGGTTCTTTTTTGTATTTTCTATTTCCTTATTTATATTTCCTACTTGGTGAGACATCATTCTCATAGTTTCATTTAGTTCTTTAGGCATGATTTCCTTTAGGTCTTCAAACATATTTAAAATAGCTGATTTAAATCTTTGTCTGGTAAATCCAACATCTGGGTTTCCTCAGAGATAGTTTTTATTGATTGCTTTTTTCCTGTGTATTGGTCATACTTTTATGCTTCCTTGCAAGTCATACAGTATCACTTTTTTTTAAACTGGACATTTCAAGTAATACTATTGTCAGCTCTAGTTATCAAATTCTACTTCTTCTCCAGGATTTGTTATTGTTGTTTGTTGTAGTTGTTTGCTTGTTCAGTGAATTTTTCAAACTAATCCATAAAGTCTTTATTCTTAGTCATGTGTAGTTATTTGACGTCTCTACTTCATTAGCTTAGTAGTTAGCTAATGATTTTGCAGAGATTTCTTTAAATATCTGGAACCAGTGAATCTCCCACACTTTGCTGAAGAGCTCTGTGTGCAAGTGGGGTCACTTCTTCAACACTCAGCCAGGCCGTTGACAACACGTTATACTTGTGCAAAGCCTCAAGAATATTGGAAGAAATAATGTCAGAAAACCTCCCAAATTTGATGAAAAACATTCACCTATGCATCCAATGTCAGCCAGAGGTGAGAACTTATGTCCTTCTCTGGTCTTTCCTGAGCATATGCATAGCCCTAAGCATGTTCACAGTTCTATGCATGTGCATGATGCTCTAGATTCTCAGCAATATGTCAGACCTTTTCAAAACCCCTATGGATATCTCATTTTCTAACTTCTCCTTTTAAGAGTTTTGGTTAATCTATTATTTTGTCCAGCTGTTAAGCACTGCATAGGCAGCTATGCAGTTAAAATGCTTGCATGAAATAGTTTTTTATGAGTTCCCCTTGGGGAATAGACTTTTCCCTGGGAGACCTCTGAATCAAGCCTAATACTCCAGCTCCTTTCTCCTTCCTCCTTCTACTCTCCAGCTCCCTCAGGTGTCCAGTGGCTTCTAGGATGCACTGTGAATGCAGGCTGCCATTTTTCAAGGCTACTGAGGAGCTGGAAATGGAGCATGGGCCTAGGGCGAGTTAAACTACCATAAAGCTCATACTCCTTACCAAGATTCAGCTTTTTTTTTTTATTATTTTAAATAAATCCTCCTCAGATTGCCACAAACCTTGGTTAATTTATAGAGTTCTAAAAAAGTTGTGTCTGATGAATTTTGCTAGTTTTCTCATTTCTTTTATGAAGGAGAGAATCTTCAGAGATCCTTACTTTGCCATTGTTGCAAATGTCACTCCAGACACTCTTTAAGTGTTTAATAAAATTGAATCGATGAACTTATAGAAAGTGTATCCTTTGGGGAAATGCAATATGTTCTCTGCTCCCCCTGATTCTTCTGCACCTTTTCGGCTCCTCTACACTTTTCTCTTAGTGTCTCTGAGCATCTGTCCTTGACCTTCTTTTCTTCCTTCTCTGCACACTCCCTGGGTGGTCCTTTCACTTCCTGTGGCTCCAGGTAGTGAGACATTTATTCATAGTATTCCCTTATACTTCTTTTCCAGGTGTAACCGGCACTGTGATGGCTGTGTGCTTGCTCAGCCTGAACTTTCTCCTTATCACAGATTCTGTGGGTCTCTACATTCATCTTGTCTTATTTTGATTCCTTACTCACAAACTTTGTTTTATATTCTTCACCTCAGCTAATGTCATCTTTGTCAGAACTTTGGTATTACCTTGAATAACTGATACAGGAAACTAGATAATCTTGAAGGTGACTTCAGAAAGTTACTCTTTTTTTTTTTTTTTTTTTTTTTTGTGGTACGCGGGACTCTCACTGTTGTGGCCTCTCCCATTGCGGAGCACAGGCTCCGGATGCGCAGGCTCAGCGGCCATGGCTCACGGGCTCAGCCGCTCCATGGCACGTGGGATCTTCCTGGACCGGGGCACGAACCCGTGCCCACTGCATCGGCAGGCGGACTCTCAACCACTGCGCCACCAGGGAAGCCCAGAAAGTTATTCTTGATGTAGATTTTCAATAAGTTGGTTTGGGAGTGTGTGTGTGTGTGTGTGTGTGTGTGTGTGTGTGTGTGTGTGTGTGTGTGTTTCATTTTGGGGACAGAGAAAATTAAAGTTGTGCTGGAGCCAAGAAGTCCAGCTTACAATTGTCCATCCTTCAGATCAAATGAGTGTCTGCGTTAAAGTGGTGGCTGCAGGAATTACAGAAGAAGAGACAGGTGCAGGAAATATTACTAAAGTGACCTCATGGGACGTGGTGGGTGGCAGAAAAAGGAAGATGAAGAAAAGAGTAGCAATACCAGATGGTACTGAGATTTTAAGTCATCAGGACTGAAAAACTGAGGGTCACATTGACAGCTGTAGGGATGTAGTGGAGAATGATAGCATTGGGGGAAAGAAATGAGTTTGTTCTAAGTGTTGGAGAAGCCAAAAATTATCAAGTGAGCTGAATCAAACAGACTTCTACTTTCAACCAAGATGGGGTAACAGGGGCCATATTTATATTTAACCTTCCCCGTGAAATAACAAAAGAACTGATTTAAGGTTCTGGATATCAGATAATGAAGGGAAATAACTGAGATCAGCTCTATACTTGCCCCAGGTTACTGCCTTGTGAAAGTTTCCAGTATATAACACAGAAAGTGGAATCCCAGGCAGACCCAGGTGAACTCCTTGAACTGAAGAGATGAAGCTGAGAGTCCAGAGAGACCCAGTAGCCAGAGTACACAGGACAAAGTACAGAGCTAGACAGGAGAGAGTGAGGGAGACAGAGAAAGAGAGAGAGAGGGAGGGAGGGAGGGAGGGAGGGAGAGATTGAGAGCATGCACTAGCTCTGCATGAATCTACAGAGGATCTAGCTTGAGGATTCAGCAGATTACTGATCAGCACATGTATGTGAGGAAAACTACAAAATGTTAGCAAATTGAATCCAATATTATGTAAAAATTATATTGCATCTTGAGCAAGTGTAGTGTATCTCAGGAAAGTTGGTTTATATTGAAAAATCAATGTATTTTACCATATCAACAAATGAAAAAGATCATGTCAGTAGATACAGTAAACACATTTGACAAAATCATGTATTCTTGATGAACACTTAGAAGGGAGCTTCTTCATCCTGATAAAGGGCATCTATGAAAATCCCACAGCTGACATCATAATTAGCAGCAAAAGACTCAATGCTTTCTCCCTAAGATCAGGAACAAGACAAAGATGTTCGGTCTCAACACACTTATTTAACACTGTATTGGAAATCCAGGCCAGGGAAGAAAAAGAAATAAAATACATCCGTGTTGGAAAGAAGGAAGCAAAATTATTCATAGACAAAATGAATATCTATGGAGAAAATTCAATGTAATCTACAAAGAAGCTATTAGAACTAATAAATGAATTTAGCAAGTTTGCAGGACGCTTGATCAATATATAAAATAAATTGCATTTCTTTATACTAGCAACAAATAATCAGAAATCAAAATTAAATAAGTAATGCCATTTGCCATAGCATCAAAACATAGGGACTTCCCTGGTGGTCCAGTGGTAAAAGAATCCTCCTTCCAGTGCAGGGGACACGGGTTCGATTTCTGGTCGGGGAACTAAGATCCCACATGCCCTGGGGCAACTAAACCTGCGAGCCCCAACTATTGAGCTTGTGCACCTCAATGAGAGAGGCTGCGTGCTGCAAACTACAGAGCCCATGTGCTCTGGAGCCCTTGCGCCACAACATGAGAGAAGCCCACACACCGCAACTAGAGAAGTCCAAGCATCACAACAAAGACACCGTGTGCTGTAACAAAAAGATCCCACATGCCTCAAGGATTATCCCATGTGCTGCAACTAAGACCTGACACAGCCAAAAATAATTTAAAAATAAATAAGGAAAATAAATAAATATTAAAAAATACTTAGAAATAAATCTGACAAAAGATGTGCAAGACTTGTACACTGAAAACTATAAAATATTGATGAAAGAATTAACGAAGATCTAAATAAATAGAGAGACTGTGGTCATGCATTGCAGAACTCAGTATTTAAAAAATGTGATTGTTCTCAAAATTGATCAATAGTTTTAACATAGTCTTAATCAAAATCTCAGTAGGCTTCTTAATTCTTTTTGTAGAAATTGACAAGCTGATCCTAAAAGTCATAGGAAAATGCAAAAGAGTTAGAAGGGCCAAAACAACTTTGAAAAAACAAACAAACCTAGAAATATATATAACATTTCTAATATACATATAAAATATATTTACATATGTATTTTTAACATGCACATAAAATATACTTTCATATATAAAACATTTGTAACTATATTTCTGAATTTTCTGTTACTTTAATATATACAATATTTTCAACAAGTTGCAAAATCTAGCAACAAATGAAATTGGAATTTTAGATATCTATGTGTAAAAAAATCAACTTTGATTTATACTTTATACTATATACAAAATTTAACTCAAAATAGACCATAGAACTAAATGTAAAACCTAAAACTATAAAGCACCTAGAAGTAAACATGGGAGAAAACTTTGTTGATCTTGGATAAGGCAAATAGTTCTTAGATACAACACAAAGCACAACAGGTAAAATTTAAAAATTGATAAATTGGACTTCATCAAAATTTAAAACTTCTGTTCCTTGAAATACATTGTCAAGAGAAGTAATAAAAGCTGCAGACTGGGGGCAAATCAAATATCTGACAAAGGACTTATATCTAGAATATATAAAAATTCTTAAAATAGTATTGGGTTGGCCAAAAGGTTCATTTGTTATTTTCTCTAAGATGGCTCTAGTAGCACTAAGATGTCTTTGACTTCATTTGAAACAATTTTGTTAGATTGTATGTGACAGCTGTCATATCGGCGTGCATTAAAAAAAAAACTTATCAAAATTGGTGAATTTTTGTGTAGCCATTTTAATATTGAAGATGGAAGGAAAAAAGCAACATTTTCTGCCTATTATGCTTTATTATTTCAAGAAAGGTAAAAACACAACTGAAATGCAAAAAAAGATTTGTGCAGTGTATGGAGCTGGTTCTGCGACTAATCAAACACGTCAAAAGTGGTTTGCGAAGTTTCGTGCTGGAGATTTCTTGCTGGATGATGCTCCACGGTCCGGTAGACCAGTTGAAGTTGATAGCAATCAAATAGAGATATTAATTGAGAACAATCAACGTTATAATTATGTGGGAGATAGCCGACATACTCAAAATATCTAAATCAAGTGTTGAAAATCATTTGCACAAGCTTGTTTATGTTAATGACTTTGATGTTTGGGTTCCACATAAGTTAAGTGAAAAAAACCTTCTTGACCATATTTCCGTGTGCAATTCTCTACTTAAACGTAATGAAAAAGTTCCATTTTTACAACAAATTGTGATGGGCAATGAAAAGTGGATACTGTAAAACAATGTGAATGGAAGAGATTGTGGGGCAAGCGAAATGAACCACCACCAAACCACACCAAAGGCCGGTCTTCATCCAAAGAAGGTAATGTTGTGTATATGGTGGGATTGGAAGGGAGTCCTCTATTATGAGCTCCTTCAGAAAAACAAATGATTAATTCCAAGTGCTGCTCCCAATTAGACCAACTGAAAGCAGCACTCAATGAAAAGCGTCCAGAATAAGTCAACAGAAAACGCATAATCTTTTATCAGGATAACGCAAGATGGCATGTTTCTTTGATGAGCAGGCAAAAACTGTTACAGCTTGGCTGGGAAGTTCTGATTCATCCTCCGTATTCATCACACATTACACCTTTGGATTTCCATTTATTTCAGTCTTTACAAAATTCTCTTAATGGAAAAAAATTCAATTCCCTGGAAGACTGTAAAAGGCACCTGGAACAGTTCTTTGCTCAAAAAGATAAAATGTTTGGGGAAGATGGAATTATGGAGTTGCCTGAAAAATGGCAGAAGGTAGTGGAAAGAAAGGGTGAATACATTGTACAATAAAGTTCTTGGTGAAAATGAAAAATGTGTCTTTTATTTTTATTTAAAAACCAAATGCACTTTTTGGCCACCCCAATAATAAGAAAATAGCCCAATTTTTAAAAAAAAATTAAAAAATGGGCAAGGGATTTAAAAAGATACTTCAATAGAGAAGATACATATGTCAAATAAGCACATAACAGATACTTACATGCTCAACACCATTAATTATTAGGTAAATTCAAATAAAATAGCCATGAGGTACCACTTCACATCATAAGAAAGATTAAAATTAAAAAGATCATTTCAAGTATTGGGAGGATATGGAGGACCTAGATCTCTCATATATTGCTTTGTAAATAATATAATAAAAAGCTAAACACACACCTAATATATGATCTAGTCATTCTCCTCCTAGATATTTCTACAAGAGAAAGCATAGCATGAACATTCATAGCAGCTTTATTTAAAATAGCCCCAAACTGGAAACAAACCGAATGCCCATTAATGGGTGAACAGACATGTTGTGGCATATCCACACAATGAAATATTACTCAACAATAAATAGAAATGAAGTATTCATCCATGTGGCAACATGAATGCATCACAAAATTGTTATGCTGAGAAAAAGCCAGACAAAAAGACCACATATTGTATATTTCATTTCTATAAAATGTTAGAAAATGTAAATTAATCTAGAGTGACAGGAAGCAGATCAGTGGGGGAGGAGGGAAGAGTGCTAAGGATGGGGGGTAGGGGTTGCAAGCTGTACAAAGAAACTTTTGGGGGTGATGGACATGTTCATTATCTACAGTGTGGTGATGGTTTCACAGGTGTATACATAAATCAAAACTTACCTAATTGTTCACTTTAAAAACGTGCAGTTTATTATATGCCAAGTCTATCTTGGTAACATTTAAAAAGTATACAGATGAGCTGATCTGAGGGCACATGGCCCATATTCTAGGGACCATGGCTTTGGAGTCAGACAGGTACTCCTTCCTAGTTCCCTGTGAACGGTGAATCAGGGACAGCCCAGAGTTAACTTGCGTTTTCTGATAATATGCGACCGGCAGGGTACTGCTGATACAATATTTTGACCACTGTCAGTTACTGAAAAGAAGAATGTTAAAAATCAGGGAAATTAAAATTGAGGATTATGCTTATTTATTGTTTTACTCACTTTCAGGTGATTCTACTCACTCCCAGTGTCTCGCTTTTCCTTCAGGGATGGAGCACTTTCTGTTAGTTCTGTCTGGCCCTCTGATTTTATTCCTGCAAGGAGAAAGGAAATGTCTCGTATGTTTAAGGTAAGTGTGCATACTGCCATTGGATCCCTTGTATGTTTTGTTTCATCCCTTTTTTGCCTGTTCCTAGGGGTCAGGGCTCCTTGAGTTACTGAAGGTACCTGGAGGTTGAGATTTTAAAAGTGCTGTGAGATAGTTTCTCTCCCTCTCCCACTTGCCACAAGAAATCTAGCCCTTTATTCTTATTCAAAAATACTATAAATAACTTTTTGCAGGTGTCACATCTTTCATTCTACAGTTAAATCTGAGACTTAAAATACAAATGTTCCTGAGGGTGTCCATTCATTCCACACTAAGGTAACAGGACAGATATAATTCATAGCTGAAAACAGGGGAAGCTTACAAAGCAGAATGGTACTGGGGTGGGGGGTGTGAAAGAAGAAGGGAAAAACAGTAACAGAGGAAGAGAGACCATATACTTCCGGATCAGACATAGAGGAAGGTCGTCGATTCATGGACCTGCAGTAGCATGAATATGCAACTTCTAAAACTAGAGGTACTTTGTAAAATAAGTCTCCTCTGAGGCAACATTTTGAAGTCATAATTCAGATTCAAACCAAGAGTACAAAATGGAAAAATTGGAGAAAGATGTTGTTTTGCAAACTCTAAAATATAGACACTCTGCTCTTTAAAATTCATGTAAAAAATAAAAGTGATTCTGGAATGGATTAAATAAAGTGACAGAGAAAGCAAAGGATTGTTATCCCCTTGAGACCCATGTGGTTACAGTCAACCTAGGAATCTTGGTTTAACAAAGGCCAGACAGGAGTATTCTTAGTTCCTTAGTGCAAAGATAGACATCTATTTAGACTGTACCCAACCACCAAGAGACTACAAAGAGCTGGCCATTTGGAACTGACTTACAGTGGGAATTTATAAAGTCATTGCTGCTAACTTCATGCTCACAAAAGAAAGTTTTATATATAAATTTAGAGTTCTGCTAGCTTAATCATATATCTTAAAATTTAAATCTGATTTGCCATTTACTGGTATAATGTAAGTTATAGGCATGTAGCAACCAGGAAAACAAGTGTTTTTGAATATTTCTAACTTAACAACAAAAAACTCCTTAACATTCTGTAATATCACAATGGATCATGATGATTGCCGTTGCAGAACATATTGCCGTTTCAGAGATAATCTAAAGATGCAAAGCTGTGTGTTAGAATTAAAGAAATAGAAAGTCTCAGAGCGGAGGTCCTGGCATCAGACTGCCTGCATTCTACCCTGCTGTGCTCCTGTCCTCTCACTGATAAAATGGAGAGAATAGCAGTAACTACCCACTGAGGTTTCTGTGAGGATTTAATCAATTAACACATGTCGATTTCTTAGAGCAGTTTCTGGTACAGAGTCAGCATTCAATAAATGGTAGCTATTTTCATTTGATGAAGTACAAGATTTTAGGTAGTCAGAGAACACGGGTGGTTTTATGAGGATCAAAATAGACGTGATTCTGACACTTTGCTTTTGGCCTGCTTCTGATACTCACGTCATCTATTTTACTACTAGGAAGAGGGTAACTGTATTACAAGTGTCATTTAACAATGGTGAGTTTTATGAAAAATGCTAGACAGGCTGGCATAAAGAATGTTTGCTTTCTTATAACCTAGATATTCCTTAAACCATTCTAGATCACAGCTTCCCAGCTCTCAGCACCTAGTAATAGATATTCAATCCCAATCTTAGCGGATAGCGAGAATGAGAAGAGTGAGTGGGTGGGTGTGCTGAGTGAATTGCACAAAATATTGAGAAAAAGTAATTCCAGAGACCGCTCAGTCTATGTTCTGAAAGAGACTTATGACAGCAAGCTACCCCTGATCAAAACCACCCAGACAGCTGCAATCATAGGTATGGATTTACAACATTTATCCCGCTAGGTTCCTTCACTTCACCACAGCCCCAATGTTGAAATCTGAAAACCTTAACTTTATCCACAATTCATTTGTCAGCAAAACCTGAGTGAATGAGGCTTACCTGGGGGTGGAGGGTTGTCTTTCCACTTCTATCCCACAGCTACTCATCAGATTCTCTGCAAAAATATATTTGATTATATGATGGCTCCCCAGGCCCTGCCTGAAAGGGTGTTTCTTTAATCTACCTTTCAAGTCTTTTCAATCTACCTTTTCAAGTCTGAAAAATTATGAGTTCCCAAACACATCTGGCCCCAAACACATAAGGGGTGTGACCCTGTGTGTAACTGTGAACTACCTATCTTAAGGGCAGAGACTGTCTTTCAAATCCCAATGCCCAATACTCAATAGATAAGTGAAAATCAAGTGAATCAATGAATGAATTGCTAAGATCAATACTGAAAGTTTTATCAATAGACAAGAATACTTGCATTTCTTAAACAGCATTTCTTCTGCATTAGATGCTGGTGACAATAGAGCCACTTAGCTATTTCCTCCTGGGGGTCATGGAGCTAGCTACTAAACTTCATGTGTTAAATGCAGATAATTCCAGTTTTTCAGTTATGGAGAGGATTAAATGAGCTTACATATGTAAAGTCTGTGCTTTGTATTCAAAGCCTTCACTTAATGTGCTATCTTTGCACTTTTTTAGTTCTCACTATGTTGTGACATACCTCCCCATGCTGTTTTAGCTCAGGCCAAGGTCGCCAAATTATTTTATAAAATTTTTTCATTCATGAAACATCACTTATAGAAAATTTGACAGTTTATCATTACTTGAATATTATACTTTCTCCAAGGATTCATAAAGATTACTTTGCAAAATGATCTTTCTATTGAGAAAAGTAATGTTTTATTATGCTTATTTCTGTAATGTGAAAGAAAAATCATAGTGCCAATTATTTATTCTTATGTTTCTTTTCACTGTAGTATTGCTAAATATATATTTAATTTGACTTCGAAACTTTTTCAACATTGATAAACTTGTCCAGTTTATCTTATTAGCTTCACTTAATGTTTGCCCCCCAAAATACTTGATATTTTAATTTATGTGTCAAATATAGATCACAAAAGAATCGCTCTGGGAAGTGAAGAAGGGTTATTTGTTGTTCACGTTACCTTAGATGGTAAGGAGAGTGTTTACTGTTCTGGAATAACTTTAAACTCTAATAATAATAATATCAGGTTGTTCTCTTCTTTTCTGTAAAAGAAATTTTCCACATCTGGTTCGATGTGCTTTCAAGTCAAATGATGACTTTTCTACTTTCAGAGATCCATAATCTTCCAGAGCCCAAATATCTTTTAAAAAAAAATTTATTGGAGTATAGTTGATTTACAATGTTGTATTAGTTTCAGGTGTACAACAAAGTGATTCAGTTATACATACACATGTATTCATTCTTTTTCAGATTCTTTACCCATATAGGTTATTACAGAAGATTGAGTAGAGCTCTCAGTAGATCCTTCCTGGTTATCTATTTTATATATAGTAGTGTGTCCAAATACCTTCACAAGTGATTTTATCTAATAAGTGCGCTGTAAGAACTTAGTTTACCATCTTCAAGTTGGTTCATGAAAGGAAACACTTCTGCTTGAATCCCCCTCCCCCACTAGTACATTGACACCACAAAGAGTAACAACATAAAGTGAATACTTCCCAGATAAGACCGCAGAGTTCTCTGTTTCTGTTTTTGTTTTGTTTGTTTTTGTTTGGATCTAATGGTTGTTTGAGGGAGAAATGGGGGAGTAGATGAAATGAAGAGGAGTCATTGTAATATAGATGTTCTCTTGAATGTCTTGCACTCTAATGATAAGTTAGTTAAAGGAGAACCTGCATTTGAAGGGCATTAGCTATTCTCCATTGAAGGCTTCCCATGCTGTGTGGGTGACTCAGTCCTGGTGAGGAGACCCATGAAAGGTCCACCAGGTGCCAGCATAAGAGCAGGGACTTGTCTCTTTTTGTTCAGCACTGTATCTTATGCACTTAAACAGTGCCTGGCACATAGTAGTCAATCAACAAATATTTGTGTAATAAAAGAATCAATTTAGTGCCAGAAAAAAAAGGACAGTTTTTTCCCCTAAAGAAGCAGTATATTGGGAATTCCCTGGTGGTCCAGTGGTTAGGACTCGGCACTTTCATTGCCGGGGCCCTGGGTTTGATCCCTGGTAGGATCTAGATCCTGCAAGCTGCTCGGCAAGGCCAAAAAAAGAAAAAAGAAAAAGAAAAAGCAGTATATTTCCACTTGTCAGACATTGAGTGTGTTCGCCTTGCTGTCTGGAATCTCAGGACTGAGTTTAGTGCTTTATTATGCTAATTTTATGTTTAAGGTAATTATGTTATCTATGGAATAATTATTATTATTTTTTTAACCTATATAATTTTTGATCTCTTATGCTCTTCCTATCCCTTTTTGGTCCTTCTCAAACCTACCCTTTGAGTTTATGTCTGTGATTTTATTAGAACCTGATTTAAATCCATTGGAGTAATAATTGGAAAGAATTTTAAAATAGGAAAACATTCTTCTGCACAGCAAAGAAAACCATCAACAAAAGGAAAAGGCAACCTACCAAATGGGAAAAAATATTTGCAAATCATAGCTGATAAGGGGTTAATATCCAAAATATATAAAAACTCATAAAACTCAATAGCAAAAAAACTAAGCCATCTGATTAAAAGATGGACAGAGGACCTGAATAGATATTTTCCCAAAGAAGACATACAGACGGCCAACAGATACATGAAAGGTGCTCAAGATCACTAGGGGAATGCAAATCAAAGCCACAATAAGATATCACCTCATACCTGTTAGAATAGCTATTATTAAAAAGCCAAGAAATAATAAGTGTTGGTGAGGATGTGGAGAAAAGAGAACCCTTGTTTACTGTTGATGAGAATGTATATTGTTGCAGCCATATGGAAAACAGTATTGAAGTTCCTCAAAAATTAAAAATAGAGCTACCATATGATCCAGCAATTCCACTTCTGGATAGTTATTCAAATAAAACAAAAATACTAACTTGAAAAGATATCGCACCTCCATGTTCCTTGCAGTGTTATTTGTAATAGTCAAGATATGGAAACAACCTAAGTGTCTACCAATGGATTAATGGATAAAGATGTGAGATATATACACATACATACATTATATATGTGTATATATATATATATATATATATATATATATATCATGGCTGAATATCATATTCAGCCATAAAAAAGAAAGAAATCTTCCCATTTACGACAACATGAATGGACCTCGAGGTTGTTACTCTAAGTGAAAGAAGTCAGAGAAAGACAAATACCATATGATCTCACTTGTATGTGGAATCTAAACAAACACGTTCATAGATGCAGGAAACAATCTGTGGTTGCCAGAGGTGGGGGTAATGGGCAAAATGGGTGAAGGGGTTTTAAATGTATAAACTTCCAATCATAAAATAAATAAGTCCTTGGTATGTCATGTACAGCAACATGATCATAGTTAATAATACTATATTGTGTATTTGAAAGTTGCTAAGAGAGTAGATCTTAAAAATTTTTATTACAAGAAAAAATTGTAATTATCTACAATGTTGGATGTTAACTAGATTTATTGTGGTGACCATTTCTCAATACACACAAATATTGAGTCATTATGTTGTACACCTGAAACTAATATAATGTTATATGTCAAATATACCTCAATAAAGAAAATAAAAAAATAAGAAAGCATTGCTATTTGAAGGTGACTTGCTGTTTTATTTGTAGAGAAATTACTCAAGTTAATGACACTAAGAAGATTTATCAGATCATTTTTATTGGGAAAAATGTCTTAATTGCTTATGAGTAAAATTTGGAGAACAGTTGAAATAAGTAAACAGAAGTTATTTAGAATTTTAAAATGACTTACAAATATGCTTACTTGTGTAGAAATTATTCGCATTGGCTACATGAAGATTCACCAGATTGAGCTTATCCCCCATGGCCAGATGGTTGCAGTGATCTCAGGACGAAGTCACCATGTGCAGCTGTTTCCCATGTCAGCTTTGGATGGACGAAAGACTGATATTCACAAGCTGGCAGAAACCAAAGGGTGCGAGACCATGATTTCTGGAACAGTGTGCCAAGGGGCCCATACATGCCTCTGTGTGGCTAGGAAAAGCCAAATCTTCTGTTATGAGCTGTTTCAGAGCAAGAAAATTTCTCACAGAAAATTTAAAGAGCTCCAAATCCCAACCAATGTCCAGTGGATGGGCATCTTCAGCAAATAGCTCTGTGTAGGATTCCAATCAGGATTCCTGAGATACCCCTTGAGGAGAGAAGGAATTCCATACAGATGCTGCACTCCCATGACCCTACACTGTCATTTATTGCACATCAACCAGTGGACGCTCTCTGTGCAACTGAGATCTCTAGTACTGAGTATCTGTTATGTTTTAAGAGCGTTGACATTTACACTGACAACAGGGGCCTCAGATCTAGGCCAGTTGAACTGATGTGGCCAGCAAATCCAAGTTATTTCCGTAAGGCTATCTTACAATTTATTTCCTTGTCTCTCTGTACCTTTCCAACCTTGTTATTACAATTCTATATCATATGACTAAATATTGTTAATGATGGTTTTATTTTTGAAAACTACATCACTGAAGAATTTTCCTAAGTTGTCTATGTCTTTTTAAGTAGAATAGCTCTAAAGAAGTTATATCTAAGTCATACATGTGAAATAACTTAGCCTTTAATTTATACTATATTCATAGGATAATTTACCTTGAATATATTCTTAATTCAGGTTGTTGCTTTTTGTAAGGTCCTAAGTAGATCTCTTCATGGTCACTGAAAATCACATAAGCATTAATTAACCATAAGAAATATTTACTAAGTAGATTACATTTTGCCTTTTAGATTTAGCTTATGTAAAGTCTACATAGAATGTTCCTAAATAATTTTAGCCTATTTGATATTTCATTGATGCAGGCCATCATTTTATAAATTTAATACAGCATTTTTAATTCACTTAGAGAATAGTAATTGAGCACTTAATATGAACTTACTATGCTAAAAGTTAAGGGCACAATATTAAACATGGTGAAATAGTCTGTATCTTTATTGAGATTATAATCATGATATGAGATCAATAATTAAATTAAGCAAGTGCTGTGATAGGGGAATACAGTATTCTACAGGAGCATGTAGGAGGGACACAATCCAAACTGGTGAGTCTGGAAAGGCCAGCTAAAAAAATGAGAAGCATTTTTTTCTTTCAGCACTTAAAAAATGTCATTCTATTTTCTTCTGGTATCCATTGTTTCCAGTGAGAAATCAACCATTTTTATTGTTGTTCCCTCTGTCTTTTCTATTTGGCAGACTTTAAGATTTTCTCATTATCTTTGGTTTTCAGCAATTTGACTGCGATATGTTTACATGTGAGTTTCTTTGTATATATTCTGCTGAGGATTTTCAGGACTTTTTGGATCTGAAGATTGATATCTGTCATTAATTTTGGAAAATGTTTAGGCATTATATTTTCTAAAATTTTTTTTAACCTATTTTATCTTTTCTGGAGATCCAATTACATGTATATTAGACCTCTTGACTTTGTTCTACAAGTTGTTGAGGCTCTGTTTTTTAAAAATCTTTTTTCCTTCTCTACTTCAGTTTAGATAATTTATATTGATTATATCTTCAGTTTCACTGATCTTTTACGCCTGGTTTGTCCAGGGATTTTTAAGCATTTCAGGTATTATATTCCTCTGTTCTATAATTTCAAGTATTCTTTTTGAAATTTCCATTTCTTTGCTAGATTTCTCCTCTCTGCCAATTTGTTTATATTTTTTCACAAAGTCTTAAACTATTTATACAATTATTTATAATTATTCCAACATATGGCCTCTATGGGCCTGCTTCTACTGATTTTTTTTTTTTTTTTTGATTAAAGCTGTTATTTTCCTGCTTTTTTACAGGTCTTATTTTTTTTTTTAATCTTTGCTGGACATTATGAATGCTATGATACAGGGACTCTGGGTTATATTATGTATTTCTCTAGAGGGTGTTGTGTGTTTTGTTCTGACAAACAACCTACTGATGAATTACTTTAGTTTTGCTGAGTCTTGGAATTAGACTTTGTTAGGGTGGGCCTATTTTGTCTTTTCTTCTAGTCCTCATGCCCAAAGAATGGCCTTTCTGGGTCTCAAGTGAATGCCTAGGGTTTTCACCAATGTCTCTCTACTCTGGTTCAGAAATCTAATGTCTTTCCAGCACTGTACTACCTATGAAATTTCTGTTCACTCTCAATGCTCTGTGTGAGTCTTGTGGAATCTTGCTCTGTCTGTGTGCAGTTTTGGATTTGGCCAGGAAGTTCAAGGGAACAGCTGTGCAGATTTCTGGGACACCTTTCTTTGTGGCTCTTTCCTCCGTGTACTCTGTCTCGCAAATTCCAGACACATTAGAATCTGTTTCCTCTGTCTGGCAAAACTTCAACTCTCTGCTTGGGTTCCATTTTCCTGCACAGCAGTTTTGGAAATTTCCCTTAGGCAGAGAAACAGGGGAATGTGGGACCCACCTTATATATTTATCTTCTTTTATGAATGGCAGTCCTGTGCTTCCTACTAACTAATGCCTAAAAACAGTTATTTCATATGACTTGTCCATTTTTATAAGTATTGATGGTGGGAGGGTAATTCTAATGGCAGATGACTCTGTCATAACTGGAAAAGGCCATTGATACAGCATTTTGTGAGGAACTATAATAAGTTCACTGTTTCAGGCATGGAGTTCAAGATAAGAGTTCAAGAGATGGGACTGGAGAAGTTCTCATGAGCCAGATCACAGACGCACTGACATGGCTAGAGTTGCACTTCAGAAAAATCCCTAGGTTCTAGTGGTGAGGTAAACGATAAATGAGAGGTGAGACTGGAGCCCAAGAGACCAACTAGGAGGTCATTGTAGAAATTGTGGATTAAAATTATGTATGGTAGAGACAGTTGGGATGGAGAGGAGACAAGTTGAGGGATATTGAGGAGATATAATTGAAAAAACTTTGCTTTACAAAGCTTTGATTAGAAGTGGAAGCTCAGGGACCAGAGAATCAGGATTTCCTAGTTGAGAAAATGAGTGATGCCACTGATATTACTGAGATAATAAAACACAAGGTGGGACAGATTCGGATGGACAGAGGAGGAAGGGATATGATAACTTAATATTTTTTTCTTTTTTGTTGAGTTGTTGAAGTATTTGAAATAAAATCCCAAACATTATTTTAATTCCACTTCTACACACTTTAACATACATCTCTAAAAATATGGTCATTTTCTCATAAAACCACATTGCTATTATCACCTCTGAAGAAATTACCAATGATTCTTTTTTACCATCCAGTAGTCCATATTCAAATATTGCTGATTATCATAAAGACATCTCTTTTGACAGTGTATTTCTTGGAATCAGAATCCAAAAATGGTCCACACATGGCATGTTATGGTTATCTCTTAAATATCTTTTAATCCTGAGTGGTTTTCCACACCATTGATTTGCTCTACTGTAGGATGTTCTACAATCTGGATCTGTCTGTTTCCTCGTGGTGCTTTCTAACTTCTTCCTCTACATCCTGAATTTCCTACAACTGAAAATGAGCATTAATGGCTTCTAATAAGAGTAATTTCTTACTAGTTTTGTATGTCACGCTGAACGCATCAGAGCACACAATGTCTGGCCATCCCATTTGTGGTAAAGCTAAAATCAATGACTAGTTTCTGGCATTATCAGCCTGGTTCCTTGGACACGCTGAGTTTGTACTTCCAGTGCGAGAGTAAACAGAGTGAGAGAGAATAGGACATAGGCCAGAGGACCAAGAAACATAAATATTAGAGAGATGGTCAGAGAGCAAGAAGCCCACAAAGGAAACTGAGAGGGAGAATTGTAGGAGGCAAGTATTGCTGAGCTTTCAAGTAAGACAAAGACTGAAACGTGTCTGTTGGTTTTAGGACTAATGGACGGTTAATGGCTTGTAGTGAGAGCAGTTTTAATGGATGGGTTAAGACACAAGTCAGATTGCCATGGACTGGGTGTCAGTAGGGCTGGGAAGTGGAGGATGTGAAATGTAAATGACACTTTCAAGAGTTGACCACAGGAAAAAGGGAAGAGATGGCACAACATGAGTGTAGGAAGTGTTGTTAATTATATTGCTGTTGCTTTAATGGGGAGACATATTCATGTTGAGGTGAGTATTCAGGAGCCATAAGATGTTGTTATTAATAAAGTGGAAAGTTCCAAAAATGTCACTGGCTGGAAGTTCTTTCTGCTTTGCTCATTAATTTCACTCCCCAGATATACTTTTCTAATCTTACACTATATTCTTTTTGGGAGTTGACCTGGTTTAGGAACCACAGATTTTGAAATGTTATGAAATTTCTTAATAAAGCTGCTGTTAGATGTAGGTGTTAGAAAGATTGTTGTCAGACTTTACATACGTGTTGTACTATATAATTTGACCCATGCACATCATTTATGTGCCATTTTAATTTATGTTAACCCTGTGTATCAAAAAAAAAAGATTTTGAGGCAGATATTGTATGATAATATAATATTATTATGGGATTTTCTTTGGATTCCACTCTGAAGGTATTTTTTATAATGTATTTGGGCTTAGCAGATATAATTAATCATGAATACCATATGATTCCATTTATTTATTTAACATCTTTATTGGAGTAAAATTGCTTTACAATGGTGTGTTAGTTTCTGCTTTATAACAAAGTGAATCAACTTTACATATATCCCCATATATCCTCTCTCTTGCGTCTCCCTTCCACCCTCCCTATCCCACCCCTTTAGGAGGTCACAAAGCACTGAGCTGATCTCCCTGTGCTATGTGGCTGCTTCCCACTAGCTATCCATTTTACATTTGGTAGTATATATATTTCCAGGCCCCTCTCACTTCGTCCCAGCTTATCCTTCCCCCTCCCTGTGTCCTCAAGTCCAGTCTCTACCTCTGCGTCTTTATTCTTGTCCTGCCCCTAGGTTCTTCAGAACAGTTTTTTTTACTTTTTTAGATTCCATATGACAGATCTAAGTCTATCCACCTCAATACAAATAACTCAATGTCGTTTCTTTTTATGGCTGAGTAATATTCCATTGTATATATGTGACACATCTTCTTTATCCATTCATCTGTCGATGGACACTTGGGTTGCTTCCATGTCCTGGCCATTGTAAATAGAGCTGCAATGAACATTGTGGTACATGACTTTTTGAATTATGGTTTTCTCGGGGTATATGCCCAGTAGTGGGATTGCTGGGCCATAAGGTAGTTCTAGTTTTAGTTTCTTAAGGAAACTCCATACTGTTCTCCACAGTGGCTGTATCAATTTACATTTCCATGAACAGTGCAACAGGGCTCCCTTTTCTCCACACCCTCTCTAGCATTTATTGTTTGTAGATTTATTGATGCTGGCCATTCTGACTGGTGTGAGGTTGATACCTCACTGAGGTTTTGATTTGCATTTCTCTAATGATTAGTCATGTTGAGTATCCTTTCATGTGTTTGTTGGCAATGTGTATATATTCTTTGGAGAAATGCCTATTTAGGGCTTCTGCCCATTTTTGGATTGGCCTGTTTTTTTTTGTTTTTTTTTTTTTTTTTTGATATTGAGCTGCATGGGCTGCTTATAAATTTTGGAGATTAATCTTTTGTAAGTTGCTTCATTTGTAAATATTTTCTCCCGCTCTGAGTGTTGTCTTTTAGTCTTGTTTATGTTTTCCTTTGCTGTGCAAAAGCTTTTAAGTTTCATTAGTCCCATTTGTTTATTTTTGTCTTTATTTCCATGTCTCGAGTAGGTGGGTAAAAAAGGATCTTGCTGTGATTTATGTCATAAAGTGTTCTGCCTATGTTTTCCTCTAAGAGTTTTATAGCCTTACATTTAGGTCCTTTAATCCATTTTGAGTTTATTTTTGTGTATGATGTTAGGGAGTGTTCTAATTTCATTCTTTTACATGTAGCTGTCCAGTTTTCCCATCACCACTTATTGAAGAGGCCATCTTTTCTCCACTGTATATTCTTGCCTCCTTTATCAAAAATAAGGAGACCAAAAAAAAAAAAAAAAAGGTGACCAGAGCTTCCCTGGTGGCACAGTTGTTGTGGGTCCGCCTGCCAATGCAGGGGACATGGGTTCATGCCCCAGTCCGGGAGGATCCCACATGCTGCAGAGCGGCTGGCCTGTGAACCATGGCTGCTGAGCCTGCGTGTCCAGAGCCTGTGCTCTGCAACGGGAGAGACCACAGCAGTGAGAGGCCCACGTAACCCCCACCCCCACAAAAAAAAATAAGGTGCCCATATGTGCATGGGTTTATCTCTGGGCTTTCTATCCTGTTCCATTGATCTATCTTTCTGATTTTGTGCCGGTACAATACTGTCCTGATTACTGTAGCCTTGTAGTATGGTCTGAAGTCAGGGAGCCTGATTCCTCCAGCTCTGTTTTTCTTTCTCAAGATTGCTTTGGCTATTCTGTGTCTTTTGTGTTTCCATACAAAGTGTGAAATTTTTTGTTCTAGTTCTGTGAAAAATGCCATTGGTAGTTTGGTAGGGATTGCATTGAGTCTGTAGATTGCTTTGGGTAATATTGTTATTTTCACAATGTTGATTCTTCCAATCCAAGAGCATGGTAATTCTCTCCATCTGTTTGTATCATCTTTAATTTCTTTCATCAGTGTCTTATAGTTTTCTGCATACAGGTCTTTTGTCTCCTTAGGTAGGTTTATTCCTAGGTATTTTGTTCTTTTTGTTGCAATGGTAAATGGGAGTGTTTCATTAATTTCTTTTTCAGATTTTTCATCATTAGTGTATAGGAATGCAAGAGATTTCTGTGCATTAATTTTGCATCCTGCTACTTTACCAAATTCATTGATTAGCTCTAGTAGTTTTCTGGTAGCATCTTTAAGATTCTCTATGTATAGTATCATGACATCTGCAAACAGGGACAGCTTTACTTCTTCTTTTCTGATTTGAATTCCTTTTATTTCTTTTTCTTCTCTGATTGCTGTGGCTAAAACTTCCAAATTATGTTGAATAATCGTGGTGAGAGTGGACAACCTTGTTTTGTTCCTGATCTTAGAGGAAATTGATTCCTTTCATGTAGCATTTTTGAAATGACAAAATTTTTGAAATGGAGTACAGAATATACTGATTCCCAGGGATTAAGGAAGGAGGGGAGGATGGAATGAAGGTGAGTGAGATTATAAAAAGGCACAATGAGGGATCCTTGGAGTTATTTTGTATCTTGACTTTGGCTGTAGACACCTGAACCTACACAGATGATATAATTGTATATACCTTCACACACACAGACATACACAGACATCCACACACATGAGTGCTAGTATAACTGGGGAAATCTGCTTGAGATGGATAGGTCATCTCTATCAATGTCAGTATGCTAGATTTGCAAAATGTTACATTGGGGAAAACTGAGCAGAGCATGCAAGAGATCTTTCTGTGTTAATCTTACAACTGCATGTGAATCTATAATTATCCTAATAAAAATTCCAATTAAAAAATGAATCATGAAGTCCATGCTTGCTGTCACCTGCTCCACTTGTCCCAGGTTACAATGCCCCATATCTCTCAGTGTACAGTGAAAATGCAGTGGATATCATTGATGTGAACTCCATGGAATGGATCCAAACCATCCCCCTCAAGAAGGTGATTTGACATTGAGATCATGTGACTGATGAATTACTGACTGAAAATGGAAACTCAATTGTGCCTTTGCTGTACTTACTAATGTACACTTGGTGATTTGAAGGCTTAGCTAAGAGTGAAAATAACCACCAAAACCCAAATTGGTTAATTTTTTTTACTAGTACAAGAGCTATTTTGTGATATTTAGTTGCACTATATAAGGTAGGATTGTCATGAAATAAATAAATGTACTATTTATTTATATAGATAATATAATATGAATATTTATAGCATACATTATAGATGTTACTTCCCACATTCAGTTTAGTTACTTGTGTTTATTACTAATTTTCACTTAGTATAATTTTGCACACTGTGAAGGAAAATTTTACTGGCAAAAAAAAAAAAAAAAAAAGGAAAAGTATATAGCCAAAGCTGTGTTTTGGGATTCTCAATTAGATTCTCACAGATTCATAATAAAATAAAAATTTTGTATCTCTACTACAAATAATCTAAAATTTACGTAAAATTTATAAGTAAAAACCTCCATTTTGTTAAAAGACCACGGAAGATTTAAGAATGATTAAATTCTGGCATATGTGGAGTATACATAGCAGGAGCCATCAAAAAGGAGTTTATACAGGAAAGGATGAAGGAAGTATTTACAATTATATGTGAGATTTTGCCTCACTTTAAACAATATAAGCAATGGGAAAAGCTTTTGTAAGGACGGTCCCACTACATAAAATATTAAAATACACGTTTCCAGTGTTCTAAACGTGAACAAGTCACATTTACTGTTTGATAAAATGAATTCACAAGGCAGATGAATCTTCTCAGGATAATTTTTAGTTACTAATAACGTTTTAAAAGTTAATATAAAAATGAAATATATTGCTATTTAAGTTAGTGTTCAGATTTCTTTAATCTATGATATTCATGTTTCTGAAATTTTATCAATATGAGTTTGTAACACCATTTATATTCTTTAATTGATGTTTTTGGGGTCTTTTTTTGAGACTACATTATTCTGAGGGGGGGAGTTTAAGTAGAATATATTTATTCTTAATTCTTTATATGTAAGAAAATAGTCTTATAACTTAATTTTAAAAAAGTATTCATTGAAATGGTAATCTTGTGTTTTTTTATTATTTTAGGGTCAACGCTTGAATAGTGAAGGATTCCTAAATATTTTGCTTTTGGAGACAATTAGATTAATATATTTCAAAAATAAGAAGACAAGTAAGAAATGACTTCTTCTTAGTAGAAGTAATTCTAAGAGATCATGTCTCTAACTGAGTGTCCAAGGTCACAGAGCTAGTGAGGGTCTGACATGGACACCTGTGCCCTTTACACACAGTCCTGGGATGCTCTCCTGGCAAAGTGGTTCTCCTTCATCCTCGCATAGCAGTAGAGATAAAAGCATTTACTTGTGGCACACTCCAGCTATTTTTAAGCAGGACTGATGGTTGGACATAAGCACCTGGAAACACTAATCTACCATTTGAATGCTCACTGTGAAAATTCATTCACTTCCCAGCAGGCTGTGCGTCCAGATGTGCTCCAAGCTGCAGTGCACACGGGGGAAGCAGATGCGGCCCACCCCACCGCCCTGCTCCAACTTCTCCCGCTTACATTTTAGACTCTAGCAGATTTGGAATGTGAGAAAAGCCACAGGGATTCATTTATCTTTCTTTCTTATTTTATTCATAGCATGGAATACTTAATGTAGCAGAGAATTAGTTTGCTAGGGCTGCTAAAAAGTGCTACAGGACTGGACAGCTTAAACCACAGAAATGTATTGTCTCACAGTCCTAGAGGCCAGAAGTCCGAGATCAGGATGTCAGCAGGGTTTGTTCCTTTGGAGGGCTGTGAGAGAAATCCTTTTCCTGGACTCTCTCCTAACTTCTGGTGACTTGCTGGCAATCTGTGTGTTCCTTGGCTTTTACATACATCACCCCTGATGTCGGCTTTCATCTTCATGTGGCATATTCACTGTGCATGTCTGTGTATGAATTTCCTCTTTTTATAAGGACACAATCAGATTAGCCCCCACCCCAATGATTTCATCTTAACTTGATCATCTGCGAAGATCTTAATTCCAAATAAGTTCACATTCACATGTTCCGGGGGGGTTAGTATGACATATTTTGGGGGGACACAATTTAACCTATAAGAAGCTCTCTTATTTTCTTTTTGTAGTCTAATACAGTTTTGAGTGTTTCTGGGTGACATTTTGTTGACTTCTAGATATTAAGAACTTAAACAGAGTAAGTCTTGAGTCTAAAGAAGGTGCATCTTTCCCCAAGATCAGAAGAGGCAGCAAGTAGAGAATGACTCTTACCTCCAGCAGAGAAGAAGAAGAGAATGACTCTTACCTCAGCACATCTTCCTCCAGCAGTGGACCTCAGAAATGCTTTGCTCAGTTTCAATTATTGTAATTGTTTTCATTTACAGAATGACTGTCCCTTTATGCTTGCCCCTGAAGCATAACAGACAGTTTTGATACCCTTTAGCCACAAAAATCTTATAGGAGAAAAACATAGCATAGAAATGTGAGGGCAAATCAAAGTGGAAAGACACCAACATGATTGCCCTCTCCTTCTGGTGAAATGATGTCATTTTATAGATAAGAGTCACAATAAATTCATTTTTAAGTGTTGCTTACATTGAACATTAAATTCTGTTCATTAATACTCTGTTTTAATTCTTGAGAAATTTGCCATATTCATCCATTTTTAACTTTAAAAAATCAGAGCAAGGGGCTTCCCTGGTGGCGCAGTGGTTGAGAGTCCGCCTGCCAATGCAGGGGACACGGGTTCGTGCCCCGGTCCGGAAAGATCCCACATGCCGCGGAGCGGCTGGGTCCGTGAGCCATGGCCGCTGAGCCTGCGCATCCGGAGCCTATGCTCCGCAACGGGAGAGGCCACAACAGTGAGAGGACCGCATACCGCAAAAAAAAAAAAAAAAAAAAAAAAAAAAAAAAAAATCAGAGCAGTATGATATTTGTGCAGTTAATTAACAGTTGTGAAATTAACATGAGAAACTGGATGGGAGGCCTCTTAACAGTTTAAAGAATGACATTGGGTTTTTTTGTTTTAAAATACATATAAATGGAGAGGAGCTGGTATTTCCCAAAACATCAGATAATCAACAGAAGAAAATGGTCCGACACCACAGCAGCAAGCATCATTATTCCTTCTGGGTTCCCAGAGGGAAAGGGATGCTACTGAAGGGGGGATGACCACCCTCTCACGTGTGGTCCAGAGGGACCACTTGAGGACCATGTGATATTTGATGTAATTTGGAAGAAAAAGAAATAAATCTGTGAAACTCAGGTGGAGACATCTGTTTGCAGCAGTGTTATGTTTATTTTTCTGTGCAACTTTAAAGAAAACATTTATGTAGTGAGTATGAATGGAAGTATGAATGGAAAAGACAGCCTCTTCAGTAATACGTGGATATATTTCTCTGTGAATGTGGAATAATTGGAATTCAGTACTTAAGCCTCCACATAATGCAAATATAGAACTTGTGTATACACACCATAATGTATGTCACTGAAGCATTTTGCAAAGGAATAAATAGTACTGAGCTGCATGTGGATTGATTACTCTCTGACTCTGGAGATGACTTCCTTTGACTTTATAAAAGAACTTTCATTCTCTTATTGCCTATTACTTGGTGGTAATTTCTATAACTAAGTGGAAAAATAAGCTGATCTTCTTTGGATTACAAATAAAAACTTCTCTAGAGCAGTGCTGTTTCTTTTAAAGGAGCCGTAATTATATGAAAAATATATAATAGGGCAGAGCCTCTTTGATGTCTGTGGCTGTTAAATGCCATGTGATTTGTACCAAAAACTTTAAGATACTTAATTTTTTAAAAGTATCTGGGAAGCACAGAATAACTGAATATTCTCTCCATTCACCAAATTTGTAATTGGATATACCTATCAGTTGCCCTTGAAAAAGTCACCAGTACAATTTTGTCTTTGTCTTTTAAAGTTGATTGCAGTAGCATCTCTGTTGATTAATACCTAAAGTAATAATTTTTAATAAAGTAGTACTTTTGAAAATGAGGCTGAAGATCTTCTGATTTCAAACATGAGAATTCATGAGGGATTCATCTAAATTGACTGTTTCCTTTTTAAAAATTTGTGTTTTCATCTTTATTGGAGTTTAATTGCTTTACAATGTTGTGTTAGTTTCTGCTGCACAAGAAAGTGAATCAGCTATATGTACACATATATCCCCATATCCCCTCTCTCTTGCATCTCCCTCCCACCCTCCCTATCCCACCCCTCTAGGTCACCACAAAGCATCGAGCAGATCTCCCTGTGCTATGCAACAGCTTCCCACTAGCCATCCATTTTATATTTGGTACTGTATATATGTCAATGCTACTCTCTCACTTCGTCCCAGCTTCCCCTTCCCCCACTGTGTCCTCAAGTCTGTTCTCTAAATCTACGTCTTTATTCCTGTCCTTCCCCTAGGTTCTTCAGAAATGTTTTTTTTAGATTCCATATATGTGTGTTAGCATACAGTATTTATTTTTCTCTTTCTGACTTACTTCACTCTGTATGACAGATCTAAAGTCTGTCCACCTCATTACAAATAACTCAATTTCGTTCCTTTTTATGGCTGAGTAATATTGCATTGTAAATATGTGCCACATCTTCTTTATACATTCATCTGTTGATGGACACTTAGGTTGCTTCCATGTCCTGGCTATTGTAAAGAGTGCTGCAGTGAACACTGTGGTACATGACTCTTTTTGAATTATGGTTTTCTCAGGGTATATGGTCAGTAGTGGGATTGCTGGGTCATATGGTAGTTCTATTTTTAGTTTTTTAAGGAACCTCCATCCTGTTCTCCATAGTGGCTGTATTAATTTACATTCCCACCAACAGTGCAGGAGGGTTCCCTTTTCTCCACATCCTCTCCAGCACTTACTGTTTGTAGATTTTTTTGCTGGTCATTCTGACTGGTGTGAAGTGATACCTCATTGTGGTCTTGATTTGCATTTCTCTAATGATTAGTGATGCTGAGCATCTTTTCATGTGTTTGTTTGCAATCTGTATGTTTTTTTTTTGAAAGAAAGACAGAGCTGGAGGAATCAGGCTCCCTGAATTCAGACTATACTACGAAGCTACAGTAATCAAGACAGTATGGTACTGACACAAAAACAGAAATATAGATCAATGGAACAGGATGAGAAGACGAGAGATAAACTCACATACATATAGTCACCTTATCTTTGACAAAGGAGGCAAGAATATACAATGGAGAAAAGACAGCCTCTTCAATAAGTGGTGCTGGGAAAACTGGACAGCTATATGTAAAAGAATGAAATTAGAACACTCACTAACACCATACACAAAAATAAACTCAAAATGGATTAAAGATCTAAATGAAAGGCTAGACACTATAAAACTCTTAGAGGAAAACTTAGGCAGAACACTCTATGACATAAATCACAGGAAGATCCTTTTTGACCTACCTCCTAGAGTAATGGAAATAAAAACAAACAAACGGGACCTAATGAAACTTAAAAGCTTTTGCACAACAAAGGAAGCCATAAACAAGACAAAAAGACAATGCTCAGAACAGGAGAAAATATTTGCAAACGAAACAACTGACAAAGGATTAATCTCCAAAATTATATAAGCAGCTCATGAAGCTCAATAATGAACAAAACCAATCCAAAAATGGGTGGAAGCCCTAAATAGACTCCAATGACTGTCTTCTGTTCTTTCCCTTTTTCACCAATAGAGAAGAAGTGGTGCTGGAGACAACCCCACCTGAGACTGGCCTGTTCTCATGCCTGAGGACTGAAAAATGCACTAGTTTCCAGACATGTATTTTATGGCGAGGTATTTTTATGTATGCAATAACTAGTCTGGTTGCTTCTGATTTTTTTTCTATGAAAAATTCCTGGTTTCATCTTTACTAAAAATATTAACATTAATAATTCAAATCTGTTTAATGTCTTATCTGTTGGAAAGTATTTTATTTTGAGAGTTTTCTGTGACAGGAACAGCCAATTGGGGTTTTATTTTAATAGTAAATTCATAATCATGTCTTAAAGTAAAAATAATAATAAGTGAAATAATAATAAAATTCCTTATGTTTGAATCTCATTCCTTTGAGGCAAGGAAATTAAGAAGTATTTACATGATATCTTCCACCAGTTTAAGCAGTTTTTCTTTTTTCTCACTATCTGTATACTCTTGAGACTTCCTATGTGCATTTGATAATGCTGGTGTTAGGATTTTCTGACTGCTCTGCAATGCCTATATTTCTGGGTTGGAGGATTTTCAGAGGTTTCTCTGGACAGGCAAGCAAGGGGAGAAGCTTCTTTGACTCTTCACATCAAAGAAGGAAGGGAGAAAGACAAATATCATATGATATAGCTTATATGTGCAATCTAAAAAAAAGGGTACAAGTGAACTTATCTGCAAAACAGGAGTCACAGATGTAGAAAACAAACTTATGGTTACCAGCGGTAAGGGGGGAAGGGATAAACGGGGAGATTGGGATTGACACATACACTCTACTATATATAAAATAGATAACTAATAAGAACCTGTTGTAGAGCACAGGGAACTCTACTGAATACTCTGTAACGGCCTAAATGGGAAAAGAATCTAAAAAAAAAGAGTGGATATATATATATTTATAACTGATTTACTTTGCTGTACACCTAAAACTAATACAACATTGTAAATCAACTATACTCCAATAAAAATTAAAATAAAAAAAGAAGGAAGTGAGATGGTGAGGGGTGTGATGAGAGAGGGAGGGCACTAGGAAATCCATCTTCTCTGGAGCTCCTGCTCTCCGAGTTCCCTGCATACTTCTCCCAGCTGGTTTCACTGCTCTCTCCTTGGTGAAGTAGGCCTTTGGCATATGATCTTAGCATCACCTGGGTAACAGTCTGTATCTAGGGCAGTGGTTCTCAAAGAATGGTCCTCTGACCAGCTGTGTCATCCTCACCTGGGCACATGTTAGAAATACAATTAAGAAATGGGAAAGGGGCAGCAATCTGTGTTCTCACAAAAATAAATAACATATAAATCAAATCAGATTTCAGGAGGAAACAAGAGAGAAAGGAATAGTAAACAGGACAATCTTGGTATATATGCATAATTATGACTTAATAAATAAGAATATATGAGTAATATTTTATATCACTCATGTTACAAATAAGAATTCTTGAAAGAAAAGTGATGTGGTATACAGCTAAGTTTAGTAACTGACCAAATAGGAAATAAAGACTCCAAAAGATCTTTGGAGATCTTTTTAGATAGAAGCCTTCTAATTGTCTCCTCCAGAAGATTATTTTCATTAACAGGAGCATGAATAAACAAGCCATGAAATATTCAAATAATAGGTACTACTAAGCAATCAAAGGAACTACTGATCCACAACGCTGTGGATGAATCTCAAAAACATTATGTTGAAACAGAGGAGCCAGAAACACAAAAACCAAACAAAATGAAAAACTATGAGACATGATTCCCTTAATATGACGTCCAAAAGCAGGCACACCTAGTATATGGTGACGGAGGTCAGAGGAGTGCTTCCCACTGCGGAGGGGAGGGGTAGTTATTAATGGCAAAGGGGAATGAAAGAAATTCCTGGGGAAGGAAGTGTTCCACATTCCACTCTGGGTGGCAAATTACATAAGAGTGTAACCGAGAGTGGGGTCCAGCTTCTCGCTGCTCAAAAGCCAATAAACAGGCAAGGTTGGTGGAAAGGAAAGTTTTCTTTATTTTGGATGCCAGCAACCGGGGGTGGACACCTGTCCAAAGGCTGAATCCCTGTCACTGACAGTCAGTGGGAAACAGCTTTTATAGACAGAGGGACGGGGCTACATGTAGAAACAGTACAGTCATCTCTGACAGTCATCTTGAAATTGGTCATTGGTGGTCTGACCAGCGTCATCTTGATTGTTTTAGGTACAGTTAATGTTCAGTTCCAGGGTTGATTTGTTTCCATTTCTTTGAGGCCAGTTCTCAGAATTGTGGCAGCTTATGTCATGGCTACAGCCTAGTCATTATGTAGTTAACTTCTACCTGGTGGGGGTTTCAGTATCCATAAGACAGCTCACAGGACATGGCTCAGAATATTACCTGAGACCTTAAGGAGGAACTAAATGTCCTTGACTATGCTTCATGACTAAACTATTATTATTTTGTCTCCTTTGACAGTTTTCCTTTGTTTCTGCATTTTCCCACTTCTCTGATTAAACTTATTCCTTGGGTAAAGTTTTTCCATAGACAAAAGCAGGCTGAGGATGTGGCGAGGTGGGGGAAGGACCATAGGGTCCTGCTCCGTTTCAGGAGTGCACGTATGGAAAAGTTCATCCAGCTGTATGTTCAAATACATGCCCTTTAGTGCTATTTAAGCCATATCTCTATTAAAAGAAGTAAAAGGAAATGAAAAAGTAGAGAGCAAAAATATGGGACAAATATGAAAAATGTTTATAATTGATTCATTTGAGAATATGGGCATATGCTTATTACATTATTGTTTGTAATTTTAAAAATTTTCTCAAAATTTTAAAAATTAATAAAAAAATAATGAACTACCCATTCCTCCCAGATCCTCCCTCTTAAACTGAAAAAATCATGACCATAAGACAACAAGCACATATGGGAATGCTCTGAAAGGTGGGAAGAAGAAAGGGATCTTGGTCCTTGAGGAATGACATGGCAGTGTGTACCCTGGTTTCCTTATTGTTTCCCAGTACCCAGTACCCCAGAGAGGCTGCTGCAGAAGCCTCTTACCCAGAACCACTAATAGGCATAGGAAAAATAAATTCCAAGGAAAGCCTGTTTCTCCTAGCCAAAGGACTAGGAAAATTGTGCCTACTAGAACAGAAAACCTTTTTGACAATACATGATCTATTCACTTTAAAAATCAACAGGAAAAACACCCTCTCCCACTGCCATGTGTCTTTGGTGGGGCTTGGCAATGAGCTGCCCTTTCAGTCTCCTTACTCCTGCTCTGCAGAAGCTGATGACAGTGCTTAGATTCCCCCACCCATGGTGTCAGGGGCCAAATAGGCATCTCATCTTCCATCTCCAGCTTGGCAGAAGCAGGAAGTGCTCTAATTCCCCAGCCTTCATAAAGCCAGAGAGCTGAGGGCTTCCACCCACCCTGAGAAACCAGAGGACTTCATGAAAGGTGTGAGTTGAGGCTGGTCAGAATTTCACCTTCCCCCACCCCCAATATGGACAAAGTGCAGGGGAGAACTGAAGCCCCAGACCCAATGGCTGCAATGAGATTGACCATCGCAGGGCTAGTCAGCGCTCCACTGTGCTCCTTCCTCATCTGGTGTCAGATGGGGAGCTGAGCATCTACCCCCACTAGGCACCCACAAGTTGGGACATGTAGTGAAAAGAAGACTGGTCAACAGACTGCATATCCCACCTTGGTTTCAGTAGGACCTGGTATGGAGTTGAGCTTATACTTCATATTGCAGGCCACAAGGTAGTGTGAGACAGTGCCCCTCCTTGACTGGGAAGTTTTCAGTAGAGCCAGAAGGGAGCTGGACTCTAGCCCACCCTTCAGCAACGAGACAATGGGAGTCAGCACACCAGTTTTGCAAGGGTGATGTCAGTAAGTCCTTGCAGGAAGCTGATCACACACCTGCCTGGCTCTCATGCTACACCTCAGTAAAGGGTCTGCCTGCTAAAATAGGATATTAAATAGGATCCAGTGTCATAATATAACACCCAAAGTGTCCAAGATACAACTGAAAGTCACTAGTCACACTAAGAACCATGAAATTCACAACTTGAATGAAAAAAGTCAATCAATATACATGCACATGGAGAGGGATCAGATGTTGGAATTATCTGAGAAAGATTTTAAAGCAGACATCACAAAAACACTTCAGTAAGTAATTATGGATTCTCTTGAAGCAAATTTATAAATATAAAATATCCATAAAGAAACAGAAGTTGCAATAAAGAATCAAATGGAAATTACAGAACATAAAAATGCAATAAAAACAAAACAACAAGTCTCTGGGGGGTCTCAGTAGTAGTGTGAAGGAGACAGAGGATAAAATCGGTGAATTTTAGGACAAAGCAACAGAATTTATCCAATCTGGACAACAAAGAGAAAATAGAGTGGGGTAAAAAATGAAGAGTCTCAGGGACCTCTGAGACTATAAAAAAACCTTAACATACGTATTACCAGAGTCTCAGAAGGGGAGGTGAGAGAATGAGGAGACTGGAAGATTATTCAAAGAAACAATGGCCAAAAATGTCCCAAATTTTCCTAAAGACACAAACCTACACTTTCAAAAGGCAGAACAAAATCCAAAGAGGTCGAGATTGATCAAGATAGCAGAGTACGAGGATGTGGAACTCACCTCCCTCACATGAACACATTAAAACTATATCTACTTGTCGAATACTTCTCACTGAAAACTAACTGGAAACTTGCAGAAATATTCCTGTACAAACAAGGCTGTGAGAAAGATATGCATGTAGATCGGGTAGGAAGGGGAGAAAAGCAATCGGGGCAGGACCTGTGCCGCGGTGGAAGGTTACTGCTTCCCATCCCTCAGCCAGGATGTCCCCAGTAAAGCATGGGACCCAAGGGTCAACACAGTTTGCCAAACCTCAGGCGTCATCTTAGCTCTGGATGCCCTGGCCAACCACTGGTCTCATCTGCACATTTTTACAAACTCTTGGGACATCATGCAATACTGGTCCCTGTGGGGTAAAGAACTCAGGAATCTGTTGCCTCACAGATGCCCCAGATATAAATCAAGGTCACAGATGTCTCTACATGGACTAAGGCCACAGTTCATGGCCTCACCAGGACAGTTCTTATCCCCTTGGGAACTCTGATAGGACCAAGGTCCTCTTTTTGTTTCTCAAGATGCATCATTGCTGGCTCTTGACAAAGGTATTCTATGGAGCTTCCACTCCCCCAGAGGCCCCAGCAGCTGGTTTAACTGTGAGGCATAATGGCTCCTCAAAGACTCCTGTTTTAAGTTATTATACAAGGTGGTGAATGGACTCCCAGGTGGGCGTTGCTGTTGCCTCAGGCATTAATTAGTCTACATTCACAACCCCTGGGCACACACATGCTCAACACCAATGCCACATGTTTTCATAGGTCATTCAATTGCCTACAAAGGGGACCATCTCTAAAGTTCATGTTTTTGATGATCCTTTATCAATGTTCAATATTAGGTGCTGCCTTGACATCTGGAATTGGGGTGGGGGACTCAAACAGCCTAACCATCACTTTCCCTCCCCATTGTGTTCCTACAAATGAGGTCCCATAGTCAAACAACCATCTTCATCTCAGGGAACAGGCACGGTACCTGCTTATGCCCAAGAGGTGAGTTTCCGTTCCCTGCCCGCCAACAGCATTATTCCAACAAGCCCTTCCACCTTCCTGTGGGCACTTCTTCGTTACTAGAAAGTTCACCTCTCAGGGTCCCTGCTGGTCCCCTCTGGTCCCAACACATCACCTGTGTGACCCTGTGGGTCCTCCTCTCCTGGGCTGTGAGTACATGTTGTTGTCAAATGCAAGTTCATGTGCCCGGTGCAAAGTGAGACCAAAAAAACAGAAACATTGGAGTTTGGAGAAGAGAAAGGTTTATTACTGGGCCAAGCAAGGAGAACAGTCTGCTCACGTTCAAAAGACCCTAACTCCCTGATGGTTTTGGGGGAAGAGTCTTTATAGGAAAAATTTGTGATGAGGAATGCAGGATGTGTGACTTTGGTTGGTGGTGAGGTAATAGGGTGATATTCCAAGAATTTTGTGCTCAGCCTGAAGTTACCATCCTCCACCTGGGTGGGAGCCTTAGTTCCTGCAGAAGAACTCAAAGATATATTGTTACCTATATCCCTTGAGGAAGAACCAGGACCCTGCTTTATCACTGCACTGTTGTTTCTCGACAGCTCCTCCTTTGTTTCTTCCCTCCCTCCCCTAATTAGTAACTGTTTGGATCTGCCCTTTGGAACTCAGAGAAGGTCTAGGAGGCTGAAGCCTTCTTCCTACAAAAAAGAAACAGGGACAGGGAAAGGCTTTTGTACCCGGGAGGCCCCTGCAGGGTCCTGATTGGTTTCAATGTGACCTGTTGACCATCCCATCTGTCCAGTACTGGGTGTCACATGTCCAGGGCAGGAATCCCTCCCTTATCAATGGGGTGATCAGAAGGTGATTGCATCCCTTCTCACGGCAGCCACAGTGAGCCTGATAAACCAAGTCACACGCTCTGCTGAGAGCTCTCCACGGCCTCTACCCTCACTAGGGAACAGCCTGTGTCCTTGTGGGCATCTTCAAGGCGGAGCATGGCCTGGCCCCCTGGCCTCCCCAGCTCAGTGCCCTGCCTTTCGCCCTCATCAGCTGTCAAAGCCTCAGGCTCCTTCCTGCTCCTGGGAGCCCTCCTGAGTGTTTATCCCCTCTGAGACCTTCCAGGCACACTCTGCAGGCCACCACTGCGCCCTTTCCTCACTCCCTTTGTGTTTTGGCTCAAATGTCAGTTTTCAGCCACTTTTGCCAAGCGTTCTATTTTGACTCCAAATCCTCACTTCATATCCAGCCCCCCTTGCCTTGTTTTCTTCGTAGAACTTACCATCAACATCTATGTGCTTTACTTATTCATTTGCTTTTCTGTCTCCCCACTGGAAGGAATTTTGTGCTCAGCGAAGTGTTGTGTGGTCATTAGAGTGAGTGGTCACATTCTAACCTCCCTTTGCCACCTGGCCTGGGTGGCTCATTGCTCTCTTTCTAGCTCAGCTGTGTGTTTAAAAGGTGGTTATCTAGGTGCTATTCAGCATGGGAATGTGTTTGCATAGTCTGCATGTGGCTGGACCCAGAAATCCCCAAACCTGGAAATCATTTCTACTGCCAGTGTGAACTTGCTGGGGACCTCACTGCACCACCTTCAAGAGCTGGTCTCAGCGAGATCTTAGGTTGCCTAGGCAATGATTGTAAACATGGCTTTTGAAATCCTAAGCAGTGTAAAGAGTGTTGGCAGCCTGTTTACCAAGGCACATGGGGCTATGACCTTTGTAGGTCTAGTAACATCATCTTTGACATAAACAATATTTTAACTCTTAAGATCTACTATTAGATATTATTTTCTTGACTGCTACTCATTAGTTTTTATTTCCTGTGCTCATAGGAATAACACTGGTGGCAGCTCTAGTTCTCTTTTAATTTGGGGAAGACAACGACACCCCTTGAATTCGACACAGTAAAGCCTGAGTAAGCATGCATGAAATATTCATTGTGCAGTGTTTTTAGCAAAATTAAATTTGGAATGGGTAATAGTATAGGTGTGCATTGTAATTCCTATGTTTCATGGCCATTAGACACTCAAATGGTAAGGTCACAAATCACTGAGTAACATTATTTTTACAGATAAATCAGTGTTTATATTTCTTCTTCTTTTTGCTTTGTCATATGTTAGTGTTCACTTTATCTCTGATGGCTTGTGGTTAATTATCATCGAACCACGTTAGTGATTACAACTCTAGGCCCCAAACCATCTTATCCGTCTGTATCTTAGACACAGTTTGGTTGGAGCTCAGCAAATATTTGTTGAATGAGTGAATGAATCCCATTTCAGCTTCTTGCCAGCTAGTGGTCTGTGCCTTTTCTCTCCGAGTACAGCGTAGACCCAGGTGTCTGAGTCTGGGGCCAATGACTAAATTTGGATCAGCCTCTCCACTGTGCTATGGAAGTCACCCTCACTCCTCATTTGTTAGGAGCCCAGTCCAGGTTCAGGTGCAGGAGGTAAGGCAGAGGGTAGTGTGGAGGCTGTAGTGGGCCCGACTGGGGGGAGCATGTCCAGTCCCCTCTGCCCAGCCGGGGCCTGAGACCACATATGCAGGAGGAAACCCAGTGTCCAGGGCATCCGGAAATCATCCCTTCCCACCATCACCAATACAGGAAATGCTCCCAATGGATTTGGAACCAGAGGAATAATATTCTGTAATTTCTTTCTTTTTTTTTTTTTTAACATCTTTATTGGAGTATAATTGCTTTACAATGGTGTGTTAGTTTCTGCTTTATGACAAAGTGAATCAGTTATGCATATACATATGTTCCCATACCTCTTCCCTCTTGCATCTCCCTCCCTCCCACTCTCCCTATCCCACCCCTCTAGGTGGTCACAAAGCACCGAGCTGATCTCCCTGTGCTATGCAGCTGCTTCCCACTAGCTATCTACCTTACGTTTGGTAGTGTATATATGTCCATGCCTCTCTCTCACCTTGTCACAGCTCACCCTTCCCCCTCCCCATATCCTCAAGTCCATTCTCTAGTAGGTCTGTGTCTTTATTCCTGTCTTACCCCTAGGTTCTTCATGACATTTTTTTTTCTTAAATCCCATATATATGTGTTAGCATCCGGTATTTGTCTTTCTCTTTCTGACTTACTTCACTCTGTATGACAGACTCTAGGTCTATCCACCTCATTACGAATAGCTCAATTTCGTTTCTTTTATGGCTGAGTAATATTCCATTGTATATATGTGCCACATCTTCTTTATCCATTCATCCAATGATAGGCACTTAGGTTGTTTCCATCTCCGGGCTATTGTAAATAGAGCTGCAATGAACATTTTGGTACATGACTCTTTTTGAATTATGGTTTTCTCAGGGTATATGCCCAGTAGTGGGATTGCTGGGTCATATGGTAGTTCTATTTGTAGTTTTTTAAGGAACCTCCATACTGTTCTCCATAGTGGCTGTACCAATTCACATTCCCACCAACAGTGCAAGAGTGTTTCCTTTTCTCCAGCATTCATTGTTTCTAGATTTTTTGGTGCTGGCCATTCTGACTTGTGTGAGATGGTATCTCATTGTAGTTTTGATTTGCATTTCTTTAATGATTAATGATGTTAAGCATTCTTTCATGTGTTTGCTGGCAGTCTGTATATCTTCTTTGGAGAAATGTCTATTTAGGTCTTCTGCCCATTTTTGGACTGCGTTGTTTGTTTTTTTGTTATTGCACTGCATGGGCTGCTTGTAAATTTTGGAAATTAATCCTTTGTCTGTTGCTTCATTTGCAAATACTTTCTCCCATCCTGAGGGTTGTTTTTTGGTCTTGTTTATGGTTTCCTTTGCTGTGCAAAAGCTTTGAAGTTTCATTAGGTCCATTTGTTTATTTTTGTTTTTATTTCCATTTCTCTAGGAGGTGGGTCAAAAAGGATCTTGCTGTGATTTATGTCATAGAGTGTTCTGCCTATGTTTTCCTCTAAGAGTTTGATAGTTTCTGGCCTTACATTTAGGTCTTTAATCCATTTTGAGCTTATTTTTGTGTATGGTGTTAGGGAGTGATCTAATCTCATACTTTTACATGTACCTGTCCAGTTTTCCCAGCACCACTTATTGAAGAGGCTGTCCTTTCTCCACTGTACATTCCTGCCACCTTTATCAAAGATAAGGTGACAATATGTGCATGGGTTTATCTCTGGGCTTTCTATCCTGTTCCATTGATCTATCTTTCTGTTTTTGTGCCAGTACCATACTGTCTTGATTACTGTCACTTTGTAGTATAGTCTGAAATCAGGGAGCCTGATTCCTCCAGCTCTGTTTTTCGTTCTCAAGATTGCTTTGGCTATTCGGGGTCTTTTGTGTTTCCATACAAATTGTGAAATTTTTTGTTCTAGTTCTGTGAAAAATGCCAGTGGTAGTTTGATAGGGATTGCATTGAATCTGTAGATTGCTTTGGGTAGTAGAGCCATTTTCACAATGTTGATTCTTCCAATCCAAGAACATGGTATATCTCTCCACGTATTTGTATCATCTTTAATTTCTTTCATCAGTGTCTTATAATTTTCTGCATACAGGTCTTTTTTCTCCTTAGATAGGTTTATTCCTAGATATTTTATTCTTTTTATTGCAGTGGTAAATGGGAGTGTTTTCTTGATTTCACTTTCAGATTTCTCATCATTAGTGTATAGGAATGCCAGAGATTTCTGTGCATTAATTTTGTATCCTGCTCAACCAAATTCATTGATTAGGTCTAGTAGTTTTCTGGTAGCATCTTTAGGATTCTCTATGTATAGTATCATGTCATCTGCAAACAGTGACAGCTTTACTTCTTCTTTTCCAATTTGGATTCCTTTTATTTCCTTTTCTTCTCTGATTGCTGTGGCTAAAACTTCCAAAACTATGTTGAATAATAGTGGTGAGAGTGGGCAACCGTGTCTTGTTACTGATCTTAGTGGAAATGCTTTCAGTTTTTCACCATTGAGGATGATGTTGGCTGTGGGTTTGTCATATATGGCTTTTATTATGTTGAGGAAAGTTCCCTCTATGCCTACTTTCTGCAGGGTTTTTATCATAAATGGTTGTTGACTTTTGTCAAAAGCTTTCTCTGCATCTATTGAGATGATCATATGGTTTTTCTCCTTCAATTTGTTAATATGGTGTATCACATTGATTGATTTGCGTATATTGAAGAATCCTTGCCTTCCTGGAATAAACCCCACTTGATCATGGTGTATGATCATTTTAATGTGCTGTTGGATTCTGTTTGCTAGTATTTTGTTGAGGATTTTTCATCTATGTTCATCAGTGATATTGGCCTGTAGTTTTCTTTCTTTGTGACATCCTTGCCTGGTTTTGGTATCAAGAAAATTCTGTAATTTCTAAATTTTCTGAAATGAACATGTATAGCTTTATAAACAGAAAAACAGTGATTAAAACACACCACACACATAGCGTTCCATGAGTCCTGGGAAAGCAGAGCTGGTCGGGAGGTTAAGAGGTATCTGATATTTTTCTGTGTGTCTTAGTTAATGTTCTTTTAAAAACTTGTCAGAATTTAACTTCAGGAAATGGAATGTTTAGGAATGTAAAGAGTCACACATCACAAAATATTAAAATGTAGTTGTTGTGTGAAAAACATGTAAATATCCTAGTCCCTGTGTCTTTGCTTATGGGTTGTATATATCTGGTTGCTTCAGTTGTTGTTTATGATTTTTTTGAAAGATCGTATCTTTAATATGAAATTTATTTGGGGTTGCTGTGTAATGAGCTATTTGGCCACAAGGTGGCGGTGTTACACAGCGCAGACCTGGTCTAGGTTCTGATGGGACTCTAACGTTAAACAGGCTCCTTTGAATATGTCCATGTTAAAGCTCTAGATCAGTAAATACGACCAAAACACACAAGACAAAAAATTAAAAATCAGTTATGCCAGTAGGAGTTATTCATTGTTATTTTTTAATGCTTAATATTTGTTGTTTCAAATTGCATTTAAAATATATGAACAGTATATGAAAATTATATTAAAAGAATTCTGTACTATCTAAAATCAAATTTCTGTTTATATATATGTATATACACAGAAATATATAAATCTTACTGTTGTAGTTACAGCAGGAAACAATGACATTTTTTGTCCTAAAGTAGCATTTGATTTTTCCACATATATTGCTCTCTTTTCCTCAGCTACCAAAAAAGTAGCAATGAAGTTTATGTACTTATTTACTTTGTCTAGACAGTTGCTGAATACAAAATGAATAATGTGGACTATCAGGAAAGGTAAAATTACATGTCAAAATGGCTTTTGAAAGTTCTGTCATGTTAATATCGTTCTGTTGTCATACAGAACTCAAAAAACCTTTGCTCTGAACAGATTATTTTCTTTAAAAAATATTATTTTTCAGGCTTCCCTGGTGGCACAGTGGTTGAGAGTCCGCCTGCCGATGCAGGGGACACGGGTTTGTGCCCCGGTCCGGGAAGATCCCACCTGCCGCGGAGCGGCTGGGCCTGTGAGCCGTGGGCGTTGGGCCTGCACATCCGGAGCCTGTGCTCCGCAACGCGAGAGGCCACAACAGTGAGAGGCCCGCGTACCGCAAAAATAAAAAAATAAAAAAAGACAGATTTGTGTGTACAGAAATGATGACAGGAAGGAAGTGATGGGGGATAGGATGGGATGTGGGATAAAATGGGATAGGATGCTATCCAAAAATTAATTTGGAGTAATATTTACATTTAACTGATGATTTGGGTAGGATGAGATGGCACTAAAAGTGATATAGTATTTAATTTTCATTATTCTGCGGATTTCCTTCCACTTTGTATAATGGGAGAACTGTCTCTGAGAATCCGACTTCTTTCTCTCTAAAAACCTCTTCGCTTATCTTCTTTGTGCAAGTCTTGGGTTTATGGTCAAGGATGTGTGCACTGAAAAGGCACAATAAAGAGATAAATATACCTCAGGCTGGGACGCATTACCACAACTAGGTCTGCTCTTTCCCTTAAGTTGAGTGAGGTAAATATAGAATATCTTAGAATTTATTTTCTTCTGCCTCAACACAACACAAGTTTATTTCTGCTGACACTGTATGTCCAACGTGGGTGAGATGGAGGCTCCCTCTTGGCAGATGCGTCCACAGTCATGGTGGCAGAGAGAGACGTGGCAATTTGTACCTGGGCTCTTTTTTTAATATTTTAATTTTATTGGAGCCTAGTTGATTTACAGTGTTGTGTTAGTTTCAGGTGTACAGCAGAGGGATTCAGTTATACATACATATATATTCAGACTATCTTAGAATCGAGGTGTGTGAGCTGTGTTTCAGTAGCAATTTGGGGATGTTCGTTAGGAAAATGAGCACCAGCGAGAAACACTTTGCAGTTCATTCTCTTGTGAGTTGCCTCCCAAGCTGTTATCTCAAACAAACAATAGAACTATCTTTCTATTTTATTCCTGCACATTCAGGATTCCAACAGGCTGAAATGACAGTGTTTTCTCCAAATTAACTCTGTTATTAGACTCACTGACCTGACAGTGAATAACATTGGCGAGAACAGTGAACTTCCTGTGATGAGCTCTTGAATGAAGATGCCCTGTGGGCAGGACAACAGTCCCCACTGCACACCTGTTTCAATCAGGAAAGCCTGTGAGCTGTACTGATTCTTCTCAGCCTTGTCACTGGGCCTTCCATCCTTCCCCCTACACTTCAAGCCAGGGTTTTGGAACCAGTGCACGTGTGTGAGAACCAGCCCCCTCGGCTTTCAGCCCCTGCTCTGGGCTTGGCCTGCGGGTTGTTGGCACAGATGTGTCCAGTCACTGGAGCCATGTGACAACTGTCACAGTCTAGCATCCGGAAAGAGAGAAGTGTTTGCTCCATCTCTACCCTCTGCTGTTAGGATCTGAAAACTGCAGGAGCCTGGAGGCCAGCTCATGACCAACTCTCTCAGTTTAGGAATCTGGGATCCCCCTTGGCAGAGCCTGGAAGGGCACTGAGGTCCCCTGATCCTCTGGTCAGAGTTCTAGCAGAAACGTCCAGGGCACTCACCATCTTGTCACCTGGGCATCCAAAAGTGATGTCAGCTGGTGCTTGGACCTCGGGCAGCCCATGTGTGACTTCAGCAATGATGGACATGGTCTGGCTGTGGGGCCTTGCTGGGGAAAGACAATGACAAAGGATGCATCCCCTGTACAGTATAGGGGTGGGCGGGAGAGAGAGAGAGAGAGACGGATGGAGGGAGAGGGTTTATTATTAAGCAAGCATGAATAGATTACAAAGTCTGCCAAGAATTTCATGCAGATGTGTACAGGAAAGCAGAAGAAAAAAGGTGAAAACTTCTCTCATCTCCTTGAGAGACAAGTGGTTGTCTTTGTGACATCGCTGGCATACCTCGTGAGTGACCACTGAGTTAATTTTGGAGGTGTGTGTGTTTACAGTTCCAAGGGTTTTACAGGCCTTTGACCTTGAACTATAAATTTGAGATGTTGGTCTCTTACTGGGCCTGTTATGCTATCAAGGAGACACCTGAGAGGGGAGAAGGGGAGGCAGCTGCTCCTTCCCTTCACTAAACAGAGTCCATCATTTAACCCATTCATGCCTATATTAGTTTCTGATTGCTGCTGTAATGAATGACCACAAATCCAGTAGCTTAAAACCATACAGATTTATCCTCTTATAGTGTGGAGGTCAGAGTCGAAAATAGGTTGACAAGGCTGTGCTCCCTCTGGAGGCTGCAGGGGACAATCTGCTTCCTAGCTGCCAGAGCCTGCCCACATCCTTTGCTCACGGCCCCCTTCCCCTTTCAAGGTCAGCAGCTCAGCATCTTCAAATCTCTTTCTCTCTGTCGCTCTGCTTCTGTCACGGAGCTCCCTCTGTCTGTAGTCCAATCCTCTTCTGGCTCCTCTTATAAGGACCCTGATGCCTACATGGAGCCAATCCAGGTACTGCAGGATCAACTCCCCGCAAGACCCTTAACTTAATCACACCTGCCACCCAAGATAACATAGTCACACGTCCCAGGGATTAGGAAACCTTAGAGTCATTATTCAACTTTCCACGTTCCCAAGGCTTAGTGCTCTGATGGATCTCACTGTGACCTGATATGGGCATCACCCCAATGTCACTGCCCCAAGCAGAGCCGGCAGTCCGGGCTGTGTGAACACGTGTGAGGACAGGTACTTTTTGTCTCTCCATGGCTTCTATGTAGACAAAGACAAAACATGGGTATGGGGCTCCAAAGCTTGGGCTGAAGCTTAATAGCATGATACTAATTAGAAATACTAGTTTTAAAATGTTTTTTTAATCTCTTATTGGGATAGCAGTGGAAAATTATCTGAACCTCGATGGAGAGGGGGATGCAGCCAAAGGAAACGGTCCTCACTCCAGACACTCGGACTCCTTGTTTCTTGGAGTTTGGTCCTTTGAGAAGTAAGCAATAATTTCCAAGGATATCAGAGCTGGAATTGCCATGAATTATTCAGTGTTTGATTTCCATCTCTGTGTTAACAGAGATCTGTTCAGCTTTTACCGAGGGAAATGGTTGCTGTGCAGAGCTTGTCCAGAAGAGGGAGCCAAAGACTTTCAAATGTGCCAGGAGCCCTGAGCTGTTTCCAGGGGACCAGAGGCAGCAGGCCCCCCAAGGAATCAAGCGGTGGGACCTCTCTAGTTCCAAGGAGTGTCTGCTGCTTTCATACTGGGCACTCAGCTGGGCTCCATCTGCCTGCCTGTAAACCAATCACGCAGGACCTGGGAGGCCTGGATCCCGCCTCCTCCCCATTTAAAGATCCTTGCTTGGGCTCAGCAGGGTAACATAAATTATGAATACCTGCTTTTTTTTTTCTTCCAGAATTGTGAAAGAAAGATACATGTTGAAAATTCAAAACAGCAATTAGTAGTGTTGAAAGCTAAAGATCTTCTTACCTTCCCATATATGTAAATACTAGTGTCAATTTGTTCAACAGACCTCCAGACATTACATATTTATATTCTTTATTTGAATTGCTCACACTCCCCTTTTGTTTGGAATACACAACCTGTGCCAACTCGCCCGGAGATGTCTGTGTGCTTCCCTGGCCCAGTATCATCTTTTCAGGTTTACTTCTTCGATTATGGGGGTTTGGTCGTGGGATGTGGAGAGGTGCCAAGGAGCTATGAATTAAAAGAGTGCTGAATTAAAACCACTGATGTGGAAGAGAAGAAAACAGTGCATCTCAGTTCAGGGAAACATGGGGCTCATCTCCATTATTTTATTCTCCAAAACCAAACCAACCAATAATAGAAACCACCCTCTTCTGAAGGACCACTGTGATCAAAATACCAGGTAACTCTGTGGGTGGAGGGTTGGCAAAATCCTCTCCTTGGAGGGCACATTGGACCTCAGGCTGACTTTCTAGTTTTGCTTCCCTGAACCCTGAGAAAGGGGGTTACCACCTGTGCCACCAGGCAGCACCAATTATGGTGAAATAACCCTGACTGGTAAATTGCATCTGGCTTTGGGGTTGCATGACTGCATGGGCATGTCTGGTGGGAAGCTGTGGTTCCCTGACTAGGGTGACTGGGACTGTCCCTGGTAGGAAGCAAGGCAGCCAGGTCTGTGGGGATGGTAGGAGAGAGCTGGGCTCCTGTGGGGCTGGAGCTTCTGAGCCAAGGTGGACCTGCTCTCACCTCATTCACCTGAGCTGTGCCTGGGGCACTGGATGGCAGGACCTCCTCTGAAGAAGGGGTTGAGTGCTGTCCTACTGGCCTGTGACACTTCCTGGTCCAGGTGCTTCTCCATGAGTCTAGTGTCAATTGGGACCCGGGTCATCCTGTAAGGCATAGGATCTCGAGGCAGTGGAAAGACTGCTAGAAAGTGGTGGTAGGGTCAGTGTTCCCTGAAGTGGTAGCTTCTGTTAAAGGCACAGGAAGGGGGGCTGACCGGTCAGGTGTTGGGACATGAGCCAAGTGAATTTGAGAGGATGGATGGACTTGATTCCCTCAAACAAAAGCTGTAGAAAAACCAGGGGTCCAAGGCGTTAGACCTCTCCTTTAGATATGTAAAAGGATTTCAATCTGAAATGGAACTGGAGAATGTGAAATGGAGAATCACATGCACACACTGTCAGAAGAATGAACCTTAAGAATGGAGAGACTGATTTCCTATAAAGGCCTGATTTACAGAAAACCTAGACTTATCTCTTGACCACTGAACATTCGTCAAGAATCTCTCCCCATCCTCAAGCCAATGCACTTACTGCTTGGACTCTGACGGGACTTTCCCCTCTTTGCACTTCTTGCCCACAAATACAGCTGACCCCAAGCCCTCAATGGAGTCGCCTGTAGCACTAATGCATGCATTTCCTGAATTGTAATTCTTCTGCTAGTGTAGAAAAAACTCAATTTCTGGTCATATGAGCTTGCCTCAGTTTACCTCTTTATTTAGGTTGACAGTCTAATGAGCTTATATTAATCTTTCTTTCCTCTGAATTCTCTATGACTCAATCTTAGTCTGGGCAGGACTGCCATGGCCTCTAATAGGGTCAGAACAAATTATCTTCTAAAAGCTTAAAAGACTTTCTGCACAATTTTAGCATGTAGAAAATGGTTAATTCATCCTTATATTGACTAGAGTCTTTTCAGTTTAAGCTTTTGTTTTGCCATTTGGTCTCAGCAATCTCCAGTCAGCCCACTTCACCCTGGCTTTACAGCTGACATTATTTTAACTAAGATTTCACGGGTAGGTATGCCAACTTCCCTTTCTTTTACTGCCTTCAGAGTTTGTTTTCCTGAATGGTTTTATTTTATTATTATTATTTTTTTGCTGTACGCGGGCCTCTCACTGTTGTGGCCTCTCCCGCTGCGGAGCACAGGCTCCGGACGCGCAGGCTCAGCGGCCATGGCTCACGGGCCCAGCCGCTCCGCGGCATGTGGGATCTTCCTGGACCAGGGCACGAACCCGTGTCCCCTGCATCGGCAGGCGGACTCTCAACCACTGCACCACCATGGAAGCCCTGAATGGTTTTATTTTTCATGGAAATGTTTTCTCAGGGAGAGATTCCTCTCTGAAATGATACCTATATTCTGGTACAATGAAGTTCCATGTCTGTTCAGCAAAGCATCTCCTACTTCTTTTCTAAATCCCCATTCTTGTGCCAAGTCCCATTAATCATCCAAAAAGTAGTACAGAAAGTCCTGGTTGAACACCTGTCATCTAATCTTTCTCAAAAACTAACTGGGAGAAACCAAATCATGTGCTAAGATGAGTCAAGTTTTTAGGTATGAATGAATTGGCAGTCCTTTTAAAAATGATTTTGTTTTCAACTGGGAGCATTATAGAAATGCATTAGAATTTTGGGGTTTTTTTTTTTTTGCATAAACTGAGTAAAATATTGATTTTTGAGGTGACATTGCATATTTTTGTGTTGCAACCAAATAATTTATAATAACTCTATAATATTTCTTAAAAATTGCAAATATCATTTTCTCCAAGTGGTTTTGGAAATAAGAGCTCTACATTGTTATTATTATCATCATCATCATCTGTATAAAAGATAGGGAAACTAGAGCACTAAAAATGGAATTTCCGGGGCTTCCCTGGTGGCGCAGTGGTTGAGAGTCCGCCTGCCGATGCAGGGGACACGGGTTCGTGCCCCTGTCCGGGAAGATCCCACATGCCGTGGAGCAGCTGGGCCCGTGAGCCATGGCCGCTGAGCCTGCGCGTCCAGAGCCTGTGCTCCGCAGCGGGAGAGGCCACAGCAGTGAGAGGCCCGCATACCGCAAAAAAAGCACAACAGAACTGGGAGACCAGAAGAGGAAGTCCTCATGCCCAGTGAGGCTAATAGAACTTAACAGGAAGAAGAAAGACTCCTCTTCCTTCCTGGCAAGAACTCAGCCAATGAAAAGCCATGAACTCTTTGCTTATATTCCTTTTCCTCTCTATAAAATTGTTATCCTTCCTTTGCTGCATGGGGACTTGTACATGGTTTACCATGGTTACAGAACCTGAATTGTGGTTTTCTGTGGATCCCAAATAAACCCATCTTCGCTGGAGAAGTATCTGGCAGTCTATTTGTTTCAAGTCAACTATCTGGAGACTTTTCACTGAGTGTTCCGTGTGACAAGCTCTCATGGCTTCCCAAAGCTGCCAGGTGTTTTACTGGACTGAATACTTACATATAAACCAGTGGGCCAATGTGGCTGCATCAAAGGTTAATGCAACCTCAGACTCCGGCCAGTGAAGGTATTCCAGTCAAGGTAAGTCTTGGCCCCTGAAATCTGCACCAGTCCATCAGCAGGGGAAGATGGCCTTAACAACCATTTAAGCAATGCTCCCAGATTCTCCTTGCACCATGATGCTGGAGGTCTGTAAGCTTTGCATAAAAAGTTGGGGAAGAGAAAAAGATAGTGGGGCAGGGAGGAGAAGGGAAAGTGCAAAACTACCTGCTGTAAATCTGTGAAGAGCAGCGAGGAGGGGGAAGGGTTTGGCTGTTATAAGGAAGACCTCACCAGGGACTGAGAGAGCAAAACCAGAAAATGCGCTGCTTCCACAAGCACTGAGTGTTCTGTCCCCATGAAGACCCAGGTCACATTTGATGGCCCTCTTAGAGGCTGCAAGGGAATTCCTATTCTGGGTATCAGGCTGAGATGACAGTGTCTCAATTCAATTCCTTTCCTATTGTGAGGTTATCTTTCTAAATTACCTGGGCTTGTCATAATGCACCTTATTTTTTCTTTCTCTCCAGGGATCACCACACCCTGCCTAACGAGGGCCTAACTAGGAAACAGAAACCAGCTCAGCTTTAAAACAGAGGAACTTTAAGTTGTATGGGGAAGACAGCAGTATTGTATATAATAGCAGAATAAAAACAAAAACAAAGCAAAAACCCAACATATAGCATGACACCAATAAAATAAATTTTGTAAACATGCCAAGGAAAAGAGGGCGGAGTCATTGCAGGGATAGGGTACACATGGAAGTGACAAATCAGATGGAAACTTGAGGCCACCCAGAGATGTGTAACTGAGGATTACTGCCCCAGATCGCAGGGCCCAGGCAGGAGGGAGGGCTCCTGATGACAAGGATCACTGCTGGGACCTGGCACCACAGGTGGGCGTCTTCACTAGGACCTGGAGCAGTGAAGGAGCAGCCACAGGGCCCCAGCTTCTCCTTTCCTCATGCTTCTCAATATCCCACCGGTGCCTTTACTGTCAGAACCATCTAGAAGCTAAACCTGGGTGCCTGGGAAAGGCAGCCTGTAGGAGCCAGCCCCCTGCAATACAGAGGAAGGGCAGAGGAAAGATGAGGAATAATCTGAGGGCAAATCTGGGTGAAGACTGGCACAGTCCACCCTACAACAGTTTGTTGCTGACAAAATAATGCAGATCATTCTTTCGGAGGATCAACTCTCAAGGCAGATAAGAAGCGTGCATGTCCTCTACGCCAGCAGACTGGCCAGAGGTCTGCACATTTAGGTCAGGCTTAGCTCTGCTTGACAACTTGTAAGTTGCATCAAGATCTCCTCCAAGAATCTGACATCTTCAGAGTAAGGGCTAATCTGGGCATGCTCTTCACCTGGCAATTGCAGAGACACAGGAGGGCAAGTGGAAAATGGGGGACCACTTGAGTCCGTACCTAGAAGGAACCAAAGCAAGTCAGTCACCTGGCTGAACCCACCATTGATGAATGGGGAAACGCACTCCATATTTTATGAGTGGAATTGGAAAATTAAATGGGAAAGGGCATGGCCATAAAGAGGGTTGAGTATTCAAGTCAATAATTCCACCTATAGCTCAGCCTCTCAATGTGTGTGTGTGTGTGTGTGTGTGTGTGTGTTTTCCATACCACCAAGCAATTCATTGACACCAGTTGGGTGTCCTTCAATTAATTCAATTCAATTCAATTCAATTCAGACACTGTTAACCCAGAGATAGTGTCAGCTCCCATAGGTTAAGGGCTAAGTCCCATGAGACTCTTCATATTCCTTCTCAGGAGGTAAGGAGGGTTTATTCTTAAACAAGAGAATATTTGTGCCATTTTCATTTTATGTTTTATCTTATTGGTATAGCTATTATGCCCTTATTTACTCATTTGTAGCTTTAATCCACTTTTGGGCTCTTTTGGTTGGGACTGAGGGTCAAGAGTGGCTGGATTCAATTAGAGGTTGAGAGGAGAGTCATTGTATGATAAATAATAAAATATAAACATCTAGTAGGGGACCTTCAATAGAAGTAGCAAATGTATTTACACTATTCATAAGGTTAAAAATTAAACTAGCACTATCAAAGCACAGTAATGAACCCACATGCAAAGTAGAGGAACTGTAACTCTCAGGATTACAGCACTCAGGCTGCACACTTAGGTCAGATCAGGAATACATCATCCACCGTCCTGAACTGCAAATCACGGTGGCGACATCGGCCGGTGGTCGGGGGATAATCTTTGCCACAACCATTTGACACCAAACACAGTGTTACTTTCAACCCTTCTTTTTTGAGCTTTCCTCCCAAGCTCTACAACCACCCATCACCAAAACCCAGCACTTTCATATCCCAGGGAGGGATGTAGGGTTTTCCTCGCCAAGACCAGGACAGTCCCAGAAACATAAACCCATGGTGCCTGACATGCTCTCCAGTGAAGACACGTCCATCTCAAGATGAGTTGGGGACCACCATGAGTTTTGATCATAAAACAAGTAAGTATTACAACTTGGAATTAAAAAGGAAAGAAATAAGTGAAGGAAATGAAGAGGTACAACTTTCCAGTTGCAAAACAAATAAGTCTTGGGTATGAAATGCACAGTGTGGGGAATATAGTCAATAACTGGTGACATATCGTAACTTGACTTATTGTGGTGATTAGTTTGGAATGTATAGAAATATCTAATCCTTATGCTGTGCAATAGGAACTAACGTAGTGTTGTAGGTCAGTTATCCTTCAAAAACAAATTCAAAGAGAAAGAGATCAGATTTGTGATTACCAGAGGAGGGGGTCGGGGGAGGGGAAAATCGATGAGGGCGGTCAGAAGGTACAAACTTCCATTTATAAGATAAATAAGCACCGCATGCGTAACGTACACGTGACAAATATAATTAACACTGCTCTATGTGATACATAAAAGTTGTTAGGAGAGTAAATCCTAAGAGTTCTCATCACAAGGAAGAAAAATTTTTTCTATTTCTTTAATTATGTGTCTATATGAGAGGACAGGTGTTCACTAAACTTACTGTGTGGTAATCACTTCGTGATGTATGTAAGTCAAATCATTATGCTGTACACCTTAAACTTATATACTGCTGTATGTCAATTATATCTCAGTAAAGCTGGTAGAAAAAAAAAGACATAAAAAAGGGGGTGGGGTGGGGATAAGTCATGATGGCTGTTGATTCTATTCCACAGGCACAACCTAGAGAGGCAAAAATGCACTAGTAAAAATATGAGTGAAAAATGTCATTGAGTGTCCGGCTGACTATCTTGGAGGATCTCAAACACTCCTCACAAGTAAAGTTGGAGCACCGTAGTCGCCCATAAACATTCATTAATTCTGACCTTGACTCCTTGGAAACTGTGACACTTTGCATCAAGGAACATGGTGAAGGAAATTAACTGTGTAATCAATATCACAACAGGAATAGTGTATTGAACTAGAATTCAAATATTTTTGCCCTTTAGAAGCACTTAGCACATATAGATATGTTAATTCTGGCCCATTCTTAATTATTTTTAAAGAGTGCACTTCCTGGGGAAGTTTGTTTGCTCAGTGAGTGTCTGAAATAAACCATTTCTTTGGAGACATTTCTGGATTCAGACTCTCCATCCATTCACATTATGTTCCCGCAGGCGAGGCTGGTCAGAGGCCTCTCCCCAATGAGCCCCCGAGGTAATGGTGGGGTTCACCCTTATCATGTGTTTATAAAGCCTTGGTGATCTCTGCCCCATGTTGGGGAAATGATACAACTAAATCACCACTGTGTTCCCTCAGAGTCTCACGGACAGGAGGCATTCAGGTGTCCTGTCATTATGGATTCTGAATTTCCTCATCCTCACTCCATTTTTGCATTTTGTGAGAGTGTATGTAAGTCAATACACTTTTCTGTCTCTCCACCACCAATAAATGATGCCTTGGGGATTTTAAATCTGAGGCTTTAAAAAAGAGATTCTTTTTTTTTTTCTTATTATGAATACTTAGTCATACATTAAAATTTCAAAAGGATGGGAATATGAAATAAAGAAAATAATTCACTGCAATTTTCCTTTCCCAAGTGCCATCCATACATTGTAACATTTTTTAAATGAACTTTTTATTTTAGAATAATTTTAGACTTACAGAAATGTAGCAAAGATGGTACTGAAAGTTCCTGTGTACCCTTCACCCAGTTTCCCCTGACGTTAACAACTTACATAACTCTGTTACACTTGTTATAACTAGGAAATTAACATCAGTGTATTATACCATTTAAAAATATTTACTTCAAGCTTTATTTCCTTTTTATTTTCAAAGTTGACATTTACTCTATTTGCAATTTTATTCTTTCTTTTTAACACTCTGCCATAATAATTTCTCATGTCATCAAAATACTCCATACAAACATTAAACATCTTAAATATTCCATCTTATTAGTGTTTCATAATTTACTTAATATTTTCCTATTTTGCACAAGTTTGTTTCCAGTTTTTTAGCATAAATAACTCTTATGCATTATTCAAAGTTCACACTATTCCTTTATTACACACTCCTAGAATTAGAACTACAGGGTCAAAGTATCTAAACCTTCTTAGAACTCTTGAAGTACATTATCAAATTCCTTTTTAGTGGAGTTATACTTTTCAGTTTATTCCCCTTTTTTTTTAACCAGGATAAATATTTTTTCTTTTATTTTCAATGAATGTAAATAAACTGTTCAGTTTACTCCTTTTTACTACAATGTTCACGAGCACTCATCGCTGGTATGAATCCTGTGGGTGTCTTGTGTCTTTTCACTCTTATTGGTGAAAGAAAAAACACACTTGCTTTATAGTTTTAATTATATTTACTCTTTTGAGACAATATTTTTTATATACATTTGCCCTTTCTAGTTCAGATTTTGTGATTTGTCTTTTTTTTGCTCATTTATATATTAGGATCATTATAATTTTTAATTGATTGGAATGCTCTTTTTATACACCCCTTTCTCAGCTATTACAGATATTCCCCCCATATGTTATAATTTAACTTTGTGTTAAATTTCCAAACTTAGTTGTTTCCTAACTTAGAGAATTTATTAAATTTCATGTAACCAAATAGATCAATCTTTTTTCCCTGTGATGTCTTTCTTTTGTTTTAATGCCAAGAATTCTCTTACTTTGAAAAGTGGGTTTTAGGTCTTAACTTACTTGAATTTGACTTTTAAATTTTTCTCTACTTTCAGAAAAAGCCCAAGTGTATGTTGATTCTTGTTCCTTTGTTGGAAAGTGTTGCACTAGCTTTTTTGAGGGTTGCTGATGCAGCTTCTAACTAAAGGCTCAAAGAGGCTGATGCCCTGCAGGCTGGAGCTAAGCCAGAGATGGGGTCTTCTAACAGCTCAGTTAGACACGCTTGCTCTTGGGCAGCCCTTGTCTCCTTCACTGTGGGGACCATGGGTCTCCGGATTCTGAGAGCAGCCTTTCTCCTGCCGGCCAGTGAGGCTCTGTCTTCTCCCTTTACGTGAGAAGATTTGCACTCAAAGTACAAATGCCCATTGCTCAGCACAGTCAAGCCCAGGATTGGGCACCTATATTACATTCATGTGGAGTGTTCACCCAGATTTCAGAAATAGACACTAGATGGAAATAAAGAGGTGTTGGTTTGGGGTTTGTTAGGACTTCAGCTCAGAAAACTTGGATTCAAGAACATTTTGTAGCTGGACTACAAAATTGAGGAAGCTTCTGAAGGCAAAAACTGCAAGATCACAGATAGTTCCATAAGTTGTTTGTCGATAATTGTACTTGGAGCTGGCAAGAAGCAGGGGGGTCTGTTAAGAAAGGATTCGTTGGGATCTCAAATGGTTGCAGAGTTACAACTCAAACCATAAAGTTGCAGCTGGCAGATGTTGTTCCAAATATGCCTGGTATTTGTTTGATAGAGTTTAATACATTTTGATACATTTCAGAGAAAATTTAAGTTCACACAGTGCAGGGAAGTATCTGAGACCAGATCCTCCATGGCTGCCTGACTCCACTTTAGTATGCCTGGGCTATGTCTACTCCCTTATAATTTCAATTTGTCATCAGGAGCAAGTGTTTTCTGAGCACCACCTATGTGCCAACCTGGTCTGTCTGCTACTACTTGGCACACATTGGTAGAGCCTATGGGTGGGTGAAAAAAAACCAGCAGTATTTATCAAATGAATGAATGAAGGAGTGAGTCTTCTTAAGTCACATTTACACTTCTTCCCTACCAGCTCCAACACACCTGAAACTGATCTCTCCCAAGCCAGCGATGATGATCGGTGCCTGTGTGTGATGCTCTGTCCATATTCGTGACTGGTTTGGCTGCTTGAATTAAACCTACTGATCAAAATTGTTCACACATTATTTGGAGAGAATCAGAAACAACCTGTGCTTGAGTACGTGCCATGTTGTAATTCCTGGTGTATTTGTAACACTCATGGAAGGAAGTAGTAGAAATTTACCTTAGAAATGCTGCTTTCCTTTGTCTGACTTTATCCTACCTTAAAATAAATCCATTTTCCCTAAAAGTTGCATTTCCTCAGTCTTCTCCTCTTCTCTCATCTTGGTATTTCTATCTAGCACCAGTGCCTCTTTTTTGGAGTTTAGGAAAGGACCCTCTGACAACAGGGAGTAATGAAACAAATGACACAGTAAGTTGTTTTCAGTTGGAAACCACGTTGACTTGGAAGTGTTTTGCAATACTGGAGACACGAAGCTGTGATTAGTGTGTGTGCTAAATGCTCACGGACTGTGCACACCTTGACAATAAACACGACTCCACGCTGTCTGGAAGGCAGAGTGCTAGCTCACGAGCAGCTGGCACTTGAAGGGTGTCCTCTCCTGGTAGATACATTGAAAAAAGTGTGGATGAAATTCTCCACCACTCTCCCTGTTTCTCAAACTGACCACAGTGTATTTGTGTCTTGCATGCATTAGTCTGATTTACTTCCTAAGAGATTTTTAAAAAGTAATTTTCATCTATATTTATTCTCTTCTTCACCTTAAGCAGTAAAGACTAATTCCCCCTCATTCCACATCTCCAGTGACCCAGAGTTTAGCAAAGGGATCCCACAGGCCTGAGGGTGAATTGCATTGTGAAAATAACAAAATTGGTAAACACAGAAGGGAGAACACCTGTTCTTGTTAAGCCTCCATGCTACAAAGAAAGAATCAGTGTGGGAAATTGGCATGTGTGGAGAATATCCATAGAACCCGACGTGGCTGAAATGTTTGGGTGTTCAGTTGTGAATGTGGAACCTACGGGAGAAAAATTCTTCATCAGCTTGTAGCCCAGACTGACTTTGAGGAAGGAAAGAGCATGGAGCTACCTAGGGGCCATCCAAGATGAAAGGATGTGCTCCACTTTCCCCAAGAGACACTGCTGCAGAAACTCAGAGATTGTGATGCTTATCTCTCTATGGTTTATATTGGCAGGAGCTATGAACTGAATACTTGCTTCTCTCTCTCCCCAAATTTGTATGTTGAAGCCCTAAACCCCCAATGCAATGATATTCTTTAGGAGGTAGTTAGTGTTAGATTAAGTCATCAGGGTGGGACCCTCATGAAGTGATTAGTGCCCTAAAAAAAGGGAAATAGACAGGAGTTCTCTCTCCCCCCACTTTTTTTTAAGTATAGTTGATTTATAATGTTGTGTTAATTTCTGCTATACAGCCAAGTGTTTCAGTTATATGTATATATACACATTCTTTTTATTATATTCTTTTCCTTTATGGTTTATCATCACATATTGAATATAGTTCCCTGTGCTATACAGTAGGACCTTGTTGTTTATCCATTCTATATATAATAGATTACATCTGCTAACCCAACCTCCCACTCCATCCCTTCCCTAACCTCTCTCCCTTGGCAGCCACAAGTCTGCTCTCTATGTCTGGAAGTCTGTTTCTGTTTCATACATAGGTTCATTTGTGTCATAGTTTAGATTCCACATGTAAGTGATTTCGTATGGTATTTGTCTCTCTCCCCTCTTTGTGAGGACTCCATGAGAAAGTGACTGTCTATGAACAAGGAAGTGGACTCTTTCACCAAACACCAGATCTGCCTTTATCTGGGACTTCCCAGCCTCTAGAAATGTGAGAAAAAACAGTTTGTTATTAAAGCCACCAGTCTATGATATTTTCTTATAGCTGCTCAGGACAGCAGATATTTTTGTGTCCACTTAGATATTTTGCCCCAAGTTTTCATACCTTGCTTCAGGCGAGTGGTGGTCCTTTACTAACAGCCAGTCTCCCATTAACGAGGTTAGCAGAGAAGCCATCAGAGTAAACCTACTACCCCAATTAAACATTCCCTTTCCAAGATGAGTGAATGATGCCTCTCTACTAGAATGTAAAGTGTGGTACTTTGTGGTCATGTTAATAGTGATCTTTTCTTTCTTCTCCCTGGTATCTGTGCAGCAGTTTTGGTAGGGAAGGGAGCCCAGGGCTCAATCCTTGGGGAACTTGTCCTAAAGTACAGTCTGTCTCTCTTCCTTGCAGGTTGAGAGGTTTCTATTTAAAAACTTATGTCAAGCTCCACTAATCCAGTAGTGAAGCGTACAAGGCAAAGCATGAAACAAAAGTAAAACTCACTGAAAATGCACCTCGTGATAAGATGGAAGGGCTGGAGCTTATTTTTCAGTTAGTTAATGTACCTGTAAATAAATACCACTCACTGCTGGAATAAGACAGGGTTCAGGATTGACTTTTTTCATATTTCTCAATCTAATTACTTTAAGTGTGGTGAATTCTGACTCACATAAAGACCTCGGAGGAGGCAGGAGGGCTTTGTTATGGCAAGGACCCTCCATTGTTTTTAATTCATTCCAAGTTTCCATGTTGAAAATCAATGACCTATCAGCTGACATTTGGTTAAAATAACAGAACTGGGAGCAATGTGACTTTGGAGAGGGTGTAATACCCAATCACCAGAGTCATAAACTTTTATAATTTCTGGGAAGTTCACCAACATGACAGTATATTATACCTGCTTGTCTCCCACATAGGTTTCTTGATAACCCAATAAACTCAGAATTAGAAATACTATAGATTACAATATATTTATCATATTCACATAATATAACATAGTACATTCTTGGGGGAAGCAGGGGCTTCCTGTCCAGTTCCATCACAGAAATTCCTTCTAGATGAAGAGAAAAATCTATTTATTTCAGAAACAGGTTTGGACATTTCAGGTGAATATTATTTAAGTGTTACACAGATTTCACCAAAAGAAAGATCATACTGTGTTACTCAAGTTCATAGGGCACTAATTATTTGTCATAATATCCCGGTTGATAATGCTATATCATCATTATTTTACAAAAAGTAAACTTTTATGAAAACGACTCTAACCTATTACTTGATTGAATAGCCAAAACAAAAACAAGCACAGACCAGCAGGCTGCCAGGCTGGGGAACATGGCTTCAGCAGAAAGCTGCTTTTGACCTGTGACATTTCAACTCATAATTTAACTATCAAAAATATTTCCAATGAACTTTAAGATTTTCTCAGGACTGGAATGAACAAAGGAAAAAAGGTAAAATGTGCTCAAATTTTTTTTTTTTTTTTTTTTTGCGGTACGCGGGCCCCCCACTGCCATGGCCTCTCCCGTTGCGGAGCACAGGCTCCGGACGTGCAGGCCCAGCAGCCATGGCTCACAAGCCCAGCCGCTCCGCGGCATGCGGGAACCCCCCGGACCGGGGCACGAACCCGCATCCTCGCATCGGCAGGCGGACCCCCAACCACTGCGCCACCAGGGAAGCCCTGCTCAAAATTTTTAAGCTTTCTGAATTATTAGTTCTTCAGTGGTAGTCAGTCCTTTTCTTTTGATTATTTTCTCTTGTTTTGGAAATCAGCAAGCCCACAGAAATCGACTTTGCTCACCATGGGATCATCCACTCAGGACCAGGGTTACTGAGCTCACAAAGGGCCTCCTGGATGTTTGGATAAGCAGATGGTTAAACCATAAATGCACGTGTGGACTCACAGGGTTCTCTGAAGCGGCATTTTTCTTTTCACTTGCTTACTTATATATGTTTCCTTTTAAGGGTGTCAAAGGAGGCTGAAATGTAGGGGCCTCTTGTGGGACTTTGAATGCTTTTTGGAATATTTGATGATTCTTCAAATAATGATATAATAAGGTGGTACTCAGTCACAGGCAGCCATTTTAAAAGAAATTATACTTTTTTGTTGTTTTATTATTAGTGGACTTTCCAAATTTCTAGAAGCTTATTCATAAAAGTAAGTTCCTCATAAGAACACGAGTCTGAAATTGAAGTAAGCACAATTTTAAAAGGAAGAATAGTAGCAGAGAAAACCACGTGGATAGATGTCTATACATTATATAGAATGAGGCAATGTCTATACGTTATATAGAATGAGGCCATATATATAGGGTTGTATTCCTTGTCAGCCTACATTTTATGAGATATTGAGTATTTCTAGGCTGAAACAAAGTCACAGGAGTATTGAAACAAATAAAAAGCCTGCTATATGTCAGAAAGAAAATTGAATTCAATTTTTAAAATTAAAAATTATTAAATCAACTATACTTCAATAAAAAAATAAATTCCAAAAAAATATTGAGAGCAAATATCATCACAGAATTTCTTGCTTTTCAATCATCAAATTGGTCAAAAAAATGAGAAAATGTGTTTTATATCATTAGATGTATTTATTTTGTTTATTTATTTATTTTTTGACACACCGTGTGGCTTGTGGGATCTTAGTTCCCCAACCAGGGATTGAACCTGGGCCCTCGGCACTGAAAGCACAGAGTCCTAACCACTGAACACCCAGGAAATTCCCTATCATTAGATGTATTTAAATGAAACCTCTTTGCTCCACGTGCGGGATTTATGCTTTAGTTGAAAAGTGAAGCTACTATTTTCCAAGTTTTCCTTCAGTTCTGGCATTCTGTGATCTGCTGTTGGTCTAATTCCAAGACTTACACATGTAGGCAGAAGTCTGAGAAAACTCCCAGATTCCATGTTAACCCCTGGAAACTGTGAGCATGATGGGATAGCAGCCCTATGACCATGCCGTTGTGTGGTACAGTTATCCTTAAAATAGAGAGGTTATCAGGGTGGTCCTAATCTAATCACATGAGCCCTTAAAAGCAGAGAACTTCCTCTAACTGGTTGCCGAAGACAGAGACAAAAGGAAAAGTCAGCGATTCAAAGCTCTAGAAGGATTTGACGCACGATCCCTGGCCTTGCACATGAAGGAAGCTCCATGAGAAGGAATGTTAGTGACTCTAGGAGCAGATTATGATTTCCATGTGACAACCAGCAAGGTATTGGGGAACTCGGACCTACAACTGCAACAATCTGAATAAGCCTGGAAGACTACTGCTTCCCCAGAATCTCCCTGGAAGTGCCCACCCATCAAAACCTTGATTTCAGCTCATGACCTAGGAGGTAGAGTTCAGTCAAGCCCTCCTGAAACTCTGACATACAAAACTGAGAGAACAAATAAATGTTGTTTTAGCCACTAAGTTTGTGGTACTTGGCGATAGAAAATGAATACAGTAGACCTATGATATTTATTCAATTCCTAAGTGAATTAATGCCGTTTGAGTGAATTGTCAATTCCCAAACATGGGCTATTTATGCATCTTGTATATTATCTCATATAGTATTTAGGCAGTTTGTGTTTTTGCTTTTCTTTTATCTGATGAAAGCAAGTTCATACATATATATATTTTTAAAAAATAAAACACAGTAATCATGTTAACTGGATTTTTTTCTCTAACTTGTTATGATTTTGGGGTATATTATGTTCATTATTCACAGAACAAAACCAGAACTAAGGCACTGCACAATCGTATTTGGTGTAGTTCATTCTCCCTAAAACTGCAAAAGACCATTATTTCTTCAGAAAGTTCAGGCATATTCAAACATAGTGAAATAATATTTCACATCACAATATCATTTCATTTTGGACATTTTGGGTTGAAATGGCTTCTCCAGTTTTTCATGCCTTTAGTTCCCTGCCTCTTGATTTGCTCATGCTGGATGATGTAAAGTGTTTCTGTTGTGCATACCACATTCTTCTAAAAGGAAAAATCAAACCTATTTTAAGGTTTATCTCACGTTAAAAAATTTAGTTTTACAATGTTCTTGCAAATTTCCAGCTCAGGTTGTGCTTTAAAGGTAAACTTAAAAAAAAAAAAAAAAGAAAAGGTAAGTTTTCAGGACCATCAAAGAGTTATTACTGAATGACAAAGACATGACTATTCTGAATGGAGGATTTAAAGCAATCCTCAGGGCCTTTGATGCAGATTAAAAGCAAGATCACAGATGTGCTGAGCAGGGAATCTACCTTATTTCACTGTGATAGAAGAGATGTGAATGAGATATTTTGATAGACTACAAATACTGTATGATTTTAGGAGTGATCCATGATATCATTTGTGTTCATCTCTTCTTTCATTGATTCATTTAGTGCATTTAATGAGTGTCTCCCATATGCCTAACCCATGTTATTTGCTGTGGAGATGAGAGGTGATAACAAAGTAAACCGGGGTATCAGGAACAGATGGTGTGCTGAGGACTCAAGCTGAGCTCTCCATAGAGTCCTGAGGGCCCCTGGAAGACGTGGTCACTTACTCTGACTGAAGGGGCTGGAAAAAGCATCTCAGGTAAGATGAGATGCTTAGTCGTGAAGATGCAGTGGGAGAGCCCAGGTGGTAAGGAGGGGCATTTCAGGGAAAAGGACATAAAGAAATCAATCAAGTGAGCAAGCAAAACAACACAGGGAAACTAGTGTGTCCGCAGAACAGTTTAAAGCTAAGCATAGGATTTATGGGAACAATTATAGACACAGGGGCCAGAGAGAGAGGTGGGGCCAGATTCTATAAACTTCTGATGACATTTTAAGAAATATGGACAAGAAAGCATCACTGAAAGATCTGAAGCAGATAAGATCCACATAGTACAGCTATATTCCCAGCATTATTGGAAGCCATGGTTCTTCCTGCCCCATAATGCATGAAGAAAATGGGATAGTCATTAAGAATGAAGATGTAATGTTCAGAGTCAATAAAGAGTTTCTGGATGGAAGGAAAAGTGTAGGGGCCTGTCTCCAGGGACATTCTACCTCCCTGTCTCCCTTTCTTTTCATTGGATAATCAGTATCCTTATTTTCCTCTTGTACCGATTCTCCTGGAAACAGTCAGCAAAACAAATTCAAGCCAGGGCTTACAAGCACATGAGAGGGCCTCATCCATCCACCCATGGACGTTGGGTTTCTTCTCCTGCCACACTTGTGTGTCCAAGCCTCACTGATAATACCTACTTTGTATGAAGACAGGTACAGAGATGTCAGCTGTGACCTCCTCCTTCATGGGCCACCTCTAGCAACCTGACAAAAATAACAGGAACACAATGTTATTTAGCTCAAAATCTTTTTTTTTTAAATTTGTTGCTGTTGTTTTTTTCCTTTTCAATTATTTTTTATTGGAGTATAGTTGATTTACAAGGTTATGCTAGTTTCAGGTGTAGAGCAAGGTGAATCAGTTATACATAAACATATATCCACTCTTTTTTGGATCCTTTTCCCATATAGGTCACTACAGAGTATTGAGTAGAGTTCGCAGTGCTATACCATAGGTTCTTATTAGTTATCTATTTTATATAAACTAGTGTGTGTATGTCAGTCCCAATCTCCCAGTTTATCTCTCCCCCCTCAAATTCTTTCTGCTCCATGAACACTCTCTCCTAACTCCAGGGGCATCTGTTTCTGTTTTAAACTTCTGTAGTATTTTCTGGCATTTCTGCTTTTCTGTAAACAACATTATTTTGTATTTTATAGCACAATAGTTTCTTAGCTCCAGGGTAGTAATAACCATATTTTATACTCTGTTTCCCTAATTTTTCTCTATTACTATTGAGTGGCAAGCACTTATAAGAAAAGAATGTGTTGGGTTAGAAGTAGAAAAATGTATCAGGGTGGGTTAGTAGAAAAAGAAAGCATAATTCAATGAATTCAAGGGACACACGCAGGTTAAGTGTGAAAGTCTCAGGAGGATCTGGGGAGGTCAGCTGTTGCTGACATTTAGAACATGCTGCTGGGTCACATTTCTGATGTGGTCACAAAAACAAAAAATTTTGTCCGTCTGCAGTGTCCTGTTCCTTATAATTCTGATTTTCTAAAAGATCCTCCTGACCTGCACATGTTTTTGGTTGTGCTGATTTCTCATGATCTATAATCACCAAGTCATCTGGATAGCTTTTGTTCCTAAGCAATGCTTCCCACTCAAAAATTGTTGAGGAGACAATGGAACCAATTAACTCACTTCAAATATGTTTAAAATAATCAGCAATTTTATACAGCAAATTAGGTATGACAGTTTTTCAAAGTAATAATTTATGATTGAACTGTACCACTTTTAATTTCATTGGTAAAATCTATTATTCCAGGTTTTGTTCTTTTAAAAGTAGGTTGTAGGTTTAAACTTTCTGAAAGTGAGAAACTCTTGAAAAGAGGTCATTTGCTTTCTTCAAAGCAGTCAGTCCTTGGTAGTATATTTGGGACAGGGATGGAAAATTTCTTTCATCCCTTTTATAAGATCTGATCGATTCATTGTGGCTACTTAAAGCCTCAACTCAGAGGAGAAAAATGCAATGATTGATTAGTCATGTCTGCCAGGAGGACAGGTGAAAAGAATGTTAGCACTTAAATAAGAACATTCCACACTGAGTCTTTTCTACCAGTATCTGAAAATGTGGCTGAAATCTGTTTATGTTATGACCATCATGGTTTATGGATTTAGAAGAATATCCTAGTATATAGTGGGAAAAAAAAAGAAAAGAAGTGACATGAATTCAAATCTTAACTTTTTTATACTATCTCTGGATAATGGAAAATCTATCTAAACTCTTCAAGTGACAATTCAATTTCATCAGGTACAAAATGAAAATAATGATTTACAGCTAATGAAGAGGTCTTTAGGATTAAATGATGGAGTATACATTTGGCTAGGTATGAAAATGGCAATAGCCACCAACATGTATTGACTGATCATTATGTACCAGAAATTGTTCTAGATGTTTTCCTGTATCCAGCCATGTGTTATATACACTCAAAATATTTAATTGTCTTAAATAGTTTTCTAAAACATGAGAGACATAAAAAGTTTAGAGGAGCTTCTTCAAAAATAAAAATATAGAAGCTCTTTTATATCATTATGTGGAATGTAGTCCTTATATTCAAAACAACAGAGACTCCCTGAGAGCTTTTAATCAAGGTTACACATTTTTTAGACAGTTTAGAGGAAATTCCAGTAAAAATCATTCAATAGATTACCACATAAATGCAACTCCTCTGCTCCCAATATGCCACTAATGGATAAAATACATGAGAGAAAAGCAAAGAGACATAAGCTCTTAAACAAAATCCACAATACCATGGGGAAAAGCAGTGAGTGCGCCTAAAGTCATGGAGCTAATGCCTGCCAGGTTTTGATCGTCAGGTCAACTCATGCAGGGAACAGCAGGAATGGTTTTTACAAGACAGGGATCAGCACTTGAAAACAGAGCCTGGGGTGGGAATTTTCATTCCTGGAACAAGAAGAAAAGGACAAGTTACTGATGCCATCTGAGCCCTACTGCTTATATGGAACAACAAATGTGAGCAGCAGGGGGTCAAAGTCCAGACTCCTGACCAGGATCTGAACCAAGCCAATGCTGGTCTGTGGTGTCCTCAACATCCCCAGGGTGCAGGAGCTCTGAACCACTATAGAACCTGGTTCTGGACTGAGAGGGCTGGGAGCCTGGGGGCAACAACCCCAAAACCAGCAATACACACACACACACACCACATACAGTCTACATGCACACACACACACACACACACACCACAAACCATAGCATACACCACACATACAGAGATCACAGATTGAAGATCCCCCTGCTCAAATGAGCTTACAAATTAAATTACTAAACTTATAACGAAGTCTAATGCAAATTAAAAAATATGAAACATAGGAGGAAGATGTGGAATAAGAATAGGCTAACATAACAAGTACCAGTTAGAGAGATAAGTTTAAAATGTACAGTATTTGTAATAAAAACAATAATCAAAATAAACTCAATATTCAACACAATAAAGAAGATAATCTGGAAGAACTAAATTGAGAGATAAAACTATTAGCATAGGAAGATGTGTTAAAAGATATAAAAAGAGCTTGAGAAATTCAAATATATAAATAGAAAGAGTTATAGAAGAAGAAATTGGAAAGAGTGACAGAGAAGTTACATTCAAAAAGATAATTGCTAATAATTTTAAAGAATTAAAAAAAATGTCTTGAAATCTATAGTAAACTTTAAGCTCATGTGATAAAATTCAACTTTCAGGTATAATGAAATCTCTTTGCAGACTGGAAATAGAAGGACATTTCCTAAACTTGATAGACGAACTTTTAAAAGTAAAAATAAAGAAAATCCATGGCAAACATTGTGTTTAATGGTAACATATTAAAATTTTTCATGTAAAATTTGGAATGAAACAAAAATGACTACTATTTCCACTTCTACTCAGAATTGTGCAAATGATGTCATTGTTTAGAGCTAATTCAAAGAATCTATAGAAAACTTATTAGAATTACTAAGGGACTTTCACAAGGCTGTTCAACAATCAGTAACCAAAAATCAATTGAAATTCTATATACTATTAAGCTAAATTCTTTATCTTCTTGTGGGAGATTTTAGTAATGACTCCCCATGTGATATGTCATGAACATTTGAGACTGTTGAGTAAAGTGCTTTTATCAGTTTGTTTGTAATAGTCTGATCCTAAACACAATGACCTGCAATTCCAGTTTTGATGACCTTCTATTCTGGAAGTATGATAAAATTAAAACAGGATAAAACACAAGGAAGTAACAATTAGACATATAATAGTGAAATTATAGGCATACCTGATTTTATTGCTCTTTGCTTTATTGTGCTTTTGCAACTATTGTTTTTTTTTTTTTAACAACTTGAAGGTTTGTGGCAACCCTGTGTCAAGCAAGTCTATTGGTACTATTTTTCTTCCTTTCTTTTTTTTTAACATCTTTATTGGAGTATAATTGCTTTACAATGATGTGTTAGTTTCTGCTTTATAACAAAGTGAATCAGTTATACATATACATATGTTCCCATATCTCTTCCCTCTTGCATCTCCCTCCCTCCCACCCTCCCTATCCCCCCCCCTCTAGGTGGTCACAAAACACCGAGCTGATCTCCCTGTGTTATGCGGCTGCTTCCCACCACCTATCTATTTTACATTTGGTAGTGTATATATGTCCATGTTTTTCTAACAGCATTTCTCACTTCATGTCTCTATGTTACGTTTTGGTAATTCTTGCAGTATTTCAAACTCTTTCACTATTATTGTATTTGTTATTGTTGTCTGTGATCAGTGATCTTTGATGTTACTATTTTAATTGTTTTGACATTTTTTAGCAATAAAAATGTTTTAAATGAAAAGTTTTAAATGAAAGTATGTATATATATATTTAGACATAATGCCATTGCACACTTAATAGACTATACTATAGTATAAACATAACTTTTATATGCCCTGGGAAACCAAAAAATTTGTGTTACTCACTTTACTGTGATACTCACCATCTTTAGGTGGTCTGGAACGAACCCACAATATCTCCGAGGCATGCTTCAGAGAACAATAAAGGTAAAACACACATCTTAAAAGTATCCATAAAGAAAACACAAATTAAGCAAAAAGAAAATAAATTGATGATGGTTACCTTATAAGCCAGGGGTCCCCAATCCCTGGGCTGGGGACTGGTAACGGTCCACGGCCTGCTAGGAACAGGGCTGCAGAGCAGGTGGTGAGCGGCTGGCAAGTGAGCGAAGCTTCATCTGCTGCTCCTCATTGCTCCCCATAGCTCTCACTACTGCTTGAACCATCCCCCCCAGCAACAGTGGAGGCCAGAATGCAACAGAGAATATTGAAAACCCAGAAATGTAACCACAGCAAATATTTTAGTGGAAAAAATTGATTTTAGAGCCAATAAGCCATCATTAAAGTTACTTCTAAAGGAAGTATTAGAAGAAGAAGAAGAAGAAGAAGAAGGAGGAGGAGGAGGAGGAGGAGAGGAAGGAGAAAAAAGAAAGATTCCTAAAGGAAGAGATGATATACAAAACATAATTCTGGAAAATAAATCAGTATAGGTAAGGAAATCCAAAGGAATAATGACTATTTAGAAAAATGGAAGGTTTAGGTTTAAAAAGAAAGAACTAAAATTTTCAGCTTTTATAAATATGTAAAAGGAAGAGGGTTTATGTTCAGCATTTTATAATTTTTAAGGAGAGTGCAGAAATATTGTTAAACTTTGGATTTTAAGTATGTATTTTTAAATATGAGTGTTAAAATCCTCTAGTAATCAATAATAGAACAAAACTAGAGGACATAGCTTTCAATGTAATAGAAGAGAAAACAGAATTTAACACAGCAATTCATTCAATAAGAATGTAGAAAAAGAAAGGAAATAATATAGAAAAATTATAAGGAAGAAAGTCCAAAATATTCTGCTCAAGGAAGGCCAAAGGATGTTTGTTAGTAATTTCTAGGCATCTCAAATGTCACAGGTCATCACAGCAAGAGCCTGGAAACCATTGTGAAGTGATTTCTTCTCACACTTTCACCATAGCAGCCAGAAAATATAAGGCAACTGAAATATTCCAACAAGAGCCTTGAGTATGGGGTGTCTACGTATTCCCTGGAACGGGAAAATTGGGGACTATACACTCTGTGATCTCACAGCCAGCAGCCCCATGAAACGGCCTGTATCCACCCCACAAATGCTAATACTACCTCTACTGTTGATGTTTAGTATTTGATCTTGGGGTGATTTGGTTAGGTTTCCACTTGTGATGGTTTTCTTTATGAAATGCTCCTCTTTATCTCATGACTGGTTTTTACCTTGACTATACTCTTGCCTTGTATTATTATTATTTTCAATGGTTTATTTCTATTTTGTCTGTTTTCTATTTGTCACCATTTAGCTCCATCTGGTATAACTTTTCCCATACTTTTATCTTTGACCTCCTCCAATTCACATAGTTTTTAGATAGTTTTATGCAGGTATAGTTAGGTTTTGCTTTATGATCTCTTTGGGGAAATTTTTCTCTTGACGCAAATTTATCCCATTTTATTTACTTGACAGATGTATTAGTTTTATTCCTGTTATCTGTTTGACGGCTTCTGTTTAAAGTCTTCTGTTGTTTTTTTATATATTTCTATATTTTTCTTCTTTGTTTTTATAATTCATTCTAATAATTTTAAGGTTTAGTGAACATATTTTTGGCTATACTGGGGTTAACTTTTATAAGGTTTAAGTATATACATTTTAAGTATATATGGTAGATATAGACATAAAACTGTATTTCCTGATTTCCTGATTTCTGCCCTTTGTGTCAGACAAAAAAGCATTAATAACATGGTCTTGAATTGGGAAGTATAGAAAGTTAACAGATTGTGAAAAAGAAATTGTCTTTGATGTAGATAGACCTCTCTGGCAGAGCCAATGACAGGTGGCCCTCTTTGTGCAGGTATATTCTGTGCCAGTGTAATAAATTTTTATGGTTACGTTTTGAAACATGCACTATTTTACTTGACTTTCTTTTTTTTTTCTTGTCATCTTTTTTTTGTTTTTACATCTTTATTGGGGTATAATTGCTTTACAATGGTGTGTTAGTTTCTGCTTTATAACAAAGTGAATCAGTTATACATATACATATGTTCCCATATCTCTTCCCTCTTGCATCTCCCTCCCTCCCACCCTCCCTATCCCATCCCTCCAGGCGGTCACAAAGTACCGAGCTGATCTCCCTGTGCTATGCGGCTGCTTCCCACTAGTTATCTACCTTACGTTTGGTAGTATATATATGTCCATGCCTTTCTCTCACTTTGTCACAGCTTACCCTTCCTGCTCCCCATATCCTCAAGTCCATTCTCTAGTAGGTCTGTGTCTTTATTCCTGTCTTGCCCCTAGGTTCTTCATGACATTTTTTTTCTTAAATTCCATATATATGTGTTAGCATACGGTATTTTTCTTGATCATTTTAATTTCTATATCATACACTTGAAATTAGACAAGTTAATCTTTTTTAATTAATAGAGGCTTTTAAAATGCTCAATAAAGACCTGCTAACTTAAAGGAAAACAACTTGTACAAACAAAAAACAATTTATTATAGTTGTATAGTAAAAAATTACTCTCTGATTCTATGTTAGAAAATTGAAAAGGCTTATTTGACTTTAGAAACCACTAGAATAGTATTTAAGGCATCAGCAATTATGAACAAAATACCATAAATATGAAAGTACCAGAGAACACACTTACAAAAAAATAGTATAACAAGCAGCTTTGGAGATAAGGTAGGAAGGGTATTAAAATGACAACTTATCAAACATGTTTAGCTATTGGCCATGAGAAGCTGAAATTAGTTTTAAATTCATATGTAAATATGTAACCAGGTATAAATTTTAATATATGACACTTGATAATTTAGATTCAACCGACTACGTATTTTCAGAAGATCTTTGTTATGAATGAAACACTGTGATCAAGAGGATACAAAATATTTAGATGATGAAGAGCCATTTAATGTACCCAAGAAATTGGGTGCAAATCAAACATAGAGAGGGAATGTTCTTGAATTTTGAAAGAGTATTATTTCCAAATTTTGTGAGAAAGCAGTTTGTTTTCTTACTTTCAGTTGTGTTACACATTCTACAGTGTGCATAATAATCTATGCACATTAAGTTCATAGTTTTCTATAATGCAGAAAAAACCTGTTTGGTATTCCTTATAATTTAACTGAGAGGATAAATCTACAAAATGGTGATGTGCTCTCCTACTGCTATTTAGTTATTGTGAGATATTACACTTTAAATGCATTGGTTGTTGATGGAAGTGGTGGAAAATTGTGGCTAGTGAAGAAGAGGTGCTTGAACAGGCCTTTGGATCAAAAGACCCATCAAACAGGTCCTGCATTTACTTATGATTCTCCAGCTCAGTGCAAGGAGACTTTCACTTGGCTGTGAGCTTCTCTGCCCTGTGAGTTTGGTTTCCACTCCACACACTTTGCCATGAGCATAAAGCTAAATACAGCCTGATTCTTTCAGCTTAAATTCCTCAAAGAATTTGTAGGAGAGGCAAAGCACGCACAAAAGTAACTAATAGTAGATGGAATGTTCTATGAATCACAAGAAAGGTATTAATATGATGTCAAGTGGCCCCCCAAAGATTTTTGCATCCTGATACATGCAACCTACGTCACCTTACATGGCAAAGGGGTTTTACAGCTGTGATTAAGTTAAGGATTTTCAGAGGAGAAAATTATCCTGGATTATTTGGGCTGGCTCAGTGTAATCATAAGAGTCCCTAAATGTGAAAGAGAGAGGAAGGAGAGTCAGTTATCAGAGTGAGAGAGAGATTTGAAGATGCTATGCTGGTGACTTGATGCTGAAGACGAAGGAACGAGCCACAAGGCAAGGAATAGAAGCACCTTCAGGAGTTGTACTAAGCAAGGAAACAGATTTTCCTCCAGAGCCTCCAGAAGGAACTCAGGCCTGCCAACATCTTGATTTTAGTTTAATAAGACTCATTTTGGACTTCTGATCTCCAGAACCAAGTAGAATAAATTTGTGTTATTTTAACACACTTTTTGTGATAATTTGTTACAGCAGCAAATACAAAATGAACACACCAAGGAAGAGCAAAGAAGGTGTCACATTTGCAGCTGGAGCAATAGAGGAAATCTAACTGGAGGAAGAAGTGTTTGGTGTTGACTTTGGATAGGATTGTAACAGGCAGCGAAGGGGATTCAAGGGGGTGAGAATGCCATGACCAGTGGGCAGAGCAGGTACCACGAGGAACGTGTGGAGGTTCCTGTGAATGATCCTGTTTGGTCCACGTAGGGATGTGGGAAGAGGAAGGAGGGAGGACGTGCTGGGCGGGGATCACAGGACCTGAAATTTGGAGAGTGGCCTCCAGATTTGGGGGAGCCCCAGAAGATTTTGAGCTCAAGAGTGACCCAACACAGCTGTGTTTTCGGAAAGCTCATCTGCCAGCAATGTCTAGGAAGCTTTGAGCAGTGAGAGGATGGGAAGGGGAAGCACAGTTATGAGGAGAAAAAGAATGAGGAAAGGACCGTGGGATTTGAAAGGCTGGAAGGGTGCCCAAGTAGGAGGCCTGATAAAGTGTAATTGATTTATTTATTCCTTACAGAAAAATACTTATGAAGTATTTTCGGATGCCGGGCACCTAGCAGAAGTCGACAAATTAGAGCATAGTGGGGAGAATGATACCAGTCATATATCCCTCACATCCATGTAAAATCAACAATGAGAGATTCCAGGAAGGAGGGTCTTGTGCTGAGCATAACAGTGGTGGCAAGGCTGGCTGACCCTGGCTAAGGTCTTAAGTAGTTGGGGGATGATTGAAAAAACTACAATCAAGACCCAGATGATGTCTCTTTGAAGAGTTTGGATTTATCAGTATTAAATGTCTTTGATAACTCCTCTATGCTCCCATCCCTTCTTTCTAGAGACGGGGGGTTGCATTTTGCAGCTCTGCTACTCCAGAGCGGAAATGGAGCTGATACTCATTTGGCCAGGTTTCTTCATTCAAACCCTCCTTAATGAAGCATCTACAAAACTCTTCTTCCAGAAGGGCTTAGAAGCACCTAGGAAATAAGCCAAATTGGCCTCCGATCCTGCCCACCCTACCTCAGAGTATTTACCTTACTTAGGTTCCCTTCTCCTGGGCTGACATTAAGTCCAACTGACTAATTGCACTCAAGAGAAAGAAAATAAGTAAATGGCAAGGAGACATTGAGAAACATATACTTTAAAATTGTTTTCATGACTTTTAGGAAGCTGCCATTGAAGACATTTACTATGCTTATAATTTTCTATTGCTTGATTTATATAGAAAAACCTTCCTTTAAATTTTAATACAAAGAAAACTCATCTCATTTAATTTTTTTTGTGGTTTTTCATTTCTGAAATACATAATGTGTACTTTAAAGAAGCTAAGGGGGTAATTTCATGATAAACACAATTACCGTTTTAAGCACATTTTCTTCCTTCTATTAGACGACCAGAACTTACACTTTGTTAAATGTGTTGTGTGCATGTCCCATTCTGTTAGAGGGCGTTTTCATTGACTGAAACTTCCCATTGCTTTAGTGTTTTCTCTGGTCTGACCGTGAGGTGACCTAAATAGTCCAGACTTCTTTGTACTGACCGTGTGGGCATGTAAAGTAGCTTAGGAGTATGACGTCTGTTCATGAGGCTGGACTTCAGTTATATTTTGCCTGCTTACATTTATTGTTAAAGAAATGAATGTCTTCTGGAATAAGCAAGTTAGAAAAACAGTTTTTTTGAGATTATCAGCACAATTGAAAACCAGTTGGTAAATCTCCATTTCGGTATGAAGGACATTAGCTTACATAGCTAACCAGCAGGTGCTCAGAATGGAAATAAGTGCCTTAACTTGATGAGTCACATGCTCCATGAAATATAATATTTTGTGGGAAATCCTCTAGAAAATGATAAAACTTCTAGAAGAAGCTTTGCTAATGTGAATAAACAAGATTCTGTGGATCGCAGGATTTTCTGGAGCCTACAAACATGAAAAGGGGATTTACTTTGCCGGTGAAATAAACAACGAATAACACCCCTGTGTCAGTGGGCATATTTATAGAACTGTGAACAAGAACCAGCTTCTTAAAAAACACACGTTTGAGAGACAGCAAAGCTGTGTCTGTAAATCCAGGCTCCTGGGAGGTTGTGGTAACCCTTGGGAACACTAGCTAGCACAGACACAAGAGTCCTGACATGGGCTTTTTGGGGTTTCAGCAGAGTCCCACACATATCGACTGTGTGATGAATCTATTCCCTGGGCTCCAGGTTCCTCATCTGTAACATTAGAGTGTCATATGAGCAATCTTCAAAGTCCCTTCCAACCACATTTCCTTTCTCCTCTTGCATCAGCATCTAATTCCTTCCATTAGAGTGTCCTGTGCATAATGACACTCCTGCCCCCAGCTGCCACCCAGACCTACAGAGAGGGTCTCAGGGAAGCCCATGTGCAGTGGGAGAGTCAAACAACCTTCTTTGTAAAGTCCCAGCCCCTTGTTCTGGACCTGTATCCTTGAGCAAATTTTGTCTCTCTTCCATATGACACCCAGGTCTCATGCCTTCAGCTAATCATATGTATTCACCCTGATTCTCCTGCAGACATGGATTTCAGATTCTTCTCTCTCTAATTTCTTTCCTCTAGAGGTACATGTGTTCATCAATGTTCTAAAAATATGCAGCCACTCTGATTTTTGGACTACTAAAATAGTTCAAGGCGTTGAGCCTATTACCATATGCCTTCAATGGCTAGGCATAACTTTTATACTATTTTCTATAATTAGTATGAGTTTGAAAATTGAAGGGCATATTTACTCTGTTTCTTTCCTCTCCTTCAACCCTGTTATAAAATTGATTGAGTGTCAAAATTGATAACTTCTTGGAATTGAGGAAGGAGAATATGTTCCTCTGATATTTTCTCTGTATTTTTATGTGTGCAGGAAATATTTTAAATATGACACCCTTGCTAGAGTTAGTTCTAAGAAACTTGTGTCTGTTCTGCAGGGTCTTTTAATAAATAATTACTGGAGAACAACTATGATGATCGCTCAGCATCTAGACGATAGCAATATCCCATGGGTATGGAAGAGCAGAGATGTTTGAGGGCTACCAGTGCTGGAAGAAGAATGGATTACTCCACCTGAGAGATGCAGTAATGATGACTTCTTCAAACCCAACCAAGCTTGAGGGAAGAAAATGACTATGTGATGGCACAGGTTCCCTGTTCCCTGGTTATATTTCTGCCTTTTCTGCAAGGCTGGCTCATCCGCAAGCACTGGGATGTGGCCACTTGGGATTCAGAAAGAGGAGCCCCTTCTTCTAGGGACCCAGAGTGAGAATCAGAATGTGATCTTGAGTGTGATGGTTAATGTTATGTGTCAATTTGGAGGGTGTTTTCGGATGAGTTTAACATTTAAATCAGTGAACTGTGGGTAAAACAGATTGCTCTCCATAATATCTGTGTGCCTCATCCAATCAGCTGAAGACCTGAACAGAACAAAATGACTGGCCTCCCCAGGCCTGAGGAAATTCTCCAACAGACTGCCTTCAGACTTCATCTGCACCATTGGTTCTCCTGGGTTTACAACAGACTGCTTTTGGACTGGAACTGAAACACTGGCTTTCTTGGATCTCAAGCCTGCTGGCCTATACTGCAGATTGTGGGCTTAAGAGCCTCCATGATTGCATGAGCCAATTTCTTATAATAAATCATTTTCTCTGTTTATATACATATATGCACATCCTGTTGGCTCTGTTTCTCTGCAGGACTCTATTACACTGGGTCACACAAGGTGGTTCCTGCCCAGAGCTATGGATGCCAGAGACACACTGAAGACACCAGATGGCTAAGAAATGGGCAATGCTGACCCCAGACATGACCAATGGTGACCACTGCCAGCACTGCCGAAGCAGAGACAGCAGTCGATTAGCTTCATGGACCAAGGATCGGCTCAAGCTGTGTTGGGAGAACTGGAAGCAGGATAAACACCAGGAAGGATGCACAACTGCAGGGGCCATGTGCTGTGGGACTCCAGACATTGTACTTCCCCTGTTTGCATAGTACATAAATATTTGTGGACTGTTGCTGAATCAGTTGCGCCAGACTAACATTGTATCAGTTGCTAGAACTTGTTATTCTCAGTACTGCCTGGGCAGAGCCCCCTCCATCCTTCCCTCCTGCTCCTCCACATCTTTTCTCACCTGCTGCATCACTGAGGCCTTTCCTGACACCCTGTCCTCCAACTGGCTAGATCAGGTGCTCCAGATCTAAGTTCTTACCCTGTCTGGTGTTTTTCCTCTATCACACTGAGCCTGGCTGGCTACTCTGTACTTGAGTGGCTATCTGATTCCTCTCTGCCTCCCTCACTAGACTAAGCCCTTTGGAGGGGAGAAGGGAAGTGAGTCTATTTTGTTGCCTCTAGTATTGCCAGCATTGAACACACTGTCTTGCACAAAGTAAGCATTCAGTAAATATTCGACAGATTTAAGAATGAGTGAGTATGAGTAGATTGTGGTGCCATTGAGAAGGTTCTATAGGAGGGAAAATATCAATTAACTAATAAAATGTAAGAGCAGAGAGAACTAGAAGAAGCTCCTTCTCACCACCCCATCCAACAGGGAGCTGAGCTGGGGGAGATGCCCTGACAGTAGCTGCAGAGGAGAGTACCCCAGGGAGCCAGCAAAGACAGTTGAGTTGGTCAAATCTCCCCGGACTCCCCCAGATCCTCACCTGACTTCAATGAGCATTGAGCATGGAGGCTTCTTCTGACCGTGTGCCACAAAATAATGATAAAAGATTTAGTGCACGGTGGATGTCATTTTGTTTATGGTGAAAATTTCTTTTTACCACAAAGGTACTAAATGCAAAACCACAGTTAGAACCATAATTGCCATGTGGACTTATTTTCCCTCATAAATTAATAAATGAGTGCACAACAAGAAGCATAGTTGAAACAGGGAGAGAAGAGAAGAGGAGGCATTTTGAAATTTAATAGGACACATAACACAAGTTCTAATATTTCTAGCTCATCCAGGGAGTGAATGGATTAGCTTGACAGTATCTGCACTGTCCTAAGTTCCAAAAAGAGGTTTTTATTTTAAGTCCATCACAAGGGAGTCATCACAAGTTAGGACTTGTCAGTATTTCACAATGATTTCTTAGACCTAAATAGTACCTATGCATATGTGTGAAAGCAACATTTTAACATCTTTTTATCTTTATTTTATTTTAAAAAGTTATTTCAGTTTTACTGAGATATAATTGAACATACAGCACTATAAGTTTAAGATGTTCAGTATAATGACTTGAATTACACATATTTCAAAATGATTACCACAATAAGTTGAGTTAACATCCATAATCTCATACAGAACATTTAGGATATATTCTTCCAGCAACTTTCAAAAATACCATGCAGAAGTGTTAACTATAGTCATCATGTTGTATATTATACCCCCAGTACTTACCAGTACTTATTTATCTTATAATTGGAAGTTTGTACCTTTTGACCACCTTCATCCAGTTATCCAACCCTTGGGTCTTGTAACAATCTGATCTCTTTTTCTATGAGTTTGTTTTAAAATAATTTTTTTTTAGATTCCACATATAAATGAGATCATACAGTATTTGTCTTTCTCTCTGTGACTTTTTTCACTTAGCCTAATGCCCTCAAGGTCTATCCACATTGTTGTAAATGGCAGTATTTCCTTCTTTTTTGTCTGAGTAATATTCCATTGTGTGTTTATATGTAAGTATGTGTGTGTGTATATATATATATATATATATATATATATATATATATATATATACATTATATTTCCTTTATTTCTTTATTCACCTATTGATGGACATTTAAGTTGTTTTCACATCTTGGCTATTGCAGATAAAGCTGCTATAAACATGGGGGTACAGATATCTTCTTCAACATAGTGGGTTTTTTCCTTTGAATATATGCCCAAAAGTGGAATTGCTGGATCATGTGATAGTTCTATTTTTAATTTTTTTTAACATCTTTATTGGAGTATAATTGTTTTACAACGTTGTGTTAGTTTCTGCTGTATAGCAAAGTGAATCAGCTATATGTATACATATATCTCCATATCCCTTCCTTTTTGTGTCTCCCTCGCACCCTCCCTATCCCACCCCTCTAAGTGGTCACAAAGCACCCAGCTGATCTCCCTGTTCTATGTGGCTGTTTCCCACTAACGATCTATTTTACATTTGATAGGGTATATATGTCAATGCCACTCTCTCACTTCGTCCCAGCTTACCCTTACCCCCCCATGTGAGGCTCCTTAAAAATCTAAAAATAGAGCTACCATACGACCCAGCAGTCCCTCTCCTGGGCATGTACCCTGAGAACACCATAATTCAAAAAGGGTCACGTAACAAAATGTTCATTACATCACTATTTACAATAGCCAAGACATGGAAGCAACCTGAAGTGTCCATCGATAGATGAATGGATAAAGAAGATGTGGTACATATATATGATGGAATATCACTCAGCCATAAAAAGAACAAAACTGAGTTATTTGTAGTGAGGTGGATGGACCTAGAGTCTGTCGTGCAGAATGAAGTAAGTCAGAAAAAGAAAAACAAGTACTGTAATGTAACACATATATATGGAATCTATTTTTAATTTTTTGAGGACCCTCCATACTGTTTTCCATAGTGGTGACACCAATTTACATTCCCACCAGTGGTGCACAAGCATTCATATCTCTCCACCTCCTCGCCAGCCTTTGCTATCTCTTTTCTTTTTGTTGACAGCCATTCTAACAGGTTGTAGTGTCTGCAAGTGAGTGGTTTACAGGAGCTTTGTCAAGACAGGGCACTCACTGAGATTTAGGATGAGTGGAAATAAACGAGGTGAAGAGTTTAAAATGACAATTTCTTAGAAACCCCTATCTAATAAGCAAATAGTTTGTGGGGTGAGCAAGCTATTGCCCTAAACCAAGAGTTATTTGTCCCCTGCCCCCATATTTCACGCCTCTCTCTGCTCTTTAGCTGACCGAGACCTCCCCCACTGTCCACTTCCACTGCTTCAATCTAGCCGTTCTTCTTCGTTCATCCTGTTTTTACTGAGTACTTCATATTTTGTAGTGCCACCAGAACCACTTTAAAAAATGAAAGCTTCCTTAATATTACAATAGTTATGCTAAAATAAATCCTATTAATACACTGAGAAAAATTATTTTTCTCCTCTTGATAATGAAAAATGAGAGTCTATTAGCACTGATTATTTCCATGACTCCAATTTAATACCTTTCTTTTTTTTGTGTGAAAATTTATTTTATTTTATTTTTAATTTTTTTAACATCTTTATTGGAGTATAATTGCTTTACAGTGGTGTGTTAGTTTCTGCTTTACAACAAAATGAATCAGCTATATATATATATGTGTTCCCATATCTCTTTCCTCTTGCGTCTCCCTACCTCCCACCCTCCCTATCCCAACCCTCCCGGCGATCACAAAGTACCGAGCTGATCTCCCTGTGCTATGGGGCTGCTTCCCACTAGCTATCTACCTTACGTTTGGTAGTGTATATATGTCCATGCCTCTCTCTCGCTTTGTCACAGCTTACCCTTCCCCCTCCCCATATCCAATTCTCTACTAGGTCTGTGTCTTTATTCCTATCTTACCCCTAGGCTCTTCATGACATTTTTTCCCTTAAATTCCATATATATGTGTTAGCATATGGTATTTGTCTCTCTCTTTCTGACTTACTTCACTCTGTATGACAGACTCTAGGTCTATCCAACTCATTACAAATAGCTCAATTTCGTTGCTTTTTATGGCTGAGTAATATTCCATTGTATATATGTGCCACATCTTCTTTATCCATTCATCCGATGATGGACACTTATGTTGTTTCCATCTCTGGGCTATTGTAAATAGAGCTGCAATTAACATTTTGGTACACGACTCTTTTTGAATTATGGTTTTCTCAGGGTATATGCCCAGTAGTGGGATTGCTGGGTCATATGGTAGTTCTATTTGTAGTTTTTTAAGGAACCTCCAATACTGTTCTCCACAGTGGCTGTATCAATTTACATTCCCACCAACAGTGCAAGAGTGTTCCCTTTTCTCCACACCTTCTCCAGCATTCATTGTTTCTAGATTTTTTAAAGATGGCCATTCTGACTGGTGTAAGATGATATCTCATTGTAGTTTTGATTTGCATTTCTCTAATGATTAATGATGTTGAGCATTCTTTCATGTGTTTGTTGGCAGTCTGTATATCTTCTTTGGAGAAATGTCTATTTAGGTCTTCTGCCCATTTTTGGACTGGGTTGTTTGATTTTTGTTATTAAGCTGCATGAGCTGCTTATAAATTTTGGAGATTAATTTTTATCAGTTGCTTCATTTGCAAATATTTTCTCCCATCCTGAGAGTTGTCTTTTGGTCTTCTTTATGGTTTCCTTTGCTGTGCAAAAGCTTTGAAGTTTCATTAGGTCCCATTTGTTTATTTTTGTTTTTATTTCCATTTCTCTAGGAGGTGGATCAAAAAGGATCTTGCTGTGATTTATGTCATAGAGTGTCCTGCCTATGGTTTCCTCTAAGAGTTCTATAGTGTCTGGCCTTACATTTAGGTCTTTAATCCATTTTGAGCTTATTTTTGTGTACGGTGTTAGGGAGTGATCTAATCTCATACTTTTACATGTAGCTGTCCAGTTTTCCCAGCACCACTTATTGAAGAGGCTGTCCTTTCTCCAATGTATATTCTTGCCTCCTTTATCAAAGATAAGGTGACCATAGGTGCGTGGGTTTATCTCTGGGATTTCTATCCTGTTCCATTGATCTATCTTTCTGTTTTTGTGCCAGTACCATACTGTCTTGATTACTGTCACTTTGTATTATAGTATGAAGTCAGGGAGACTGATTCCTCCAGCTCTGTTTTTCGTTCTCAAGATTGCTTTGGCTATTCGGGGTCTTTTGTATTTCCATACAAATTGTGAAATTTTTTGTTCTAGTTCTGTGAAAAATGCCAGTGGTAGTTTGATAGTGATTGCATTGAATATGTAGATTGCTTTGGGTGGTAGAGTCATTTTCACAATGTTGATTCTTCCAATCCAAGAACATGGTATATCTCTCCATCTATTTGTATCATCTTTAGTTTCTTTCATCAGTGTCTTATAATTTTCTGCATACAGGTCTTTTGTCTCCTTAGGTAGGTTTATTCCTAGATATTTTATTCTTTTTATTGCAGTGGTAAATGGGAGTGTTTTCTTGATTTCACTTTCAGATTTTTCATCATTAGTGTATAGGAATGCCAGAGGTTTCTGTGCATTAATTTTGTATCCTGCTACTTTATCAAATTCATTGATTAGCTCTAGTAGTTTTCTGGTAGCATCTTTAGGATTCCCTACGTATAGTATCATGTCATCTGCAAACAGTGACAGCTTTACTTCTTCTTTTCTGATTTGGATTCCTTTTATTTCCTTTTGTTCTCTGGTTGCTGTGGCTAAAACTTCCAAAATTATGTTGAATAAGAGTGGTGAGAGTGGGCAACCTTGTCTTGTTCCTGATCTTAGTGGAAATGCTTTCAGTTTTTCACCATTCAGGACGATGTTAGCTGTGGGTTTGTCATATATGGCCTTTATTATGTTGAGGAAAGTTCCCTCTATGCCTACTTTCTGCAGGGTTTTTATCATAAATGGGTGTTGAATTTTGTCGAAAGCTTTCTCTGCATCTATTGAGATGATCATATGGTTTTTCTCCTTCAATTTGTTAATATGATTTATCACATTGATTGATTCACGTATATTGAAGAATCCTTGCATTCTTGGAATAAACCCCACTTGATCATGGTGTATGATCCTTTTAATGTGCTGTTGGATTCTGTTTGCTAGTATTTTGTTGAGGATTTTTGCATCTATGTTCATCAGTGATTTTGGCCTGTGGTTTTCTTTCTTTTTGACATCCTTGTCTGGTTTTGGTATCAAGGTGATGGTGGCCTCGTAGAAGGAGTTTGGGAGTGTTCCTCCCTCTGCTATATTTTGGAAGAGTTTGAGAAGGATAGGTGTTAGCTCTTCTCTAAATGTTTGATAGAATTTGCCTGTGAAGCCATCTGGTCCTGGGCTTTTGTTTGTTGGAAGATTTTTAATCACAGTTTCAATTTCAGTGCTTGTGATTGGTCTGTTCATATTTTCTATTTCTTCCTGATTCAGTCTTGGCAGGTTGTACATTTCTAAGAATTTGTCCATTTCTTCCAGATTGTCCATTTTATTGGCATATGGTTGCTTGTAGTAATCTCTCATGATATTTTGTATTTCTGCAGTGTCAGTTGTTACTTCTCCTTTTTCGTTTCTAATTCTATTGATTTGAGTCTTCTCCCTTTCTTTCTTGATGAGTCTGGCTAATGGTTTATCAATTTTGTTTATCTTCTCAAAGAACCAGCTTTTAGTTTTATTGATCTTTGCTATCATTTTCTTCATTTCTTTTTCATTTATATCTGATCTGCTCTTTATGATTTCTTTCCTTCTGCTAACTTTGGGGTGTTTTTGTTCTTTCTCTAATTGCCTTAGGTGCAAGTTTAGGTTGTTTATTTGAGATGTTTCTTGTTTCTTAAGGTAGGATTGTATTGCTATAAACTTTCCTCTTAGAACTGCTTTTGCTGCATCCCATAGGTTTTGGGTCGTTGTGTCTCCATTGTCATTTGTTTCTAGGTATTTTTTTTATTTCCTCTTTGATTTCTTCAGTGATCACTTCGTTATTAAGTAGTGTATTGTTTAGCCTCCATGTGTTTGTATTTTTTACAGATCTTTTCCTGTAATTGATATCTAGTCTCATAGCGTTGTTGTCAGAAAAGATACTTGATACAATTTCAGTTTTCTTAAATTTGCCAAGGCTTGATTTGTGACCCGAGATATGATCTATTCTGGAGAATGTTCCATGAGCACTTGAGAAAAATGTATATTCTGTTGTTTTTTGACGGAATGTCCTATGAATATCAATTAAGTCCATCTTGTTTAATGTATCATTTAAAGCTTGTGTTTCCTTATTTATTTTCATTTTGGATGATCTGTCCATTGGTGAAAGTGTGGTGTTAAAGTCCCCTACTATGAATGTGTTACTGTCGATTTCCCCTTTTATGGCTGTTAGTATTTGCCTTATGTATTGAGGTGCTCCTACGTTGGGTGCATAAATATTTACAATGGTAATATCTTCTTCTTGGATCAATCCCTTGATCATTATGTAGTGTCCTTCTTTGTCTCTTCTAATATTCTTTTTTTTTTTTTTATTAACATCTTTATTGGGGTATAATTACTTTACAATGGTGTGTTAGCTTCTGCTTTATAACGAAGTGAATCAGTTATACATATACATATGTTCCCATATCTCTTCCCTCTTGCGTCTCCCTCCCTCCCACCCTCCCTATCCCACCCCTCCAGGCTGTCACAGAGCACCGAGCCAATATCCCCGTGCCATGCGGCTGCTTCCCTCTAGCTATCTACCTTACTACGTTTGTTAGTGTGTATATGTCCATGACTCTCTCTCGCCCCATCACAGCTCACCCTTCCCCCTCCCCATAACCTCAAGTCCGTTCTCTAGGAGGTCTGCGTCTTTATTCCTGCCTTACCCCTAGGTTCTTCATGACATTTTTTTTTTTCTTAAATTCCATATATATGTGTTAGCATACTGTATTTGTCTTTTTCGTTCTGACTTACTTCACTGTGTATGACAGACTCTAGGTCTATCCACCTCATTACAAATAGCTCAATTTCGTTTCTTTTTATGGCTGAGTAATATTCCATTGTATATATGTGCCACATCTTCTTTATCCATTCATCCGATGATGGGCACTTAGGTTGTTTCCATCTCCGGGCTATTGTAAATAGAGCTGCGATGAACATTTTGGTACATGACTCTTTTTGAATTTTGGTTTTCTCAGGGTATATGCCCAGTAGTGGGATTGCTGGGTCATATGGTAGTTCTATTTGTAGTTTTTTAAGGAACCTCCATACTGTTCTCCATAGTGGCTGAACCAATTCACATTCCCACCAGCAGTGCAAGAGTGTTCCCTTTTCTCCACACCCTCTCCAGCATTTATTGTTTCTAGATTTTTTGATGATGGCCATTCTGACTGGTGTGAGATGATATCTCATTGTAGTTTTGATTTGCATTTCTCTAATGATTAATGATGTTGAGCATTCTTTCATGTGTTTGTTGGCAGTCTATATATCTTCTTTGGAGAAATGTCTATTTAGGTCTTCTGCCCATTTTTGGATTGGGTTGTTTGTTTTTTTGTTGTTGAGCTGCATGAGCTGCTTGTAAATTTTGGAGATTAATCCTTTGTCAGTTGCTTCATTTGCAAATATTTTCTCCCATTCTGAGGGTTGTCTTTTGGTCTTGTTTATGGTTTCCTTTGCTGTGCAAAAGCTTTGAAGTTTCATTAGGTCCCATTTGTTTATTTTTGTTTTTATTTCCATTACTCTAGGGGGTGGGTCAGAAAGAATCTTGCTGTGATTTATGTCATAGAGTGTTCTGCCTATGTTTTCCTCTAATAGTTTGATAGTTTCTGGCCTTATATTTAGGTCTTTGATCCATTTTGAGCTTATTTTTGTGTATGGTGTTAGGGAGTGTTCTAATTTCATTCTTTTACATGTATCTGTCCAGTTTTCCCAGCACCATTTATTGAAGAGGCTGTCCTTTTTCCACTGTACATTCCTGCCACCTTTATCAAAGATAAGGTGTCCATATGTGCATGGGTTTATCTCTGGGCTTTCTATCCTGTTCCATTGATCTATCTTTCTGTTTTTGTGCCAGTACCATACTGTCTTGATAACTGTAGCTTTGTAGTATAGTCTGAAGTCAGGGAGCCTGATTCCTCCAGTTCCTTTTTTTGTTCTCAAGATTGCTTTGGCTATTCGAGGTCTTTTGTGTTTCCATAAAAATTGCGAAATTTTTTGTTCTAGTTCTGTGAAAAATGCCAGTGGTAGTTTGATAGGGATTGCATTGAATCTATAGATTGCTTTGGGTAGTAGAGTCATTTTCACAATGTTGATTCTTCCAATCCAAGAACATGGTATATGTCTCCATCTATTTGTATCATCTTTAATTTCTTTCATCAGTGTCTTATAGTTTTCTGCATACAGGTCTTTTGTCTCCTTAGGTAGGTTTATTCCTAGATATTTTATTCTTTTTGTTGCAATGGTAAATGGGAGTGTTTTCTTGATTTCACTTTCAGATTTTTCATCATTAGTATATAGGAATGCCAGAGATTTCTGTGCATTAATTTTGTATCCTGCTACTTTACCAAATTCATTGATTAGCTCTAGTAGTTTTCTGGTAGCATCTTTAGGCTTCTCTATGTATAGGATCATGTCATCTGCAAACAGTGACAGCTTTACTTCTTCTTTTCCGATTTGTATTCCTTTTATTTCCTTCTCTTCTCTGATTGCTGTGGCTAAAACTTCCAAAACTATGTTGAATAAGAGTGGTGAGAGTGGGCATCCTTGTCTTGTTCCTGATCTTAGTGGAAATGCTTTCAGTTTTTCACCATTGAGGATGATGTTTGCTGTGGGCTTGTCGTATATGGCCTTTATTATGTTGAGGAAAGTTCCCTCTATGCCTACTTTCTGCAGGGTTTTTATCATAAATGGGTGTTGAATTTTGTCAAAAGCTTTCTCTGCATCTATTGAGATGATCATATGGTTTTTCTCCTTCAGTTTGTTAATATGGTTTATCACATTGATAGATTTGCGTATATTGAAGAATCCTTGCATTCCTGGAACAAACCCCACCTGATCATGGTGTATGATCCTTTTAATGTGCTGTTGGATTCTGTTTGCTAGTATTTTGTTGAGGATTTTTGCATCTATGTTCATCAGTGATATTGGTCTGTAGTTTTCTTTCTTTGTGACATCCTTGCCTGGTTTTGGTATCAAGGTGATGGTGGCCTCGTAGAATGAGTTTGGGAGTGTTCCTCCCTCTGCTATATTTTGGAAGAGTTTGAGGAGGATAGGTGTTAGCTCTTCTCTAAATGTTTGATAGAATTCGCCTGTGAAGCCATCTGGTCCTGGGCTTTTCTTTGTTGGAAGATTTTTAATCACAGTTTCAATTTCAGTGCTTGTGATTGGTCTGTTCATGTTTTCTATTTCTTCCTGATTCAGTCTTGGCAGGTTGTGCATTTCTAAGAATTTGTCCATTTCTTCCAGATTGTCCATTTTATTGGCATAGAGTTGCTTGTAGTAATCTCTCATGATCTCTTTTATTTCTGCAGTGTCAGTTGTTACCTCTCCTTTTTCATTTCTAATTCTATTGATTTGAGTCTTCTCCCTTTTTTTCTTGATAAGTCTGGCTAGTGGTTTATCTATTTTGTTTATCTTCTCAAAGAACCAGCTTTTAGTTTCATTGATCTTTGCTATTGTTTCCTTCGTTTCTTTTTCATTTATTTCTTTTTTTTTTTTTTTTTTTTTTTTTTTTTTTTTTTTTTTTTTTTTTAACATCTTTATTGGAGTATAATTGCTTTACAATGGTATGTTAGTTTCAGCTTCACAACAAAATGAATCAGTTATATATATACATATATTCCCATATCTCTTCCCGCTTGCGTCTCCCTCCCTCCCACCCTCCCTATCCCACCCCTCCAGGCGGTCACAAAGCACCGAGCTGATCTCCCTGTGCTATGCGGCTGCTTCCCACTAGCTATCTACCTTACGTTTGGTAGTGTATATATGTCCATGCCTCTTTATCGCTTTGTCACCGTTTACACTTCCCCCTCCCCATAGCCTCAAGTCCATTCTCTAGTAAGTCTGTGTCTTTATTCCTGTTTCACCCCTAGGTTTTTCATGACATTTTTTTTTTTTTTTAAATTCCATATATATGTGTTAGCATACGGTATTTGTCTCTCTCTTTCTGACTTACTTCACTCTGTATGACAGACTCTAGGTCTATCCACCTCATTACAAATAGCTCAATTTCGTCTCTTTTTATGGCTGAGTAATATTCCATTGTATATATGTGCCACATCTTCTTTATCCATTCATCCGATGATGGACACTTAGGTTGTTTCCATCTCTGGGCTATTGTAAATAGAGCTGCAATGAACATTTTGGTACATGACTCTTTTTGAATTATGGTTTTCTCAGGGTATATGCCCAGTAGTGGGATTGCTGGGTCATATGGTAGTTCTATTTGTAGCTTTTTAAGGAACCTCCATACTGTTCTCCACAGTGGCTGTATCAATTTACATTCCCACCAACAGTGTAAGAGGGTTCCCTTTTCTCCACACCCTCTCCAGCATTTATTGTTTCTAGATTTTTTGATGATGGCCATTCTGACTGGTGTGAGATGATATCTCATTGTAGTTTTGATTTGCATTTCTCTCATGATTAGTGATGTTGAGCATTCTTTCATGTGTTTGTTGGCACTCTGTATATCTTCTTTGGAGAAATGTCTATTTAGGTCTTCTGCCCATTTTTGGATTGGGTTGTTTGTTTTTTTGTTATTAAGCTGCATGAGCTGCTTATAAATTTTGGAGATCAATCCTTTGTCAGTTGCTTCATTTGCAAATATTTTCTCCCATTCTGAGGGTTGTCTTTTGGTCTTCTTTATGGTTTCCTTTGCTGCGCAAAAGCTTTTAAGTTTCATTAGGTCCCATTTGTTTACTCTTGTTTTTATTTCCATTACTCTAGGAGGTGGGTCAGAAAGAATCTTGCTGTGATTTATGTCATAGAGTGTTCTGCCTATGTTTTCCTCTAAGAGTTTGATAGTTTCTGGCCTTACATTTAGGTCTTTAATCCATTTTGAGCTTATTTTTGTGTATGGTGTTAGGGAGTGATCTAACTTCATACTTTTACATGTAGCTGTCCAGTTTTCCCAGCACCACTTATTGAATAGGCTGTCCTTTCTCCACGGTACATTTCTGCCTCCTTTGTCAAAGATAAGTTGACCATATGTGCGTGGGTTTATCTCTGGGCTTTCTATCCTGTTCCATTGATCTATCTTTCTGTTTTTGTGCCAGTACCATACCGTTTTGATAACTGTAGCTTTGTAGTATAGTCTGAAGTCTGGGAGCCTGATTCCTCCAGTTCCTTCTTTCGTTCTCAAGATTGCTTTGGCTATTCGGGGTCTTTTGTGTTTCCATACAAATTGCAAAATTTTTTGTTCTAGTTCTGTGAAAAATGCCAGTGGTAGTTTGATAGGGATTGCATTGAATCTATAGATTGCTTTCGGTAGTAGAGTCATTTTCACAATGTTGATTCTTCCAATCCAAGAACATGGTATATGTCTCCATCTATTTGTATCATCTTTAATTTCTTTCATCAGTGTCTTATAATTTTCTGCATACAGATCTTTTGTCTCCTTAGGTAGGTTTATTCCTAGATATTTTATTTTTTTTGTTGCAATGGTAAATGGGAGTGTTTTCTTGATTTCACTTTCAGATTTTTCGTCATTAGTATATAGGAATGCCAGAGATTTCTGTGCATTAATTTTGTATCCTGCCACTTTACCAAATTCATTGATTAGCTCTAGTAGTTTTCTGGTAGCATCTTTAGGGTTCTCTATGTATAGGATCATGTCATCTGCAAACAGTGACAGCTTTACTTCTTCTTTTCCGATTTGGATTCCTTTTATTTCCTTTTCTTCTCTGATTGCTGTGGCTAAAACTTCCAAAACTATGTTGAATAAGAGTGGTGAGAGTGGGCAACCTTGTCTTGTTCCTGATCTTAGTGGAAATGCTTTCAGTTTTTCACCATTGAGGATGATGTTTGCTGTGGGCTTGTCATATATGGCCTTTATTATGTTGAGGAAAGTTCCCTCTATGCCTACTTTCTGCAGGGTTTTTATCATAAATGGGTGTTGAATTTTGTCAAAAGCTTTCTCTGCATCTATTGAGATGATCATATGGTTTTTCTCCTTCAGTTTGTTAATATGGTTTATCACATTGATAGATTTGCGTATATTGAAGAATCCTTGCATTCCTGGAATAAACCCCACTTGATCATGGTGTATGATCCTTTTAATGTGCTGTTGGATTCTGTTTGCTAGTATTTTGTTGAGGATTTTTGCATCTATGTTCATCAGTGATATTGGCCTGTAGTTTTCTTTCTTTGTGACATCCTTGTCTGGTTTTGGTATCAAGGTGATGGTGGCCTCGTAGAAGGAGTTTGGGAGTGTTCCTCCCTCTGCTATATTTTGGAAGAGTTTGAGAAGCATAGGTGTTAGCTCTTCTCTAAATGTTTGATAGAATTCGCCTGTGAAGCCATCTGGTCCTGGGCTTTTCTTTGTTGGAAGATTTTTAATCACAGTTTCAATTTCAGTGCTTGTGATTGGTCTGTTCATATTTTCTATTTCTTCCTGATTCAGTCTTGGCAGGTTGTGCATTTCTAAGAATTTGTCCATTTCTTCCAGATTGTCCATTTTATTGGCATAGAGTTGCTTGTAGTAATCTCTCATGATCTCTTTTATTTCTGCAGTGTCAGTTGTTACCTCTCCTTTTTCATTTCTAATTCTATTGATTTGAGTCTTCTCCCTTTTTTTCTTAATGAGTCTGGCTAGTGGTTTATCTATTTTGTTTATCTTCTCAAAGAACCAGCTTTTAGTTTTATTGATCTTTGCTATTGTTTCCTTCATTTCTTTTTCATTTATTTCTGATCTGATTTTTATGATTTCTTTCCTTCTGCTAGCTTTGGGGTTTTTTTGTTCTTCTTTCTCTAATTGCTTTAGGTGCAAGGTTAGGTTGTTTATTCGAGATGTTTCCTGCTTCTTAAGGTGGGCTTGTATTGCTATAAACTTCCCCCTTAGAACTGCTTTTGCTGCATCCCACAGGTTTTGGGTCGTTGTGTCTCCATTGTCATTTGTTTCTAGGTATTTTTTGATTTCCTATTTGATTTCTTCAGTGATCACTTCATTATTAAGTAGTGTATTGTTTAGCCTCCATGTGTTTGTATTTTTTACAGATCTTTTCCTGTAATTGATATCTAGTCTCATGGCGTTGTGGTCAGAAAAGATACTTGATACAATTTCAATTTTCTTAAATTTGCCAAGGCTTGATTTGTGACCCAAGATATGATCTATCCTGGAGAATGTTCCGTGAGCACTTGAGAAAAATGTGTATTCTGTTGTTTTTGGATGGAGTGTCCTATAAATATCAATTAAGTCCATCTTGTTTAATGTATCATTTAAAGCTTGTGTTTCCTTATTTATTTTCATTTTGGATGATCTGTCCATGGGTGAAAGTGGGGTGTTTAAGTCCCCTACTATGAATGTGTTACTGTCGATTTCCCCTTTTATGGCTGTTAGTATTTGCCTTATGTATTGAGGTGCTCCTATGTTGGGTGCATAAATATTTACAATTGTTATATCTTCTTCTTGGATCGATCCCTTGATCATTATGTAGTGTCCTTCTTTGTCTCTTTTAATAGTCCTTATTTTAAAGTCTATTTTGTCTGATATGAGAATTGCTACTCCAGCTTTCTTTTGGTTTCCATTTGCATGGAATATCTTTTTCCATCCCCTTACTTTTAGTCTGTATGTGTCTCTAGGTCTGAAGTGGGTCTCTTGTAGACAGCATATGTAAGGGTCTTGTTTTTGTATCCATTCAGCTAATCTGTGTCTTTTGGTGGGAGCATTTAGTCCATTTACATTTAAGGTAATTATCGATATGTATGTTCCTATTCCCATTTTCTATATTGTTTTGGGTTCGTTATTATAGGTGTTTTCCTTCTCTTGTGTTTCTTGCCTAGAGAAGATCCTTTAGCATTTGTTGTAAAGCTGGTTTGGTGGTGCTGAACTCTCTCAGCTTTTGCTTGTCTGTAAAGGTTTTTATTTCTCCATCAAATCTGAATGAGATCCTTGCTGGGTAGAGTAGTCTTGGTTGCAGGTTTTTCTCCTTCATCACTTTCAGTATGTCCTGCCACTCCCTTCTGGCTTGTAGGGTTTCTGCTGAAAGATCAGCAGTTAACCTTATGGGGATTCCCTTATGTGTTATTTGTTGTTTTTCCCTTGCTGCTTTTAATATGCTTTCTTTGTATTTAATTTTTGACAGTTTGATTAATATGTGTCTTGGTGTATTTCTCCTTGTATTTATCCTGTATGGGACTCTCTGTGCTTCCTGGACTTGATTAACTATTTCCTTTCCCATATTAGGGAAGTTTTCAACTATAATCTCTTCAAATATTTTCTCAGTCCCTTTCTTTTTCTCTTCTTCTTCTGGAACCCCTATAATTCGAATGTTGGTGCGTTTAATGTTGTCCCAGAGGTCTCTGAGACTGTCCTCAGTTCTTTTCATTCTTCTTTCTTTATTCTGCTCTGCAGTAGTTATTTCCACTATTTTATCTTCCAGGTCACTTATCCGTTCTTCTGCCTCAGTTATTCTGCTATTGATCCCATCTAGAGTATTTTTAATTTCATTTATTGTGTTGTTCATCATTGCTTGTTTCATCTTTAGTTCTTCTAGGTCCTTGTTAACTGATTCTTGCATTTTGTCCATTCTATTGTCCATTCTATCTCCAAGATTTCGGATCAACCTTACTATCATTATTCTGAATTCTTTTTCAGGTAGACTGCCTATTTCCTCTTCATTTGTTAGGTCTGGTGCATTTTTATCTTGCTCCTTTATCTGCTGTGTGTTTTTCTGTTTTCTCATTTTGCTTATCTTACTGTGTTTGGGGTCTCCTTTTTGCAGGCTGCAGGTTCGTAGTTCCTCCTGTTTTTGATGTCTGTCTCCAGTGGCTAAGGTTGGTTCAGTGGGTTGTGTAGGCTTCCTGGTGAAGGGGACTAGTGCCTGTGTTGTGGTGGAAGAGGCTGGATCTTGTCTCTCTAGTGGGCAGGTTCACGTCTGGTGGTGTGTTTTGGGGTGTCTGTGGCCTTATTATGATTTTAGGCAGCCTCTCTGCTAATGGGTGGGGTTGTGTTCCTGTTTTGCTAGTTGTTTGGCACAGGTTGTCCAGCACTGTGGCTTGCTGGTCGTTGAGTGAAGCTGGGTGCTGGTGTTAAGATGGAGGTCTCTGGGAGATTTTCGCCGTTTGATATTATCTGGAGCTGGGAGGTCTCTTGTGAACCAGTGTCTTGAAGTTGGCTCTCCTACCTCAGAGGGAGAGCCCTGCCTCCTGGCTGGAGCACCAAGAGCCTTTCATCCACACGGCTCAGAATAAAAGGGAGAAAAAGTAGAGGGAATTAGTAGACGTATGAGGAAAGGAAGAAGGAAAGGAGGGAAGGAAGGAGGGAAGGAAGGAAGGAAGGAAGGAAGAAAGAAAGAAAGAAGCAAAGAAGGAAAGAAGGCAAGAAGGAACGAAAGGAGGGAGGGAGGGAGGGAGGAAGGAAGGAGGGAAAGAAGTAAAAACAAAAAGAAAGAAGATACAGTAAAAATAAAATAAAGTATAATAAAGTTATTGAATTAAAAAATTCTTAATTAGAAAAAAAAAAAAAAAAGGACGGATAGAACCTTAGGACAAATGTTGGAAGCAAAGCTGTACAGACAAAGTCTTACACAGAAGCGTACACATACACCCTCACAAAAAGAGGTAAAGGGGGAAAAATCATAAATCTTGCTGTCAGAGACCACCTCCTCAATTTGGGATAATTCGTTGTCTAAAGGAGGGAAGGAAGGAGGGAAGGAAGGAAGGAAGGAAGGAAGAAAGAAAGAAGCAAGGAAGGAAAGAAGGCAAGAAGGAACGAAAGGAGGGAGGGAGGAAGGAAGGGAGGAGGGAAAGAAGGGAAAACAGAAAGAAGATACAGTAAAAATAAAATAGAGTATAATAAAGTTATTGAATTAAAAAATTCTTAATTAGAAAAAAAAAAAAAAAGGACGGATAGAACCTTAGGACAAATGTTGGAAGCAAAGCTGTACAGACAAAGTCTTACACAGAAGCGTACACATACACCTTCACAAAAAGAGGTAAAGGGGGAAAAATCATAAATCTTGCTGTCAGAGACCACCTCCTCAATTTGGGATAATTCGTTGTCTAAAGGAGGGAAGGAAGGAGGGAAGGAAGGAAGGAAGGAAGGAAGAAAGAAAGAAAGAAGCAAGGAAGGAAAGAAGGCAAGAAGGAACGAAAGGAGGGAGGGAGGAAGGAAGGGAGGAGGGAAAGAAGGGAAAACAGAAAGAAGATACAGTAAAAATAATATAGAGTATAATAAAGTTATTGAATTAAAAAATTCTTAATTAGAAAAAAAAAAAAAAAAGGGACGGATAGAACCTTAGGACAAATGTTGGAAGCAAAGCTATACAGACAAAGTCTTACACAGAAGCGTACACATACACCCTCACAAAAAGAGGTAAAGGGGGAAAAATCATAAATCTTGCTGTCAGAGACCACCTCCTCAATTTGGGATGATTCGTTGTCTAAAGGAGGGAAGGAAGGAAGGAAAGAAAGAAAGAAAGAAAGGACGAAGGTAAAGTATAATAACGTTCTTAAAATTAAAATTGATTATTAAGAAAAAAAATTTTAAGAAAAAACCATGGACGGATAGAACCTAGGACAAATGGTGGAAGCAAGACTATACAGACAAGATCTCACACAGAAGCATACACATACACATTCACAAAAAGAGGAATAGGGAGAAAAATCATAGATCTTGCTCCCAAAGTCCACCTCCTTAATTTGGGATGATTGGCTGTCTATTCATGTATTCCACAGATGCAGGGTACATCAAGTTGATTGTGGAGCTTTAATCCGCTGCTTCTGAGGCTGCTGGGAGAGATTTCCCTTTCTCTTCTTTGTTCTCACAGCTCCCAGGGGCTCAGCTTTGGATTTGGCCCTGCCTCTGCGTGTAGGTCGCTGGAGGGCGTCTGTTTTTTGCTCAGACAGGACGGGGTTAAAGGAGCCGCTGATTCGGGGGTTCTGGCGTACGGAGGCCGGCGGCGGGGAGGGAGGGGCACGGAATGCGGGGCGGGCCTGCGGCGGCAAAGTCCGGCGTGACTCTGCACCAGCCCGAGGCCCGCCGTGCGCTCTCCCGGGGAAGTCGTCTCCGGATCCCGGGAACCCGGCAGTGGCGGGCTGCACAGGCTCCGCGGAAGAGGGGAGTGGAGAGCGACCTGCGCTCGCGCACAGGCCCCTTGGTGGCGGCAGCAGCAGCCCCAACGTCTCCCGCCCGCCTTGGGGTCCGCGCCTCCAGCCGCGGCTTGCGCCCGTCTCTGGAGTCAGCGCCCTCAGCCGCGGCTCGCGCCCGTCTCTGGGGTCCGCGCCCTCAGCCGCGGCTCGCGCCCGTCTCTGGGGTCCGCGCCCTCAGCCGCGGCTCGCGCCCGTCTCTGGGGTCCGCGCCCTCAGCCGCGGCTCGCGCCCGTCTCTGGGGTCCGCGCCCTCAGCCGCGGCTCGCGCCCGTCTCTGGAGTCCGCGCTTTCAGCCGCGGCTCGCGCCCGTCTCTGGGGTCCGCGCTTTCAGCCGCGGCTCGCGCCCGTCACTGGGGTTCGCGCTTTTAGCCGCGGCTCGCGCCCGTCTCTGGAGTTCCTTTAAGCAGCGTTCTTAAACCCCTCTCCTCACGCACCAGGAAACAAAGAGGGAAGAAAAAGTCTCTTGCCTCTTCGGCAGGTGCCGGCTTTTCCCCGGACTCCCTCCCGGCTAGCTGTGGTGCACTAACCCCTTCAGGCTATGTTCAAGCCGCCAACCCCAGTCCTCTCCCTGCGCTCCGTCCGAAACTGAAACCCTAGCCTCAGAGCCTCAGCTCGCAGCCCCGCCCGTCCCGGCGGGTGAGCAAACAAGCCTCTCGGGCTGGTGAGTGCCGGTCGGCACCGATCCTCTGTGCGGGAATCTCCCCGCTTTGCCCTCCGCACCCGTTGCTGTGCACTCCTCCGCGGCTTCGAAGCTCCCCCCTCCGCCTCCCGCAGTCTCCGCCCGCGAAGGGGCTTCCTAGTGTGTGGAAACTTTTCCTCCTTCACAGCTCCCTCCCACTGGTGCAGGTGCCGTCCCTATTCTTTTGTCTCTGTTTATTCTTTTTTCCTTTTGCCCTACCCAGGTACGTGGGGAGTTTCTTGCCTTTTGGGAGGTCTGAGGTCTTCTGCCAGCCTTCAGTAGGTGTTCTGCAGGAGTTGTTCCACGTGTAGATGTATTTCTGGTGTATCTGTGGAGAGGAAGGTGATCTCCGCGTCTTACTCTTCCGCCATCTTCCCTTCGACTCTTCTAATATTCTTTATTTTAAAGTCTATTTTGTCTGATATGAGAATTACTACTCCAGCTTTCTTTTGGTTTCCATTTGCATGAAATATCTTTTTCCATCCCCTTACTTTCAGTCTGTATGTGTCTCTAGGTCTGAAGTGGGTCTCTTGTAGACAGCAAATATATGGGTCTTGTTTTTGTATCCATTCAGCTAATCTGTGTCTTTTGGTGGGAGCATTTAGTCCATTTACATTTAAGGTAATTATCGATATGTATGTTCCTATTCCCATTTTCTAAATTGTTTTGGGTTCATTATTGTAGGTCTTTTCCTTCTCTGGTGTTTCTTGCCTAGAAAAGTTCTTTTAGCAATTGTTGTAATGCTGGTTTGGTGGTGCTGAACGCTCTCAGCTTTTGCTTGTCTGTAAAGGCTTTAATTTCTCCATCAAATCTGAATGAGATCCTTGCTGGGTAGAGTAATCTTGGTTGCAGGTTTTTCTCCTTCATCACTTTAAATATGTCCTGCCAGTCCCTTCTGGCTTGCAGAGTTTCTGCTGAAAGATCAGCTGTTAACCTTATGGGGATTCCCTTGTGTGTTATTTGTTGTTTTTCCCTTGCTGCTTTTAATATGTTTTCTTTGCATTTAATTTTTGACAATTTGATTAATATGTGTCTTGGCATATTTCTCCTTGGATTTGTCCTGTATGGGACTCTCTGTGCTTCCTGGACTTGATTAACTATTTTCTTTCCCATATAAGGGAAGTTTTCAACTATAATCTCTTCAAATATTTTCTCAGTCCCTTTCTTTTTCTCTTCTTCTTCTGGAACCCCTATAATTCGAATATTGGTGCATTTAATGTTGGGCCAGAGGTCTCTGAGACTGTTCTCAGTTCTTTTCATTCTTCTTTCTTTATTCTGCTCTGCAGTAGTTATTTCCATTATTTTATCTTCCAGGTCACTTATCCGTTCTTCTGCCTCAGTTATTCTGCTATTGATCCCATCTAGAGTATTTTTAATTTCATTTTTTGTGTTGTTCACCATTGTTTATTTCATCATTAGTTCTTCTAGATCCTTGTTAAATGTTTCTTGCATTTTGTCTATTCTATTTCCAAGATTTTGGATCATCTTTACTATCATTATTCTGAATTCTTTTTCAGGTAGACTGCCTATTTCCTCTTCATTTGTTAGGTCTAGTGGGTTTTTATCTTGCTCCTTCATCTGCTGTGTGTTTTTCTGTCTTCTCATTTTGCTTATCTTACTGTGTTTGGGGTCTCCTTTTTGCAGACTGCAGGTTTGTAGTTCCCATTGTTTTTGGTGTCTGTCCCCAGTGGCTAAGGTTTGTTCAGTGGGTTGTGTAGGCTTCCTGATGGAGGGGACTAGTGCCTGTGTTCTGGTGGATGAGGCTGGATCTTGTCTTTCTGGTGGGCAGGTCCACGTTTGGTGGTATGTTTTGGGGTGTCTGTGGCCTTATTATGATTTTAGGCAGCCTCTCTGCTAATGGGTGGGGTTGTGTTCCTGTCTTGCTAGTTGTTTGGCATAGGATGTCCAGCACTGTAGCTTGCTGGTCGTTGAGTGAAGCTGGGTGCTGGTGTTGAGATGGAGATCTCTGGGAGATTTTTGCCGTTTGATATTATGTGGAGCTTGGAGGTCTCTTGTGGACCAGTGTCCTGAACTTGGCTCTCCCATCTCAGAGGCACAGCACTGACTCCTGGCTGCAGCACCAAGAGCCTTTCATCCACACCAAGAGCCTTTCATCCATAAAAGGGAGAAAAAGTAGAAAGAAAGAATTAGTAGAAGTAGAAAGAAAGAAAGAAAGAAAGAAAGAAAGAAAGAAAGGAGGAATATAAGGCCAGAAACTATCAAACTATTAGAGGAAAACATAGGCAGAACACTCTATGACATAAATCACAGCAAGATTCTTTCTGACCCACCCCCTAGAGTAATGGAAATAAAAACAAAAATAAACAAATGGGACCTAATGAAACTTCAAAGCTTTTGCACAGCAAAGGAAACCATAAACAAGACCAGAAGACAACCCTCAGAATGGGAGAAAATATTTGCAAATGAAGCAACTGACAAAGGATTAATCTCCAAAATTTACAAGCAGCTCATGCAGCTCAACAACAAAAAAACAAACAACCCAATCCAAAAATGGGCAGAAGACCTAAATAGACATTTCTCCAAAGAAGATATACAGACTGCCAACAAACACATGAAAGAATGCTCAACATCATTAATCATTAGAGAAATGCAAATCAAAACTACAATGAGATATCATCTCACACCAGTCAGAATGGCCATCATCAATAAATCTAGAAACAATAAATGCTGGAGAGGGTGTGGAGAAAAGGGAACCCTCTTGCACTGCTGGTGGGAATGTGAATTGGTTCAGCCACTATGGAGAACAGTATGGAGGTTCCTTAAAAAACTACAAATAGAACTACCATATGACCCAGCAATCCCACTACTGGGCATATACCCTGAGAAAACCAAAATTCAAAAAGAGTCATGTACCAAAATGTTCATCGCAGCTCTATTTACAATAGCCCGGAGATGGAAACAACCTAAGTGCCCATCATCGGATGAATGGATAAAGAAGATGTGGCACATATATACAATGGAATATTACTCAGCCATAAAAAGAAACGAAATTGAGCTATTTGTAATGAGGTGGATAGACCTAGAGTCTGTCATACACAGTGAAGTAAGTCAGAAAGAAAAAGACAAATACAGTATGCTAACACATATATATGGAATTTAAGAAAAAAAAAATGTCATGAAGAACCTAGGGGTAAGGCAGGAATAAAGACGCAGACCTCCTAGAGAACGGACTTGAGGTTATGGGGAGGGGGAAGGGTGAGCTGTGACGGGGCGAGAGAGAGTCATGGACATATACACACTAACAAACGTAGTAAGGTAGATAGCTAGTGGGAAGCAGCCGCATGGCACAGGGATATTGGCTCGGTGCTCTGTGACAGCCTGGAGGGGTGGGATAGGGAGGGTGGGAGGGAGGGAGACGCAAGAGAGAAGAGATATGGGAACATATGTATATGTATAACTGATTCACTTTGTTATAAAACAGAAACTAACACACCATTGTAAAGTAATTATACCCCAATAAAGATGTTAAAAAAAAAAAAAAAAGAAAGAAAGGAGGGAGGGAGGGAAGAAGGAAGGAAGGAAAAAATAAACAAAGAAGATAAAGTAAAATAAAATAAAGATAAAATATAATAAAGTTATTAAAATAAAAAATAATTATTAAGAAAAAAATTTAAAAACAAAACAAAACAAAAAACGGACAGATAGAACCCTAGGACAAATGGTAGAAGCAAAGCTATACAGACAAAATCTCACACAGAAGCATACACATACACACCCACAAAAAGAGGAAAAGGGGAAAAAATCATAAATCTTGCTCCCAAAGTCCACCTCCTCAATTTGGGATGATTCGTTGTGTATTCATGTATTTCACAGATGCGGAGTACATCAAGTTGATCGTGGAGCTTTAATCCGCTGCTTCTGAGGCTGCTGGGAGAGATTTCCCTTTCTCTTCTTTGTCCTCACAGCTCCCAGGGGTCAGCTTTGGATTTGGCCCCACCTCTGCGTGTAGGTCGCCTGTGGGTGTCTGTTCTTCGCTCAGACAGGACGGGGTTAAAGGAGCCGCTGATTCGGGGGCTCTGGCTCACTCAGGCCAGGGGGAGGGAGGGGCACGGAGTGCTGGGCGAGCCTGCAGTGGCAGAAGCCGGCGTGACGTTGCACCAGCCTGAGGCGTGCCATGCATTCTGCCGGGGGAGTTTTCCCTGGATCCTGGGACCCTGGCAGTGGCTGGCTGCACAGGCTTCCCAGAAGGGGGGTGTGGACAGTGACATCTGCTCACACACAGGCTTCTTGGTGGCGGCAGCATCAGCCTTACCATCTCATGCCCGTCTCTGGGGTCTGCGCTTTTATCCGCGGCTCACACCCATCTCTGGATCTCCTTTAAGCAGCTCTCTTAATCCCCTCTCCTCGCGCATCAGGAAACAGAGAGGTAATTAAAAGTCTCTTGCCTCTTCGGCAGTTCCAGACTTTTCCCTGGACTCCCTCCCAGCTAGCCGTGGTGCACTAACCCCCTGCGGGCTGCGTTCACGCTGCTAACCCCAGTCCTCTCCTGGCGCTTCGACCACAGCCCGAGCTCAACTCCCAGCCAGCCCTGGCGGGTGAGCAGACAAGTCTCTCGGGCTGGTGAGTGCTGGTCGGCACTGATCCTCTGTGCGGGAATCTCTCCCCGCTTTGCCCTCTGCACCCCTGTTGCTGTGCTCTCCTCTGCTGCTCCAAAGCTCCCCCCTTCCGCCACCCGCAGTCTCCGCCCGCGTAGGGACTTCCTAGTGTGTGGAAACCTTTCCTCCTTCACAGCTCCCGCCCACTGGTGCAGGTCCCATCCCTATCCTTTTGTCTCTGTTTATTCTTTTTTCTTTTGCCCTACCCAGGTACGTGGGGGTTTCTTGTCTTTTGGGAGGTCTGAGGTCTTCTGCCAGCATTCAGTAGGTGTTCTGTAGGAGTTGTTCCACGTGTAGATGTATTTCTGGTGTATCTGTGGGGAGGAAGGTGATCTCCGCATCTTACTCTTCCACCATCTTCCTGGAAGCTGGCCTTTTTTTCTTGATAAGCCTGGCTTATGAATTATGTTTATCTTTTCAAGAACCTAGCTCTTAGTTTCATTGATCTTTTTTTGTCAAGTTTTTGGTCTCTTATTTATTTCCTCTCTGATCATTATTATTTTCTTGGTTTTTTTTTTTCTAATCCCTATAGATGGTAGGTTAGGTTGTTTATTTGAAATTTTTCTTGTTTCTTGAGGTAGACCTGTATTGCTATAATCTTCCCTCTAAAAACTGCTTTTGCTGCATCCTGTAGATTTTGGGAAGTTATGCCTTTATTTTCATTTGTCTAAAGTTATTTTCTGATTTCCTGTTTGATTTCTTCATTGACCCATTTGTTTCTTCATATCATATTGTTTAGTCTCCATATGTTTGTTTTTTCCCCAATTTTTCTTCAGGTAATTGATCTCTGGTTTTATACTATTGTGGTTTAAAAAAAAAACTTGGTATAATTTCTATCCTCTTAAATTTTTTGACACTTGTTTTTTGGCCTAGAATGTAATTTGTCCTGGAGAATGTTCCATGTGCAGTTGAAAAGAATGTGTATTCTGCTGTTTTTGGATGGAATGTTCTATAGCTATCTATTAAGTCCAACTGGTATATATGGTTTAAGACCACAACTTTCCTACTGATTTTCCATCTGGATGATCTGTCCTTTGATGTGAGTAGGGTGTTAAAGTTCTCTGCTGTTATTCCATTATTGTCTATTTCTCTTTTATGTCTGTTAATATTTGCTTTATATATTTAGGTTCTCTTATATTAGGTACATATATGTCAACAAATTTTATATCCTCTTTTTTATTGATCCTTTCATCATTATATAATGCAATTATTTGTATTTTGTATTAGACTTTATTATAAATTATATTTTGTTTTTCTGTTTTCTGTGAGTATTGTTACCCCAGCTTTCTTGTTGTTTCCGTTTGCATGAAATTTTTTCCCATCTCTTCAATTTCAGTCTTTGTGTGTCTTTACCTCCAGAGTGAGTCACTTGTAAACAGCATATAGATGGGTTCTTTTTTTATTTACCCAGTCAGCCACCTTATATCTTTTGATTGGAGCAGTTATTCTATTTACACGTAAAATGATTATTAATAGGTATGTACTTTTGGCCATTTTATTACTTGTTTTCTGGTTGTTTTGTAATTCTTCTCTGTTCTTTTCTTTTTCTTTTAGTTTCTTCCCTGTGATTTGATCATTTTCTTTAATAGGATACCTGTGTTCCTTTTTCTCTAGTTTTTGTGTATCTATTGTCAGTTTTTGATTTGTGATTACCATGGAATTACCATGTTGACCTATAACTATATCTTCTTGTTTTAATATGGTAGTCATGTAAGTTAAAATACGTTCTAATAGATCTATATTTTTTCCTTCCCTCCTGTTGTCTGTTTTGTTCCTTTGTAATACAATTTATGTAAAGAAAAGTGTTAATCCATGTTAATATTTGTGAAAATTATTGCATGCAGCAGTATCTTCTCAATTATCTCTTTTTCTTATATGAATTGACCCTCTTTTCTTTTTTATTTGTAAATGTGTACTTTTTAAAAAGACAAACCAATATTGTTGTAGACCTATATGTACCAATTCCTTAGTCTCATATTATAGGTATGTTATAAGAATGGATATTTCACATGACTTTAGAATGTTTCACAAGAAAAATAATTACATGATTATGACCTGGCTACTAAAATGCCTATATTTTTCATCATGGCATTGTGTGACCCTAAATTAACAATCATTTTCATCAAAGAAATATTAAGTGAATATATATTAGTCCTGGAAAATAATAATAATATTATAAATTTATAAGGCTATTAAAAATATAGAAGAAATAGAAAAATACAGAAGAATGTAATTATTTTAATCATAATATTACTGACGGGATGAGAAACAGGAGCTCCTGCTGTGGTGAACAACTTGTAGCATGTTAGAATTTCTTTTTTGATAATTTTTTCTCTCTCTGAGATAAAACAAATTATTAATTAATATTTTTAAACTCACATATTGTTTTGTTTCAAAGCAAATTGTGCTCAGACTGAGATGGTCTTTGCCATTATTTTATTCAACACAGGTTCACTCTGGGAATTATAATCATTTCACAGGCTAATAGCATACAGGATAATGTCTCTTAATAAGCCAATAAAGAAATAATGTACTACAAAACAGTGAGGGATTAATTGCAATATTTTTCCAGGCAAGGGGAGATGAAAGGAATACAGTCCAAATTTAGCCAAAGTGTAATTTTCTACTAGTTGCTTTTCAGGAGAGACAGCTTAGTGACCCAAAAATTGACATCCAGCTGTTGGTGCAAAGGTAAACTCCTTTGTTCATACAGCACTGTATCTGGGAAATAAAGATGCTGGTGCTGATAAGCAAGATAAAATTTGCAGTTCTGCTTATGGTTTTCACAACTGCCATGTGGAGATTGTCTTTACCCAGACAGGAGCTAATGCTCCAAGGTCTGCAGAGAGCTATTCACTTCAGCAAACTTTGCCTTGCTCAGACCAAACACTCTGGAATAGTCCTCACAAACTCTCTGAATTCTTTTTCAGGTAGATTGCCTATTTCCCCTTCCTTTATTTGGTCTTATGGGTTTTTACCTTCCTCCTTCATCTGCAACATATTTCTCTGTCATCTCATTTTGCTTAACTTACTGTGTTTGTGGTCTCCTTTCTGCAGAATGCAGGGTCGTTGTTCCTTTTGCTTCTGGTGTCTGCCCTCTGGTGAGTGAGGTTGTTCCAGGGGCTTGTGTATGCTTCTTCATGGGAGGGACTGGTGCTTGTGCTCTGGGGAGTGGAGCTGGGTCTTGTCACTCTGATGGGCAAGGCAGCATCAGGGGGTGTGTTTTCGAGTGTCTATGAACTTAGTACAACGTTCAGCAGCCTGTCTGCTAATGGGCGGGGCTCTGTTCCTGTGTTGTTGGTTGTTTGGCCTGAGGCATCCAGCACTGGAGCTTTAAAGTTGTTGGGTGCAACCGGGTCTTAGTGCCAAGATGGGTCTTAGTGCCAAGACGGGGAACTCTGGGAGAGCTCATGCCAGTTAATATTCCATGGGGCTGAGGATTCTCTGGCAGTCCAGCATCCTGGACTTGGTGCTCCCACCCTGGGGAGCCAGGCCCAGCCCCCAGCCATGGGACCAAGACCCCAAAATCTGCACAGCTCTGCAAAAAAAAAAAAAGGAAAAGAAAACAGTCAAAAAAACCCAAGACAAATAACAAAAACTAACAACAAACAAACAAAACACACAAAGAGAATAAAGAACAAGAAAACCACCAAACAAACCAAAGAACCCCCAAACCAAAATAAACAATAAAATCAAAACTAACAAAACAAAAACAGAAAGCAAACTAAAAAAATAAAGCAAAGAAAAACACACAAAATGACAAAACAAAAAATAGAAAAAAAACAAAAAAGGAAAATAAAAATAGAAAAATTTAAAATATATTAAAACATTTTTTTAATCTAAAAATTGTTCTTAAAATAAAAACAACAAAAAAAACAAAAAAAATTTTCCTGGGGTCTCTGCTATCATTGTTCTTGCCCCTTCAGTGAGCGACAACCAACCCCTGCCTCCCCAGGAGGCCCTAAATTTAAAACCTTTTGCCCAGCAAAGAAAACCATCAACAAAACAAAAAGACAATGTACTAAATGGGAGAAAATATTTGCAAATAATATGACTGATAAGGTCTTAATATAGAACATATATAAACAGTTCATACAACTCAACATCAAAAACAAACTAACAAAGAACTTGATTAAAAAATGGGCAGAAGAACTGAATAGACATTTTTCCAAAGAGGAAATGAAGATGGCCAGCAGGCACCATGAAAATATGCTGAACATCGCTAATCATCAGGGAAACGCAAATCAAAACCACAATGAGATATCACCTCACACTTGTCAGAATTTCTATCATCAAAATGTCTGCAAATAACAAGACTTGGTGAGGATTTTGAGAAAAGGGATCCCTTCTATACTGTTGGCGGGAATGTAAATTGGTGTGGCCACTCTAGAAAACAGTATGGAGGTTTCTCAAAAAACTAAAAATAGAACTGCCGTATGACCCAGCAATTCCACTCCTGGGTATATATGTGAAAAAAACAAAGACAGTAACTTGAAAAGATACATGCACCCCAATGTTCATAGCAGATTTATTTACAATTGCCAAGATATGGAAACAACCTAAGTACCCATCAACAGATGAATGGGTAAAGAAGATGTGGTATATTTAAATACAATGGAATACTACTCAGCCATAAAAAAATGAAATTTTGTCAATTGCACCAACATGGATGAACTTTGAGGGCATTATGCTATGTGAAACAAGTCAGACAGATAAAGACAAATAGTGTATTATATCACCTATATGTGGAATCTAAAAAAATACAACACACCAGTGAATATAAAAAATAGAAACAGGCTTACAAATATAGAGAACAAACTAGTGTTTACCAGTGGGGGTGGAGAGGGGCAATAGAGAATGGGGAAGTTGGAGGTACAAACTATTGGGTGTAAGATAGGCTCAAGGATGTATTGTACAATGTGGGGGAGTATATAGCCAATATTTTATAATAACTGTAAATGGAAAGTAACCTTTAAAAATTGCATAAAAATTAAAAAAAAAAAATTAAATCAGGGAGCTCAGGAGACCCAATGCAGCCTTAGGTCTTGGACTATCTCATTGCCCCTTCACTGGGGGAGGACATTGATATCAATGTGCCACCATTAATAGTCCCAAAGTCAAAGCATAAACTTAAGACTCTTCTTTCATGCCATGTGCTAAAGGGTGCACCAGCAATTTGGAGAAGGAACTTTTAGGTAGATTTTTACTTCAGAGTAAAATAAATTTCTTCCTGGATCTTCGAATAAGCTAGAATGAACAAAAGAATGTGGGATGCAGGAAACTAAGTTGCACATCTCTTGGGAAAAGCATTTTCTGGTGAGGAAAGGATTGTGCGGATGTGATGGCTATCTCTCCAGGGTGGCTGCTGGATTTTGTCTAAGAGCTACATCAATGACAGCAGACAGCAGCCAAAACGTTGTATTGCCCTGTGAATCAAGAGCCATAAATGGCAGCACATTCCAAATCAGTGGGCAATTAACACCACAGTTTATTCTGAAATTCCAAATTAGGCCTAAAAGTTTTAGTGTAAAGAAGAAGGAAATGGAAATTCAAAAACCTGTGCTGCATTTTTAAATTTTTCATCCAAGGCCTACTTATCCATGAGGTAAGGTAGGTCAATGAAGTAGTTTAATTTAATTAATTAATTTGTTTGTTTGTTTGTTTCTTTTTTGGCTGTGTTGGGTCTTTGCGGCTGTGCGTGGGCCACTCTTTGTTATGGTGCTCAGGCTTCTCATTGTGGTGGCTTCTCCTATTGTAGAGCACAGGCTCTAGGTGCGCAGGCTTCAGTAGTTGTGGCTCATGGGCTCTAGAGCGCAGTCTCAGTAGCTGTGGTGCACGGGCCTTGTTGTTCTACGGCATGTAGGGTCTTCCCAGACCAGGGCTCGAACCCATGTCCCCTGAATTGGCAGGTGGATTCTTAACCACTGTGCCACCAGGAAAGCCTCGTTTAATTTTAATTTCTTTTAAAATTTCTTTCTCTTTTAGGAGAAAACATGAATATAATAATAATGAGTATATAATAAAAAATTAACTTGAATTATATTAGTCTTTATACTAAGGTAGTATTACAATATAATTTTTAATATTTTTAATTAAGGAAGTGGTCCAAAAGCAAAAGTGCTCATTACGTTAGAGAGAATAATGGCCCCAAAGATGCCCACATCCTAATCCCCAGAACCAGTGACTCTGTTATCTTCCACAGCAAAAGGGACTTTGTACATTAAGGATCTTAAGATGGAAAGAGGATCCTGGACTACCCAGGGGGCCCAGTGTGATCACCATGGTACTTATGACACAGAGCAGATGTCAAAGAGAGAGGGAGGAGATATGATGACAGGAGCAGAGGTGCAAGCAATGTGCTTCAAAGGTTGAGGATGTGGCCATGAGCCAAGGAGTGTGGGCATTCAGTAAAATCTGGAAAAAGCAAGAAGATAGATTCCCCAGAGCCTCCTGCTGACACCTTGATTTTAGTTCAGAAGACTCAGTTCAGACATCTGACCCCCAAAACTGTAAGATAATAAATTTCTGTTGTTTTAAGGTACTAAGTTTATGAGAATAGTTACAGCAGCCAAAGGAAACTAATAAACCTATGAAAATCATAAAACAGTCCTATTATCAGGACTTAGGCAAAACCCTTAAACAATCTGGTTTTAATTTTCTCCTCTGTCATATACAAGGATTGAAGGCAATCTCATTTCCAACTCAGATTATTTCAGGAGCCAGACATGCAGCATAAGTTGGTGACTCTAAACTCGTGTCAGGGGAAGGAAACTGTGGGCCTGTGGCAGCGTGGTACTTGCGTGTCCACAACACACTCAGAAGAATGTGTGGAAAAGAAGGGCTCAGAGTTCCTCTTAAAATCCTCACAGATTTTTAAAGAGACAGGTCAAATCCTCAAAACTGTACATAAACTTGGAACATTTTCACATCATATGAAATAGTAATATATACCAATGCAAGATTTTACAGTTGAATTGTTATCTGTGTGTACAAAGTGCGTTCTGAGACGTGGCGGAATATTTGGCATAATGTGTAGCCTACTGAAGAGATTACTTTGAAAAGAGAAGAAAGTCTTTAGATTAACAGTCCTGAATTATCACAAAATCAGACCCTTTCCTGTGTGCATCTGAGGTCCATCTGGTTTCATTTTGTAAAATGAGAAGTGTTTGCTTATTTGCTTTTACAAATGATTGGAAATCAACACATTTTTCTTCCTTTAGGGAGGAAAAAGGATTCACTCAGCCCAGTTTTCTCTGTGTTCTCCCTTTCTTCTCAGAATCAAGATTGCATTCAAGTTTATGTCTTGATACAACCAAAAATGACCCAGTCAGTATTGGCAAGCTGTGTCTTCTGCAAAATGAGAGGTCTGCATTGCAGATGAATATCACGGCTGCGTTTTTCATCTGAGTGCAGTACAGTGCAGTACTCATTTTGCAGTACAGTGCAGTACTCATTTTAATGAGTAATTTAAATATCACTTCATAACAGTAAAATCAAATAAAATATATAACTGTTGCCTAAAATCAAGCAGTCCTCAATGTCAAAATAATTCTTAAATGGCATACTTCACCGTTGTGAAAAAAAAGAAAATATGCTTTTCATTTTAAGGATTTTCTCTCTTTCTTCAGAAAAACCAGCAAAAAATATCATTTGGATATCAGAGCTAAAAAATACAGGTGACTAGTTAAGTATTTGCCAAATATTTCCCCACTAATTAAATTGTATTATATATATGATATTGAATCCATGTTCTCCTAACCTACTTGCACTTAAATTATAATAATAGTAACGATAGATATTTTAAGCCAACTTGACTTTTCAGAACCATGTGAAAGTCAATTTCTACTATACACTAACACCTAAAATAATAAATTTAATAATGATAGGAAGATATTATGTTGAGAACAATGACATAATTAAACCAGAAAATTACTTCTTACATTTTAAAACTTCAGTTACAAGTGTTTTCATTGATTTGGAAATTTCTTTACTAAGCCTTTCAACGATAGGATTTTTCATCAGAATCAGAAAAAAGGGAAGATGTATTATTAGTGTTTAATATCAAAGTATCTTTGGGAAAAATGTAGTTCTGCAATTACCAAAGTTATTTCAACATATAATATTTAAAATTCAGTAACAAATGAGTGGAAAAGCAACAGAACCTCACATATAAAATTAGACTTTCAGTTAATTATCATTACTGAATACAAATCCTGGAAGATGAGTTTGTAGAAAATTAATATTGTAATAAACCTATAAAAATATTATTATAAACCATAAATATGTTGGTAGTACAAACCAAACAACAGAGAGCATACATTGGTGCAATAGTTGATAGAGGCAGACTTCTAATCAGTAATCATGTCAAAGATCAATATTTAAACAGATATTTCCAAGTGCTTTCTTAACCAAAACATGAGGAATCAGTGGTGAGCAAAAATTAGAGTTTCTGTTCCCATGTAGTTATCAACTCCTGGGTAAGATAGCCTAGGAAAGCAAAATTTTAAAAAAACACATGAACAAGTTTTTTTGAATCACAAAATGATTTGAAGGCAAGAAACAGTGTTTGAGAGAAAATTGGGGAACCTTACTTGCATAAGAAAGGTGATATTCCTGTTCAGAGTTGAATGCCATTTTGGAGCCCGTCAAGCCAGGCTGAGGAAGCACATTCTAAGCAGAAGCAATAAAAATTGTGTGCAAAGAGCCAGGCTTGTTCTAGAAATTAAACAAGCCCCACTGTGAATGTGGAAGAGTGAATGAAGGGATGAGAAGCAGGATAGGTGAATGGAAACTAGGTTACAGAGGCCTATGAGTACAGATGGGCGTATGCATGTAAGAACACTACTCATGGCAGGGAAAGAACCACCTGGATGTATCAGAAGGAAAAAGTTCTTCACACTCACAAAGGGGGAAAAAAAAGAAAGCCTGGTTTTCCCAGCTAGAATGGAAAACTGTTTAATACATGAGTATTCAGAATAGTTTTCAATCCTGAAATGTGGGGAAAAACTTAACATGGTCTAAACATTACTTGGGTTCCACCTAAAAAGCTTAAAAGCAAGACTCAGAAGCATAAAATTATTTTTAAGTAATTTAACTGCATCCCAGAACAAAGTTCAAAAATATGTACAGAAATACTAAAATATTTAGCACCAGAAAAGGAAAAGCTATAATGACTGTCATCCAATAAAAAAATTACCAGGTATATCAAGAAGCAGGAATATAGAACCACAATGAAGGGAAAAAAAACCTAATTAAAACTGACCCAGAAATAGAAAATTTAAAGCATTAGACAACAAAACTAAAGTAGATATTATAATTATATTTCATATTTTCAAGAAGCTACAGGAGGGATTGAACCTATAAAGGAAGGTATTTTTTAAAAAGTTAATCAAAGTTTTAGAGATTAAAACTAAAATAGCTGAGATTAAAAGTACATTGGATAGAATTAACAGTAGATTAGACATTGCAGAAAAGAATTAGTTAGTTAACTGAACAAAAAGCAATATACATTATTCAAAATAAACACACAAAGAAAAGAAGAAAACCTTTAAAAAGATATGAATATCAAGAGAATGGGAAGTCAAGTCATAGATGGGGAGAAAAAATTTGTAAAAGAGAAATCAGATAAAGGATTGGTATGAAAATATACAAAGAACTCTTACTGCTTACCACTAAAAAAAAAAGGACAACCTGATTAAAAGTGGACACATGAAACTAATCATCACAAGTCGACCCTGTGTCAACATGACATCCATATGCATCTCCTCAAACCTTACTTAATCCCCAAATAAGACAATAACAAGGTCTTAATTCCACCTAATATGATACAACAATTCTGAGTCCAATCAAAATACACTAACCCTATCCCCAGAAGAGGAGGTAAATCCTTGTGATATAACTTAAAGTACAATAATGTAAAATTAAGAGTACTTACATATTATGATATAAAATCAATACAACTTATGTTACATAATAAGGAAATATGAGAGAGAAAAAACAAATACACACTTAACACAAATATATTCATAGCAAAAAAAAAATGGTGTACTCATGACAATTACAGTCCTCGTTTCTGTAACTGGTCAGTTATAGCTGGTCTTTGTAAATACTTTCTTATACCCATTCTATATTCTTCTTATCTTCAGCAAGCACCTCAGCAGATCATGGTTCTTCCCTGGTGGGTGACCAAATCCTTCCTTCTTGAATAGTCTGGGTCATTAGTAGCCCTGCCTAGACTGGGTTGTTGTAGTTTTCCACTGAGCTTAATCAAAGAACATGGTAATACTAAGGGATGCCTTAAGCGATCTACTATATCCAGATATACTTTTCCTTACTTCAGTGTGGAAGAGTAGTCCACAACTAATAACCTTGTATCAACAAACACTTTACTTTCCTTCTTTGTCTGTTTATTCAGAGGCATGGGGAGCCCAAGTTAGCTGGGTTAGTCTTAATTTCCAGTTCTTTGGAATCATTGCTGTGTCTCCTGGTAGAAGCATTTTTCCCTTTGCAACTAAGACCAGCAGAGCATAAGGTCTCAGGAACAAAAAGCAAAAATTTGATAGTGGGTCACTAGGGATAGTACTGAAGAGTTGAAAATAACTATTCTCATTTTTGTCCCTTAAAATTCCTGGACCCGAGAATCCTGGCTATGGAAGAAAGAAGACCATGTATTGGACTCTAATTCAGAGCATCTACAAACCTCTGGAGAACCTTGCCCTGGGACAAGCAGAGGTATTGTCACATAGCCAGCCCTGCAAATGAGTCTTCAGAAGGCCATTCCACCATTCTATCAAGCCTGCTGCTTCAGGTAAGACCAGTGAATTCCATGACCAAGGGCCCATTGCCGCACTTCATCTGCTGTGAAATGTATTCCTTGATCTTGAGCCATGCTTGTAGAATCCCATGCCAATGATAAGGCATTCTGTAAGATCATGGATGGTAGTTGCACAAAGTGATGCATGCAGGAAAGGCAAATCTGTACCCAGAGCAAATGTCTATTCCAATAAGAACAAAATACTGCCCCTTGCACAATGAAAGCTGTCCAGGGTCATCAGTCTGCCACTGATTAGCTGGTTGATCACCCGGGGAATAATGCCATATTGAGGACTCATTGTTGGTCTCTGCTGCTGGTTGATTCTTTTTGATTGGGAATTCAGTAGTGGCTGTAGCCCGGTCAGCCTTGATGAGTGGAAGTCGATATTGCTGAGCCCATGCGTAACCTGCGTCCCTGTCACCATGGCCACTTTGTTGATGAGCCCATTGGGCAATGACAGGGGTGGCTGGGGAAAGAAGCTGCCACAGAACAGGTCATCCTATCTACTTGATAATTAAAATCCTCTTCTGCTGAGATCACCCTTTGATGAGCATTCACATGAGACACAAATATCTTCACGTTTTTCAACTATTCAGAGAAATCTGTTCACATACCTCTTCCCCAATTTTCTTTGTGACCAACTTTCCAATCATGCTTTTTTCAATTCCTGTCCACCCAGCGTGTCTGACCATTTCTCCTTCCAAGTGTTTCTCCCTCAGCCAGGTGCATGGCCTCAAGTTCTGCCCACTGGGAGGATTTCTCTTCACCGCTGTCCTTCAGAGATGTCTCAGAGAGGGGCTGAGGGCAGTAGCTATCCACTTTTGGGTAGTGCCTGCATATTGTGCAGAACCATTTGTAAACTAGGCCTGTCTGAGTCTCCCTCTGTCAATTAATAGTAGGGAAGTCCTCTTGAGGTCATAGGTGCAGGCTGGGAGAGAAAAGGTAGTGTAGCAGAAGTGAGGACTGTGGGCCTTTGAGCTACTTCTTCATGGAACTTACTTGTACCTTCAAGACCTGCTCTGGTCTGATCACATATATACCATAACCATTTGACGATGGAGTGCTGCTGTGCATGTCCTCTGTTATGGCTTGATGGTTAAGATACCACTTAGTTCATGATGGGCAGCTCAGGTCACATGGTAACTTGATGGCCCAAGGTTAAGTGTTCAGTCTCTACAAAGTTCACAGCAGACCTTTTGTTTCTCAAAAGGAGACTAGTTACCGGAATGATGGAAGGGCTTTGCTCCGCAGTTCTTAAGGCCTGTGCTTTGATTCACCTATGAGGGCCTTCAAAAGGCTCCAGACAGCATCCTTATTTGCTGACATGTCAACACTATTGTATCTTCTGGATCTTATGGCCCAAGTGGCAAAGGCAGCTTGCACGGCAGCCTGGACCTGTTACACAGCCTTCTCTTGTTCTGGGTTCCATCCTAAACTAGCAGCTTTTGGAGTCACTTCATAAAAAAGTCTGGAGTAACACATCCAGATGAGGAATATGTTGCCTCCAAAACCCAAAGAAATCACTAAGAGCTGTGTCTGTTTTTTGGTTGTAGGAGGTGTCAGAGGCGACAACTTATCCTTCACCTTAGAAGGGATATCTTGACATGGTTCATACCACTGAGTCCCTAGAAATCTCACTGACGTAGGAGGCCATGGCATTTTGTCTGATGTATTTTCTGTCCTCTGACACATAAATGCCTTACCAACAAATCTAGAGTAGTTGCTACTGCTTGTTCACTAGATCCAACCAGCATAGTGTCAGCAATGTAATAGACCAGTGTGATATCTTATGGAAGTGAGAGTCAAATGTGTTTTCTAGCAAACTAAATTATGGCATCAGGCTAGAAAGTTGATATACTCATGAGGTAGGATAGTGAAAGTATATTACTGGCCTTGCCACCTGAAAGCAATCTGCTTCTGGTGGGCCTAATGGACAGGGATGGATAAAAAGGCATTTTCCAGATCAAATACATATACTTACATACCATTTACCAGGGTGAGTGCTAACTTTCTCAAGCATTGAATCCACATCTGCAACAACAGCTACAATTGGAGTCACCACCTGGTTAAGATTATGATAATCTACCGTCATTCTCCAAGATCCATCTGTCTTCTGCACAGGCCAGATAGGATGTTGTAGGAACCACCACCCCTGCCTCCTTCAAGTCCTTGATGCTGGCCGTAAACTCTGCAGTCCCTCCGTGAACGTGGTATTAAATTTTATTTACTGTTTTCCTAGGTAGAGGCAGTTCTCCTGGCCTTTACTTCGTCTTTCCCATCATAATAACCCTCCCTCCACAGGTCAGGGAACAAATGTGGAGAATCTGCCAGCTGCGAAATATGTCTATACCAAGTATACATTCCAGAACTGGAGAAATAACCACATGATTGGTTTGGGGAACCATTGGGCCCATGAGACAGAACTGAGCTAACTGAGCTAAAACTCCATTAGTCGCTTGACTTCCATAACCTCTACTCTGACTTTTGGGCCCCTGCAATGCTTTAGGTCTCTTGGAATTAGTATCATTTCAAAGCCAGAGGCAGTTGTTCTCCAAAAGGTCTAATAATTTCCTTTTCCCCAAAGCACAGCTACTCTGGTAAAAGGCCAAACATCATTCTGGGGAAGGCTGCAGCAAGAATTGACAATATAAACTCTCAGTAGCGCACTGGGGTCCTTCCTCAATGAGACCCAGCCTCGCCTTCATTCCAGGGGTTCGGGATCCATAAACTGTCTCGTGTCTAGGAATGTACTGAGGGGATGTGACTCTGTTTTTATGATTTGGGTTCGACTTTTATTCACTTGACCTAGAACTTTTCTGCTTATGCAGATAAGTACAAATTTAGTAGGCTTCCTATCTATTTCACTTCTAGGAACACTATGATCAATTAATCAACACCGTAAGTCAGCATGAGTCAGACTACTCTGATTGCTGCTGTGACTCTGCTGTACATTAAGGTAACCATGTCCACTTTGCCCTCAGTGGTTGAATATTGCCACTTGGCCCCTAACACCTCAGGATTCAATGACCCTCTTTGCATTTAGGTTTCCCTAGGCAGTGACTGCATTTCCCACTGTGAGGTCTGATCTACAGAGAAAGCAACCATAGAGTATTCAAGGTGTCAACTGAAAAAAAAAAAAGCACAACTTAAAAGTTGAAAATTATGTTTCATTTGGAACACAGTTGAGGAGTTAAGCCTGGGATACAACCTCTCAGATAGCTCTAGAGACAGTTCCAAAGAGAAACAGAATATAGAGGAGTTTTGCAAAAAAAAAAAAAAAAAAAAAAAAAAAACCCAAGTAATCAAACATCAAAACTTGACTGCTAATTAAAGGAAAACCAGACATCTCAAGTTAATGATTTTAACACTTTTCTATGTATGGGAAGATGTAAGAATCTGGGCTTAATAAAATTATTCCTTTGATATGCACCTAACCTATCTAGGGCCAGTATCCTGTTTTTCTATGTCTTAAATCCCCTCAGGGTGCACTATCAGGGGTGGCTGCAGTGGCTGATGGCTTGACGGCTGCAACATCCTTTGTTTACTGGTATGGCAGGTGACATTCTTTGTCCACAAAGGATATTGGGGATCCCCTCATAAATTTATTCCTCACAGTATTGATGGAAGGTAAAAATTCTGGAACCCCCCAGTCAGGTGAGCAGGTTTTAAGTGACAAATCCACTCTAACATTCCTCTATCCCTAATCCTCTGAAGTTCTTCTCTAGATTAAACTGAGGCAGGTCCAGCATTTCCAGTGTACTCATGTGGGCCACCTTTTGGCCTATGTTTCAGCCAACCAACCATCCAAACTGCTAGAGCCCTTTCTAATTCCTCAAGCTGCAACATTAAATGCAGGAGCCCTATTTAGTGAGCCCATAAATTCAGCCTCATTGAACCTTATAAGGAATTCCTTCTTCCATTATCCCACACCTTTAGTACTTATTCCCACACATTTCCCAAGATTTTGTCTGTGTAACTTAGAAAATGAAAGTCATTATTTTGGAATGTAATGCACTTCCTCATGAGTCACAGATTGTATCCCACCTTTAGGGACCTGCTGAGCTTGAGTCTAGTTAAAGTTTCAGAAGTAAGGTGGGGTGGTAGGGGTGGGTCCTGAGGAGACTAATAATTATGTTACATGACAGTTGTGTCAGGGGAGGCTATGACCCTTTCCTCAGGCAATGCAGGGTTAATCCCCTCAGAAGGAGATGAAAAGGCTGATACCCTGTATGTAGAGAGGACGCTTCCACTGGGGTTGAGGAAACCATCTCTGCTGGGGCTGGGGAGGCCAATACCACTGGTAAAAAAAGATTCATCACAATTTAAGGGCTCAATATCCCCAGCTTCATCAGGATCTTCCCACAGGTCCCCATCCCAACTTATAGGATCCAGTTCTTTCCCAATGAATGCCCTCACATTGATTCAACAGTAGATGCCCTTCAAAACTGGGAGTTCAACTTGCATTGTAATTCAACCAGTTGCATGATGAAGTTCTGTGCTTGATTTCCAGCCCTGTAGTTACAGGACACAGTGGTCTCCTTCAGGGCACATGGTCATTTATGTGGCACTTGAGCTGGAATTCAAATCACCAAGTTCATCCTTTTCTTTCAGTGACATAAGAAGCAGCAGAACAACATAATTATACACACTGATTTTCCAAAAATGTTCAAAAGTATCTTATACATTCATCCCAGAGAAATTAAATTTTATGTCCATGCAAGTATCTCTACATGATTGTTTCTAGCAGCTTTGTTTGTAATAGCCCCAAACTAGAAACAACCAAAATGTTCTAGAATAAGTGAATGGTTAAACAAACCGTGGTACATTAATACTATGAAACACTACTTAACAGTAAAAAGTATTAACTACATGCAAGTACTTGGATGGATCTCAAAAAACATGCTGGGTGAAAAAAGCCAACCTTTGAGGTTGGTGTTTGAAGGTCACATATTATATGAATACATTTATATAGCATTCTCAAGATGACAAAAAAGGAGACAGATAAGTGGTTGCCAAGTTTTAGGGATGGTGCATGGGGGCCAGGGTGGGAGGAAGGTAAGTGTGACTATATAGGGGTAACAGGAGGGAGATCTTTGTGGTGATGGAACAGTTATATATCTTGATCTTGGTGGTGGCAACACATGTGATAATATGGCACACACATAGCTTGTAGCAATGTCAATTTCCCAGCTTTGATAGTATCCTATTGTTACATAAAATGTAACCAATTAGGAAAACCGGATGAAGATTACTTGGGACTTACTGTCCTATTTTTGCAACTTCCTGTCAGTCTATAATTATTTCAGAAGAAATCATTAAAAAAAGTAATGTGTTAAAGTAAGAAAAAAGTCTATATAGAAGTGTTTTTTTGAGGGTGTTAAACTGCTCAAGACAACTTCAACTTTCAGGCAGTCATTTTATCATTTGTAACATAATAAGAGAAGCAAAAATTGTATTAGGGACTATATCTTGGGGAAAATTTAATGTAATTTTTGACACACTGTATTAGAAACATTAGTTTCTGCTGAATAATATTTGCTAACTCTTGAGATAGGTTAACCACAGGTAGATAAGTCTAGTAACCAATGAATAACATTAACAGAAAGGCAGTCTCTTAAGATACATGATATCATGGTCTATGGAATTTTTCATTAATTTAAACAATTTTGTAGAGCTTTGATGTCAAGGTAAGTGACAAGTCCAAAGCTGCTGAAACCTAATGAGAATTACATGAGGTTACATGGTAAATTGTGGCAAACCGATTCCAGCGGTCCCCAACTTTTTTGGCACCAGGGACCAGTTTTGTGGAAGACATTTTTCCCACGGAAGCAGGGGGATGGTTTAGGCAGTAATGTGAGCTACAGTGGCGGGCGTGATTCAGGTGGTAATGCGAGCAGCGTGGAGCAGCAGATGAAGCTTCTCTCTCTCTCTCACCCACTGTTCACCTCCTGCTGTGCCACTGGGTTCCTAACAGGCCTCAGACAGTTGGTTGGGGACCCCTGGATTAAGCGATGAAAATAAAGAGTTACAGAGCTGGTATAGAATTTAAAGACTTCACAGTGACATATTGTTTGAGAGACTCTGAAGAGATTTCGTGATGTTTCCAAGTTTGCTCAGGACTGGGGACCAGGCCCAACCCAGACTATTTGGCCCCTGAACCGTGATCTTCCCTGAGAGCCAGGCTCTGTTGCTTTCCTGCACACTCCCCTCTCTTTCCTCGCAAGTTGCCTTCATAGCATTGTGCAGCTTTACCCAGATTTTAGGTCACAGAGAGCCTGCCTTGAACTGAGAGCATCTCTCCCACACATGTGCTTGAGGGCAGGCTGGGCTCTGCTCATCTGTGAAGAGTCAGTCTTCAATGAATCTTATTACAGTTAAGGAGCCTCTCTGTAGCTTAAAATACTTGAGAAAGAGGAAATACAAATATTTTAGAAAGTATCTAATTGGAGCTATCCCAATCACATTTTTCATCAACGACTTTTGTGATTCCAGGCTTTTATAAGCCCAATGATTCTGACACATTTTTAGGGAGAAAAGAGAGTGTTCTTTCCTACTTTAGTTATACTCTTTCAGTCATTATTGTTTCATATTATTGAACGTGCAAGACCAAAAACATCCACATATTCATATTCACACTTGGAAAGATTTGCTTTAAAAATGTTTTTTAAATGCATTCTCACTATCAAAGTCGCAAGAATACCTTCTGCAATAGGGAGGAAAAGGTGATTGTTATTTCTCTGTAAAATCAAATATGATACAGACCAAGTGGTAGGCATTCAATGAATGTGGCCCCCGAGACCATGTGTGGTGGTGATAAAGCCCTGGGATAGGAGTGCTGGCCAGGTCTTTGGTCTCTGGGTGAGTTCTCTTCATTTGTTCCATTAGAGGACTAGTCCAGAGTCTTTTCAGCTTACGCATTCAATGATTCTGTCCCACTAGTTCTTAGGCAAAACAAAACAAAACAAAATCAATAAAAAACACTTAAAAAGTAACTGAGAAAACTCTGCCTGACCTAATGTGAAGGAGTCACTTACTGTTCCCTATTCTGAATGGAATCCTTATAATACCTATAAGTGGTTATCCATCTGGGTATTAAGGACCTGCTGTACAGCACAGGGAAAAACACTCAATATTTTGTAATAACCTATATGGGAAAAAATCTGCAAAAGAATAGACATATGTATATGTGCATATATATATATATATATATATATAAAACTGAATCACACTGCTGTACACCTAAAACTAACACAACATTGTAAATCAACTATTCTTCAAAAAAATAAATAAATAAATTTTAAACATTGTGTTTTCGTGAGTAGATGCTCCATGAGCGAGCTGCTGGCAGGGGAAAATGCAGTGTGCTGCATCCATATGCTTTTTCTGTGCCAAGTGTTATTTGAAGAAGGAAAAAGACCTGCAACAATTCTGCTTTTGAAACATGACTTGAACCACCAGAATGTCTAGAATTCCTGTGTTCTCAAGGTGCTATCTTTCAGTTAGCATGGAATTAAGGAGGTGAGGGGAATGGAAGTCTAAAATTCAATCCTTAACTGTGAAATGCTTATTAATGGAGGTACATAAAGCTTAATATATTGGAAAGTGTGTGGACTCGGTCATTTAGTATAAACTATTTAGGGCTGACTATGTGACAGGCACCGTGTGACTTGCAGTGGATGTGGAACGCTTGGATGGTGTTCCCAGGAAGCTCAATATTTAGTGTGGCATCTTCACTCTAGTTCTGCCAATAATTAGCCATGCGAGCACTTTGGAGTCTGTTTCATTGGCACTAGAAAGGAAAAATGAGAGCACAGGGCTTGAGTCTCTCGGGGTCTCTGTTTGCTTCTGTGAACGTGCTGAAAGTAAGGAATGTATTCATGTGTCAATTGGAGGATAAACTGTTACGTTCTCTTCTTCTTTTGATGTATGTACATATGTATGTATGTGTTTATTATTTATTTATTTAACTGAAGCTTAGGATTCTTTTTTTAATTTGGTTCTTTAATTATACTCTAAATAGAGTTTGTTTACAATAGGCTGTTCCTTGACAGCTTTCGTCTGGGAAGACATGAAAATACAACAATTAGGTGTATCAACTCATTCAGAATAACTGAAGGTAGCAGATTCCCCTTCTTGGTGCCCCTGGCAGCCAGTGTGAGGGCATGAACCTTGGGCTCGGCCACTGGGATCCTGCAACCCAAGACTGAGAGTCAGGAACAAGTGGGGAAAAGATAAAGAAGTAGTCGGATTTTATTGTTGTGACTGCAGTTGTGGAGTTCTTGGTGGGGGGGGGCACCACAGCAGGCAGCAGCAATGGCCTGTCCAGCTATACGAGTGGGTCCAGGGCAGCTGAGCTAGAGCTCTTCAGTGGCAGAAGCAGTACCCTGGGTCACATCTTTCTTTTCTTTTCTTTTTTTTTATTGGTATCATTTATTTTTTTAAATTAATTTTTATTGGAGTATAATTGATTTACAATGTTGTGTTACTTTCTGCTGTACAGTAAAGTGAATCAATCACACATATACATATATCCACTCTTGCTCCGCGGCATGTGGGATCTTCCCGGACCGGGGCACGAACCCGTGTCCGCTGCATCGGCAGGCGGGCTCTCAACCACTGTGCCACCAGGGAAGCCCTATCCACTCTTTTTTAGATTCTATTCCAATATAGGTCATTACAGAGTACTGAGTAGAGTTCCCTGTGCTATACTGTAAGTTCTTATTGGTTATCTATTTTATATATAGTAGTGTGTATATATACATCTTGACTATTTCTATGACACATTGTTTTATAGGACCTGACTATTCTTCTGAACTAGTGACCACTTCCACCTTCACTTGTGAACCATTTAATGATCTTCTTACAAACCCTTTTCTTCCTGTCACTAAGTTGAGACTCTGATTACTTAGAGATTGTCTGACCCATAGGAGGGATGCATCCACCAGCTGGCACAACAGTGGCTCTACTGAATTAAAGCTGATGCTGCCCCTGGCATCCTGGTCTCTGTTGATCACTAGGCAAGCTGGGAAAAAAGTGTTATGAGATGGGTGGGAGAAATCCTTTCTGATGATCAAAGGGATCTTGTGTCCTGCCTCCCTACATCTATATCTTATGAAAATTCAAGAGGCAACAACATCACATTGGCTGGGCTGTGAAGGTCTCAGTTCCTTCAGAAATGAATGTCTGGATCATGTCACCAAGTGAAGACACCAACGAGCCTGGTGCTGGCTGAGAACAAGGTGACCATGGAACAGAGAATGGCTGAGGGATGTCACAGTATCACGAATGATGCAGAAGCACATGCCTACACACGTTTCCTTCCACGCTCCATAACTCATTTTCCTCCCCCATCCCTTTCCCTTGTCAAACCATTTTATATAGACCAGTATAGTGATGGTTACATTCACCATTACTCTGTGGGTTTCTGATGATGTAGATGTGCCTGTGACCGTCTTAGAGGAGGATTAGACAACAACCGGAGATCCTAGGATTGGGGCTGGATGCGGAGACTTGAGGTTTTCTGCCTTTGGTGAGTGGGTGGAACACTTTCTTATCTGAAAGATAATTGTGTTCAGCAAGACTTACAATTTCTGGAATTTGAAGTGTGTATGTTACTGACCAGGGTTCTTGGCCTCCTTAATCAATAGAAATTGATCAGAGATCAGACAAGAAATTCAGGCAAAGCTTTATTGGGACCCCTGTTGCAGCAGGGGAAGTGAGAACAAGCAACAGGTTCCCTTGCTTGCTTCCTGGGGGTAGGGGTGGGGGCAGCTGGTTCCTTATATGGGGGGGAGGTAGTGGTGTGTCCCAGGGTTGGGCCGGAGGGGTGGCTTAGGTGGTCTTCCCACCCCTTTGGTGGTGCTGAGTGCAGGGGGCCTGCACAGAACCCTGCCTTTGCTCCCGACCCCCATTTTTGCTTCTAGCTCTTCAGAAGTGAAAGTTGGGCTTTTTTGGTCTTTTTGTATCTTTTGTCCAGAATTTGCCCCAACTGTGCATGCACGTAGTTATTTTTAGTCCCTTATAGTTTCTTTGCATTTTGTTGCTCTAAGAGACATTTGTCCATTTGCAAGCACTGCAGCACTGCAGAAAAGGCTCCCAGGTCCCAGCCTGTTTCATGTACATGAATAGATGTAAATTTGGGAAACTCTGCTTGTTATTTTTCAACTGCCCAGCACCCACCCGCCCCTGACTCTGCGGAATTAACCCAGATGTGATTTCCTATTGAGAGGCAGCGTGTTTCCTGCTATTGTGGAAACCACTTCACCTGCAGATGAGAGTGGGGTTGTGACCTGCACTCTGTGCTAAGCAGGTGGTTGTTTTTTTCTTCCACCCTTTTTCTTCTCCTTCTTCTTCTTCTTCTTCTTATTATTTTGGGATAAGAACACAACGTAAGATCTATCCCCTTAGCAAATTTTTAAGAGCACAGTACCGTGTTACTATCTAGAGGCAGTATTCTGTACAGAAGATCTCTAGGACTTATTCATCTTGCATAACTCTAACTTTGTTCCCTTTAACTAACACCTTCTCTTTTCCCCCTTCCCTCAGCCCCTGGCAACCACCATTCTACTCTGTGCTTCTGTGATTTGACTATTTTAGATTCCTCACATAAGGGGTATCATGTAGTATTTGTCCTTGTGTGTCTGACTTATTTCGCTTAGCATGTTTCCCACATTCATTCATGTTGTCACAAATGGCAGGATTTCCTTCTTTTTTAACACTGATTAATAGTCCATTATATATATCTCACATATGTTTTATCCATTATCTGTTGATGGACATTTAGGTTGCTTCCACATCTTGACTATTGTGAATAATATTGTTGCAGTGAATGTAGGAGTGCAGAAATCTTAATGAGATCCTGATTTCAATTCCATTAACTATATACCCAGAAGTAGGGGAGGTTCCTCAAAAAAAACTAAAAATAAGAGGACTGGTAGCTCTCAGTTGGTCCTGAACAGGTAAAAATAAAGGGGGCAGCAGGGTCCAACCAAAAGGCAAATATGGTCCTGCCCCCTCACCCACTCCCACCCTTGATCCAGGGGTATTTGGTTTCTACTTATTTCCCAAGCCCAGTCCTTCAGCCTCTTATTGATTCTGCGAGCCCATGAGATGTTTTAATAAATTCTCCTTTTCTTAAGAAAAATTCTCCAATTATGTTGCTCCTAACAAAGAATTACGCTGCTCCTAACTGACAAAAGGACTTTTAGCATCTATAATTCAGAGTTTACTGAATTGCCGTAGAGTGCAGGCCTTGTAGTTTCATTATGAAGGAAATCCTGGTTTACTCCATTAAAAATCTGTGACCTAAAATAGAAGTTGAGTCAGATTTTTATTGACTCAAGCAACAAAGAAGAGTTCTGTTCTTGTGGAGTTCTGATAAATGCCTTAAGAAACTTAAGGATATCAAAGTGATTTAGAGAATTTCAATAACCTTCCCAAAACATGTTCATACATGCTATCCTTATTCTAAATTGAGAAATGTCTAATGCATTTATATTATTTTGTGTGTTGATATTAATAATACAGAGAGGTTTTTCTTTACTTTCTGATCATGAAACTCCATCCCTACGGAATTCTGGCCTTTCCATGAAAACAAAATTCTCCATAAAAAGCTGTGGGGTGGGACCCTGGGATCCCACTCCAGCAGATGCCTTTCTTTGATCTGATTATTTGTGTTGTTCTTCATCCCATTAGTTGCTTGCAGTAAAAATTTCAAATGTTGCTTATGAGACTGAAATGCCAATTAGTTGAATCAGATGACAATCTGGGTTGATGATGAGTCCTTATACCCTTCCCACCTCCTAGGGTGTGAAATAGGCAGTTATGCCACATGGTATTTCCATACAAACTCTATCAAAACATAATCTTATAAGTAACAACAAAAACTGAGACAATGACTTACCTCTATAAAATATATTTTGAGATAGAAAGATATATGTGTAAGTCCAGCTGTAAATTCAGGCTCAATTCTGAAAGATGATTATTATTCAGACCCTGAAAGAGTTTTTTGTTTTAATTCATTTTCTTGAAGTATAGTTGACTTTACAATGTTGTGTTAATTTCTGCTATACAGCACAGTAATCCAGTTTTATATATATATTTATATATATATATATATATATATATGCATTCTTTCTCATATTCTTTTCCATTACAGTTTATGACAGGATATTGAATATAGTTCCCTGTGCTATACGGTAGCACTTTGTTGTTTATCCATCCTATATATACGACTTTGCATCTGCTAATCCCAAACTCCCAGTACTTCCCCCCACCCCCCCCACCCCCACATGGCAACCACAAGTCTGTTCTCTACAGACCTTGAAAGTGTTTTGAATATTTTGGATTAGATAAACAGGAAAACAAGCATTCCATATTCTATCAAGAAGGATGAGAAAAAGGAATCAGGTAGATGTGTTCCAAATTTTGAAATTTTAACTTCAACTAAATATGAATGCATATCCTGTGCTTCCCCTCAAACAGATTTACATTTAATTGAGAGTAGGAAGAAAAATTCTGTTCTGAAAGAGACAGAGACTGTTTATGGGATTCGAGACGATTACTTCTGAGGGTGGAAACAGTAATAATAATAGTTGAATCTATAAATATCCTGCTATGGCCAGGCATTGCACCAAGTCTTTCACACACGTTAATTCATTTAATCCTCACAGCACCTCTGTGAATCTGACATATTATTATCCCCATTTTACAGATGAGGAAACTGAAGCACAGACAGGTAAATGACTTGCCCAAGTTCCACAGCTTCTGTGAAAAGCGAATTTTCAAGGTAAACATTTTAGTGCTATTTGACTTTTTAAACTATGTGCCTCTATTAATTTTGTGACTAAAATTTAAAAATTCCAATTGAATAGATATTTTTTGCTTCCATTATATTTTTTTCTGGAAAAAATATTATTAAGTTTGCCCCCAAATATCACTGAATTATAAAGTGGCTTTTTACAGTTATACATCCAAAACTTAATGCAAAATTGAGATCTAAAGATAATAGGCAATATTTTATATTGGTGTTTGTAATATCAGAGCACAAACTTTTAGAAGTGACTTTGTTAGCTAGCCCTCCTGTAACTAAATCTATTTGGAAATCTCAGCCTATTATCTTAAGGCGTCTTTAAAATGAATTACCAGAGTGGCTGGGCACATCTGTACTTAAAACACTATTTGTCTGATTGCTTCTACTTAAGTAAACATTACATATTACTAGAGATTTCAAATTGATTTTAAATTAAATAAGATCTAGTAAAACAAAGAGCAACATAAACTGTTTTAAATTGCCCCTTGCTTTTGTTGTTTTGTTTTGTTTTTTTCTTCTTTTCAAAGATTTTCTTACCTATTTCTTCAAAGGAAACTATACATGTTTAAATAAAGTTCTATCCATATCATAAGACCCAGGACTTCAGATAAAAAGGTTTTATAGATAATCCTCCTCCTCTTGAAATATTTATAATAATTCAGGACATACCTTCTGGTCAATAATATCATCTAGATAAATATTATTTTTAGCTTTTATTACTTATTCAGTACCTATGGAGTATTACATAATGCAGTGTAGTCCAATTTATATATGAAATACAAATTTAAATAACTGAATTTGGTGTATAGTGCAGCTTTATGTCTTTTAAACATAGACATATTTTAAGAGTTGAGCTTTATTAACTTTACATGGACATATCTTTTTGGAAGTGGAATATTAAGTCTGAATAGAATAAAGGTTTACAAATGGATATTGGCTAATATATGCATTTATATATATACATATGTTATAAAAATAATTTTGTTTTATTCTCTAAAACATCACATACATGTTTTCACCCTGGGAATCATTCCTATGTTAAGTCAGTGCCTTAAAATATATATGCTAATAAACAATATTCAATGTGCTACAATAATAATTGAGTTAAATTTTTAAATGAATTTACCTTCTAGTTACCTCATTTCAATATTTATAGATTATAGGAATGAAGTACAGGAAACTGAATTTTACCTTATAGGGAACTTGCATTCAGGAGCACCATCAATTTTAGCCTGCAATGATTGTGCAAATATGTCTAAGAAAAGAAGCATGCACTTAGATGCAGAAATTCTTCCATCTTACAGCTTACAGTGTATAAGAAGTTGATCTATATGCATATATAATAAGAAAGCTTTTAAATATATGCCTTTGAAATTCAGTTGTTTATACAAATATTTTTAGGACAATAAGTTTGAAGAATATGACAAGAATTTAGAGCACCAAAGTGTTTTTTTTTTTTTAATTGCCACGTGCTTAAACATCTTTGTCATAAAGCTACAGTAAAGGCACTCATGCAAAATGTACATGTGTGAGATGTAAGAAGGGATCTCCTCCCTTGGTTACACTGTTACCAATAGCTATTTCAGTCTCCTGAATTCAAACATAATTGGTTGATGCTCCAAGCTTAGAGTCCAAAACCATCCACATGTTTTTGATTTAAATCTCCCAAGATCTTAGATAATACTAAAACAAGGGTGGGAAGATATTATATGGAGCACAAATGGAGCACAAGTACAATGAAATGTGATTTTTCACTTGATGAAACAGAGGTGAATTCGAAACTGTAGAAGAGAGTATACAAAATACCCCAAATAACAGTGATCTGAAGTCCCTATTAAAAGCTAGGTTTTCATAGGATATTTTAAAAGAATCAAAAGAAATCATTTTTTTTTGGTTTTAGTTCTTCAGCTTTTTTACAAGATAGCCTCAATTTAAAATAAATACACTAATTAGTTTCACTCAGTAAGAGAATGCAATTCTGTGCAATCAGTTTGTCAGACATATATTACAAAATAAAACAACCGAATAAAATAATTGAGTATCCCTTCTCCAAACCGTCTTCCTCTCTGTTGCTCTCATGTTTCTTCTTTCTAACACCTAATTTCTATTCATGGCAAGCCCTCCACCTAGGGTGATGCTTATTGTGTGAGTCCCCATAAACCAGACGTCCATCTGTTCTTTCTTTCTTTCGATTACTTCCGATGATAAAGCCACTCCTCTGTTATTGAGGTGGTGGCAACATGGATATTTGTAGTGCGCTCCATCTTTTGTATGCCCTTCATTGAAGGCTGCTGAGTTGGTAGCTTCATGAAGGAGGATTCACTCTTCTGCATTTGTATGTGTGTGTTTGGGGAAGAGGGTTTTGTAATTGTTTTCATTCAAAAACAAATGCTGACAGCTTCACTCCAAATTAATGTTGTATACTTTTCCATGTCATTAATATTGACATTTGGAAATCTTATTCATTAGTCCGTGATCTGGAAGGAAACTATTTTAATGGCTCTTGATCCTTGCATCTGTGATTCTCTTGTCATTGAAATCTGTAAAAAAATGATATTAACTCTGAAATTTTATACTTTTAAACATTATTGACTTCCTGGGAAGAAGTCAGATGTTAGAACCTTACAGCATACACTTCAGCAATAGAAAAACTATTAAGTGCTGTTTATTTAATTTAATAACACAGATCTAGGCCATTTAATATTTTGGCCAGATTTATTAAGATATAATTCACATATGATTATAACTCACCCATTTAGAGTGTAAAATTCAGTAGTTTTTAGTATATTCACAGGTATGTGCTATGATCACGATGGTTAATTTTAAAACATTTTTGTCACCTCAAGAAGAAATCCCATACCTATCACCCTACTATCCCCACAAGCCTCCTAGCCCTAAGCAATCACTTACTGCATTTTTGTTAAATCTCTAAAACCTTCATGAATCAGCACTTTGCTACAAATCTACAACTCTCTCCGCCACTATTTCTTTAATTAGAAACTTTATTTTTTTGAGCAGTGTTAGGTTTACAGAAATATTAAGCAGATACAGAGATTCCATTTTTCTATTCTGCCAACGCCCCATTCCCTTTTCCCCAATTATTAACATCTTGCATTAGTGGTACATTTTTACAACTGATGAACCAATACTGATATATTGTTGTTAATTAACTTTTACATTAAAGTTCACTATTTGTGTTGTACATTCTATAGATTTGGATAAATGTATAATGACATGTATTGACCGTTATGTATAATGACATGTATTGACCATTATAGGTTTGGATAAATGTATAATGACATGTATTGACCATTACAAACATTATTGTTTGTAATATAATGACATGTATTGACCATTACAAACCATTACAAACATAATAGTTTCACTGCCCTAAAAATTCCTGTAATCTACCTGTTCATCATTCCTTTTCTTGTCCCTAATTCCTGGCAACCCCTAATCTTTTTACTGTCTCCATAGTTTTGCCTTTTCCAGAGTGCTGTAGTGTTAGAAGATTTTCTTCTATGTTATCTTCCAGAAGTTTTATAGCTTTGTGTTTTATATTTAGGTTTGTGCTCTATTTTGACTTAATGCTCATGAAAGGTGTAAGGTTTGTTTCTAAATTCACTTTTTTTTTTTTTGCATGTGGATGTCTAGTTATTCCAATATTGTTTGTTGAAAAGACTATCTTTGTTCATCATATTGCCTCTGTTCCTTTGTCAAAATCAGTTGACTGCATTTGTCTTGGTCTATTTCTGGGCTTTCTATTCAGTTCCATTGATCTATTTGTCTATTCTTTTGCCCATACCACACTGTCTTGGTTACTGTTAACTTTATAGTAAATCTTGATTTTGGGTAATGTTAATCCTCCAACTTTGTTCTCTCCGTTCAATACTGTGTCAGCCATTCTGGGTTTTTATAAACTTTAGAATCAGTTTGTCAATATCCACAAGATTACTTGGGATTTTGATTGGGATTAATTAAATCTGTAGATCAAGTTGGGAAGAACTGACATCTTAACAATTTTGATCGTCCTATACATGAACATGTAGTATCTCTCCATTTATTTAAATTATTTGATTTCTTTCATCACAGGTTTGTAGTTTTTCCTCATATAGATATTATACATATTTTCTTAGACTTATACCTAAGTATTTCATTTTTCAGTGTTAATGTAAATGATATTGTGTTTTTAATTTCAAAACCCAGTTGTACATTGCTGGTATACAGGGAAGCAATTAACTTGTATATGTGAAAAATGTATCCTGCAACCTTGCTATAATTGCTTATTAGTTCTCAAAGTTTTTTGTTGATTCTGCGAGATTTCCTACATAGATGATCATGTCATCTACAAGAACGGTTTTATTTCTTCCTTTCTAATTTATATACTTTTAATTTCCTTTTTTTGTCTAATTATATTAGCTGTGAATTCTAGGACAATGTTGAAAAAATGTGTTAAGAGGCGATATCCTTGCCTTGTTCTTAATCTTAGTGAGAAAGCATCTAGTTTCTCACTAATAAATATTATATTAGCTGTAGGTGTTTTGTAAATTCTCATTATTAAGTTGCAATAGTTCCCTTCTATTTCTAGTTTACTGAAAGTTTTTGTCATGAATGAGTGCTGGATTTGTCAAATGCTTTTTCTGTATCTATTAATAGGACCATATAGTTTTTCTTCTTTAACCTGTTTATATGATGAATTACACTAGTTGGTTTTCTTATGTTGAACCAGCCTTGTATACCTGGGATAAATCCCACTTGCCCATGGTGTATAATTCTGTTCATACATAGTTGGATTTGATTGACTAATATTTTGTTCAGGATTTTTGCAACTACATTCATTTGTCTGAATTTTTCCCTTTTTTTGTAATGCTTTGTATGTTTTTGGTATTAGGATAATGCTGGTTTCATAGAATGAGTTAGAAAGTATTCATTCTAGTTCTATTTTTAGAGAATAAGCATACATTCTCCCTAAAATATTTGTTAAAATTCACCAGTGAACCAACCTGGCCCTAGTGCTTTCTTTTCGGCAGGTTATTAATTATAGTTTCAAATCCTTTAATAGATATAGGCCTATTGAGATTGTCTATTTCTCCTTGTGTAATTTTGGTGCTGGAACAACTGGACAGCTACATGCAAAAAAAAAATGAATCTAGATAAAGACCTTATACTTTTCATATACATTAAATGGATCTCAAAATGGATCATAGAACTCAATATAAAATGCAACAGGACTTCATTAAAATAAAATACCTCTGTTCTGCAAAAGATACGGTTAATAGAAAGCAAAGTCAAGCCACAAACTGATAAAAATATTTGCATAAACATATCTGATAAAGGACGGATTTCCAGAACATACAAAGAATTCTTAAAACTCAACAATAAGAAAACAACCAATTAAAAGAAGGACAAATAACTGAAGAGACACTTCACCAAAGAAGATATACAGATGGCAAGTAAGTGTATGAAAAGATGCTTAACACCATATGTCATTAGGAAATCATAAATTAAATCAACAGTGATGTACTACTGCATACCTATAGAATTAGATAAAATCCAAACACTGACAACACCAAATGCTGATGAAGATGTGGAGCAACAGGAACTCTTATTCATTACTTGTGAGAATGCAAGATGCTACAGCCACTTTGGAAGACAGTTTGGCAGTTTCTTACAAAATACACAAAATCTTAACATATAATCCAGCAGTTGCACTCCTTCACATATACACAAATGAGTTGAAAACTTATGTCCACACAAAAACCTGCACATGAATGCTTATAGCAACTTTATTCAGAATTGCTAAAACTTGGAAACAAGATGTCCTCAGTAGGTAAACAAACTGTTACATCCAGACAATGGAATATTAGTCAGCCATTTAAAGAAACAAGCAAATGAGCAATAAAAGGACATGGAAGAACCTTAAAAGCATATTGCAAAGTGTAAGAAATGATCTTAAAGGCTGCATACTATATGATTTCAACTAAGTGACATTCTGGAAAAGGCAAAACTATGGAGACAGCATAAAGATCAGTGGTTTGCCAGGGGTTAGAGGCAAGGGCAGGATGAAGGTGAAGCATAGGTGATTTTAAGGCCATATATATAATGGTGGATTATATCATTATACTTTTGCCAAACCTATAGAATGTGCAAAACAAAGAGTGAACTCTAATGTAAATTATGGACTTTAGTTAATAATAATGTATTAATATTGGTTCATTGATTGTAATGTGTCTCAAATATATATATAGTATTTCTTGTATATATGTTTTCTTTATAGAAAAACAGAGAAAACAAGCTAGAGACTTCATTTTTGAGAAGGAAAATGGTGACAAGAAGAGCTACAAAAAAGTGTTTTACTGCCTTTCACATTGGTCAGTGAGTTAACGGCCTCAAATGGTAAAACCTTAGAGGAGTGAATTCTATTTAATACTTGAAATTCTGGAGTATCACAATATTTCTGAAAAATAAAAATATATAATTATATATATAATATAAAAATTATAAAAATATACTTACATAACAAACTTGTATTTATAATTAAATTTTGAATGTAATATAAAAAGCTTTTCTTCAATTTGTTTTCAACTAAAGCAGAAACATTGTTTTTTTTGTTTAACTAAAATAATCAGTATTTATGAAGACTATAACTATTTATGTAGTTTAAAAATATTTTTTAATATTATTAGCTTTGAAAGTCAGCCAATTACATATTAACTTGTATTGATTTCAATGATGATGATTCTTAATATAATACTTGTAAAAGCATAAACCATTAACATTTTCAAAGATGAGCAAAGATGTTCCTTGGGAAGAACCCTTGATAACCATGGTCCTTGATTGAATCTTAATGTACAAAATAATTCATGTTTATCAATAATCTATAATTAACTGTTATGCTGAAGACACTGAAATTTTAATCAGTAAATTTGGCTTTGGAAGGAAGAATAGTTTGAAGAGATGAAAAGTCTGTATTCTGGTCTTCAACATACATGTGATACATTAGACAAATTTGGGGCTGTAACGTCTAAAACCTCACTCCCTTACTCTGCTACATACTTCACTGTTACTCTTATCCTCACACGCAGTTATACAGTATTTCTTTGTAAGAAAGCTGATATTGAGTTAAAGTGATGTTTTTATTACTGTTATTATTCTTTGGTTCTGAAAAGTCTGTAATATCAAAGATAAAAGCTTTTTCTTGTATGCAGTCTCTTGAGTTTTGGGTTCCTTTGTGTGTTTTATGTGTGAAAAAGTGGAAAAAAGGCTGTAAACTTTTGAAATGTGGATCTTATATTCATTGTATGTAAATGTGTATGGAAGAATGCATCAAGTCATGCTGCCCTGCTGGGTTCTGAGAAAGGTATTTCAGTGAAATTAGTACAGATTGGTGAATGGTTACTCTTAGAGGCTCAGCTCATTTCGTGAAATCCAAAGCACATTACTCAAAGACAAAGACTTCTGCAGTTCAGCCAACCTTATAGGGTATGAGGTTCACAGGTAAAAGGGCACACAATTTTTGCTTTTTTTTTTTACTGCCTTGGAAAAATGAATACTTAATTGAGAGTCCTTCCAGAGCCCTGGACTCCTAAATTCATTTAGCACCAACCAAGGGGCATATCTCTGAGCAAAGGAAACCGGGAGTTAATAGTGTACCCTTACAAATCCAGATAGCTTATATAAGTTTTCCTCATTTTAACTTCATAACAACCAAGTGAAATAGGTATTTTACAGTTGAAAATATTAAAATTAATAAAGCAGAGCTTATAAAAATGACAGAGCATATGATTAATACACATACACCAGTAGCTTTTCTATACAACAGCAACAATGAGAATGCATAGTTTTAAATAATACATCCTTTATAACTAAAACAAGAAGGCACCTGAGAATAAAACTAGCAATACTGTGGAATCCTTGAATGTGGAAAACTATAAAAAGTTTAATGAAATACATATAAACAAACTTGATGAAGATTTAGCCCATGTTCATGGATATAAAGTCTTAATGGTTTCAAAATGTCAGTTCTCCTAAATTGATCTGTAGGCTTGAGGAAACTCAATAAAAATTCTATAGGGTTTTCCAAAGAAGTTGGTAATATGATTGCAAAATACATGTGAAAATAAAAAGGACAATGTAGTGAAGAAAGTTCTAGAGAAAAAGAATAATGAATATCCAAGCAACAAAAGCAAAAATCACAGGTGGGACTACATCAAACTAAAAAGCTTCTGCACAGAAAAAGAAACAATCAACAAAATGAAAGGGCGACTTATGGAATAGGAGAAAATCCTTAATGAGTGTGTTAAATGAATCTCCTGGGAGGAGGATGTCACCAGTGTGATGACATAATTGTGCTCTTTGAGAAAGTTGGATGCAGTTAAGATCCTGTTTGTAAAGATTACTTAAAATGGCAGAGCAAGTGAGGTACCCCATGGGTAGCCAAATGAAGGTGTCCCTATGGAGATAAAGGCAAACTGGCTAAGGGGCTTGAAAGAGACACTGAATAGAACATATTGACCACATCTCTATTAGCAAAATGATTACCAGTTTCTGATTTGATAGAGTTTGTAATTTCAATAGTATTGGGCATAGGGGATTTAATGGATGGTACCATGGCATTAAGGTTGTGGTAATCCATCATGAAGCACCATTCATTCTTTCCAAGCATAAGAACAGGACAAACTGGGCTGTTCTCTGGTGACTTAGTGGGGATAATCCTTGAAGGTTGAGTTTCATTTACATTGGGACATATTAACTATTTTGATTGAAGAGATGGACCATAGGGTCCCATTTTGTCATGACAATTTGTAAGTGCCAGTCTTCATTTAATTTTATTACTCAATGAATCATAATGTCCATGCCCACTATGAGTTGTTTTAGGGAAAAAGGCATGATAACTAGGGGAAATTTTGGCAAGACAATAGGTCTTATGATTAAGGTGAGATATAACTTGTCTCCTCTATTGTGTGTTCAATAATTTTCCCAAGGTTAGAGCTGGTACCTTGTTTAAATTTAGTAAGAACCCCAAGTGTAACTGTAGTCTCAGACCCAGTATTGATTAAGGCCATTAAGGTGCATTTCAGAATATGTTAAAATTAATTCAAAACCTATTTTGTAGAAGCACAAAAGTCAATCAGCACCATTTTATCTGTTTGCTGCATAAGTTCTTTCAATAAATTTTGCATTTCCATTTGGGTCAAATTGTGGACTTCTGTTTCAGTTTTTTGCTTCTTCCCTCTGTATCTAGGTTACTTTCTTTCTCTTACTTCCTCTTTCTTTCTTAATTTTCTTTTCTTTTCATTTTTCTTTCCCCTTCCTTCCTTCCACCCTTCCTTCTTTCATCATGGTAGTGTTGTCGAGCCCAAGTTCATATGCCTAATGCACAGTAAGGCCAAAAAAACTGAAACATCTGAGTTTGGAGCAGAGAAAGGTCTATTGTGAAGGCCAAGCAAGGAGAACTGGTGGCTTGTGTTCAAAAGGCCTGAACTCCCTAATGGCTTTCAGGGAAGAATTTTTAAAGGCAAAATTAGGGGTGAGGGTTGCAGGGTATGTGACTTTCTTCAGATTGGTTGTTAGTGAGGTAACAGGGTGATGTCTCCAGAATCTCAACCTTCTGGTTCCAACCAGTCTGGGGTCTACACCCTTATGATCAGGGTGTAGTCACCATCCTCCACCTGGGTGGGGGTCTTAGTTTCTGTGGAACAACTCAAAGATATGCATCAGATTGTTATTCATATCCCTTCAGGAGGAGCTAGGAGTCCTGTGAATCTATTGTCTTATTAACTGCTTGAGCCTTCTCTTTGGACTCAGGGAAGACCTAGGAGACTAAAGCCTTTATTGTTTTTACAAACAGGAAACAGGGGACATGAAGGGGCTTCTTTTTTAAATTATAATTCCTTCCTTTGTGGGGAGCTTCCTTTGATTGAATGGATATATTGTAATTATCATAAATACTAAAGTTGAATACAAGCTTAAAGTAAATGGCATTTTTTTCAGTTTTCTTCTATCAATTTGTCAGTAGGAAAGAATGACTTTTGGACTAAAAATAATGAATGAATAAAATAAATAATCATATTTGATTATGTAGCCATTATGTGCTTAGAGTTTTGTACAGGCACTTGAAAAGCCATAATGAGACTCCAAAAGCTCTCATTCACTTATCTAAACAGACGCCAACTTACATTTTGGAGTATGCCTCCTGTATTCAAAGTATACCATATATACTCACAAACACCAAGATTATACTAATTTTGTTAAAATAATTTATTGAAACATTAATTTCTGTTTCTTTCTCCTGCATTTTCCCCTCCTCTTTCATTTATTCTGGTAACCCAGTTTGTAATTCCTTGCCTGGGTCTCTCTGCAGGGCTTAATGCAAGAGAAGCCTGAACTGAGTCTTCAGGAGCAAGTCTGGTGTCTGAGCAGTTAAGGGAGAAAGAGGAGAGAGGGATAGGAAAGCTGAGAAGGTAGCAAGATTTCAAAAGATGGGCAGTGTGTGTACATGCAGAGGCTGTACCTGCAGGAGGGGACTCATTAGAACTCATTGCAAGAGCAGCTGGAACCTTGGTGTGACTCTGGTTGGAGGGAAGGAGGGGCAAGTATGATGGGGGTCTCACCTTCTCCCACCTTGGCCATGGAAGCCTGGAATCTTACTTGAGTGGATTTATGGAAAATAAAAACATAGAATGTTGTTGTAACATTTCCTGCACTCCTGAGTTTTGGAACTGAGATCATTATTTGTTATATAGCCTATAATACTTTTAATTATGATGTCAAGTGTCTATGTCTATGCTAATTCTTTGTTCTTTCATTTCCTTACCTCCTCTATCAGTTTCCACTGTATCACACCCTTAGAGTTGTGATCATCACCAGAATATGTGCCATTTCCAAAATATGTTTATTAAATAGTCCACATTTCAACTACATTTTCTATCCTTCCAGCTCAAAAGCTTCAGAATACCTACTTCCAATTTTCCTATCTCACTGGGAAGCCAGACCCAGCACTTTGTGACTGTTTTTCAACAATTCTTGCCTTTATTTCCCTCCTTGTTCAGGTTAGACTCCATTATACAACATTATAAGCTCTTCCTTATAAATACTCTTAACCCTTTAGATCCTTTCTGCCTCCATATATTTGCCTCCCCTTAAACCCAACCCTACCTAACACCAATGTGAAACTTTCTGAGCTTGGAAGAAAAGAAGATGGAACAAACCTCATCCCTGGACTGATCAATCTGACTTTAAATTTTTGGTCACTAATAAGAAATGGACAATTAATTGTCCTGTGCGATCCTACTACACTTTCCAGTAAGTTGCTTTCTAAATGTCTGTGAAAACATCCCACCAACTAGCCTCCCTTTCATTCTCAGATGGTGGCTTTACTTCATACTTAACTAAGAAAATAGAAACGTTTTCTCCCCACAACGAGTCCTCCATTACTACTGCCAACTTCAGGCATCTTCACCCTCTTTAAAGGTGACATTCCTCTCCTCCTGTCAAAGACAAATCTTTTGGTTTCTGCTCTGGGCCTCTTGCCCACTTAACACCATCATGTTTTCAACTGGTTGTGCCCTTTCTGGAATCACCAATATTCCTCTCTAAACTGAATTATTCCCATCATGGCATAGACATGATCTAGTATTTCCCATCTTTCAAAAAATCTGTTTTACACTAAGAGCAAACTATCAGAAAGAGAAATTAAGGGAACAATTCCATTTATCATCACTTCAAAAAGAATTAAATACCTAGGAATAAACCTACCTAAGGAGGTAAAAGACCGGTACTCCAAAAACTCTAAGATACTGATGATAGGAACTGAAGACAACACAAGCAGATGGAAAGATATACCATGTTCTTGGATTGGAAGAATTAATATTGTTAAAATGACCATATTAACCCAAGGCAATCTACAGATTCAATGCAACTGCTATTAAAAATAGCAATGGCATTTTTCACAGAAGTAGAACAAAAATGTTTTACATTTGTATGGAAATACAAAAGACCCTGAATAGCCAAAGCAATTTTGAGATACAATGACAGAGCTGGAGAGATCATGCTCCCTGACTTCAGACTGTACTACAAAGCTGCAGTAATCAAAACAGCATGGTACAGGCACAAAAACAGACACATAGATCAATGGAACAAAATAAAAACCCAGAACTAACTAAACCTGCATACAATTAATCTATGACAAAGAAGGTAAAAATATACAATGGAGAAAAGACAGTCTCTTCAGTAAGTGGTTCTGGGAAAAGTGGACAGCTACATGTAAAAGAATGAAATTAGAACATTCTCTAATATCATATACAAAAATAAACATAAAATGGATTAAATTTCTAAATGTAACACTGGATACTATAAAACTCCTAGAGGAAGACATAGGCCAAACACACTTTGACATAAATTGAAGCAATATGTTTTCAGCTCCATCTCTTAAAGCAAAGGAAACAAAAGCAAAAATAATCAAATGGGACCTAATTAAACTTAAAAGCTTTTGCGTAGCAAAGGAAACCATTGACAAAACGAAAAGACAACCTACTGAATGGGAGAATATATTTGCAAATGATATGACCAATAAGGGGTTAAGACCCAATATATATAGACAGCTCATACAACTCAACATCAAAAATTAAAAAACAAACAACCCAAATAAAAAGTGGGGAGAAGAACTGAATAAACATTTTTCCAAAAAGGCAATGCAGATGACCAACAGGCACATGAAAAGATGCTCAAAGAGGCAATGCAGATGGGCAAGAGGTACATGAAGAGATGCTCAACATCACTAGTCATCAGAGAAATGCAAATCAAAACCCACAATGAGATATCACCTCACACTGCTTAGAAAGGCCATTATCAAAAAAATATAACAAATGTTGACAAGGATATAGAGAACAGGGAACCCTCATACACTGTGGATGGGAATGTAAATTGGTGCAGCCACTGTAGAAAACAGTATGAAGGTTTCTCAAAAAACTAAAAATAGAACGACAATATGACCCAGCAATTCCACTCCTGGGTATATATCTGAAAATAAAACAAAAACACTAATTCAAAATGTTCATAACAGCATTATTTACAATTATCAAGATATGGACACAAGCTAAGTACCTATCAACGGATAAGTGGATAAAGTTGTTGTTGGAATATATATACAGTGGAACACTACTCAGCCATAAAAAAGAATGAAATATTGCTATTTGCAGCAATATGGATAGACTTGGAAGGCATTATGCTCAGTGAAATGTCAGACAAAGAAGGACAAATACTCTATGTTATTACTTGTATGTGGAATCTAAAAAATGCAACAAAGTAATGAATAAAACAAAAAGGGAGCAGGCTCACAGATATAGAGAACAAACTAGTGGTTACCAATGTGGAGAGGGAAGGGAAAAGAGGCGTTATAGGGATAGGGGACATAAAGGGTTGTTATGGGATTATATAAAATCATATGAGTGAAACTTTGGAAAATTGTAAAGCACTGTAGAATTTAAAGAATCTTTCATTCAGTAAAACAAACAAACAAACAAATAAAACATATATTTTCAATCCTTTCCTGTCCAAATTCTCTTTCCTTTCTGAGTAAAATGTTCATGAAATATTTGTCCATGTTTGTTGTGTCAACCTTCTCGACCTCTCTTAATTCTTCAACTGACTCAAGTCTGGTCTTTGTTCCAGGACTCACGTGAAATGACAACGTCACCAATGACTAACCATATTGCCAAGCACAAGGGGCTTACTTCTCCCTCATCTTACTCAGCCCATCAACACTCTTACCTTCTGAAAACATTTATCTGTTGTGTTGTGGAAACAGATGCAGACCAACCAAATTAGAACAAGCTATTGATTCACTAAAGCAAGCGAGTCAGCCACTGTCACTTGTGTTTGACAGAGACTCAAAGGTAGACAGAGGGGCAGGCAAGTTTCCTAGTGGAAGAAAGGGAAGGTACAGGTGGCCCTGAGTGGAAGCTGTTGGTGTGGATAAGCACCTGACTAGCAGGGGGAGCATCCCATGTGACTACTTAGGGGAGCATATTTGGCTTTCTCTGGTGGGTCCGATGATGGAAGTGGGACAAAAATTAGGGAAGCTGCCAATTATTAATCAAGTCCTAAGCATTTGGTAAAGAAGTTATTGTTTGGCTTCCTGTATTGCTTATAGAGTTAAAAGTCTGACTTATAGCAGACTGCCCTGTTGGGCTGGTTATTACACGTAAGTGGTTGGTTTCCTGGGCAGGTCACTGCAGGTTGTGGGTCAGAGTTCTAGCTTTGTATGTGGTCTGGCCAGTTTCCCTTTGTATTTTCAGTCTCTCAGTGTCTTCCAGGATACTGCATCTTCTGATTTCCTTCACCAGCTCCCTTCTCAAGGGTCTTGCTGCCATTCTCCCTCCTCTACTCCCCCTTACCCCACCTTCTTTTCATGGTGAAATACCTTGTGAATGAGTCCTGTGCCCTGGGCTCTGCTCTTTTTCTCTTCACACACACTTTCCTCGTTGATCTGTTATAATCCTGAACCTTTCCATGAAGTTTAATAGGTAGGTTCCCATAACCCTGCATTCTCTGATAGGGTCCAATTTTATTTATACAGCACCAGCTTCTCCCTAGAGCTCCCAATCCAGGTGTGTACCTGCCCACTCCTTTTACCCAAATCTCATCTCACCAATTAAAGTCCAAAGGTTAGAGAGTCAGTTGTCAAAACTGGGACTCAAAGCCACTTCTTCTGTTTTTTCATCTTCTAGGTTCCACGTGACCTTTGAAATTTTCATTTTGTAGAACATGGGTGATTTTGGAAGCAATTTGAGAAGACGAAAGAAAATGCCAAATATTCCACATTTGTCTAGAAGTTCTACACAAGTTCATGCTGCTTCTACTTGGTGTATTCTTGGAGACCACACAGCTGCACCTCCTGCTCTAGTCCCTGGCTGCTCTTGGGGTGATATTTCTCATACTGCAGTGGGTAGAGAAGGAGGCTGTAGAGGGGAGATAAATACTGTTTTGAAATTAGGGAAATCATAGTTTTCATTGTATGTCTTTAACCAGGCACACATTTAGAAATGTTTCTTTTTAAAAAAAATTTATTGAAATATAGTTGATGTACAAAGTTTTGTTAATTTCTGCCGTGCAGCAAAGTGATTCAGTTATACACATATATATTCTTTTTCTATTCTTTTCCATTATGGTTTATCACTGGATATCGAATATATTTCCCTGTACTAAACAGTAGGACCTTGTTGTTAGAAATACTTCTTTTGATCGAAATCAAAAGATGATGACATTTTGGAGGGAATCTAATTTACATACAGCCTCAGTCAATTCTAAAAAATTTTTTTAGTAAAAATAAGTCATTTGAATAATAACACATCTATGTAATGACTATCACTAAAGGTTACATTTTTAGGGGCTTGGAAAAGAAAGAGGCTCTCAGTTCTTTAACAGCCTGCTTCCCCAACTGGATATCATTTCTCCCTACTCAGATTTTGACTCACCAAATTCCAGTTGATTACTGAATGCCCAGTGCAAATGTAATGCCCCCAGTAAGCCTTTTTAGATTCTTAAATCATGTGTTTCTCCCTAATTATGCCTTAATTTCACCTGGTTTATACCTCTGCAATATTTGTAAAAGAAATCTTTCATGTTATATGTACATGCCTATCAACTCCATTGGACTGTGACCTCATTGAGGGCTGTTACGGTGTGTTATTCATCTTTGGTGCCAGTTCAACATTTGTTTTGGTACAAAGTAGTAAGTAGAATATATCCTTTGAATTGAACAATGCAGTTTTTGTTAATTTAAAATTCAGTTTCACAGGCCTACAATTACTAAATGGTATAGGGACACAAAACTCTTTATAACTAAAACATTCACGAGTACATTTATGAAATCAGTGTCCTTTCAGCTCTCCTTTGCTCATCATAGTGGAATTGATCCCCACCCACCAGGTCAAGTGTTTGATTAGTTCTTTTTGATAGGAGAATGGTGCCAATAACCACTAATCAAAACAACTACTATGAAGTTGATTGCAAAGGAAATAGTCCCATCAAAGGAGTATGATTAGACTTGGTAAAAGAGGGGCAAAGGGAAGGGAGAAGGAAAAGCAGAAGTGTACAAGCAATCTCCCCAAGAAAGGGGGAAGACCAAAAAGAAGGAAGAGTGGGGCAGTGGTGGAGGTTCTCCCCAGGGTTCTTTCCAGACAGACAGCGGGAACAAGCAGGGCAGGGAGGTGGTGGTGAGTAAGGACACCTCAGTGTTGTAGGTGTAAGGGCACCTACAGTATGGAGCTGTAGGCTTAAACTTTCCAGAATAAATCTCAGCTTTGGATAGGAGCCTGTTATCAGACCCACCCTCAAACCACTAGGCATTAACTCTCCTATGGAAAAGGTCAGAGTCCAAAATTTTGATTAAAAATAATATATGAGCATAAAAAAAAATAAGACTACATATTTTTAACAGAGAAACTTAACATATCTACTAGATATTGGGAAATCTGAGCTCTTATGAACCCAAATAAAAGCGGGGAAAAGATAGCAGAGATACTATTTGAAAGTAACTGTTTTTTTGGTGTGTATGTCCGTGCAGGTAGCCCTTACTTTGTGTGCCCATGGTTTGTTGACTGGTGCACATTGTGCTACTCACAATTAATTGCTCCTTGTCAAAGTATCATTTTCATAAATTAAACTCATGACTCTCATGCAAATGTAAAATGAGTATATGTTACAGATTTAATGAACCCATTAATAAGAGAACTGGCATGATGGTAGTGCTGATTCAAAAGAACTAGAGGGGGTAGAAGCTTTTATAGTAGCTGGAAGAATTCTTAAATAGGATTACTGATTTTAGATAAAAAATAGCTAATGTTCTGTAGGGAAAATCAGGTAGCATTCTGAATTTTGGAAATTGTATTTTCCATAAGAAAGGAATCATTTGCATCCCTACTGAACAGAGATTATTTGTATTGTTATCTGACAGAAATCAAGGTACAAATTAACATCAACCCCTTCAGAATTACAGCATACCTTTATCCATAGTAAATAACAAGTTAAACAAAGATGCAAAGGTACATGCCTAGAGATTCAGATAATCCACAGGCAGGCCTAATAATCAAACCCTAGCATAACTAAGAAAGAACAGGCAAAAGCCCCTTTAGCTTTTTTCAGGCTTTTGGATAATTTTCCTCAACACCATTTTACAAAGGTTTTTCTCTTCCATATCTTACTGATATCAAGGAGACTGGAATTACTGGGAAGGGTATTCTCAGATATATTATGAAGCTATCCCATTGTAAAAAAACACCAAAACCCAAAAACCAAAAACCAAAAAACTAATCTTGACGCTATCCACATGATTAAAGAAAAACTACAACGTGTGGGGGACAATTTTGAGTGAGAGGAGAAACTGCTCTTAGAAAGCATAGTATTAGTGAGTTCTTACAGGTTCCCAGGTAGCTACATCATCAGACAGAAGGAAGCACCAGAAGAGGTATTTTACCCATGTTTGGTCAATACGAGGGAGTGCAGAATTGCTTTTGACACAGTATAGAGGCTGACATTGATACCATGCCAGAGATCCATAAGCATGTTGTGCTTTCTCAAAGGCCTTCTCTGTGAGCTAAGCTGCCTTTGAACTTAGAACATGAATTTTATGGCTTTACCTTGAACAAGATTATGGAAATAGTTTATAAAATAATATCTGCATATAGGCCTCACCTTGGAGAGAGCTCATTACTTTCCTGGGCACTGCAGTGCTACCAGATATCATGAGAAATAGAGGCAGGACAAGAATACCAAGGGAGGGTTGCTCAGCATAGATGACTGTTGTGACCATTGTGATGATTTGACCAACTCCAAAGTTCATTCCCATGTCACTACTAAAACACTTTTTCCCCTTCATTGCTAATGCCTGAGAGGAAATTTCTTTCCTCTACTCTCTTAGGTTTATTCTTAGGGGCCTGCAAAGTAAACTGACAAATGACCGAATAATGGAAGAAAAAACATAAATTTTTTAAATTAATATTTTCTGTGTGAAAGAGTCCAAGAGGAAGGAAGTGAAACTCAAAGAAGTAGTTAGACTTGGAGGCTTATATTCCATTTTTAAGAAAGGAAAGGGGGTTTGGAGGAAAGTGAGTAGGAAATATATGGGGAAACTGATGGGAGATAAGTGTTATTTTCATAAGGTTTGTTTATGTAGACTCATCTCAGTGCCCATTCTCCACCTCTGGTGACAAGAGTCATTCTCTTCTTCCTGGTTCGGGAGGGGGGGCCACGGTCTCAGGGAAAATTCATGCCCTGCTTTTAGGGAGAAAAGGGGAGGGAAGATTTCTTCCTGCATCTGCTGATTTTCAATTGCTTTCAGCTCAAAGACATATTTATGCCAAAGTGGCATTTTTTGAGGTGGCATATCCTCCTGGTCCCCTTCACTAATCTTTCAACTCTTTCAAGTACGTGGAGAAGACTGTTTTATCCAAAGACAGGAAGGATGGCTTTTGTTCTGTCTTCTGGAAGATTTGTTGAATGTTTATTAGTGAAGTTATTTTATTTTATTCCACCACTTTCCTGCAAAGAGGAAAGGTTCCTGTATGTTGTCCTGCTCTTTCTCAATAGGCATTTGGTTAATTCCAATGAGCTTCCTCTTTCCATTTTAGTCTATAAGTCTGCAAGCCTTTTTCCTTAGCATACTAGATGGTTTGTTTTTCTTAGTGTAAGATACACTTGTTCACAGAGTGGAGTGCGTTATCTGACCCTTTAAAATGTGCCTTAGAAGTTTGTTTTTTTAAGACCAAGGAGGACATCTTGGAATATTTTACTGAAAAGTACCATTTAACAAAGTGTATTTGGGGATCCAAACTCAGGAAAAATAATAATGCTCATTACCTAATATTTTAACTTTTTTTGTAGGGAGATATTTTCTTTTTTTAAACAGATTTATTAACATATAATTGATTTGAAATAAACTGCACATATTTGAAGTGTACAATTTGATGCTTTCAAATCTATATATATACCCAGGACACCATCCTCACAATCAAGATAATGAACATATCCATCTCCCCAAAGATTTTTATTGTTGCTTTATAAACTTGCCCTCCCACCCCTCTTTGCTCTTCCCATCAACTGACCATTAGACATGATGCCATTAGATATCAGGTTAATTTGCATATAAATAGAGTCATACAGTATATATTGTTTTTTGCCTGGTTTCTTCCACTGCATAATTATCATGTAATTAATCCACATTCTTGCACTTATCTATAATGTATTTATTTTATCATAGGCTATTCTACTATATGGATTTACCACAATTTGTTTATCCTTTCACTTACTGATAAATATTTGTGTTGTTTCCAGGTTAGGCATTATAAACAAAACATTTGCTATCATTAATCTTTTTAATTTTAGCCATCTAATAGGTGTGTAGAAGAATACCATTGTGACTTTTGTTTGCATTTCCCTAATGACTATCATATAGAATAGCTTTTTATGTGCTAAATTACGTTACATATATATTTGGTAAAGTGTCTATTCAAAATTTTTGGCCACTTTTTCAAAAGGTGGGTTTTTTTATTTGTATTATTATTTAAAAAAATTAAAGTATAATGACACACAACATTATATTAGTTTCAGGTGTACACATGATTCAAAATTTGTATATATTGCAAAATGGTCATTGCAAGAATTCTAGTTAACATCCGTCACCTTACATAGTTACAAAATTGTTTTTTTTCGTATTGACAACTTTTAAGATTTACACTCTTAGCAACTTTCAAATATGCTATACATTATTATTAACTATAGTCTCAGTGCTGTAGTTTACATTCTAACGACTTATTTATTTTATAACTGCAAGTTTTTACCTTTTGATCCCCTTTACCTATTTCATGCATACCACCATCCCTCACTTCTGGCGACCATTAATTTGTTCTCTAAATCTAGAACCTTGTTTTGTTTATTTGTTTGTTTCTGTTTTCCTTAGATTCCATACATAGGTAAGATCATATGGTATTCGTCTTTCTCTATCTGACATATTTTTCTTAGCATAATGCCCTCAAGGTCCATCCATGTTATCTCAAATGTCAAGATTTCTCTCCTTTTTATGACTGAATAATATTTCACTGCGTATATATACATTTTCTTTATACATTCATTCATCAGTGGACACTTTGTTTCCATATCTTGGTTATAGTAAATAATGCTGCAATGAACATGGGGTGTATATATCTTTTCGAGTTATTGTTTTTATTTTCTTTGTCTAAAAACCCAGAAGTGGAATTGCTGGATCACATGGGAGTTCCAGTTTTAATTTTTTGAGTAACCTCATACTGCTTTTCACAGAGGCTATACCAATTTACTTTCCCACCAAGAGTGCAGAGGGGCTCCCTTTATTCCACATCCTTGCCAATGCTTATCTCTTATGTTTTTGGTGATAGCCATACTAACAGGTGTAAAGTGACATCTTGTGGTTTTGATTCCCATTTCCCAGTAATTAGTGATATTGAGCATCTTTTATGGCTACCTGTTGGCCATTTGAATATCTTCTTTGGAAAAATGTCTTTCCAGATTCTTTGTTCATTTTTTAATTGGATTATTAGATTTTTTTGCTATTAAGTTGCATGAGTTCCTTACATATTTTGGATATTAACTCCTAATCAAACGTGTGGTTCACAAATATTTTTTGCCATTCAATAGGTTGCCTTTTCATTTTGTTTATTATTTCCTTTGGTGCTCAGAAGCTTTTTTTTGTTTGTTTTTTTTTGGCGGTACTCGGGCCTCTCACTGCTGTGGCCTCTCCCGTTGCGGAGCACAGGCTCCAGACGCGCAGGCTCAGCGGCCATGGCTCACGGGCCCAGCCACTCCGCGGCATGTGGGATCTTCCCGGACCGGGGCACGAACCCATGTCCCCTGCATTGGCAGGTGGACTCTCAACCACTGAGCCACCAGGGAAGCCCTCAGAAGTTTTTAATTTGATATAGACTCACTTGTTTGTTTTTTATTTTGTTGCTTGTGCTTTAGGTGTCACATCCAAAAAAAAAATCATTGCCAAGATCCATGTGAAGAAGGATTTTTTTTATGTTTTCATTTGGGAGTTTTATGTAAGCCTGGTTTCAGGGCTTACATTCAAGTCTTTAATCTATTTCGTGTTAATTTCTGTGTATGGTGGAAGACAGTGGTGTTGTTTTATTCTTTTACATGTGGTTGTCCAGTTTCCCCAGCACCATTTATTAAAAAGACTGTCCTTTCCCCATTGTATAGTCTTGGCTCCTTTGTTACAAATTAATTTACCATACACATGTGGATTTATTCCTGGTCTCTCTATTTTGTTCCATTAATCAATGTATCTTTTTTTATACCAATATATATCATAGTTTTTATTACTATAGCTTTGCAATATAATTTGAAATCAGGGAGCCTGATGTCTCCAGCTTTGTTCTTCTATCTCAAGACTGGTTTGACTATTTGGGGTCTTTTGTGATTCCATACAAATTTTAGAATTTTTTGTTCTATGTATGTGAAAAATACCATTGAAATTTTGATGAGGATTGCACTGAATCTGTAGATTGCTTTGAGTAGTATGGACATATTAACAATATTAATTTTCCCAACCCATGAGCACAAAATATCTTTTTCTTTGTTTCCTCTTCAGCGTCTTTCTTTAATGTCATAGTTTTCAGTGTACAGGTCTTTCACCTCCTTGGTTAATAAAAGTGTGGGCATCCTTGTCTTGATCCTGATCTCAAAGGAAAATCTTTCAGCTTTCCACCACTGTGTATGATGTTAGCTGTGGACCTGTTATATAAGCCCTTTATTATGTTGAGGTATGGTCCCTCTATACCTATTTTGTTGAGAGTTTTTATCTTAAATGAATGTTGAATTTTGTCAAGTGCCTTTTTTCTGCATCCACTGAGATGGTCATATGATTTTTATCCTTCATTTTGTTAATGCAGTGTGCCACATTGATTGATTTGTGGATATTGAACAATCCTTGCATCCCTAGAATAAATCCCAGTTGCTCAGGTATATGATTCTTTTAATTACTGTAGAATCTTGTTTGCTAATGTCTTGTTGAGGATTTTTACATCTACATTTACTGTTCATCAGGGATTAAATCTTTGGGAAAGAAATGGGTGACCCAAAATGCATTAGGTTATAAAACATGTTCTTATTAGATTCTTGTATTTATTTTTATTAGTAATTATATGAGCCATTTATTGATTTTGTTTTTTTGGCATCCTTTTCTGGTTTTGGTATCAGGGTAATTCTGGCCTCCTAAAATGAGTTTCAAAGTGTTTCCACTTCTATTTTTTGGAAAATTTTGAAAATGATTGGTATTAATTCCTCTTTGAATGTTTGGTAGAATTTACCAGTGAAGTCATCTGGTTCTGGACTTTTTTGTTGGGATATTTTTGATCACTAATTCAATCTCCTCTTGGTTTGTTCAAATCTTATTACTGGGTTTTAAGAGTTCTTTATATGTTCTTTATAGATACAAGTTCTTTACCAAATATGTTACTTACAAGTATTTTCTCCAGCCCATGGCTCCTATTTCGATTTTCTTAACTGTGAGAATGTTTCTTTCAAAGTGCAGACATTTTTATCATGATGAAGTCCAGTTTATTGATTTTTTTCTTTTATGTATTGTGATTTTAGTGTCATATCAAAGAAATATTTGCCTAACCCAAGGTCACAAAGATTTTCTCCTATGTTTTATTGTAAAAGTTGTATAATTTTAGGTTTTACAATTAGGTCTACAATCCATTTTGAGCTAACTTTTGTATAAAGTGTGAAACATGAATGAAAACTTATTTTTTATTTACACGAGGATCAAATTGCTCCAGGACTATTTGTTGAACAATCTTTTCTCTACTGAGTTGCCTTTGTAGCACAAAATCAAAACTATTATGTCATGAGTTTTGCCCAAACCCAGTCAGATTCCCATCTTGAAAATCCACCTTAAACCATTGGAGTTCAGACCCCTAATCTTGTAAATATGTTCCCACAACTCCTGCTTCTGACTACTGCTAAGATTCTGCCAAGGTGGTGTTCTCACTCGCTAATGAAGGTTTAATAAACTTAGCGGTGCTTCATGGAGAGATAACCAACTGACAAATTCCAACCCCATTTGATAATTTCTTTATTTTAAATTGAAATAATTATTTAAGAATGTGTTTAGATTGGAGATATTATACTTAATTATAGTTCATTTTGTCAGGTGTGATTTCACAAGGAACTTTTTTATCATAACCTAGATTTACTGTTGTGGAAAATATTTGACAGTAGCTTTTGAAAAGCACAATTAGTCAAATTTGCACTTAAGGGCTTCCCTGGTGGCGCAGTGGTTGAGAGTCTGCCTGCTGATGCAGGGGCCACACGTTCGTGCCCTGGTCCAGGGGGATCCCACGTGCCGTGGAGCTGCTGGGCCCATGAGCCATGGCCGCTGGGCCTGTGTGTCCGGAGCCTGTGCTCTGCGATGGGAGAGGCCACAGCAATGAAAGGCCCGTGTATCGCAAAAACAATAAATAAATAAAAATAAAAATTTGCACTTAAAATTATAATTCTTTTATTTTTAAACTAGAACTGTTTATCCTTTAATATTTAATAAGGGCTTCATAGGAGTGCTTCTCACTTTTATTTGTTTATTCATACAAAAATTACTTTTGGGAAACATTAGTTTGTAACACTGCAACAAGAAACTACAGGAACTATAGGACTAAAAACAGTAACATTTCATCACAGCAACTCATGGCAAACATAATATAAACTACAGCTTAGAGACCATGGTGTTATAGATTAAATCTTTGGGATAGAAATGAGTGATCCAAGAACACTCCCTAACACCATACACAAAAATAAGCTCAAAATGGATTAAAGACCTAAATGTAAGGCCAGACACTATAGAACTCTTAGAGGAAACCATAGGCAGGACACTCTATGACATAAATCACAGCAAGATCCTTTTTGACCCACCTCCTAGAGAAATGGAAATAAAAACAAAAATAAACAAGTGGGACCTAATGAAACTTCAAAGCTTTTGCACAGCAAAGGAAACCATAAACAAGACCAAAAGACAACCCTCAGAATGGGAGAAAATATTTGCAGATGAAGCAACTGACAAAGGATTAATCTCCAAAATTTATAAGCAGCTCATGCAGCTCAATAACCAAAAAACAAACAACCCAATCCAAAAATGGTCAGAAGACCTAAATAGACATTTCTCCAAAGAAGATGTACAGATTGCCAAGAAACACATGCAAGTATGCTCAGCATCATTAATCATTAGAGAAATGCAAATCAAAACTACAATGAGATATCATCTCACACCGGTCAGAATGGCCATCGTCAAAAAGTCTAGAAATAATAAATGCTAGAGAGGATGTGGAGAAAAGGGATCACTCTTGCACTGCTGGTGGGAATGTGAATTGGTACAGCCACTATGGAGAACAGTATGGAGGTTCCTTAAAAAACTACAAATAGGGGCTTTCCTGGTGGCGCAGTGGTTGAGACTCCGCCTGCCGATGCAGGGGACACGGGTTCATGCCCCAGTCCGGGAAGATCCCACGTGCCGCGGAGCGGCTGGGACTGTGAGCCATGGCTGCTGAGCCTGCGCGTCCGGAGCCTGTGCTCCGCAACGGGAGAGGCCACAGCAGTGAGAGGCCTGCGTACCTCAAAAAAAAAAAAAAAAAAAAAAAAAAAAAAAAAAAAAAAAAACTACAAATAGAACTACCATATGACCCAAGGATCCACTATTGTGGATTTGAGGATATGGGGAGGGGGAAGGGTAAGCTGTGACAAAGTGAGAGAGTGGCATGGACATATATACACTACCAAACGTAAAATAGATAGCTAGTGGGAAGCAGCCGCATAGCACAGGGAGATCAGTTCGGTGGTGCTTTGTGACCACCTAGAGGAGTGGGATAGGGAGGGTGGGAGGGAGGGAGACGCAAGAGGGAAGAGATATGGGAACATATGTATATGTATAACTGATTCACTTTGTTATAAAGCAGAAACTAACACACCATTGTAAAGCAATGATACTCTAATAAAGATGTAAAAAATAAATAAAGTGAAGAACAAAATGCATTAGGTTATAAAACATATTCTTATTAGATTCTTATATTTATTTCTGTTAGTAATTTTAAATATAAGCCATTTATTGAAGTTTCATGATATTTCTACTCATGACCATTTTCCAGGAAGTGTTTCTATAAAATACACGTGATTTTATTCTCATATTAAAAATGTGGATCCTGAGGGCTTCCCTGGTGGTGCAGTGGTTAAGAATCCACTTGCCAATGCAGGGGACACGGGTTGGAGCCCTGATCTGGGAAGATCTCACATGCTGCGGAGCAGCTAAGCCTGTGAGCCACAACTACTGAGGCCCGCACCTAGAGCCAGTGCTCTGCAACAAGAGAAGCCACCGCAATGAGAAGCCTGCGCACCGCAAGAAAGAGCAGCTCCCGCTTGCCACAGCTAGAGAAAGCCCACGATCCCAATGCAACCAAAAATAAAATAAATCAAAATAAATAAATTTTAAGAAAATGTGGATAGTGAGATTTAGAGAGCTCTGGTGAGGAGCAGAGCTCCAATGCCTTCCTTGTCTCCTTTCCTGTTGGGCTCTGTACCATCTCCTTCCCTAGGTCCACAGAGCCTCAAGTCTATTGAAACTGATTTGGTCCTCTCTCCTCAATGTCAACCTGCCTGTTTTCTTTATTTCTTCTTTGCTCTAATACACTATCCAGATTGTGGCTTGGAGGATTTGCATGCAGGGTTATTTACCATACACAATTAGGAAACCCCTCCCCGTGTGTTCTTCGGTCTGTGGCCATGTCATTGGCAGTAGTCTGGGCTCACTCTCACTTATCACTGAGCCTCTGAGTGGAGTCCTGGCGGCTGAAGCACTGTCATTCATGACAGCACAGCCTTTCTCCTTCGATGCTTTCATAATCTGAAAATTAAATGCACATCTTTCACTGGTAGATTAGAAATAGAATTTTCTTCTCTACTTTCTGTTTGCAGACTAGGTTTTAAAGCCTCAAGTCACTGTGTGAACTTTATCTTGTCTCTGCCAGCTGTCTGCATCATGGGGTGACTTTGGTTGCCAGAGCTTTCTCATGCTATCCACCCATCAAATGGCTTCAACCCAGGGTCCCAGGAGTGTGCTGGTTTCCTGAGGAATAAAATCCTATCTTCCAATAGAACGCTTACTTCCAGCTACTCACTGGCACATATAGAGTCATACAGAGTTTGTAAACCTAGCTTTTCTTCTTACTACTTGGAGATTAATCCTATAATGCCTTCATTCTTCCAGAACAATAGTTGTCCACATGAGAATTAAACAATTGCTTCTTTAAGCCACATTGAGCCACATCTGGCACGAAATGTTGTGCTGATAATTGGAGATCTAGCTGGTGGATGGATTTGACATCCCTGAGTCTTTTGTAATATTCTCTGCTTCATTTTGCTGAGAAATGCAAGTTTGCATTAGGTGGTCTGGAGTTGTGAAACACAAATGTGTACATATGGAAAAAATTATCAAAGCTCTTTTTATTTTTCTTAAAGTGACAATATTGTCTTATGTTTAAATCCATTGCGTAGAATAATATTTATTACTTATTTAAAAGCCTACATATTTTCAGCTTTATATCAGACATGCCTATGGAAAGAAGCCTTTCATCAGAGATGGGAAATAGTGAGTATTTAGAATGACAATTGTAATTTTAGCAGTTTAACTGGGACTTTTTTTTTTTTTTTTTTTTTTTTTTTTTTTGGTTAAAGGGCCAGATAGTAAATATTTAGGCTCTGTGGGCCTGCAACTACTGAAGGCTGCCACTGTAGAGTGAAAGCAGTCTTGGACTGTACTTAATGAATGGGTGTGGCAGTGTTTCAATGAAACATTGTTTAGACAGGGAAAAAGCAGATTCGGCCCTCATGCCAGTTTGTTGACCCTTACCCTAGAAAAAACTCTGAGTTTCACATTCTTTTTTTATAATCCCCATGACCCTCCTTTTAAAAATCATCTGTCATCTGTAGGGTGGTGCAGTGCAATGTTAAGTTGCCAGATTTATATTTGTTGATTTTAAGTATGTCTCCCAAACTACATATTTATATGAAGTTCAAATTTATCTGGGCATGGTGTATTTTACCTGGCAACCCTATCCCAGTGACCTTTTTCCCACATATTCCACCTTAATTTGGAGCTTGACGTCCTTCCCTAGATCAAAATCTTCTTTGGAAAATGTCTGAAGTTCTTAAAGACCAGCTGAGGGGGAATTTAGGGCCACGCTGCCTTTCCTACAATTGCCTCTGTTGCATGTTAGGAATAATAATGAAGGAAAAGGAACAAAGTTTTTGTCTCAGGCTAAATACAAACACATCTGTACTTGTGCAAGAGAGGTTTGGTGGAGCCATAATTTCCTTTCCATTCCCTGAACATCTGCCCTGGTCACAGGTTACCTATTGATTCTAGGTAAGTGAATCCTGACGGAGCCAACATGGAGGACGATATTCAGAGAAGAGGGGTCATAAAGGGACACCTATAGATTGTTTTAAATTTTAACGTTTGGTGGCATTATGATCTGATACAGAAGAGAACCTACCTAGTACAGAGTAAATGCTTCAGTGCATACATGTTCATTATCATCCCCTAGTCCTTTAACATCCCAATTATTTCAATTCATTCAATATAAAAAATTCAAAGAAAAATTCTGCCCATATACTCTGTACTTGCTTAATAAATAAGCATCATTAAAGTTAAAATTTAGAAGAATGAGACTATACAAGTCAGAAGATCAACGTATTATTTCAGTCATTCTAAATGATGTTGGTATTTGAGTTCAAATTACATTGCACGCTGGCTCTGAAAGGGGCAGAATTGTTTTCCAGAAAACGCTGGCAAAGATCTGCTAGACTGTGAGAAGTTGGTTCTCATGTACTCTGAGCTGTGAGAGAACACTGTGTCTTTTCCCATAAACATGGAGGGAAGGTGAACGGGCTCTGGGGACTTCTTACCGGGAAGATAATGAAAGGTGCCTTCATACCTCAGCTGTTCAGCACCATTAACCTTTCCTGTAATTGAAACACACAAAAGGGGGTGGTAAGTGAGAGGCATCCCTCTCGTCTATTACCTGGCAGGTACAATTACTTAAGCCTCCAAATAAAGGAGCGACTTTAGATTCCTTTTAAATCATTCTTTACAAAAAAATCAACCAAAGCTTTTTGTTTTTTAATTCTAATGTTATAATCATTTCTTTCTTTTGATTTGTAGCTGTGGATTAAAGCATACCCAGCTTAATAAGGTGGGCATTTGTTATTTAAATAATGTAACTAATAAAGTCCACCATGTAGAAAAGGTTACAACAACAAAAAAAAGAGGTCTTAGGAGACCAATTTACGATTCAAAGTGGTTTTAGACTGACAGGCAAAAATAAGAGTTCATTTTCCACATGGAAATGAAAAATACAAATGCAAAATTTTAATCTAGTTCAAGCTGAGGAATAACATCATATTGTAATCACAATACAAGAAAAATGAACCTAATCCTATAAATGTGTGTATGGACATGAAGGAAACTAGTTATCATCCATTATGTCAATGACATAACAATAGAGCAACGGAAGTGTGTGTGTGTGTGTGTGTGTGTGTGTGTGTGTGTGTGTAGGGAGTTGTTATTAACACTTCTCTATGCGAATTATACATGTACATATAAGAATGTATTTCTGTGATAAGACAAGAACATCTAGAAAAGCATTTAAAAAAGTAGTTATCGGGCTTCCCTGGTGGCGCAGTGGTTGAGAATCCGCCTGCCAATGCAGGGGACATGGGTTCGTGCCCCGGTCCGGGAAGATCCCACATGCCACAGAGCGGCTGGGCCCGTGAGCCATGGCCGCTGAGCCTGCGCGTCCGGAGCCTGTGCTCCGCAACGGGAGAGGCCACAACAGTGAGAGGCCCGCGTACCGCCAAAAAAAAAAAAAAAAAAAGTAGTTATCTTTGCAAAAGAAAAAAGCAAGTCATCCAGCTCATGTCACATACTCACAGTATCATCCAGTGGCATTTCTATCAAAACTTGCTATTATAATTTAGATTCTATTTGCTTTTGAATCTACTTGAATTATGCAGCCATTATCTGAACTAAATTACAAAAATGTTAAATGTTTCTATTATCTAAATAAAGATGAAACAGAAAGAAAGGTATTTCAAAGTTTCTGATACAATTTTAAGTGAAAATGGCGAGAAAGTGAAGCTGCCAGATGGCAAATATTTAATTTCTGCTCAATTTTCTTCCATCACGAATACGCTGTGCTAGGCAGAGACTGAGGTCTAAATGGTCCTTATTCTTCACCCTCCTGGATTCACCCTCTTTGCCACATGGCTTTTCAGCTCCTTTTACTGAAGAGGCAGAATCTCTTCTCCTGACCCTTGATCCCGAGTTAGGTTATGAGATGTACTTTGGTCAGTGGAATGCCAGCTGATGTGACACATGAAGATCAGAACAGACTTGTATTTTTCTGCTTCTTCTCTTAGTTCTGTGCCACCACTGTGAGAGGTGCCTGGGTTTGTTTGCTGCACAATGATACACAAGTCCAGTCATCTCAGATGGGGCCATTCTCCATCAGCAGATAACAGCCTCCCCAAGGCAGGTGAGCAGGAGACCAGAATACCTGCTGAGCCAGGAGTGTGGTCTTGAGACCCCTGAGCCCAGTAAAGTGGTGTCTGCCACTGAGGTTTCTGGTTGATTCACAGCGTCATTATGGCAGTAAATAACAGATATTGCTGCTTATGTTTTTTAACTCCCATTTTTCAGTTACATTTCTATTTGGAATAGTGTGGTAAAGTAGATGTCAATGGATTCAATGTTTTTCTAGAGTTTCTGTATTCCTTTTTAAAAACAGCTTTGAGATATAATTCACCTACTGTACAATTCACCTACTTAAAGTGTCCAATTCAATTTTTTTTGTATATTCACAGAGTTGTGCATTCATCTCCACAATCTATTTCATCAATTTTATTGATAAAAAAAATTTTTGGAAATTTTATCATTTTCCAAAGAAAGAAATCTTTCTTTTTCTAGCCTACAAGTCTCCCACCTCCCACAGCCCCAAGCAAACACTCACTACTTTCTGTCTCGATAGGTTTGTCCTTTTTGACACTTCATATCAATGGGCTCATATAATATATGGTTCCTTATGACTGACGAATTTCACTCAGAGTATTTTCAAGATTCCTCTACATTGGAGTACTTCATTCACCAGTACTTCAGCCTAAAAAAATATCACTGGAATTATGGAATAAACTTAATCCTTAAGGGTGTATTTTTTAAATTATCCAGCACTATTACAAGTTCTCAGTTTTGTTTTCAATTTAAAAAGACTTTTAATGATAATCATTAAAATGCTTATGGTTGAATTTAGATTCAATTCTTTGCAATAAAATCAAATTGGTTATAACATAATAAAGGCCGTATATGAGAAGCCCATAGCTGATGTCATACTCTGTGCTTTTCCTCTAAGATCAGGAATAAGAGAAAGATGCCCACTCTCGCCACTTTTATTCAACATAGTATTATAAGTCCTAGTCAGAGTAATTAGGCAAAAAAAAAAAAAGAAATCAGCAGCATCCAGCTGGAAAGGAAGAAGTAAAATTGTCAATATTTGCAGATGACATGATATTATATATAGAAAACTCTAGAGTCCACCAAAAAATACCTGTTAGAACGAATAAACAACTTTAGTAATGTTGCAGAATACAAAATCAATATACAAAAATTGGCTGCATTTCTATATGCTAGTAATAAAACAATACCACTTACAATTGCATCAAAAGAATAAAATACCTATGAATAAATTTAACCATGGAGGTTAAAGACCTGTACACTGAAAACTATAAGACACTGATGAAAGTAACTGAAGAAGACACAAATAAATGGAAAGATATTCTGTGGCTCATAGATGAGAAGAATTAATATTGTTAAACTGTCCATACTACCAGAAGCAATCTACAGATTCAATTCAATCCCTATCAAAATTCCAATGGCATTTTACACAGAAACAAAGCAAAAAAATCCTAAAATGTGTAAGGAACCACAAAAGACCCTGAATAACCAAAGCAATCTTAAGAGAGAACAAAGGTGGAAGTATCATACTTCCTGATTTTAAGTTATATTACAAAACTATGGTATGGTATTGGTATAAAAACAGGCACACTGATGAATGGAGCAGAATAGAGAGCTCAGAAATAAACGCACACATATACAGTCACTTAATTTATCACAAAGGAGCCAAGAATATACAATGGGGAAAGGACAGTCTCTTCAACAAATGGTGTTGGCAAAACTGGACAGCCACATGCAAAAGAATAAAACTAGACTACTACCTTACACCATACAAAAATTAACACAAAATGGAATAAAGACTTGAATTTAAGACCTGAAATCATAAAACTCCTAGAAGAAAACATACACGGTAAGCTCCTGGACATTGGTCGTGGCCATGAGTTTTTGGATATGACACCAAAAGCAAAGGCAATAAAAGTAAAAATAAACAAGTGAGACTACATCAAACTAAAAAGCTTTTGTACAGTAAAGGAAACCATCAACAAAATGAAAAGGCAACCAATTGAATGGGAGAAATATTTGCAAATCATGTATCTGATAATGGGCTAATATCTAATATATAAAAAGATCTCGCACAACTCAATAGCAAACAAACAATCTAATTAAAAGTGGGCAAAGGATCTGAATAGACATTTTTCCAAAGAACACATACAGTAGACCAACAGGTATAGGAAAAGATGCTCAACGTCACTAATCATCAGGGAAATGCAAATCGAAACCACAATGAGATATCACTTCACACATGTTTGTATGTTTATCATCAAAAGATAAGAAATAACAAGTGTTGGCAAGGATGTGGAGAGAAGGAGACACTTGTGCACTCTTGGTGGGAATGTAAATTGGTACAGACAGTATGGAAAATAGCATGGAGTTTCCTCAAAAGATCAAAACTGGGACTACGATATGATTCAGCAATTTCACTTCTGTGTATTTATACAAAGAAAATGGAAACGCTAACTCCAAAATATATATGCACACCCATGTTTATTACAGAATTATTTATAATAGTTAAGACATGGGAACAACTTTAGTGTTCATTGATGGGTGAATGGATAAAAAAATGTGATACACACACTGGAATACTATTGAGCCATTTAATAAAAAGGAAATTTTGTCATTTGTGACAACATGGAGGGACTTCGAGAGCATTATGCTAAGTGAAATAAGTTAGAGAAAGATAACCTATGATCTCACTTATATGAGTAATCTTAAAAAGAAAAAAAAGGAGCTCATAAATACAGAGAACAGATAGTTGGTTGCCAGACTTGGGGGGTGGGGATGGGGGTGGGAAGTAGGTGACATGAGTGAAGGGGGTTCAAAAGGTACAAATTTCCAGTTATAAAATAAATAAGCCACAGGGATGTAATGTACTGCACGGTGAATATAGTTATTAATACTGTAGTGCATATTTACAGGTTGCTGCAAGTAAATCTTAAAAGTTCTTATCACAAGAAAAAAGAAAAAAATCGGTGACTGTGTATGGTGATTGATGGTAACCAGACTTACTGTGATGTTCATTTTGCAATACACACAAATGTCAAATCATTGAATTGTACACCTGAAACTTATATAGTGTTCTATGTCAATTATACCTCAATAGAAAAATTCTTATGTCAAGATCAGATGTTGATTTTAATTTTAAATTAGAAAAGAACTTTTAAGGATACACTCAACTCTGCCTCCCTCTTCCTACCCCAAAGAAGTAAAGAAAAATTGTTACCTTTTATGCCTTTCATAAAATTAGAAATTTTGTTTAAAGGGTATAACATATCTCAATTTAAAAAGTTTAAGGGCTTCCCTGGTGGCACAGTGGTTGAGAGTCCACCTGCTGATGCAGGGGACACGGGTTCATGTCCCGGTCCGGGAAGATCCCACATGCTGTGGAGTGGCTGGGCCCGTGAGCCATGGCCACTCAGCCTGCGCGTCCAGAGCCTGTGCTCCGCAACGGGAGAGGCCACAAAAAAAAAAAAAAAAAAAAAAAAAAAATTTAAAAGAAAAAAAAAGAATTTTTTTTCCTGGACACTCATGTAGTTGATTCTGTGAATTTATCCTTCTTTGTGATATGATAGAAGGAAGTTCTAGAATCTCCCTTTTCTCTATATGTACACACCTCAGCTGCTGCCATCAGTGGACATGTGTGCAAGATGATATTGGAGACTGTGGTGCTTGAATTGGGTGGAATGCTGGACAGCTGACTCTACACTTCATTTTAATGTTAAGCCTCTCTGATTCTACTTGTGCCAGAATGTCAGGAAAAATGTGTTGTTTATGTGCAATCCTGTGTTTATGTTTATGTTTATTAAGCACTTTGGGAAATACCATGCAGTATTGCTTTTATACTTCAAGTTCTTAGTTGTGGTTTATTCTATCTTAGATACCAGCGTTAGTCCCCCAAAGTCCTACTGGGTTGAAATGGGCTGAATTGGAAAGAAATATTATAAGCAGATAAGGTAGGGGGTCTATGGAGAAAGAAAACCAGGCATGGCTTTCTGGACATAAGAGAACACCTATTAATTTAGTCCAAGCCATTTTGTGATCTAAGCCTGGCCGGAGTGCTTGCCCTTGAACAGGTCTCAGTAATTAAGGATCTTAAGGGAAAACAAGAATGCTGACTGTTATCAGGCAAGAGAAGTAGTAATAGTAATAATGTATCGGTTGTAAAGACTTCCAGTTCTGTTTCCGTGGTAAAGATTAGCCTGAAGGACTCAACCACCAGGTCAAATGGAACCTAAGGGATGATGGCGTTGACCTTTTCTGCTCCTCCGGATTTCAATCAACTAAAGCCTGGCCTCTGCCTACCTCCCAAGCCCTCTCATGAATATACATGTACCCTTAGCTTAAAACTTCCCCAGTTTTGCTCTTTGGGGAGACACTGCTTTGGGAAAGATCCCTGGTGTTCCACTTACTTGCTGCAAGTAACAAATCCTTCCTTCTCTCACTCTTTGTCTTGGTTGTGTCTTTTGGCTCGACACCCACCAAGAGGTGAACCTAGTTTTTCGGGTAACAATATGAGGCTGACTAGTCTCTAACTGAGATTTTTGTAATTAGATGCATAATCCTTTGGTTGTTAAAACCAGGGCTTCCAAGGGCTAGTTATAGGGAACACAGCTCATCAGCGATAACCAGCAAAGATGCTGTGCAGTGTGTGTTTTATATCGCACATGTGACATTTCTTCTTGCTGCAGTCTGTCTCTCCATAACTGTTCTTCAGGATTTGTTGCCTGGGGGCTTATGGGAAAAATGACTCCTAATAGAAATACTATTATATTTTATTCACAGTATTCTTTCAGAGGATTTAATGATAAATCTGTTCCCATTACAAGAGTAACGTTAAATGCATTCCCAGATTTAGATAAAACATGCAGAAATAATTTACAGGGAGAAAACTGCTGAATAAAGAAGAAAAATGAATGGAGTCATGTTTTGATCTATGGAGAGCATTGAGAAAGGACTTCATTCGGGTGGGGTGAGTTGATCTTTCCTCTTCTCAGGGTAGGGAATACTGAGTGCAGGGACTGCTCCCAGGTGAGCAGGAAAACAGAAGACTTTGGTCAGGAAATGCCAAGGGTGTAGTTTCACTTAGAATATACTTTCCTAGGCAGCCTGTCTGCACTTACACATATGAGGGTCCACACACTTCTGAACATCGGAACTTGATTTCTTGTCTTTTATTTGTGACTCGTGCTGATTTCAAGTTCTCTTTTGTGTTTGGTGTGAACTCTGCAGACACATACATACATGCATGTGCGTGATTTGTGGGGTTTGAATCATCACTTATAGAAATGTGCAAGATTATATCTACACATTTTCATCTTTCCTTTTTTCGATTTTTTAAAATTTAATTTAATTTTATATTGGAGTATAGCTGATTTACAATATTGTGTTAGTTTCAGTTGTACAGCAAAGTGATTCAGTTATACATATACATATATCCATTCTTTTACAGATTCTTTTCCCATATAGATTATGACAGAATGTCAGTAGGTCCTTGTTGGTTACCTATTATCTTTCTTATATAAAAGAGCAGAGGGCTGTGGAAACAGGTCACAGAATGCAGCGGACTGCCCCTGACCTGCAGGGATTTGGCTTGGAGGCCTTGGTGGTCCCGTTAGGCATCCTTTCTCCCCTGAGCCCGGAGCTCTAGCATCAGCCTACCTGATCCGGTGCCCTGTGGATGAGCATGGTGTTAAGTACCTGACATTCATTTTCTCCTGTAACCCTTGGATCAGTTCTCTGCTGGTAAGACTTCTATTATCTTATGAAACAGACAACGAAGCTGAGGATCACAGATGCTGAGCAGCGGCCAGGGGTCTCACAGGTGGGTACCAACACCCAGGGCAGCTCTGGGGCTGGTACATGGAATGCTCAGTAGTTTCCAGCCCTCTGTGGGGGTTTCAGACCTGTAATTTCATAATGGCTCTATGATCGGCTATCATCACCATTCTACAAACAAGAAAAGTGAAGCACAAAGCCACGAAGTCTCCAGCGAAAGAAGGCAGATGGAAGGGGGTAAAACCAGGAGTCGCATCAGCTGTCTGCTAGCAAGTCCCTGCTTTGGGCCCTGCTTTGCATGGTTTCTTCAAGCCTCCTCACCTGGGGCTGCCCTTGTCTTGGAAGATCATGTAATAGCCCCAGTGCTGTCCACTGGTCAATGCTGTGCACTGCACAAGGACATCTGCCTGCAAATCTCAATTCCTCGTGTGCTGTTTCATCTCTGACTTGTGAAAATCCATCCTGAATGTCTGCTCAAGTAATTTACCAGCATTGTCCTTTTTGGTTTTAATTGACATCAATTATTGAGGCATCTTCTAACCCATTTTAAATGGATTTCCCATGAACAAATGAATAGAGTTTTCACAGGTGACAACTTTTCTGTTTCAGAGACCTGAGGGCCGGTGAGAAGGGGTTTCAGAGCTCAGGTGACCTGGCTTCCAAGTCTGGCTTGCTTTGTGACACATCCATTAAACTCTCTGAGGTTAGTCTATCTATCCATTAAATGGGCATAGTAACATCAAAGGAATGCTGTGACCATTTATTTAGTTTATACACACACACACACACACACACACACACACACACACACACAGACTGTTGTATAGGCTTTAAAAAATATTAGACACTTAATGTAAATCATTAATTTATTTTTGCTTTAAAAATTAGAAATAAAATATTCAGGTTCTGGGACATGTATTAGGCACTGGGAAAATGTCTGACTAATAAATGAAGGTCACTCTACCACTTGTGGCTTTTTTCAAGGTTCTAAATGCACCCTCCGAGCAAGCTTTGCTCAGTGTTTCCCAGGACTGCTGATTGATGGGGTGGGTGGGAAGAGTTCCTGATTCCCAGGGGCCCTGAGTAGGAGTGGAGAAAGCTGGAACGTTGGGATCAGAATCTATATATTTGGGTCAAATTCTACTTGTAAATTCTGTGGCCTTGCCAAGCTATTTACGTTTTCTATTCCTGTTTTTGTTTTTTACCCAGGTTGCAGTATAGAAATAATAAAAACACCTTTTCTGCTTTGTTCTCAGGCATATAATGCCCTGCTCAAGGTTAAAGTTACTTTCATATTCTGATCACTTTGGATGGTGCAAGAATGCCTGGACCCTGTTCCTAAGTCTCAGCACATTTGTCATGAGTCTGGTCACAGTTTTAGGAGAGTATTAATCCTAGTGATGCCATGCTCATACCTCCTTCATTTACATCTGCTGGCAGCCTCTTTAGGAAGTAGAGGAGGCCACGTGACTTACCTCAAGGTCATGGATCTTGAAATCCTTCTTCCTCCATGGGCCATCAGGCCTCTATCTGTATACTCTGAAACAATTTATCTATCTATCCATTTATCTATTTATTTAAGATGACTTTTATATTCCATCATTTTTCAATATGAACTTTTGGGTAATTGTATTAAAGAATTTGAATGGAAAGGAATACACATACAGTATATAGAAGTTGATTCAAAACTCTTCATTCTTCAATTAAATGTATTCAATTTACCTACTTAACATAAGGTCACTTCCGTGATGATATTTGGAGTAAGATTCCTTCTCCCAGTATGCCAGTTTTTAGTTTTATATATCTGCTGACCACAATTCTCAAATCTCCAAGTAGGAATATACATAATAAAATGCTGACATTATAGTAGAAGTAGGGTCGGTGTTTTAATTAATTATTTTTTAATTTTATTTTTTCCAGCTTTATTGAGATGTATTTTGACACATAACACTGTATATATAACCGTATATATTTCTAAATGATTACCATAATAAGGTTCTTTAGGTTTTTATTTTTAAATATGAATCATTAAATGAGTTGAGAAAACAAAAACAGTCTTTTTTACAACAGTTCTCAGTACATGTAAATATTTTCCTCAAACCGGATTAGTTACTTGTCCTAACTTCTTTTCAACCAAAAAAAAAAAAAAAAACCTCACATTTTTCCTAGCATCAGTGTTAATGTTCAAGCATCATCAGCGTGGTGAAGCTCGGTCTCAGACTGAAGTCCACTGAACTGCTCAGCTGTTCAGAGTGGGAAACCTGCAGGTGAAGGAGCTAGGACCGCGGATTCGGATTCGGAGCAAGCGCAGGTTGAAGACCTTCACCGACTTGACTCGCACTTCCTCCCGCCACCGCCAGGAGCGCCCGGGACGCGTGGAGCTCGCAGCGCGGCGGGAGCGGGTGGGGGTGGGGGTGGGGGTGTGGCTGCAGGCTGGGGCTCCCGCCCCGCCGGCTGCGCGGGTTCGCCGAGCCGGAAATGGGGGAGCGCTGGCAACCCTGAGCAGAAGGGAGCTTGCAGACCCCGGCTCAGAGCAGCTGTCTGGACGCCGTGGGTTTTGGGGTGGGGAGCCCCGGCGACTGTGAACATGGACCCCGCCGCGGGAGCCTGTCTCAGGATGCTCTTTCTTTTGTCTGCCCAGCCCTGGAGTACATTAGCAGCAGGGAATACTTGTGAGTACAGCAAATCTTTTAAAACTTATACTGACAACTTAGAATTCGTGTTTTTAAAAAAATAATTGAATTTTACAAATGGAATCACTGGCCTGTTTCTGAAAATGAGGCATTTAAAAAACATCGCAAAGTCCCAACGCTTGGATAGGATGGTTTACAATGGTTTTTCCACTTGTCAAGTCTGTAATACACAAAGCCTGTTTTAACTTGTCTGGAGCTGAATTTCGTCTGTGTGCTGTTGTTTTGAATATTCATTGAGAAAGCTCAAGTTCTAGTAAAACCTAAAATTAACATGAGAATATTGAGGCAGAGAGAGACCAGAGCGAGAATTGCAGGAGATGAGGAGAGAAGAGCATGCCAATATGTCATTTATTTCTTTTGACTATGAATTCATTTTGCAGGATTTATGTCAGAAAAGAAATCGCTGGCCGACCTGGCCGTGTCCTGCGTTAGCGTAGATGTTTGCAGTTGGCGCCCTGCGGAATCGGGTACCAAGAACTCGGGCGCTGCAGCGGCGGGCAGGCTCCGCAGCAGAGCCCAGGCGGCAAACCTGGACAGTCCCCAGAATTACGAGAAGGATAGACCCCTCAGAAGTAGAAGGCTTTTGCTTAAAGGAAAAACATAACCTGCCATTCAGGTTCATTTGCAAGTGCACATGCTTGTATACTGTGATGTGCTGTGTTTCTGATTTTGTTGGTTCAGTGAAGATGTATTAACCTCTCAGTTCTGGACTGGCAATGTGAGTCTGATCTAAAGATGCTAGCCGGATTGATTCAGCGGACCTCAAGGCATTTTAATCTGGAAATCAGAAAAAGTTTTCGAAGTGTTATTCAGATTGAAATCTCCATCATAGGGCTTTTCTTTCCTTGAGGGATTTCAAGAAAGTCCCCTTAGTCCTACATCCACATCCCATCCCCCTCAAGAATTTTTTAAAAATCAGGTTGTAGGGAGTAAGGCAAGCTATTATGCATTTCAAGAAAGTGCTAGTAGGCATGTTAGAAACCGAACTTGTTGCTGGGTATCCAGTTTTATCCGGGGGTGGGGTGGGCTGGGGAACTCTGCCCTTACCGGGAAGTTTGTGCTAAAGTGAAAAGCATTTTGTACAAATAGTTACCTTTCCAGCATTCATCCATATATGCCCCGAGGCTGTGATAAGTTTGTGTTGTCATCATGTAGTATCAGCTCATTTAATGCCATATTATATGAGTCACTCCCGAAAATGAGCCTTAGTCTCCTTTAAGAAAATACTGCCCTGTGTTTCAGAATTTTAATTCAGCTTTGGGCACAATTTCCATGAATTAATTAAAATAGGGGCATTTACATGAAATCCTTAGGTCCTGCAGTAAAGCATTTATCACTTTGCTAAGAAATTAAAAATGACTAGTACTAAATGATTTGCTAGTATAAAAGAATTGTAGAATAATTTAACAGTACACTGAGGTGCCATTAAAAAGTCACCAGAGGTCACTCTTACTTAAAGGAAACATGGCTTCAAAAATCCTTCCCTTAGAAGAAGAGCGCTGTGCTGCCTTTCTTGTCTCCTTAGTTGTGATTACAGGATATTGCAAGGTCAGTTATTTTGATATTTCTTTATTTTCTGTTTGTATTTTATTCCCTGAAATCCACAGAGGTATCATGTTCTTCATACTGAGCATCTTTTTTAAGAGTCACATGCTCTGAGGTGCTCGGTGTCTGAATATCCAAGCAGATATCCTTTTCTGAATTGGATATATCTCTAAGCTCAGTTTGTCTGGGTCTCTGGCTGACTCTTCAAATGTCAATGCTAGTTTTCACGTTTCAGCCTCTGTTTTATTTAGATGTGTTTAGTACTCATTAAAAGTTCAGTAAGTTAAAAGTACCTATGTAAATTTGCATGGCTAAGAACATTTTAGATACTACAGTTAGAGTCCTTGATCCCTACAAAGATGGCTATTATAGTTGTTCAGGTGTCAAGTATATATTTAAATGTCTTTGCAGACTTAAAGCTTCGTAGAGGCTACACAAGCTGTGTTTGATAATTGATGGCTAATATCATTTGACAGTATCCTTTGTAGCAGTAGAAGTAATGGTGAATGAATCTTATTATAGTCTAGATTAGCTAATTTGACCAATTGGGTTTTTCCTTAACTCTCGAATATTTGGGAGGTGTTTGTTTGTATGTGTAGATGTATATACAAGCAAGGTATTTGAAATTTGTTACTACATAAATCAAGGTAGAGGGTTCTTTTAGTCCTGTCCCATCATTTGAGAAATTCTAAAGAGGAGTTTGCCAGCAGGATGGGATTTAGGCTACCAACAAGAAATCACGAACATCAGCATTTGCTCAAGTCTTTTGATTGCTAACCTTTTATTCCTAAGAAGTGTTTTAAGAACTCAAGTAATCTTGTCAGACAAGACTTTAAAACTAACAAAAATGAAATATTCTTAAGCCCTGATAAAATAATGAGAACTGTATGTAAATTTTTAAAAAGGTAAAGATCTTCTCCCCAAAAGGATACAGTGACATTTTTCCTCTATTTACAACTGGTTCTCAGTAGTAAATTAGTCAGACGGGGGGTCAACCTGGGTGAGGTTCTGGCATAAGACATACTCTCATACAGAACTTGGTTGAAACATTTGACATCTCAGAAATTATCCATGTTTTGACATGAATCTTTATAATTAATGGGAAATTTTAAGTCAGGAGGAGTCTACACAGGGCGAGGGTAATGTTTCTAAATAGCCAAAAACATGGGCTTTTTTTTTTCTCTTATTCTCTGTCTCTTTGAAGATAAAACAAGTTGAATGGATAGCATCCTCTAAAATATGGCCTAGGACCTGACATTTAAAAATTGTGCACCTCTACTTGGTCTGCCTTCTAGAACTCTTTGTATTTAGTCAAGATGAAAGTGTTATTCTAATGGAGTTATCCTCTTAAATGGAATGCAAGAGGAAAGTTAGAATACAGATTCCAAGTTAGAGTCCTGTTTTCCAGAAGTTGTTGTGCAGACAATGGTTGGTTTGCTCACTTCCTACCATGAGCCACAAGTGGAAGAGGGCAATAGCTCTCTGTTTTAGGATTATCCCTGTGAATCTACTATTTGTTTATGAACTTTCAGATCTTTTTGGGGGGAGGAAGAAGAGATATAATCTGAATAAGAAAATGTCAATATTTTGATTGCATATTTAGTGTTGCAAATCTGTCTCCTGGATCGCATGTCACTTTGAGGAGTAATGTTCACTGTTTCCTGATTAAGGAACAATACAATTGGAATTTACAGCTGAATTATTTTCCCCATATAAGTAAAGTACAAGCTATAGCTAGTAGCTGCTGTCCTCCCTAACTCTACTCCCCAGTGAATAGAAAAAGGACTGAAGTCTCTGAAAAGGACTGAAGCCAGTGTTAGACATTTCAGCCGCTGTTGATGGTGATTATTTGATGTAAATGATGACATTTATAGACCCAGGGGTTCAATTTAGTGAGTGTTACACACTCATCCGCACCTTGTTAAATCTCAGTACTTGTAATTTTCTCTAGAAGTCTCCTTTTGTTTCCTTTCCCCTGTCAAAAGTGCCCTTCTTGTTGTGAGAATAAAAGATGTATTTCTGGCCCACTACAGGTGGGACACACAACTTGAATCACTGTTCTAGGAGTGGTAATCAGGATTTGTTTTTATCCAACAAGGTCTCTTCCCTGTTACGTCCTGCATATATATGAGACGTCTCTGCCCTTGGTTGGGGGAGCAGATCAAGCCTGTTTTGTTGGCCAACATGAGAGACAAACATGTGATCTTCATGTAATACCTAGTGCTTGATCTAGGCAAATATATTAGCACCTCAATTTGAAGATTTGTATCAGATTTGAATCCTTTCTTCACTGGAGCAATGGCTCCTTATGTGCTAAAGTGTTACTGTATCATCTTTAATGAAAGTTTATTAATATGATCCTCTAATAGATATTATCCACAATATTATTCTTTTAAAATAAAAATAACATATATAGTATAATAGTGAGACACTTGTTGTATAAATTATCCTAACCCAATAACATGATGAACCTTAAGAATTTGGTATAAAAATATATGCATTGCAGAATGGAGGAACTGAACATAATGCTACAGCTGCTAAGAAGTATAAAATCGTGAGAATTGATTTAAGTGAATGTCGAATAGTGTGTTTATCACATGTCTCTTCTCAAGGATATTGTTTGTCAGAACTCCTGTCATTTCAATGGGCAGAGATTCTTTGTAATTATTTGCTAAGTGTCATCAACATATTCTATTGCTTTGTGAGCACCGTCAATCTCAAGTAATGCCACGTGTGCTAAGACAATACAGTCCATAAAGAAGTTTTCACATTGGGTAATATGGACTAAAATCCTACTACTGCTTTAATTGGTGCAGGCTTCTTTTTGCCTCAATAGTGTGCTTAGTGGTTATCTAGAGTGAGTCGAATCCTCCAAGCTAATCAGGATTATCCCTGTGAATCTACTGTTTCTTTATGAATTTTCAGATCTTTGGGGAGGAAGAAGAGATATAATCTGAATAAGAAAATGTCAGTATTTTGGTTGATATTTAGATTGAATTACTTATGTCTGCCTATTTCTGAAAGGCATTAGACCATATGTAATATGTTCCTTGGTTTAGGGAGGGAGCCTATCAGAGGATGTGCCCCTGGAGCAGGTGAATGGGGAATCCATTCGTGATTCAGTGAAACATGTTGGGGAAAATGAGCATAGAATATAGAGAGAAGTATTTAGTAAGCACTGGAGCTTGGACTTTTTGGGAAGAGTCTTCAACAAACTGGTAAACGGACCGTGTTTTTTAAAAAATCATATTTGAATAAACTTCCCAGAAACACTGAGGTCAGAATATTTTTGAAAACTTAGGGAAAACAACATTTTTTTCTCCAAAAAAACTTACAAAGTCCATGTGACTATCAACACAGAGTGACAGGCAAGGCTAGAGCTGTGAGGGTCCTGAAGCTTATGCAACTGGGGGAGACTCTTTAAGCAAACAAACAAACAAACAAAATGACCCTAAAGACACATTATCAGTGACCCTCCCACACCTGAATGCCTGTTCTGGGGAGAAGACTGGAGCTCAAGAATGTCTGCTCCTTTGAGTTGATTTGGAAAAAAAACCCCAGATCATTCAAAAGTACTAAATAAAGGACATATTCACTAACAAAAATCTCAATTAACTGAGGAAATTTGAATTTTTCCCTTTAAATCAAAATCAGAATTTGAATATACAAGTATACTTATAAAAGTATAAAAGAGTTCAAACAATTTGGAATGAATAGATCCAGGGTTTACCTGCAATTCTAATTCTAATCCTGAAAAACAAATATGAAATCAACCTCTGGATCTTCTCCCCACTTACTTTTCAGAGCCTTTAAAGGCTTGGCTTCAACATACAAAGTTCTTCAGAGCAACTTCTAAAGTGTTCCCACTCCATCTGCCTACCTGGGGCCCGCTGCAGTGCTGATTGCTATAGGCTCTGTTGTATCGTATTGATTAACTTTTAAAAACTGAATTATTTATGCCTACCTACTTCTGAGAGGCAGTAAACCATATGTAATATGTTCCTTCAAAATATCATACTTGTTTTTTCCAGTTTGAGCTCTATGGCATAAGGTTAAAATCTTTGTGCTAGTTAAAGTTATACACAACTTGTAAATACTGTAAAAACTAACACAAGCTTGTAAATCAACTATACTCCAATGTAAAATAAAAAGTTAAAAAAAGAGAGGGTATGATAGAGTGACCTTTTGACATTATGCAGGAACATTGTTTAATAGGCCCACGATTGTTTAATTACCTAGAAGAATGCACCCATGTCTGATTTGGTCATTTACTATTTGATTGGAGTTTAGACGCTGAAATTGATGATTTCTTTTTTTGTTTTTTCAGGAACATATGGTAACTACAAAGGTTTTATTGCCCTGTAGGACATTGATCAGTTTTTATGTAACCTAGCAAATCTCATTCTAACGTTCCTCCATAAATGCCTGTAAATTCCTAGTTTCTCAAAATGCGCTTTTACTGGATTAGTCATTAATGAGTTTATGATTCTCTGACATGCATTTGTCCTATATTTGTACGTGTTGTATTTTTAACTTTCTGAAAATAATGCTCTGACATAGAGATTGCACATGTCTGGTAGGTGTATACATAACCTTGTGTGATAATACAGGTGCTTAGTTTGAGTGTTGCTTTACAATAAATTTCCTTTCTGGTTCATTAGAAACTTTACTTTCCAATAATAATATAGGGAGTCTGGCTAGCAATAAAAAATAAAAATATTCTCCTTAGTTTCCTGGTAGTGGATATTTTCAATGTGCTGATTTGAAATAGTATTGAAACATAAAGTACTTGAAATTTTGAGTCGTTTAAAGTTAGAAACTATATAATTTTTTAAAAATATATGCCCATTTAGTGGACCAGTTTAAAAAAAACCTCCCTCCAAGGCTGTTAATCACAAATGAAAAAATGATATATGTTATCTAGGCTATGGCTTTTATTAAGTTTTTACTCGGTAGTACGTCAGGAAAAGATACTCATGGAGGATGTGCTAGTTATAGCTAACTCACGGAGAGAAACTTAAAAAGTGTTTGGTTTTTAAACTGGCAAATGTGATACTTTTGGATGTGTCATTTTAGGGGTGTGGTAAATGGTGTATCAGATATTTAAATTTATGTGTTCCTAAGTTGTATCACCTGGGGTTCCATCTCCGGTCTTAGTGGCTGTCACCTGCGGAGAAGGAATTTTTATGCCACGTGTTCACTGGACCACTGTGGGAGGAAGGGGCTGGTGAACCTTGTTTGGAATCAGTGACAGTTTCGATAACGTCAGAAGCCACTTAACGCTGTGGCGTAGACCTAGGGTCCCCACATGCTCCTTTCAGTAGCATCTCATTACTTGGGGTGTTCAAGACCCAACAGAGGGTTTCTCTGGAGCTTAGAAGCAAGCAGTGACATCGCTGCTTGGATGAATGCAGGAGTGACCTGCCGCCTTGAGACATAAGACCGGGTGCCACCTGCAGTTCTCAAGATTGTAATTAGTTTTTATTTTAACGTTTATAAATCCTCAGGCAACCAAAGAGCTTGATAACCTTAAGCTAAATATACTCTTTCTCAGAGTGGTGAATTGGTGGGAGAAGTGGCAGAATGAACCCTGTGTGTGTACGTATGTTTGTGTGTCTTAAGGGAGGCTGGTTGGGTAGAGAGACCTGCTGAAGGAATTAAAAACCACAGTCAATAGTTGTAAGAGAGGCACAGATTGGATTAGGTGACAATCCAGTTATGTGGGATTGAGCTATTTCTTACTTGTTACCATGCAGAACGGATATTCTCCACTTTGGATTTCTGAGCATGTGAGCAATCAGGAAATACAAAGACATCTGCCCTGATCCAGTTGAAGCTATTACCTTCACGTGTCGGAGGTTCTAGGCTATTGGTATGCAGCCACCTTTAGAACCAGCAGCACTTAACCTGCCTCTGAGGCCTTCCCAGGTCCTGGTTCCTGTTAATATAGTTCTAAGGAATGGCTGGTAGGATTTTGATTTAAAGGTGAGTAGATATAATAAAGGGAATCTGATTAGCATTAGCAAATAATTCAGTAATTTGATTCAGTTCAAGGAAAGTAATTTTAATATAAACTATTATGGAAGAAAATATTTTAAGAACTGTTAACTATTTTAATGTCTCAGATTTGGCTGATGTAAGAAAAATAATATGTTTCTATAGACATCTGTTCAAATATTTGGAGATTATCAAAATTAAGGATTTGTCATATAGCTTTACGTTTGCTGTGTCTTTGATGATTAGGAACTTGAGAATAAGGACATTGCTATACACTAAAAGTATAATAATACAACATAAAAAGAAAAAAATAGCTGTGTAATGTCATCAAGCTGGCTAGCTGCTGTGTGTCTGTGATTCTTAGGCTTCTCTGCAACGTTGTGTTACTTCATGGAAGTTTTCTTTTTTTAATTTATTAATTAATTAATTTATTTTTGGTCTTCATTGCGGCACTGAGGCTACGGGCTTTCTCTAGTTGTGGCCAGCGGGGGTTACTCTTTGTTGTGGTGCGCGGGCTTCTCACTGAGGTGCCTTCTCTTGTTTCGGCGCACGGGCTCTAGGCACAAGGGCTTCAGTAGTTGTGGTGCGTGGGCTTAGTTGCTCCGCAGCATGTGGGATTTTCCGGGACCAGGGATCGAACCCGTGTTCCCTGCATTGGCAGGCGGACTCTTAACCACTACTCCACTAGGGAATTCCCGATTCATGGAAGTTCTGATAAGAAAACCTGTGAGCCTTGACATTTCAGAGCACATCCTTTTCTATGGTGTGAACCATGCCCTCATTTCGAGGGGTTAAAAAAATTGGGAGACTGAAAGAGGATATGTTGAATAGAGTTTAGTTAAGGTATGTATAAGAGAGTTTAAGGGAGTAAACGCCAAATTACTCTTTGATTTCTTAAAGTGACAAGGAACATTTCTGAAAAATACTTTTCCTGGCATAGAACACAGTAGAATTGACAGATCTCAGAGTCAATTACCTATTAGAGGTAAGTCAAATGATCTATTTTGAGCTATGGTACAAGGTTAACAAACATAATATTGATTTTCCAGATTATGAGAATAAATTTTGGATCATAATTATTTACTATTCTTTTGTCATGATGAACTACTGATCTATTTTAAGAAACCTGAAAACCTGATCTTTGGGAGATTTGCATCGCTGATTTCACTTGTTCTTCTTCTAAGTGATAGGATTCATTTGTTGGAAGATAGGCTGCATATTTGCCTAGGAAAAGTTCCTTTTCCTCATGAATATTGCTGCAAGGTGAAACAGGAGTGGGAAGATACATCCTTCAGGCTATTGCGCATTTGAGCATGAAAAGGACATATGTTGTATCTTTTTTTTTGGGGGGGGGCGGGTACGTGGGCCTCTCACTGCTGTGGCCTCTCTCATTGTGGAGCATAGGCTCCGGACGCGCAGGCTCAGCGTCCCCATGCGGGGCCCAGCTGCCCCGCGGCATGTGGGATCTTCCCGCACCGGGGCACGAACCCGCGTGCCCTGCATCGGCAGGCGGACTCTCAACCACTGCGCCACCAGGGAAGCCCCATATGTTGTATCTTAATCACGATCCCAGTTCCCTAGGGATGAGACTGGGCTACCCACCCTCCCAAGGCCTCCCTCCCAACCCCCAGCATCAACATTCCCAGAGCCGCCATGAGCATCTTGCTCCGTTTTCTTAGATGGAGGTGATGCCGAATGACTTTCTGGGTTGACTTAACGTGGATTTGGCGAGCCAAAGAGGTGTTCTTCCTCCTTCACTACTTCCTGTGGGATCCATCCCCCTGAGGTCTTCCACTGTTATTCCATTTCCCAGGTGTAAGATGGACTGAAGTGGGAGGATGGCAGTGAGAATGAAAAAGTGACGCTGCACACAAAGGACACTTTCAGGACTTAATGGTTGTTTGATTATATGTGGAGTAATAAGAAATGGGAGTGTGAAGGACTGGGGTATTGGCAAGTGACTTAAACAAAACTGGGAATTGTTGGTTCACATCATTTCATTTCAGGCAAGGTTAGATCCAGATGAGCCTGTGCCATCCGGATCAGCCTCTCTTCATCTTTCAGCTCTGTCTTCCCAGTGTCAGCCTGATGCTCAGGCAGGAATCTGCTTGGTAGCTCCATGTCCAAGGTCAACCTTCCTAGTCGCAGTGATCGTGCTTTCCTCTATTTGGACTTTGGTCCTTATTACCCTGAAGCACTAAGCGTGTATTTATTTGTTTATTCCCTCAACTTGAGCTCCAAGAAAGCAGAGACTTCCTCTTTCTTTTTTGTTGTTATTCCTACTTCCTAATCCCCAGAGCACAGGGATGGTCCTGGAAGACAGTGGGTTCTCAATACATATATGTTGGATAAGTAAAAAGGTGAATGATTCTCTTTCCCAAAACATCCAGCAAGATCCCCAGATCTGACTTTCACTGTTTTGTCTGTGTTGTGACTGCTCTTACCCAGCTACTGTGACAGGAAAGGGTGGCCCTTATGATCAGTGGTGGAGGCAGGAAGTGATGGCAACTTGTTCCTTGACCAGATGCTTTGACCGCATCACTTTGACAAGAAAGCAAAATGCACAATCCATTTAGGTAATTAGTTTAACATCTATTATGAAAAGCACTAGCTTTCAGGCTCCTATTGGCTTCATAGAACAGATGCTTGGTTACATATCTCCCTCCTTGATCGGATTTTAAACTTCCTGAAAACAGAATCACGCTTCTTTGTTCCTACAGTGCTTTGCTGATGGTACTCAGTAAGTACCAAATAAATGGAGAAATTAATATATTTTAAATATGCTACCTTGAAAGTATATAGAATATCTGCAGAATCCCCCTGTGTATTTTATAATCATTTTTTAGGTGGCCTAATAGAAATGAATTTTTATGTGACTATCCCTGAGCTCTCTACTAGCCAACTGATTTGTTCATGGAACGATCCATTGGCTGATTTTGAGTGTTTTGTTTTCTTCCAGTAGGAAAATGCCTGACATAATTTCTGACCCAAGGCTTTGATAAAAAGCATGGTGCCTGTTCTAAGAGTTGCTGGGAAGCCCTGAGGGAGAGCTTGAAAAGGTCAGGTGTCAGGGGAACTACCAAAGACCAACAAGCAGCAAAGTGGAGGCCTTCTGGCAGGTATTATTAGGCAAGATGACTGTATCTAGGGAGATCTTGATCAAGTCTGATCTCAGCAAGCCTCCATATTCAGGAGGAGCCTGAAACAGAGGTGCCTGGGGGCAGTGTGTAATTGGCATTCTCCCCAAGCCTGGTTCATAGTGTCTACCTGATACTTGAAGCAGCATCTAATCCAGGTGGGAAAGGCTCACTGCACATCAGGGCAGAGGGCTTGCAGGTGCACAGGTGGCCATTGCACTTCAGTGTAGGTGTCCAGTTGTCTCCTTGACACCCATGAGGCTAAATTCATTTGGGTCACAGCTGCCTCTGGGAGTGAGAACCATGGACTCTGTGTCCAGTAACCTGCAACATCAAGTGGAAGCTCCCATTGTGCTTGCAGACTTGACCCCCTGGTCTAGGGTGAGGGATTTCTGAGTCTGTTTATGGCTGGCCATTATTGTCAACAAAACCTGTTATTATCTTTGAGAAGTTTTATGACTAGCTAGCTCAAAGGCATGACAAAATGCACATGCTATCACTTTAAGACTATCCCTATTTTCAAACAAAGATTGTATTTTCAGAATTACATAGAAGGGCACAGTGGAGGTATATAAATGAAGATGATTGCAGCAGCACTCCTTCAAACAGCATAAAACTATAAAATTCAACAAGATGTACTAACATAATGAGTCACACTTTCAGATAGGCAGTGGAGTGGAGTGGTTATGAAAGGAATGTTTGGATTAGGTTTCTGCTTCCACTGATTAATGCCAGCTGTGTGACCCTGGGTAATTTGCTTATCCTTTCTGTGTCTCAGTTTCCTTGTCTCCAAAAATATAAGTAATAATTATACCCCATCTCATAGACCTGTTATGAAGATTAAATTAATTAATATATATAAATAATGCCTGGAACATAGCAAGTCCTCAATGAATTTTAGCCATTACTATTGCTCCTGTTAATCTCAAGTGTAAAATCAGAGATGTAACTTTGGTCCATGACTTTGGGTAGAATAATCAGATAAGCAATTTTAGGGAAAGATATTTATACTGGGTATTTCCATTATTCAAAGTATTATCACTAATACTGCAAGATTAAGACAATATTACAAAAGAAGAATATTTAAAGATAAGTTTATGTCATAGAATTAGAAACTCTAACAGTACATTGATATGTTTCAGCTTTCTGTAATATTATATCTCTCTAAACAATAAAGCTTTTCAGATTAAGCTATTTGGATTAAATTGTCACTAGCAACTTTAACTTCTTTCAGTTTCATATATATATATATATATATATATATATATAAAAACATCTTTATTGGAGTATAATTGCTTAACAATGGTGTGTTAGCTTCTGCTTTATAACAAAGTGAATCAGTTATACATATGCATATGTCCCCATATCTCTTCCCTCTTGTGTCACCCTCCCTCCCACCCTCCCTATCCCACTCCTATAGGTGGTCACAAACCACCTAGCTGATCTCCCTGTGCTATGCGGCTGCTTCCCACTAGCTATCTATTTTACGTTTGGTAGTGTATATATGTCCATGCCACTCTCTCACTTTGTCACAGCTTACCCTTCCCCCTCCCCATATCCTCAAGTCCATTCTCTAGTAGGTCTGTGTCTTTATTCCCATCTTACCGCTAGGTACTTCATGACCTTTTTTTTTTTTTCTTAGATTCCATATATATGTGTTAGCATACGGTATTTGTTTTTCTTTCTGACTTACTTCACTCTGTATGACAGATTCTAGGTCCATCCACCTCACTACAAATAACTCAATTTCATTTCTTTTTATGCCAGAGTAATATTCCATTGTATATATGTGCCACATCTTCTTTATCCATTCATCCGATGATGGACACTTAGCTTGCTTCCATCTCCTGGCTATTGTAAATAGAGCTGCAATGAACATTGTGGTACATGACTCTTTGAGTTATGGTTTTCTCAGGGTATATGCCCAGTAGTAGGATTTCTGGGTCCTATGGTAGTTCTATTTGTAGTTTTTTAAGGAACCTCCATATTGTTCTCCATAGTGGCTGTATCAATTTACATTCCCACCAACAGTGCAAGAGTGTTCCCTTTTCTCCACACCCTCTCCAGCATTCATTGTTTCTAGATTTTTTGATGATGGCCATTCTGACCGGTGTGAGGTGATATCTCATTGTAGTTTTGATTTGCATTTCTCTAATGATTAATGATGTTGAGCAATTTTATGTGTTTGTTGGCAATCTGTATATCTTCTTTGGAGAAATGTCTATTTAGATCTTCTGCCCATTTTTGGATTGGGTTGTTTGTTTTTTGGTTACTGAGCTGCATGAGCTGCTTATAAATTTTGGAGATTAATCCTTTGTCAGTTGCTTCATTTGCAAATATTTTCTCCCATTCTGAGGGTTGTCTTTTGGTCTTGTTTATGGTTTCCTTTGCTGTGCAAAAGCATTGAAGTTTCATTAGGTCCCATTTGTTTATTTTTGTTTTTATTTCTCTAGGAGGTGGGTCAAAAAGGATCTTGCTGTGATTTATGTCATAGAGTGTTCTGCCTATGTTTTCCTCTAAGAGTTTGATAGTGTCTGCCTTAAATTTCGGTCTTTAATCCATTTTGAGTTTATTTTTGTGTATGGTGTTAGGGAGTATTCTAATTTCATACTTTTCCATGTAGCTGTCCAGTTTTCCCAGCACCACTTATTGAAGAGGCTGTCTTTTCTCCACTGTATATTCTTGCCTCCTTTATCAAAGATAAGGTGACCATATGAAGGAAACGATAGCAAAGATCAATAAAACTAAAAGCTGGTTCTTTGAGAAGATAAACAAACTTGATAAACCATTAGCCAGACATATATTTTTCCATTAGCTGAAAAGGACTCCCCAGATCAAGACAATATGCCTCTGAAACATATACTGCTTGTTATCCGGCTGTTTTTCATGAAGTCTTCTAAGACATATAGTATCTGACCATCAATATGGATTGTTTGACATTTATGATAGTGAAATGAGTGTTAGTGTCCAAGTCAAACATATTTTGTATGTTTTGGAATGTCATCTCACTTAGAATGAGTATGAAAACTTTGGTGTGGATCCTTGGAAAGAGAGCATTACTGTTTGATTCTGAAAGGTTAGGTTTAGCCCCATCTCTTAAAATTTTCTCATGTCCCCTTTTCTGCAGTTATCCCATTACTGACTTATTCAAACCCTCTAAATCTCTGGCATTTACTATTTTTTTTTAAATTTTATTTATTTATTTATTTTTGGCTGTGTTGGGTCTTCGTTTCTGTGCGAGGGCTTTCTCTAGTTGCGGCGAGCGGGGGCCACTCTTCATCCTGGTGCACGGGCCTCTCACTATCGCGGCCTTCTTGTTGCGGAGCACAGGCTCCAGACATGCAGGCTCAGTAGTTGTGGCTCACTGGCCTAGTTGCTCCACGGCATGTGGGATCTTCCCAGACCAGGGCTCGAACCCGTGTCCCCTGCATTGGCCGGCAGATTCTCAACCACTGCGCCACCAGGAAAGCCCTGGCATTTACTATTGTTGTCGTCATGATTTTCCTGTCTCTACCTCACCTCCTTCTGATCCATTTGCTGCTATCCTGCTGCCAGAAAAATCTTTCTAAAGACCACTTACCTGATGATCTTGCTTTTCTGGGTAAAGATTTTCGAATCTTCCCTCACATCACACACACACACACACACACACACACACACACACACACACACACACACACTTATTCCTTGAAAGGTCCCTTCCCTTCACTTACTGTTCCTAGTCCCTCCTTTAACTGACCCTAAACTACAACCACCACCTAGCTACACTGGAATTCTTCCATCAGGACTTTCACTTACCCCTCCCTCTACTTCTGGCACTTTCTCTCCATGTCTTGTCTTCCTGTTGAATACAGTCATCTAGGCTCTTACAGATCCATTTCCAGGAAACATATGCTCACAATAAAAATAAAAACATAAAATGCAAGAGGAAGAATCCTCAGAAATAATAAACTACAGAATTAGACCTAAATAAATGTATATATTGAAATAGATTTAGGATATAAAATTTGTTTTATATGTATAAAGAAATAAAAGATTAGAAGAATGAAAGAATAAGAGACTATCAAAATGATCAAGTAGAGTTGAAAAAGAGTAATATTGAGAAATGAAAAATGTAATCACTGAAATAAAGAATTTAGTGAATGCTGAAACAGCAGATTAGACACAGGTGAAGAGAGACTCAACAAATTAGAAGACGCATTTGAAATAAATAACCAGCATGCACCACAGAGAGATGAAGAGATGGAAAATATGAAAGCCAGGTTAGGGGACAGGGTACAGTGATTGATTTTTGTATCTGGTCTGAGTTCTAGAAGGAAGAACATGTGGGAAAAAGAAATACTTAAGAGATAATCTATGGGTATTGCCCAGAATTGAAGAGACTCACCAATGTTTAGATTCAGGAAACCTCTCAAATCCCTAGTAATACAAAGGAAAATAAATTCCCACCCAAAACAACACTTTATATTGGAACTGTAGAACACCAGAATCAAGAGATGTTAAAAGCAGATAAAAGATAAGTATAACAAATAAACAAACAAAATCAGAGACAAGAACTGTTAAAGTTCTGAGAGGGAATAATTACCAACCAAGGATTGTAGACTCTGACTTTCTCTTTCTTTCTCTTTCAAGAATGAAGGTAAGATAAAGCCATTTACAGAAATATAAAATCAAAGAGCATTTAAGATGAATTAACCTTCACTAAAGAAGTGTTAATGGATATACTTAGCAAGAAAGAAAATTATTACAGAGGGCAGTTATGAGTACTTATAATCTAGTAGCTAGAAACAAATGGCAGGTCCTCAGATATAATCACATATTTGAACAGTAATAAAGCTGTTTGTACAGCAACATCTTTATGAAGTTGATGGAATTAAAAGGAAGAAGACAAGATAAATCTAAGTGATCAATTGAAAATATAGTTGGAGAAGGCTTACCAGACTTAAATCATTCTAAGGTCCCTGCATTATTTTGTTTAATTTTAGGCTTTGTTAAATTGTTAAGCAGAATGTAGTGTAAAATTTTAAGGATGGCCACTAAAAGAAGAGGAATAGGACATATACATTTCAAACCAGTAGGAAAAATGGAATGGGATGGGGGTAGATTTCAGTCTGTTCAACAGAAAGCAAGAAGAGAGGAGAGGAGAAAATAACTGAGAAAAATAGACAAATAAGCATAAAATAGAATAAAATGAAGTGATAAGGATATAGAAGTTTGAATAAATTATTTCCAACTTTGATTTTAAGGGTATATATATAAAACAGTTAGAAAATATTATTCAGGCTTTTCAATTACATGTGGAATATTTACATTTTTACTTAACCATAAAACCAGTTTCAATAAATTTAAAAGAATTAGTAACATAAAAATAAAATTTCTTAAAACTGAAAAGCAATAATGTATCTCAATTATAAAAGCTCATATTGTGCTGAGTTAGATGAATGGAAAACAATAATTAAAAAAAAATACCTAGAAACATGGTCACATTTTAAACCACCAAAAATAATGATATAAACTGATTTGCTATAATGGAATGAGAGCTAGTTTGACTTCAGCAGAGCTGTAATACCAGAAGCAAAAAGAAATATAAAAATAAATATAAGTTCTGAAGGAAAATGACTTTTTTACTAGAAACTATTATTTAAACCATCGTAAAACATGACTGGAGAGGATGAAGAGGGGGACTAAAATCTTGCTAATATTCTTTGAGAAATAGGTAAAATTTAACCATAGACATTGTTTAAAAATTGAGATAAAGTATTGCATTATAAATAGAAGGATGATCAGTAGAAAATAAATTAAATAAATAAATTAAATGTGATATTTTGTGTACTTTTGAAAATCATGAAACTGATTTTCCTCCTCAGAAAAAGTCCTATTTTCTGTTTAATGTTTTATTATGATTGCATGTTTTTTCATTCATTGTTCTTTCATCTGATGGTGAGAATATTCTTGGTTAAACAAAGAAAGTTTGTACTTTAGAATAGGTGTATGAGGCTTTTTAATCATGTAGATTTTTTTTTACCCAATATATTTTTTTTATAGACTACTGTTGTCTTGCGGAAGCAGGCCTGTGAAAACTGTTAAGGATGATGAGTAGCACCACTGGGTGAATTTGGGTGACAATGTGATTCATGCCCTTAACATCTTACTATTATATGTAGAAATTTTCACCAATTATTGTTGCTGATAAATAACTCAAACATTTTCCTGTAAGTGATTAAAATATTTGTCTATTTCTCAGATTTTTAAATAGAATGAAATTGGATCTTATTGTGCATTTTCTATAAAAATCTGGAGTTCCCTGTAGGTTAGCAGATTTGGATCTTTTATAAACTAATTTTAAGTTCTATAATTTTACATAATGCTTATATTTAGTCTTATGTATAATATACATGTAGTCAGGTATACGAAAGAAAAGGCCATTTCCATACCTGGTATAATTCAACAAATCCTGTGAATTTTTAATTTCTACTTGCTGCAGAATTAAAATGTTTCACCTTCTATTTGACATGAGTGCTGTACACCAGCACAGTTTGGAAGTTTCATACAGAAAGAGAAAAAAACACCCTCTTCAGTTAAATTTTTAAAGAAATGTTTCGCTGTACCTTGTGAAAATAATACCAAATAGTTATTTTATCTTTTTTTTTTTTGCAAATATGGACATTTTTTTAAACATCTTTATTGGAGTATAATTGCTTTACACTGGTGTATTAGCTTCTGCATCATAACAAAGTGAATCAGCTGTATGTATACATATATCCCCATATCCCCCATATCTCTTCCCTCTTGCGTCTCCCTTCCTCCCACCCTCCCTATCCTACTCCACTAGGTGATCACAAAGCACTGAGCTGAGCACCCTGTGCTATAGGGCTGCTTCCCACTAGCTATCTATTTTACATGTGGTAGTGTATATATGTTCATGCCACTCTCTCACATTGTCCCAGCTTACCCTTCTCCCTCCCCGTATCGTCAAGTCCATTCTCTAGTAGGTCTGCATCTTTATTCCCGTATTGCCCCTAGGTTCTTCATGACCATTCTTTTTTTTCCCCTTAGATTCCATATAAATGTGTTAGCATACAGTATTTGTTTTTCTTTTTCTGACTTACTTCACTCTGTATGAAAGACTCTAGGTCCATCCACCTCACTACAAATAACTCAATTTCATTTCTTTTTATGGCTGAGTAATATTCCATTGTGTATATGTGCCACATCTTCTTTATCCATTCATCCGATGATGGACACTTAGCTTGCTTCCATGTCCTGGCTATTGTAAATAGAGCTGCAATGAACATTGTGGTACATGACTCTTTTTGAATTATGGTTTTCTCAGGGTATATGCCCAGTAGTGGGATTGCTGGGTCACATGGTAGAACTGTTTGTAGTTTTTTAAGGAACCTCCATACTGTTCTCCATAGTGGCTGTATCAGTTTACATTCCCACCAACAGTGCAAGAGAGTTCCCTTTTCTCCACACCCTCTCCAGCATTTATTGTTTGTAGATTTTTTGATGATGGCCATTCTGACTGGTGTGAGATGATATCTCATTGTAGTTTTGATTTGCATTTCTCTAATGATCAATGATGTTGAGCATTCTTTCATGTGTTTGTTGGCCATCTGTATATCTTCTTTGAAGAAATGTCTGTTTAGGTCTTCTGCCCATTTTTGGATTGGGTTGTTTGTTTTTTTGATATTGAGCTGCATGAGCTGCTTGTAAATTTTGGACATTAATCCTTTCTCAGTTGCTTCATTTGCAAATACTTTCTCCCATTCTGAAGGTTGTCTTTTTGTCTTGCTTATGCTTTCCTTTGCTGTGCAAAAGATTTTAAGTTTCATTAGGTCCCACTTGTTTATTTTTGCTTTTATTTCCATTTCTCTAGGAGGTGGGTCAAAAAGCATCTTGCTGTAATTTATGTCACAGAATGTTCTGCCTCTGTTTTCCTCTAAGAGTTTTATAGTGTCTGGCCTTACCTTTAGGTCTTTAATCCATTTTGAGTTTATTTTTGTGTATGGTGTTAGGGAGTATTCTAATTTCATTCTTTTCCATGTAGCTGTCCAGTTTTCCCAGTACCACTTATTGAAGAGGCTGTCTCTTCTCCATTGTATATTCTTGCCACCTTTATCAAAAATAAGGTGACTGTATATGTGTGGGTTTATCTCTAGGCTTTCTATCCTGTTTCATTGATCTATATTTCTGTTTTTGTGCCTGTACCATACTATCTTGATTACTGTAGCTTTGTAGTATAGTCTGAAGTCAGGGAGCCTGATTCCTCCACCTCCGTTTTTCTTTCTCAAGATTGCTCTGGCTATTCGGGGTCTTTTGTGTTTCCATGCAAATTATGAAATTTTTTGTTCTACGTCTGTGAAAAATTCCAGTGGTAGTTTGATAGGGATTGCATTGAACCTGTAGACTGCTTTGGGTAGTATAGTCATTTTCACAATGTTGATTCTTCCAATCCAAGAACATTGTATATCTCTCCATCTATTTGTATCATCTTTAATTTCTTTCATCAGTGTCTTATAGTTTTCTGCATACAGGTCTTTTGTCTCCTTAGGTAGGTTTATTGCTAGGTATTTTATTCTTTTTGTTGCAATGGTAAATGGGAGTGTTTCCTTAATTTCTCTTTCAGATTTTTCATCATTAGTGTATAGAAATGCAAGAGATTTCTGTGCATTAATTTTGTATCGTGCTACTTTACCAAATTCATTGATTAGCTCTAGTAGTTTTCTGGTAGCATCTTTAGGATTCTCTATGTGTAGTATCATGTTACCTGCAAACAGTGACAGCTTTACTTCTTCTTTTCCGATTTGGATTCCTTTTATTTCTTTTTCTTCTCTGATTGCTGTGGCTATAACTTCCAAATCTATGTTGAATAATAGTGGTGAGAGTGGGCACCCTTGTCTTGTTCCTGATCTAAGAGGGAATAGTTTCAGGTTTTCATCATTGAGGGAGATGTTGGCTGTGGGTTTGTCATATGTGGCCTTTATTATGTTGAGGTAGGTTCCCTCTATGCCTACTTCTGGAGGGTTTTTTATCATAAATGGGTGTTAAATTTTGTTGAAAGCTTTTTCTGCATCTATTGAGATGATCATATTGTTTTTATCCTTCAGTTTGTTAATATGGTGTATCAATTGTTTGATTTGCGCATATTGAAGAATCCTTTCATTCCTGGGATAAACCCCACTTGATCGTGATTTATGATCCTTTTAATGTGCTGTTGGATTCTGTTTGCTAGTATTTTATTGAGGATTTTTTCATCTATGTTCATCAGTGATATTGGCCTGTAGTTTTCTTTCTTTGTGACATCTTTGTCTGGTTTTGGCGTCAGGATGATGGTGGCCTCGTAGAATGAGTTTGGGAATGTTCCTCCCTCTGCTATATTTTGGAAGAGTTTGAGAAGGATAGGTGTTAGCTCTTCTCTAAATGTTTGATAGAATTCGCCTGTGACACTATCTGGTCCTGGGCTTTTGTTTGTTGGAAGATTTTTTTTTTAAGGTACGCGGGCCTCTCACTGTTGTGGCCTCTCCCGTTGCAGAGCACAGGTTCCGGATGCGCAGGCTCAGTGGCCATGGCTCACGGGCCCAGCCGCTCCGCGGCATGTAGGATCTTCCCAGACCGGGGAATGAACCCGTGTCCCCTGCATCGGCAGGTGGACTCTCAACCACTGTGCCACCAGGGAAGCCCTATGTTGGAAGATTTTTAATCACAGTTTCAATTTCCCTGCTTGTGTTTTGTTTGTTTATATTTTCTATTTCTTCTTGGTTCAGTCTTAGAAGGTGGTGCTTTTCTAAGAATTTGTCCGTTTCTTCCAGGTTGTCCATTTTATTGGCATAGAGTTGCTTGCAGTAATCTCTCATGATCCTTTGTATTTCTGCAGTGTCAGTTGTTACTTCTCCTTTTTCATTTCTAATTCTATTGATTTGAGTCATCTCCCTTTTTTTTTTGTTGAGTCTGGCTAATGGTTTATCAATTTTGCTTATCTTCTCAAAGAACCAGCTTTTAGTTTTATTGATCTTTGCTATTGTTTCATTCATTTCTTTTTCATTTATTTCTGATCTGATCTTTATGATTTCTTTCGTTCTGCTAACTGGGTTTTTTTTTGTTCTTCTTTCTATAGTTGCTTTAGGTGTAAGGTTAGGTTTTTTATTTGAGGTGTTTCTTGTTTCTTGAGGTAACATTGTATTGCTATAAACTTCCCTCTAGGACTGCTTTTGCTGCATCCCATAGGTTTTGGGTGATTGTGTTTTCATTGTCATTTGTTTCTAGGTATTATTTGATTTCCTCTTTGCTTTCTTTAGTGATCTCTTGGTTATTAAGTAGTGTATTGTTTAGCCTCCATGTGTTTGTATTTTTTACAGATTTTTTTCCTGTAATTAATATCTAGTCTCATAGTGTTGTGGTCAGAAAAGATACTTGATATGATTTCAATTTTCTCTAAATTTACCAAGGCTTGATTTGTGACCCAAGATATGATCTATCCTGGAGAATGTTCCATGAGCACTTGAGAAGAAAGTGTATTGTGTTGTTTTTGGATGGAATGTCCTATAACTATCAGTTAAGTCCATCTTGTTTAGTGTATCACTTAAAGCTTGTGTTTCCTTATTTATTTTCATTTTGCATGATCTGTCCATTGCTGAAAGTGAGGTGTTAAAGTCCCATACTATGATTGTGTTACTGTTGATTACCTCTTTTATGGCTGTTAGTATTTGCCTTATGTATTGAGGTGCTCCTATGTTGCGTGCATAAATATTTACAATTTTTATATCTTCTTCTTGGATTGATCCTTTGATCATTATGTAGTTTCCTTCTTTGTCTCTTGTAATAGTCTTTGTTTTCAAGTCCAAATAGTTATTTTATCTTTATATATGTATCTAATGAGATACCTGAGAATGCACTGCTTTATTCAACAGTAATCTAATTTTGTATTTACTTGTTAAATGTGTGTGCATGCGCATGCATGTGCATACACGCACACACACACACACTTCCTAAAATGATTGGGTTTTCTACTCTTGTAACGGCAGTGGCCTGTATTTTGGATAAACATGAACAATTAAACATAATGATTGTTTTATGGAAACTTTTTGGGCAGAGACCCAAGTTTTCAGTGAGCTGTTGCTATTAATAATTAAATAATTTTTAGGTAAACATTACATTAAACAGCAATGCTATATTATAATTGTGTACCTCAGTGGATTAAACCTGAAAATATTTACCAGGAATTAATTGTATTAAGACTTTAGGTATCATTTGCATCCAAATTCCAAAATATAAAATTTTCTTTTTTCCCCTATATATTTTGTGTATATTCTTGGAATTCTGCAAAGAAATTACTGTCTTGTTTTTTTTCCCCTCTGGGAAAATGAGAAAAGCAGTATTTTATGGAGGGATCATTAACAGGTACTTGTGCTTTGAATGGATTGATTGTACTTGCTGCCTTCAGCTATGAACATCTTTTTGACAACTGTTCCCTGTTGAATCTCTTGGAAAAAAGAAGGAAGAGAGGAAAGTAGGAAGACAAGGAAGAAGGAGAGGGGGAGAGGGGTAGAGGGGGAGAGGGGGAGAGATGGATGGACAAAATGAAAGTATTTCCAAGTTGCAAGACAGCGTATGAATGGAGTTTTATCCATAGTCAGACAAGCTTTTTGAAACTCCCAGTTGATTATTTAAAGCACCAAATACATATTTCTTTGCAATGATGTGTATTTTGTTTTCTCATTCTACTACAATGCAATGAATCTTTAGCTTTGGATTATGTTAGTTATTTTATTTAAAATTTTTTCCAATAAAAATGCCCAAATTACCAAACATAGTGTAAAAAATTCTTGTGTAACTTAAATCTTGTCCTAAAATTTCAACAATTGTTATAGTATTTATGGATCAATTATTATAGTATAGGTGTTATATTTTTGTTAAATTTTGTAAGTTTTTAAAGTCACATGGACTTTTAGAAGAAGCATTCCTGTAAATGTAAAGGAACGTCTAACCCCTTCATGTTCACCACAGGTTTTTAAAAAATTTGTGCAGCAGTTTTTAACTCTTCTACAATCATATAATACAGAGAGAAATACATAATTTTGTCTCCAATTTTCAGTGGAGAAAATTGAAGGATAAAAAAAATCTCTAAAGTTTCAAAATAAATTATTCACTCAAAAAATATTTATTAGGTCCTTGCCCCATGAAGCAACTTATATAGAAGCAACATTTGTAGAAGGAAATTATGTGACTTGGCAATTACAGTATTTTGGTAATTCATGTGAACAATGTATGAACAGAAAAATATAAAATTGCACACTTTTTTATTGAATAAATTTGACTTGTAACATTGCATATATTTAAGGTATACAATATTGTTACTTTGATACATTTATATATTGTTAATGTGATTGCTGAAGTAATATCACATTATATAATTATAATACACATGATCACGTTATATAATTATAGTACAGTATTACTGTCTATTTATTATACTGTTCGTTAGATCTTCATGGCTTATTTACCAGTTCTTACAAGTTTGTACCCTTAAAGACCATCTCTCTTGTCCCTGTCCCCATCCCCTAGTAACCACCATTTTATTCTGTTTTTCACAGGTTTAACTTTTAGTTTTCACATGTAAGTGACATCATACAGTACTTGTCTTTCTCTATCTGACTTATTCTCTTAGCATAATGTTGTAGCAAATGGGAGGATCTCTTCCTTTCTCATGGCTGAATAACATTCCACGGTGTATGTATACCACATATTTTTTTACCCATTCGTCCACTGATGGTCTTTTGGGTTGTTTCCATATCTTGGCTATTGTGAGTAATGCCGTGATAAACATGGGAGTGCATATATCTTGTCAAAATCCTATTTTCATTTTCTTTGGATGTATACACAGAAGTGGAATTCCTGGAGTATATGATAGATCTGCTTTTAATTTTTTGAGGAACTTCCATCTTGCTTTCTATAGTTGTTAGACTAATTTACATTCCCACCAATAGTGTGTAAGGGTTCCTTTTTCACCACATCCTCACCAGCATCTGTTGGTCCTTGTCTTCTTGATGATAGCCATTCTAACAGGTGTGAGGTAATGTTTCACTGTGATTTTGATTTGCAGTCCCCTAATGATTAGTGATGTTGAGCATCTTTTCATGTGTCTCTTGGCCATTTCGATGTCCTTTTCTGAGAAATGACTATTTACTCCTTCTTCCCATCTTTTAACCAGATTGTTTGTTTTTTGTTATTGAGTTGACTGAGTTCCTTATATATTTTGGATATTAATCACTTATTCGATAAATGGTTTGCAAAAATTTTCTCCCATTCTGTATGGTGTCTTTTCATTTTGTTAATTAATTTATTCTTTTGATGTGCAGAAGCTCTTGAGTTTGATGTAGTCCCATGTTTTGATTATTTTCCTTTATTGTTTGCTATTTTGGCATCATGCCCACCAAATTATTGCTAAGACCAATATCAATAAACTTCTCCCTAACATTTTCTTTTAGGATTTTTATGGCATCAGGTCTTATGTTTAAGTCTTTGACCCATTTTGAGTTAATTATTGTGAGTGGTGTGAGATAGGGATCTACTTTCATTGTTCTGCATGTTTCTCCAATTTTTCCAGCACCATTTATTGAAGAGGCTGTCCTTTCTCCACCGGGTATTCTTGGCTTCCTTGTTGAATACTAGTTGACCGTATATGCCAGGGTTTAATTCTGGGCTCTCTATTCTGTTCCGTTAGTCAATATGTCTTTTTTTCCCCCAAGTACAATACTGTTTTTCTACTATGGCTTTGTGGTATAGCTTGAAATCCAGAAGTGTGGTTATCTCTGGCTTTGCTCTTTTCTCTCAAGATTGCTTTGGCTGTTTGAGGTCTTTTGTGGTTCCACACACATTTTAGGATTGTTTCTTCTATTTCTGTGAAGAATGCCTTTGGTATTTTGGTGAGGACTATGTTCAATTTGTTGATGGCTTTAGAACTATTGATATTTTAACAATATTAACTCTTTGGATGCTTGAACATTGGTTTGTGTCTTCAATTTCTTTGATTTTGTTTGTGTCTTTCCATTTGTTTGTGTCCTTGATTTCTTTCAGCAGTTTTGCAGTTCTAATTGTACAGATCTTTCACTTCCTTGGTTAAATTTATTCCTAAGTATTTTATTGTTTTTGATTCTATTGTGAAAGGGATGGTTTTCTTTATTTCTTTCTCAGATGCTTTATTATTAGTGTAGAGGAATCAAATTGAGTTCTGTATGTTGACTTTGTATCCTGCCAATTTACTGAAATCGTTGGTTAATTTCGATAGTTTTTTGGCTGATTCTTTGGGATTCCCTATATGTTCAATCATATCGTCAGCAAATAATGACAGTTTTACTTCTTCATTTCTGATTTGGATATATTTTATTTCTTTGTCTTGCATAATTGCTCTAGCTAGGACTTCCAGTACTATATTGAATAAGAGTAGTGAGACTGGGCACCCTTGCCTTGTTCCTGGTCTCAGAAGAAACACTTTCCATTTCTCTCCATCAGGTATAATGTTACCCTTGTGTTTGTTATACATGGCCTTTATGTTGAAGTATGTTCCTTCTATACCCAGTCTGTTAAGGGTTTTTATTATGAAAGGATGTTGTTTTATGTCAAATGCTTTTTCTTTCTCTATTGAAAAAATCATTTGGTTTTTATTTTTTATTTTATTGATGTGATGTGTTGGATTTATTGATTTGCATATGTTGACCCATCCTTTCATCCTAGGAATAAATTCCGCTTGGTCATCGTATATATTTCTATTAATGTGTTCTTGAATTTGGTTTGCTAATATTTTGTTGAGAATTTTTGCACCTATGTTCATCAGGGATATTGGTCTATAGTTTTCTTTTCTTGTGGTATGCTTATCTGGCTTTGCTATCAAGGTAATGCTAGCCTCATAGAACAAGTTTGGAAGTGTTTTCTCCCCCTCAATATTTTGGAAGAGTTTGAGGAGGATTGATATTACTTCTTTAAATGTTTGACAGAATTATGCAGGGGAGTTATCTGGTCCTGGAGTTTTCTGTGTTGGGAATTTTTAAATTACTGATACAGTGTCTTTACTCATTATTGGTCCGTTCCTACTTTCTATTTCTTCCTGATTCAGTCATGGTAGTTTTGTGTTTCTAGAAATGTATCCATTTAATTTAGGTTGTATTGGCATGTAATTGTTCATAGTAGTGTCTTATGATTCTATGTATTTCTGTAGTATCAGTTGTAATGTCTTCTCTTTTCATTTCTAATTTTATTTATTTGCCTCTTCTTTTTTTTCCTTAGTCTAACTAAAGGTTTGTCAATGTTGTTTATCTTTTTGAAGAAACATTTTGTAGTTTCCTTGATCCTTTCTATTGTTTTTCTGGTTTCTATTTCATTTATTTGCATTCTGATACTTACTGTTTCCTTAGTTCTGCTAACTTTGGGCTTAATTTTTTCTTCTTTTTCTAGTTCCTTGAGGTATAAAGTTAGGTTGTTTACTTGAGATTTTTCTAACATCTTAATGTGTTTATTACTATAAACTTTCCACTCAGATCTGCTTTTGCTGCATGCCATGATATTTGATATGTTGTGTTTTCATTTTCATTTGTTTTGAGATATTTTTTATTTCCTTTTTGATTTCTTCTTTGACACAACCGTTGTTTAGGCGTGTGTTTACTTTCCACATGTTTGTAGATCTTCTCATCTCCCTCTTGTTGTGGACTTCTAGTTTCATGCCAATTGTGGTCACAGAAGATAGCTGATATGATTTCAGTCTTCTTAAGTTTGCTAAGATTTGTTTTGTGACCTATCATATGATCCAGCCTGAATGTTCTATGTGCACTTGAGAAGAATGTGTGTTCTGCTACTGTTGGATGGAATATTCTATATGTGTCTATTAAATCTATTTGTTCTAAGGTGTGGTTCAAGTCCAATGTTTCTTTGTTGATTTTCTGTCAAGACAATCTATCCATTGCTGATAGTGGGGTGTTGAAGTTCCTACAATTACTGCATTGTTGTCTATTTGTTCCTTAATATCTATTATTACATACTTATATATTTCAGTGATCAGGTTTTGGGAACGTACATATTTATTATTGTTATATCTTCTTCATGTAGTGACCCCTTTACTGACCTTCTTTGTCTCTTCTTACCTTTTTTGGCTTGAAGTGTGTTTTGTCTGATACAAGGATGGCTATATCCACCTTCTTTTCATTTCTATTTGCTTGGAATATCATCTTCCATCCTTTCACTTTGAGCCTATGTGCCTGTAGAGCTGAAATGAGTCTTCTGTAGAGAGCATAGAGCTGGACCTTTTTTTCAGCCATCCACCCACTATGTGCCTTTTGATCAGTGAGTTCAATCTGTTTACATTTAGGGGTGATTATTGATATGTAAGAATTTACTAGTGCCATTTTATCTTTTGCCTTCTGCTTATTTTGTCTCTCTGTTGTTCCTTTTTTCTTCTCTTTCTGTTTGCCTTTATAAGTTGGTGGTTTTCCATGGTGATTTGCTCACTCTCCCCTTTTTTGTGTTTATGTTTCTGCTCTAGATTTTTGCTTGTTGTTACCATGAAGTTTACATAAAACATCTTACAGGTAAAATAGCCCCTTTCCTGCTGTTGCCAGGTTATCTTCATTCACCTATAAAGGTTTCATCTGCTTACTTACTCTTCCCCTTTCATATTTTTAATGTTAGAAATTATCTCTATGCTGTGATTTCATTACCAAGTTGTAGTATCTATAGCTATTTTTAACGCTCTTTTCCTTTAACCATTATATTATAGTTAAGAATTTAATATACTGTTCTAAAAAAGATTTACAGTATTCTAATTATGAGTATTTATCATCTTAATCAGAGTTTTGTGTACTTTTGTCTTTTTGTTTCAGCTTGAAGAGCTCCTTTAAACATTTCTCATAAGGCAAGTCTAGTGGTGGTAAACTCCCTCAGCTTTAGTTTGTCTGGGAAAGGTTTTAATTCTCCTTTATATCTGAAGGATAACTGCCACATAGAGTATTCTTAGATGGAAATTTTTATCTTTCAATATTTTGAATATGTCATTCCACTATCTGTCTCCTGACCTGAAAATTTTCTGCGAGAAATCTACTGTAGCCTAATGGGGGTACCTTTGTAGGTTGCTGTCTTTCCCCCCAACCCCCGGCTGCCTTTAAAATTGCTTCTTTATAATTGAATTTTGACAGCTTCATTAAAATGTGTTTTAGAGCTCTTTTTGTGATGAGATAACAAGATATTCTGTTAGCTTCGTGGATCTGTATATTCATCCCATCCCCAGGTTTGGGAATTTCTCAGCTATTATTTCTTTAAATAAACTCTGTCCCCTTCCCACTCTCTTCTCCTTCTGGGATGCCCATTATTCTTACGTTTACCTTTCCAATAGAATCAGATATTTCTCATAGGCTTCACTTTTTAAAACTCTTAGTTCACTCTCTTCTTCCACCTGAATTATTTCTATATTTCTGTCCTTGAGCTTGCTAATTCTCTCTTCTACCTGATCTTCTCTATTTCAAGTGCATCTGTAATGCATTCTTTATCTCATTTATTGAGTTCTTCAGCTCCAGAAATCTCTGATTCTTTTTTAGAATTTTAATCTCTTTGATAAAGTATTCCTTCTGCTTGTTATTTTCATTCCTAATATCATTGCATTGTCTTTATGAGTTTTCTATTGAATTTCTTCATAACAGCTGTTTAAAACTCTTTATCAGTTAGATCACAATATTCCATACCTTTGGGTTTAGTTGCTGGAAAATTGTCTGTTTTTTTTTTTTTTTTTTTTTTGCCATACCGTATTACCATGATTCCCTAAATAAAAAATGGAACACCATTTTTATTTAGGTAAGACTTTGTTTACTTTGATCCTAAGAACGCAACAGGTTGGTAGTTAGGAGCCTTCCTTTACAGAAGGTGGCGCTATGGCACAAGTTTTTGGTTTCTCTTACCAGCGTTAACTAGCGGCTTCTAAGATTGGGAACCCACACAGTTAAGACAAAACAAAACAAAAACAACAACAAAGAAACAACGCGTGGTGGCAGAATGTGGGCACGGGGCGGGGGGAGGTGCATGTACTTAGCACTTGGGGCTTTGTGGGTGTCCATGGCCTGGGAGAGGTATCCTCAAGTTGGGATGGGGGCGGAGTCCCAGGGGTCCTTGGGTGGTTGGTCCCCTTGCCTCCAAGGGCAGACAGCAGGAGACATTTTACTTCAGTTCTCTTTGTCTATCTACTTACCTTTCCTTTCCCTCTGCCCATTCACTGCAGTATCTCCTCAGAGAGAGAAACTGGTCCCACCAGCTGTAACACATGTGGCTGGACAGACTTCCAGTCACTGCCTTCATCCTCCACCTCCTCTGCTAGAAAGGTTGTGCTGGCTTGCTGCCAGAACAGCAGCCGCCTTCTATGCTGTCACAGACTCCTGCCACCAGCTCTGCAGCCACTTCCCTCAATCTCTGCTACCTACTCCATGGTCCAGTCCACCCACTTTGGATGCACAGGTGGATGGATCTCTTGGATGTCGGTGTATGCTGTGGATAGATGCTTTTTTTTTTTTTTTTTTCTGGTTATGGATGTCCTAATAGTTGTAAATCAAAGGAGAGAGAGAAAAAAAGGAAGGATTCACACTATCATGATACTGACATCACCCCAAAACTGCATATTTCATTGCTCTGTGACTGTTTCAACAATTTGAGTAAGTTGTGTGGAATATTAGATTTTGCCCCTTAGATGGATATTTCAGATTTATATACAAGCAAGGAAGTTTTCCAGTTAATGAGCTATGGATAGTGAAAATCTTTTTGAACTAAATATTTAAAGTAATATCAATACTAATATGAGTCAACAGCTGAGTTTCCCAAGTGCATCTTTCTGGGCACTAGCGTGGTAGGGCTTCAGATGTTTGAAAGTATGTCTTTTACACTGCCCAACTCTCCAATTCTGGTTTAATAACCACAGAACATAATACAGATACCAGGGCTGCAATTTAGTGCATACTCCTCGTGGCCACGTTGAGGGTCTCTCTTGGCACACTTGAGATTTTCATCCACTGCAGAGATCTCTCAGCTCCTGTCCCGAGTGTTGTACATTTCCTTCTCTGAAGAACAGAATGTGTCTTCCTTAAGTACACAAATAAATCCTCTCACTAAATCAGAATTTCAGGGGCAGGGATGGGGAAGTGCCCCTTGGGTATCAGTGTCTGAAAAACTGCTGTGTCTATTTCTCCCCTGAATTTCATTGCACAAAATTATACAATCTTGATAAATCTAGAGATGTTACTTCTAACACAGACATGTTCTAATCTTTCCATTTGTGAATTATTTTTGAAAAATATCTGAGTGTGTTGGATTGCTGAATTTTACTGACATGCCCTGTTTAAGCAGGAATGAGAATGCCTTCTGAAATGAATACTTCATTGGCAGTCCCTTCCTATTAGTGAGAACCCCTCTTCTCTATCTATATTTTCCTGGGTCCCACTATCACATACCTACCCCACACCCAGCCTGGAAATTAGACCGCATGATTTTTCTGTTAGGATGAAACTTGGCTGTTTCAATGTTTTAAGCTCAATATATTTCAGGGTTGAAATATAACTTAGATATGGAGATTTAAGAAAGTTGCTCTTGGACTTGTGATCAATTTAATTCAGGAAACATTTATCAAATGCTTACCATGTGCCAGGCACTGTGATAGAAGCTGAAGAAATAAAGATAAATAGTGGTTCTTTAAAAAAAAAAACAGTGCTGTTCCTATATGAGAAGCAGTATGATTCATTAAACTGGTACAAGTTATAATTTTAGAAACACTCCCATCACTGGGAATCTGTTCCTTTTGCTGAATATAATTTTTCAGCAGTCATGAGGGAATAATAATTGGGCTAATTAAAATTGACCTTTAAAACAGGTCTAAATCCTTGTCTGCTTAGGGTGCTGAAGGAGGACAATCCATGAAAAACTACAACCATTCTCCCTCCAGATATCTGATTCCTCTGAAGGCTGGTAGAGTCCCACATCCTTGCACAATTTTAAAACCATGAAAGGATAGAACTAAGTTTTATAAATGGGCTCCTGGATGTATAACTGGGGGAGAAGAAACCTGAAAGTTTCTCTTCTTTCTCAGTAAGTTATTTAAATCATAGCATTTATTTTTAAGTGAATACTCAGGGTAGTTGATAAAGAGAAAGCCCCCCTGCCCTTTTTAAAAAATAAGCTTTATTTTTTGAGCAGTTTTAGGTTTATGTAAAATTGAGCAGAAAGTACAGAGATTTCCCATATACCCCCTTCCCTCACACATGCTTAGCCTCCTCCATTACCAGCATCCTTCTCCAGAGTGGTGTTTATAACTTTTTTTATTTTACAATTGATGAACCTGCGCTGACACATGATAGTCACCCCAAGTCCATAGTTTATGGTTCACTCTTGGTGTTGTACATTCTGTGGGTTTGGACAAATGTATAATGACATGTATCCAGCATTATATTATTATACAGAATAGTTTCACTGCTCTTAAAATCCCTTGTGTTCCTCTTATTCATGCCTCTCTCCCATCTAAACACTGGCAACCACTGATAATTTTACTGGCTTCACAATTTTATCTAGAATATCATATAGCTAGAATCATATGGTATGTAGCCTTTTAAGACTGGCTTCTTTCACTTAGTAATATGCATTTAAGTTTCTTCTGTGTCTTTTCGTGGCTTGATGGATCATTTCTTTTTATTACTAATGTTCCACTATATGGATGTACCACAGTTTGTTTATCCATTCCCTACTAAAGGATGTCTTGGTTGCTTCCAAGCGTTGGAGTTTAATGACTAAAGCTGCTATAAACTTTTTTGTGCATGTTTTTGTGTAGACATAAGTTTTCAATCTCTTTGGGTAAATACCAAGGCACAGATTTTGGATTGCATGTAGGAATATGTTTAGTTTTGTAAGAACCGGCCAGTCTTCCAAAAAGGCTGCACCATTTTGCATTCCCACCAGCAATGAGAGTTCCTGTTGCTCTCCACCCTCGCCAGCATTTGGTGTCATTAGTGTTCCAGATTTTGACCATTTTCATAGGAGTGTAGTGGTATCTCATTGTTGTTTTAATGTGCATTTCTCTGAAGACATATGATGTGGAGCATCTTTTCATATACTTCTTTCTCATGTGTATATCTTCTTTGGTGAATTGTCTGTTAAAGTCAGCTTTGGACCATATTTTAATTGGAGTTGTTTGTTTTCTTATTGGTAAGTTTGAGTTCTTTGCATATTTTGGATAAAAGTCATTTGTCCGATGAGTATTTTACAAATATTTTCTCCCATCCTATGGCTTGTGTTTTCATTCTCTTGACTGCCTTTTGCAGGGCAGACATTTTTAATTTTAATAAAGTCCATCTTATCAATTCTTTTCTTCATGGATCGTGGCTTTGTATCTACAAAGTTTTTGCAGAACACAAGTTCATCTAGATTTTCTCCTATGTTATCTTCAAGGAGTTTTATAGTTTTGTGCTTTACAGTTAGATCTGTGAACCATTTTGAATTAATTTTTGTGAAGGGTGAAAAGTCTGTGTCTAGATTCATGTTTTTGCTTATGGAAGTCCATTTGTTCCATTACCATTTATTGAAAAGACTATCTTTGCTCTATTGTATTGCCTTCACTACTTTGTCAAAGGTCAATTGATTATATTTGTGTAGGTCTACTTCAGGGCTCTCTGTTCTGTTTCACTGATCTATTTGTCAGTTCTTTTGCCAATACACTGTCTTAATTACTGTACCTTTATGGTAAGTCTTGAAATCAGGTAGTGTCATTCCTACCACTCTGTTCTTCTTCAATATTGTTTTGGTTATTCTGGGTCTTTTGCTTCACCACATAAACTTTAGAATCAGTTTGTTGATATCCACAAAATAACTTGCCTGAATTTTGATTGAGATTGCCTTGAATCTATAGATCAAATTGGGAACAACTGAAATCTTGACAATATTGAGTATTGTCCATGAACACGGAGTATCTCTCCATTTATTTAGTTCTTCCTCGATTAATTCCTCAGAGTTTTGTATTTTTCCTCATATAGATCTCATGCATATTTTGTTAGATTTATACCTAAGTATTTTATATTTTTTTAGGTGCTAATGTAAATAGCATAGTGTTTCAGAGTCCTAATTCCACTTGATCATTGCTGGTATATAAAAAAACAATTGACTTTTGTATTTTAACCTTGTATCCTGTGACCTTGCTGTAACCACTTATTAGTTCCAGGAGTTTTTGTATAGATGATCTTGTCATCCATAACAAAGACATTTCTTTCCTAATCTGTATCCCTTCTATTTCCTTTTCTTGTCTAATTGCATTAACTAAGACTTCTAGTAGGATGTGGAAAAGGAGTGGTGAGAGGGAAAATCTTTGCCTAGTCTTGACCTTAGTGGGGAAAGTTTCAAGTTTCTCACCATTAAGTGTGGTGTTAGCTGTAAGTTTTTGGTAGATATTCTTTATCAATTTGAGAAAGTTCAACTCTATTCCTAGTTTACCAAGAGTTTTTACCATGGATGGGTGTTGGATTTTGTCAGATGCTTTTCTTCATCTATTGATAGTACCATGTGATTTTTCTTTGTTAGCTTGTGGATGTGATGGATTACATAAACTGATTTTTGAATGTTGAACCAGCCCTGAATACCTGGAACAAATTCCACTTGTTTCAGTATGTAATTCTTCTTCTATTTATTTCAAATCTATTTGTTAAAAATTTTATTTTATTTTACTTTATTTTTTTTTGGCCACACCGTGTGGCTTGTGGGATACTAGTTCCCTCACCAGGGATTGAATCCGGGCCCCCTGCAGTGGAAGCATGGAGTCCTAACCACTGGACTGCCAGGGATTTCCCTGTAATTCTCATACATTGTTGGATTTGATTGCTAATATTTTGTTGAGGATTTTGCATCTGTGTTCATGAGAAATATTGGTCTGTAGGTTTCTTTTCTTGTAATATCTGTGATTGGTTTTGGTATTATGCTAATATTAGCCTCATAGAATAAGTTAAAAAGTATTCCTCTGCTTCTATCTTCTAAAAGGGATTATGGAGACATGGCATGATTTCTTCCTTAAATGTTTGGCAGAATTCACCAGGGAAGCCCTCTGGACTTTGTGCCTTCTGTTTTGGAAGGTTATTATTATATTATTAAAAGAATTATTTGAATTATTGTTTCAATTTTTTTAATAGATATTTGTCTTTCTCTGTCTGACTTATTTCACTTAGTATGATAATCTCCAGGTCCATCCATGTTGCTGCAAATGGCATTATTTCATTCTTTTTAATGGCTGAGTAATATCCCATTGTATATATATACCACATCTTCTTTATCCATTCATCTGTCCTCAACAAAATACTAGCAATCCAAATCCAACAATACATTAAAAGGATCATACACTATGATCAAGTGGGATTTATCCTAGGGGTGCAAGAGTTTTTCAGTATCTGCAAATCAATGGCTGTGGTTCACCACATCAACAAGTTAAAGAATAAAAACCATATGATCATCTCAACAGATGCAGAAAAAGCTTTTGACAAAATTCAACACCTATTTATGATTAAAGACTCTTCAGAAAGGGGCATAGAGGGAACATATTTCAAAATAATATAGGCCATATACAACTAACCTACAGCTAACATCATACTCAACAGTGAAAATCTAAAAGCATGTCCTCTAAGATCAGGAGCAAGACAAGGATGTCCACTCTCACCACTTTTATTCAACATAGTTTTGGAAGTCCTAGCTATGGCAAACAGAGAAGAAAAAGAAAAGGAATCTAAATTGGAAAAGAAAGAAGTAAAACTGTCACTGTTTGCAGATGATATGATATTAGACATAGAAAATTCTAAAGATGCTACCAGAAAACTACTAGAGCTCATCAATGAATTCAGTTAAGTGGCATTTCCTTTGCTGAGGAATTTTTAGCCTAGTTTAGACCATAATGCATATTGGAAAGATGCCATTTATATACAGTTGTGTATAAACTGGATTTGAACGTTCTGAAGAAACTAAGAGCACGCATCACCCATGAGCTGTAGTAATCCAAAGAGGTTTGTCTGGGACTGTTTTTTATTTATGGAGGGGGCAGATTTAAGTAGTTTTAGGAGGAGGTCAAGGGTTTGGAAAACACTCAGATAGTGTCATTTAGATTGAGAGGATTAAGGCAACTATGTTTTCCCCAGCTATGGGAAGTTCCAAATTTCTAAGATTTTACCTGGAGAAAAAAAATATATAATTTTTAAAAACAGAAGCTGAAATATTGTTTAATAATTTCAGTATAAAGCTGTTCTGTTGGCAGGACAAACAATAGGCTATTGATTAAAATGATGTTACAATAGGTACAGCTGCTGAGACAATGTTTGATTATTTAATACATAAGAATTTATTATAGAAGCATGCACACAAGGATGTTCTGAGCACTCTGATCTGAATCATACATAAATCATTATGGTGGTCAGAAAGAAAAAGACAAATACTGTATGCTAACACATATATATGGAATTTAAGAAAAAAAAAATGTCATGAAGAGCCTAGGGGTAAGGCAGGAATAAAGACGCAGACCTACTAGAGAACGGACTTGAGGTTATGGGGAGGGGAAAGGGTGAGCTGTGACAGGGCGAGAGAGAGTCATGGACATATACACACTAACAAACGTAGTAAGGTAGATAGCTAGTGGGAAGCAGCCGCATGGCACAGGGATATTGGCTCGGTGCTTTGTGACAGCCTGGAGGGGTGGGATAGGGAGGGTGGGAGGGAGGGAGAAGCAAGAGGGAAGACATATGGGAACATATGTATATGTATAACTGATTCATTTTGTTATAAAGCAGAAACTAACACACCATTGTAAAGCAATTATACCCCAATAAAGATGTTAAAAAAAAATCATTATGGTGTGTTTGTATTTTCTATAAGACACATTACAATGGATCATCAGTTTCCCTTTAGAGTTCCTAAGCTTTTCTGAGCTTCTGAGTACATTTGAGCTTCTGAGTACATTTGAACTTTTGAAGGAATGAGCGCATTTCAAAACTGAGATTATTTCATAGGATAATTTCTTATTAATGTGAGTGTTATTATGAAGAGAAATAAACTTGCTTTAGCCTATTTAACTGTAATATTATCTGTCTATTTTCATTTGTTAATTCTTATAAGGTTATTACTTGTACTCACCTCATTTTCCCCCTAAGTGGTAAATAGCTGTACTTTTCAGTTGTTTTGCCATCTCGTTTGTTAAAAACAATTATTTATGAATAATTGTTGTAGCTTTGAAGCATTTCAGGATTCGTCTTTCTTTTTGGATAGAAATAGTGTCTATCAGACTTTTGATAAGAATAATATTCAGTGGAAATCAAATATTTTTTAATGATTCCAGAAAAAGAAAATTAAATTGTGTCTTAACAATTTTGGCTCCAGAAATCGTAGTATAAAATATAGACATTTCAGATTGAAAACAACGGTTAAGGAGATTTTGGGGGGGCATCTGAGACTTCACCTTACTTGAATGTAATTTAGTTAAAAACACAGTGAATGTACAGAAAACACTGTCCAAACACAGAGCCGCTCTTTTCCAAGTACCTTATTGGACATGGTCACATTTTTTGATCACGTGCATTCTCAAATTTGACTGTGTGGAAGTGAGTTGGAACAACCAATTAGGGTTGTAAAGAAAATGATCACTTTTAAAATTGTTTCTCAAAGGCAAAGATGACTTCATAAGAGCAAGTACATCTTACTCTTTCTTTTTTTCAAGACTAAGATTCATATGCCTTCTTTTGAGGAAAGAATAAAAAATGAGAATATGGCTTGGAACGTTGAATGCTGCCTTCTATATCTCTCTATAGGGAAAACGTCCTTATAGAATATTTTGAAGAAGCTTATGTGATGACTTGTCTTACCATACTGAAAATAATAAAAGCAAACACTTTAAATCCTCATAGAAACCCTATGAATTGTGTGATTCCCCTTTGTCCAGTTGTGTGATTCAGTTGTGTGACATCCTCATTGTACAGATGAGGTAACTGAGGCTTAGGGAGGGCCAATGACTTCCCAAGAGTAGGCAGCTTGGTAAATGCCATGCCCACACCCTGTCTGCCTCCAGGATCTACACTTGGTCCTCACTGTTTCCAACCCAGAAAGGAGAGACCCCACTATGGTGAGATGAGAAAGATGTGAGCAGAGGGGACTGAGTGGGGAGCGTCTGGGGAGACTCAGAAAGGAAGCTGTGCTGGGGGGGTGGGGGAGGCTGGGAAAGGAGCAGGCTTCCCAAGCTAAACAGTTGATGGAGATAATCTTCACTTACCCTCAACCAGCTCTGTGACTTTGAGCAGGTTAGTTAGATCCCTGGGACCCCTTTACCTAAAGAGGGAATGATGCAGGCCTGGTCTGCTCAACAGGCTGTCACCCCTGAGAAATTGTCACGTTAACATTCGAGTTAGCACAGCTGACTGTGGATTGTGGATGATCCCAATCTTCTGGAATTTTCTGAATGGCTAATAATGTCCCAGGAATGTCTCAACAGCTTTGTACTAGCAGTGCACACACCACGGGTGCTTGTTTGCTTTTCTTTGTGCCACGGACCCTTCGGGCGCTTTGCTGAAACCTGACCCCTTCTCACAGCAATGCTTGTAAATGCATAAAATGTATACATAGGGTTACAAAGTAAATAGTTATATTGAAATGCTGATATCCATGTACTAGAAATTGTAACATAATGTCTTCTTAGTTATTAGCACATTAAAAAACAAGATCTAGTGGTGACTTTAATAAATACTGTTATTTTGAAGTAAAGGGGACCATAAACAATATTTCTAGATATCTGTGCTATTGCTATTAAAATTAAAACGATTGCTATTAAAATATCTGTAACTTATGTTGGTAACAAATGCAGGGGCACTGGTGAATATAGTCTGGTTTGTCTACATTTTTGACTGAAGAATATGCTAAATTTTAGCTAGAGGTTAGTGAAAATAAAGATGTAATTTGTTCTATTCATCTCAACGGACCCCCTATATCATATTTGTACCACATGTTAAGAACCCCTGAGCTCTGTGGTTCACTGCTTCAAGATCTGTGAAAAACCCTCCTGAGCTTTGATTGAACTTCTAATGAATCTTTAGATCAAGCTAGGGAAAACCAGTACCTTAAAAGTAGTCTTCCTATTTGCAGTCATTGTAGTCTGAATTTATGTAGTTTTTCTTTAATGTCTTTCAATACAATTTTTATAATAATCTCCATAAATGTCCTGCAAATTCTGTAAGATTCATTCTTAGATACTTTATATGTTTTGTTAGTATTTGCTATTCTATTTAATTTAATTTCTAACTATGGATAAGTTTAGAAATACTATCAGCTTTTGTATAATGAATTGTTAAGCTAGCCAGTGACTTTCAGAATTTCTACCTCCATAATCATATCATCTGGAAACGATAACAGTTGGGTTTTTTTCCCCCTATTTTGTGCTTTTAGTTTTAAAATTTTCTCTTACATACTGATAGGACTTTCAGTGCAATGTTCAATAGAAACAGTGGTGCCTGTGAAAGTGTTCTTTCTGAGTTTCAAGGAAATACTTTTAATATTTTCCCATTTAGGAGTGATGTGCTGGAACCAATTTTTAGCAGCTAGCAAGAGCCAATCATTAACTTCTCATGAATTTTGCAGGAAAATACAATCATTATTAAAAATTAAACTATATAAACATAATTAATTAAATCATATTAAAACAAAAGTAATACATTCTGAAAACTCACCACTTCCTACTTTATTTTATGTCATCTTGCTGTTATCAGAGCTCTTGAGGTTATTTACATACCTTGTGTCTGCGTGGTGAAAATACTATATAATGATGTGATGTGTGCATTCTTTTTCCGACTTCATGGTCAGTGACATCACGTTGATAGCTTTGAATTGGCCATGGTACGAGTATTTACACCATAGAAAGTGGCAAATGCTACCAATCAGGGTTTTTAATTTTCCTTAAAAGCCTGTTGTTAAACATTTACTAACACACCTCTGATCAAGACTGATGTTTGCCACAGGCTCTAGCATTTTCCTAGCCTGTTAACTAAAAAGAAAGGAAATTAAGGAAGAAAAGAAGGGAGGGTGGCAGGGAAATAGGAAGGAAAGGAAAGTGAAAGGGAAGGAAGAAGAGAGGAAGAGAAGACAGGAAAACTTTAATCAGTGTATTAACCCAAACGTGGTGTTTCCCCCCAGATAGCTGTGATGCTCCTCTGGCGTCTGCCTTGCCCCGGGCTTCCTTCAGCAGCTCCTCAGAGCTGTCCAGCAGCCACGGCCCTGGCTTTGCGAGTCTTAATCGCAGAGACGGTGAGTCTGCAACTGTCTTCTTGTCAATCTACCCTGATTCTTTCACAGACAGAATTATTTTCATTTTTAGTTCATATTCCTTCTTATAGCTCAAAAGTTAATTATACTGAGTTTAATGAAATTGAAGAAAGGAGCAGGTTCATCGTATCAGCTAGTATTCATCTGCTACCTTTCTTCTTGCTTATCATCCATTTTTTGGTTTGTTTTGATATCTTCCTTCCCTATTGATTGCCAGCAAATGGTCATCAATAAGATTTATGAGAAGGGAATTGTCGGAGTCTAGATTATTTCCAGGGTTATCCTCCAAGGAAATCCAGTGGAGCAGGCTTTTCTCCGACACAAAATAATGCCATACTTTGCTGGGGATGAATGCCTACCCCCCCAAAAAATGTACCTTTGTCAGTAGTATTTATATTTTGTGATGCTTAGACCTCATCCTTTTTGCATTCTCATTTTACTACTCTATTTTGTATAGCAGCTCGTCTGTACCTATCTCTTTTTATCCAAGGCTTTCACAGTGTGCTTACAAATTGTAATGAATTCAGCTACATAACATCCCTAAAGAAAATGTAAGTTTTACGATCAATGGACTTTTCTTCCAAAGGCTTCTGGCTAAGTGAGCAGTCAAATATGGATAGATAATTCAGTACTCATGGTTTTATTTGAGCATCTCACCCTTGCATTTCCTGACATGATCCTACACTGAATTTAATTAAAAAGAAAAAGGAGCCGTTGCTTTAAGAAGAGTAACGGTGTGTCCCTGGGAAGTGGTGGGGGCTTTGGAACAGAGTGCCTGGCCTCCTGCCCTTCTGGGCATCCTGGATTCCTCACTGTTCTCTACATATCAGAGGGAGATGCAGCTATTCTGAGTGGCCTCAAGGATGATCTGGAATCATATCTGTTCTGAGTAACTCAGGGGGCCTCTGAAAGATGCACAATGATGCTTTTATAGAATTAGACAAGATCTCAGAGCCGCATCTCTCATAAACATGAAGATTTCACGGGAGATGCACAAATAAACTTGGTCATACATTTTATTCAGTCATGAATGAGGTATTTAGTACATGTCTGGATGATTTATAGGCTTGCCGGGCAATTCTTATTTTATTTCTAAGGTGAGAAATTAGCAAAATCATCTTATAGTCTTGTCAATACAGAACTTCAAACAAATAAGAACTGCAAAGCCTGAGATCAACTCAGATCCGAATGCCTCTCTACTGTGTGTTTCTTTAAAACTTGGTCAGGAGTGTCTATGAGAGAAGCAAAACAAAACACACAGTAGCAATGGATTTTTGTTTATTTTATGCAGAAAGAGCTGCAGCCATGAATGTTAAATGCCAAGGGCATTGAAAGTGGTCACTGGGGACACTGCACATAGAACTTAAGGGAGTCACATGTGAACAGTCACACGGTGTTTTTTTCCTTTAATATTACTGGCATTTAATTTGAATCACAAATTAACAAGTATACACTTATTTTTTATTTAATTTTTAATTGTCTGTTTACAAAACCACTATAGGGTATGTCTGCATTTAGTACAGGAATCTGTTTTACAATTAGGCAGCTGTGTGTGATTTTTTCATTATGGATGCAGTTTTTGGAAAACTACCTGTTCTGTCCTGCTCAGGCTGCTAGCAGACTGCACAGCAGAAAGGGAATCAGAGGTTACCTAGACAGGTCCAGAGGGAGGATTTCTGCATTTTTTACATCCTGATAGCCAGAAATGGTATATGTAGATAGTTGGAATTTCTCCTTAAGAAATCAGAGCTGGAGCAAATGCTTAAATTTCCCTCAGCAATGTAGGCAGGGTTGTGACAAAAACATCAATATATACATCCCAGAGATCTCTGAGTGGGATGGTCAGGGAGCATCCCCAGGCCCTGCCGCCCTATGGCCCCTTTTTCCTGGGAACATCTGTCACTCCTGCTAATCTCACCCTGTCCCCACTCACCCAGCCCTGCCTGGAATCTGGAATGAGTTTTCTGTGAATTAAGATGCATTTAAGTGAAGAAAGAAATACACAGAGCTTGATGAGCTCCCATTTGAGACAATGTAATGAAGATCTTGGAGGGAAACTTCCCTTGGTTACCATTTCAATTTAGCCATTTACTTGTTTGACATTTAGATGCCCTGGAGATAGGTGAATCTGTTCACGTCAAATTATCCCACTTGACTCTGCTCCCTTAGGTATCTTTCTGCCCTGGACCTTGTTCCAACTTGAAGAAGGCATGAGCTATTCTCCTTTTCACCTCTGGGTAATTTCCACCTCTGGGTAATTTCCCCCTCTGCACAAAGCTGATACTCATTATGACAGTGCATGCCCCGTGGCCACCAGGAGTAGGGGTCATTTTCATCTTGATCAGTGACCAGAATAATTAGGGCCCTAGCTGAGAGTTTCCTGTTCAGCCTTTCCTCTCCCCAGAGACACAAGTCACTGCCTGTGTCTGAGCCAACCAAAGGTGGGGGAAACAATCACACAGGGATAACTAGAGACAGAAACCTTCCAAGATATCTGCCAGTATATCAGTATAAAAGACAGTCTGGCTATTGATAAGCAAACAATACTGAATAACTGACAAATCACAGGGATATGTTCTTAGAAGGGGTAGAGAATGAAAAGGGAGCTAAGCTTTAATAAAATACCCTCACACGAACCTAAAATGATTGTTTTTTGCTTGTCTGCAAAGCAGAGATTGTAACACCTGTCCCACTTGCCTGGTGCATGGAGGAGTTGTGAAGTAGCACTTAGAGCATCTGGGAGGGTCCTGAACACATCACATGCTTGTGACAAGTTTTGGCTTTCCTCATTTTCTCTCCTTTATCTAGTATAAAGTGGCAGGTAACGGGCCATTCAGTAATGAAAAGACTGCAATGCCCCACGCTCTGGATGTCATCCCTCTTTCACCATGACTGTCTCCCGTCTTGTGATCGTGTTTGGGAGAGAAAGTATTGTGCCAGATGCTCTAACACAGCTTCTTGAATTCTCATTGCAGCCCTAAAGCATACCTATCACACTTTGCTGGGAGGGATGTTTTGTGTTCAGTGTCCCAAGCTGTGGAACCTTGTTCTGTGCAAGTCAGACCCTCTGGACATGTTCTCCTTTGTATAAATTGTGACACTTTATTCAACTAAGGGGCTGAGGCAGGAGACAGGAGGGTGACAATGGAAAAAGACAGTCTGTGATGCGGTCAGGGGAAGAGCTGGGTGGGAGGGTAAGTGCTTTTCTTGTGGGTTCAGCACTGGTGACTCCAAAACAGTAATTGCAAATTCCTGGGCTCTGTTTCAGGGGGTATTGGTTCCCAGGGGGAGTTTACTGAAGATTTGCAACATTTAATAATGCAGGCTGATCAGTTTCAGAACCACTGCTCTGCAGCTGCCAGCTGGTGGGGTGGCTGTGCTCAAGCTTACCCACTTTAATGTTGTTTCAGTGTATTTTGTTTTGTTGTCCATTACAGAACAGTGATCTCCCTTACCCCTCAGTAAAATTGTTTGGTGCTCCCTAACAGTCCTCAGGTTATATTTGTGCATTTCCCACTTTTTCCCGTCATTAGAAAAAAGGGCATCTACCCCAGTGGACTGTGTGCATGGGCGAATGCACAGTAACTCACATCATCACCCTACAGGGGTCTGGGGATTACGCCATGGCTGTGTTATCCAGCTGAAATGAATTGCTTTGCAGCACAGGGAATTCTGCAGTTTCATTACTTTATCAGGGTACCTACTTAATCAGATAGCTTAATTTGCATACCGGTAGCACCTTCTCACCACCGGTAAGGAATATGAAATGTTCAAGGTTGATTACCTGCAGATGTTGAAGAGTGGTTGACAGAGATGTGGCTGCATCTGTGGGAGAGGCTGGTCCCAGGGCAACATGCTGGAAGCATGCTGATGCTTTTCACTCTTGCATTTCTGTACCTGTGGTACCCGTGTTAATGCTACTTCCTGCTTCAAGAGAAATTAAAGGTGACAGAGAAAGATTGTGAAATGCAAAAAGAAAAAGTATCTTCAGTACATTCTTTACAACTTTGATACTAAGAATACAGGACATTTAGCAGTTTCTCAGAGATTGAAACTGATTCATATAAAACTTCAAATGTAGAACCTTTAAGTTAAAATGATCAGCTAAATGCCAACACCTAATTTCTGACTTCTTTTGGCAATTATTATAAAATTACAGGCAGTTGCAGAGTAATGTTACTTGGGACTATTAGTTAACCCTCAGCTAGAACCCAGAAGGACTTATCATTCATCAAACATTAGATGGGACCTTTGCACAAATCAGTAGAAGTAGCAGGGAGGTGTTGGGTGGTGATCAATCTTGTTATTAAAGACAAAGAAAGACTGAAAATTATCACAGGTTGGAAGACACTAAGGAGACAAGGTGACTAAATGCAATGTGGGATCCTGGAACAGAAAAAGGGAGTTAGGGGAAAAACTGGAGACATCAAAATAGTTTGTCGTTTTGTTACCATTGTACCAGTGTTAATAGCTTAGTTTTGATAAAAAATACCATGGTGATGTAAGATATTAACATTAGGACACACTGAGTAAAAATTAGACAGGAATTCCCTATCACATCTTTGCAACTCGTTTGTAAATCTGAAATTATTTCAAAATAAAAAGTTTAAAAATACAGTACAGAACCACCAGAGTTGTGGCGTATTTAAGATGTGGATCAAAGGAAAAGACATTGTGCTTGTGGTTGAGAGGAAATTTTGGAATAAAGATTGCAGGAAATGAGGAAATCTTAGAAAGAATTTGAGTTTTAAAGAATTTGTACGCTTTAAATTTTGCTAAGGATTATACATGTAGTGCAGTTAGTGGAGGACATAGTGAAGCAACAGATGTGCCCACTTGCGAGTTTCACCTCCACACCCTGATGTAAGTGCTCCACTTCCATTTTCCTTTGAGCTGTCTTGTAGCCATGTCACACGCCGCCTGACACGTACTTGGTCATAACAGCTTTTGTTATCAGGACATGGATGTTAATAATAGCCCCGAATAAAAAGATAATAAATGTTGTCTAAAGTGTCAGACCTTATTATGAGAGCCTCAAAATAGATGTCAGGACAATGGGGAATAATTTTTTTTTTTTTTTTTTTTTTTTTGTGGTACGCGGGCCTCTCACTGTCGTGGCCTCTCCCACTGCGGAGCACAGGCTCCGGACGCGCAGGCTCAGCGGCCATGGCTCACGGGCCCAGCCGCTCCGCGGCATGTGGGATCTTCCCGGACCGGGGCACGAACCCGCGTCCCCTGCATCGGCAGGCGGACTCTTAACCACTGTGCCACCAGGGAAGCCTGGGGAATAATTTTTTTAAAGCTAGCTTTTTTGTGTTAGGGACTGTTTACATGACACTGTGTTTTCTAGACACGGATAATTAGCAAAATATCAGTTCCAGAATGCATTTCAAACCTATTTCCCAATTTTTATATTGCATAATAATTTAAATTCAGAAAATTTAATATGACATCTAAATCCAAATTCAAAACCCATGTTTCTGTTAAACTAGAAGAACAAAATATATCAATAATACATTCACAGGTATCCCTAATTCTTCGGTTTCTCACAGGCACTGGAGAAAACAAAGCACAGTAATTTCCACTCTGCACCTATTGTCTTGAATACCTGAGAAACTCCTCCTTATTCACTTCCTCTGGGTTCTCTTTCACCCTCCTTGCTGCCTTTTTAGAACTCTCCCTCCCTACACAGAAAGCACTTTCACCTCCACCCCTCCCATATTACATTTCAAATCGTTCTGTGAAATGTCTGCTTCTCCTATGAGTCTGTCAGCACCTTGAGTGTAGGGCTATGACATAGCCATCTCTGTTATCCCAACATTCAACATTGTACCTCCTCATGCTGGGAATCCAGAATTAAGTTATTCTAGCTTGATTTTCCTTTATGTCCAACAAAGGGCAAGTCATGCATTGAAGCCAATAAAGACCCTAGTTCCAAGCACGGATGTAATGGCACGGTGTTTAGTTGTCCACCTATTCCATTAAGCAATTTCACTTAGCCGGACACCCCAATACCAGAGAGTCAGGGGTTATGAACTAAGAAACAAAACAATTAATATAGGCTTCATCCATTTACATTTAACCTGTGTTTTTATTTTGTGTTTGTGTGTATGTGTGAGAGAGTGTGTCTGTATAATTATGAAGCATTATATAATGCAGAATTTGAAACTATGATTTTCATAAATCTTATTTATGATCCCATTCTTACAGGTTAATATAGATTTCAAAGATTTCTCTGTCCTTACCGGTTTTCTTATTTTTATTCCCACAAAAAGGGGCTGGTGGCTGGTCTCCCCTTGTGTCAAATAAATACCAGTGGCTGCAGATTGACCTTGGAGAAAGAATGGAGGTCACAGCTGTGGCCACCCAGGGAGGATACGGGAGCTCCGACTGGGTGACCAGCTACCTCCTGATGTTCAGCGATGGCGGGAGGAACTGGAAGCAATATCGACGAGAGGAGAGCATCTGGGTATGTGCTTTATTGAAAAGCAGTCTGTCGGAGTATGAATTATGCCGGTTACTGCATGTTGCTGCCCATCTGTCAGATCAAGTATAGAAACAGAGCCTCCTCAGTTACCTGAAAATGTTTCCACTGAATGTAAGCCACATGTGACATTCCAGAATACACCGTCCATGGCTAATTTATGAAATAAGTAAAACAATTTTATAATGTAGCGAAATATTGAAAATGTCTTCCCATTATTCCTTTAAATAGTGTGAAGTCCTTTAAATAGTGTGAAGTCTAAGGAATAAATAAGTCACATACAACTGATTTTATTTTTGTTTTATAACAAACACAATAGTTTATATTGCCTCAGCATTTTTAAATAAAGCAAATTCATTTTCTCTGTGCCCTCTGATAAAATGAAATTTCTGAAAGACCCTGAACATGTTAAAAAAACAATGTAATGGAGAGTCTCTCTGTGGAGGACTTGTTGAGGGATGTGTTGAGTTCCTGCTCCAACAGGAACTTGGGCACCATGTGGCCCCTTGTAATTTATGGACAATAGATCCCTAGGATTCTTTGGAATCATAACTATTTTACATCAGGGACATAGTTTCTACTTCTGATTACATATCCATGCTCCTTTTAGAAGAATGAAATTTTGTTTGCTTAACTTTTTGAATATTAAAATATATGTAATTTATTATATATTTAGCATTTCATACCTTTAAATCACAGTCTGCTCTGAATGAGAAGCTCTAAAAGTGGAGTGTTGTAAAGGTCTGCAGCAGGTTTGCAATTGGCTGATGGGGTGTGGCCTGAAGAAGATTCGTCAGGTGGAGAAGAGATTACTTTTTTCTTCTTATTAAAAATGTAATTTAGAGGGTCGCCAAGAGCCGGGGGAAGGGAGGAATGGCCTGTAAGTGCTTTAATGGAGACAAAGTTTCAGTTTGAGAAGATGAAAAAGTTTTGAGATGGAGGGTGGTGATGTTTGCACAACAATGTGAATGTTAATGTCCAGAACTGTACACTTAAAAGTGGCTAAAATGCTAAACTTTTTGTTATGTATATCTTACCACAATAAAAAATACACAGTGTATCTTCCATTTAATTTAGGCTAAGAATGTTGTATAACTTAAAAAATTTTTTTTCTTAATTCAGGGTAAGAAGAAAATTGTCAGCTAAAAAGCTGTTATGTCTTAGCACATAGCTTATCTATAAAACTAATAGGCAGCAAAATGATAATATTCGTTGGGTAACTGCCCACATTTGAATTTCCTCAGAACTCTGTAACTTATTATAACTTAATAGATTGTGTTCTACTTAATTTCTTATCCCTGGAGCTTTTATTAGTTAGTCAATAAATGTTGATGCAAATTGAATCAAGAAAAACTAGTTAGTTGTCTAATACTAGATAAAAGAACAAAGTGGGAGGGGATATGTGAGTGTTTTTAGGGCTGGCTGACCTAGGGTTTCCAAACAAGTAGTTGCCATGTGTATGATCAGAAGCAGATATTAATGCTGTGCTCATTCTAAGAACACCAAGTCCAAAGCAGGGTTAAGGTCAATATTGCTTAAGTAAGTTAAAGCTCAATGAAACATCTACTTACATAGGGAACTTTTGTTCAAAATTAAATATTATTTTTCAAAATTAGTTAACTAATAGTTAATGCCTACTTATTCTTCATTGTATTAATTAAGGTTCATATTTTCGCCCTGCTCCAATCCCATCTGATTGAGCAACTCTAAAAATTCTTGTTTTTAGTTAATCAGGTTGGAGAGGAATCATATGTAAGCATCACCATCTGCTGATTTCTTTAAAGGTCAGGCACCCTTGGGGAAGTAGGGTCAAGAATATAGTGGCATTATTAATCCTAGATCATGCAGGTGAGGACAGAAGTGGACCCCTCAATCCTATCCATCCTATCACACAGTAAACCTGGGTAAAGTGGCCTGCCTTACACTCCTGCTGAGTTTGCATCCCTCCCTACATCCCCAGCACTTCATTATGCCTGGGGCAAGCACGTTGGTAAATGTTCGCTGAATTAAAACGAATGAGTGGAATCTACGTTCTGGTAGGATGCCTTCCTTAGCTCCCTGCTCTGTGCTTCTCTGTAGCCCTTGGTCTCAGCTTAGTGATCCTTGAAGCTCCAGTGCAGGTGTTTCTCCTCTCACATTTTGAGCTCCTTTAGGAAAAGGGCTCATCCTCACGTCTTCCGCGTGCACCACCCTGGGTTAAGTGAATTCATGTCCTAATCTGGGCCCGACTATACAAACTGGCATTGACAGCAGTAAATCACACTAGTTGATGATTCTGACATTATACTCACAGTTTCTTTAAAAAGATTGGGCTGGTTTGGCTGCTTTCCAGACCTCTCACAAAATGTCAGCTGCTCTTAAAAGTCAACCATACACCTTACCAGAGGTTCTACCCCTTCTTCAGGTGGTTGTTTTAGATATGAATTGCTGATGTTAACTTGAGAATGAATTTAAGATTTTAAAAATTTTCCTTGAGATATTATACTCTTCATTAGTGAAAGTAATATGTTTATTCATGATGCCATTTACTTAATTTCCTATCACTGCTTCCACAAATTTTCATGGATTTAGTGACCTAATACAAGACAGAGTTATTATGTCATAGTTCTGTAGGTCTAAAGTACAGTAGACCTGGCTGGGTTCTCTGCTTAGGGCATTTTTCCTGGAGGCTCTGGGGAAGACTTGTCCTTCAAGGTGTCTGGAGATTCCCAGAACCTTCCCCAGGTTCCATGATTTGCTGGGAGGATTCACAGGACCAGTGTGTAGTCATACAGCTATGATTTAGCACAGTGAAAGGACACAGAGCAAAAGGAGCAAAGGAAGAGGGTGCATGGGGTAAAGTCCATAGGAAATCAGGCCCAAGTTTCTACAGTCCTCTCCCAGGGAAGTCATACGGGACTAGCTTAATCCCCCAGCAGTGAGTTATAGCAACCCACATGGAATATTACCAACCAGGGGAGCTCATGTACTGCGGGGCTGCTCATGTAGGCACCCTCTGCCTTGCATGTAACAAAATTCCAGACTTCCAGAAGGAAGGCAGGTATTGAGTATGAACCACTCTGTTTGAACAAACATTAGGCACAGTAAGCCACCTTTATCATTAGAGTCTTGGGAATGGGCCAGCCTTACAAGCAGGCCTTTCAGAGGGCAGCAGTCAGGACTGCCCTCCTGATGCTCCTGCATACACACTCACTCAGTTCCTTGTGGGTGTAGGACTGAGACACTGATCTCCTGTAGGCTGTCAGCTGGGGGCTGGTCTTTGCTCCTAGAGGTTTCCCACATCCCTTATGCTTTCTGTGTGGCCTGTTCTTGCAGCAGCGGGTCAAGTCCCTTTCATCTTTAAATCGCTCTTTGTTCTTGTTCTCCTTCTGCTGCATCTCTCTGACTTCCTCTTCTTCTAGCTGGAGAAAGTCCTCTACTTTAAGGGGGCTCATGTGGTTAGACTGGATCAACTTGGATAATCCAGGACAGTCTTCCTAACCATAATCCCATCTGCAGAATCCCTTTTGCCATGCAAAGTAACATATTCACAGTTCCTTTCTTTAGGGCCTGGACATCTTTGAGGCCTTTCTGCCCACCCCACTGTATTTATACACCTCTGATTTTTTTTTTCTTTCTGCATTTGGTATCCTTTCCCAGCAAACACATTTCTCATTGGATCTGAAGATGTTTTCCAGAGTCATATGAAGTCATGTGGCAGGGGTATCTGAGCACCTGCTCGCAGTTGGTGTGTCACAGGTGTCTCCCCTGAGAGGCTGCTGCCCCGCCATCACTAGTGTAGCTCTCACCCACAGCAGTGTCCCCAGCTTGTGGCCTCGCTGGTGTAACCTTGACCCCCATCAAGGAAGACTGTGTATTGGCTTTCTTCTCAGAAAGCCTCCTACTTTTATAAGAAAGTCCAGGGCTTCCCTGGTGGCGCAGTGGTTGAGAGTCCGCCTGCCGATGCAGGGGACACGGGTTCGTGCCCTGGTCCAGGAGGATCTCACACGCCGCGGAGCAGCTGGGCCCGTGAGCCACGGCCGCTGAGCCTGCACGTCCGGAGCCTGTGCTCCGCAATGGGAGAGGCCACAACAGTGAGAGGCCCGCGTACCACAAAAAAAAAAAAAAAAAAAAAAGAAAGAAAGTCCAAATCAAGCACTCCTTCTCTGGCCTTAAAAGTTTTGTGGATATTCTCCCTGTCGTAATTTTTTTTAATGACTTTTCTTGTTCTTCTGGGTCTATCTGCTGTCTGTGCTAACTTTGTCCACTAATACATGTTAACTCTTTCCAAATTCCGAAAACTGAGAAAGGGCTATCCTAACTCCTTACTGAAAATGGACATGAGATGATAATAAGACAAAAGGTCTTTACTTATGTTACTTTGGGCAAGTTGTCCATATGTTTGCCACATGTTTGCCATGGAATATTAATTAATATGTGAAATGCAATGTATACCTCTCTAAATTCTCAAAATTATAAAATTGAGACATGGCTAGCCACAAAGTCTTTGATTAAAGGATTTGAGGACTGCAGGTCCAGTTACTGAAGGTTAGTTATCCAAATTAATTTTCTTATAAAAAAGAAATTATGTTCTTCACTGGTGATATGTTCCACTTTAATATTTTTTCTTAATGAGTTACTGCTTCCATGGCTGAACTGTATTTCTATGTGAAAATAACCAAATAAATTAAATACTCAGATCTGTGAAATACATTCCAAAAGGGTTTTATTTAAATGGAAATATAGGAATGTGTCTTACATGACAGAAAAGGCATCACCATCTCTCACCAAGGGATGCACTACATCTCAGGACATACAGACTCTTTTGATGTGCAGAGTAAATGTCCTCACTTGAAATGTAGTGGAAGAAGTATCACTGTTTGAACAAGTTTAGAAGGGGTACGTTTCCTACATGATGTGAACAATCATGGTTTATATCGGTCATTTAGTAAACCAGGTGGCTTGACCAAGCTTGATGCTAAACATCTATAGGACTTAGAAGATGAGTTTGCAACTTCAGCCCGACTAAATCAGAAAATAGCCAGAGTCTTAGGACACTGAGGATCACAGAACAGCATTGAAGTGAGCAATGCAACAGATCAGTGATCCCTGACAAAGTTCACTGATGTTTATTTTCTACTGTTTCCCTGAGAACATGTCAGCAAACACATCAATCTACTGTGACTCTTAGATTCATTACAAGAATTTTGTGGGGCAGCGCTTGCGAACCAGGATTCTTACCTGCAAGCTAATGTGAGCTCTGAGCTCCCTGGGGGCCTCTGGACCGGGCTGGGGAGAGGTGTGGGCTCCAACCACTGTCCTGCTCTGAGTCTGGCTCTGTGAGCCTCCCTGGTGGGCAGGAGAGGTCCGTGAGTGGGCAGTCTACAGCGCTGGCAGTATTCTAGAGGGGTGTTGGGGGCAGCTCCATCACTACCCTCCTGGACACCTATTTGGTCTTCTTCGGACCCTATAGCAAGCCTTGTCCTTCCCAGGCCACCTGCCTGCCCTGACTCTGTCTCTTCTCCCTCCCCATTCCAGTTGTTCGGGAACAATGGGCTGATGCTATGAGAGCCCTCTCCTCTCGGGAGACCGTGGCTAACGGTGTCCACTGCAGTGGTGTCCTCTGTTGAGGCTCCTCTGGCCCAGGGACCACTGGGTCCCTGTTGGCCATGGGAACCTTTCCTCCTGCAATTCCTGGGTGTTTTTTCTTCTATTTTATCAATACCTTGTCTTCATTCTCATCTTACTATTTCTCCCTCTTCTCCTCTATCCTTCTATTCTTTCCTTATCTATTTTTTTCACCTATCATTAAATATTTTTCTCCTTATTTCTCTCTCCTCTCTCCATTTTTCCCTATATCCCTCTTCTATCTGTATTGTTACAAATTCTAGAAAATCAACTTGAATCAGTCTAGGTAATTTGGGAATCTGACCACACGGAGAAGGGAGGATTTAGCTGGGTCTCTGGCATGTGTGTAACTAAGAGGCAGCCCTGCCCTGTGTCTTCTGTGGATTAGCTTCTGGCATTCATTTTCCTATATTGGTTCAAAAATCTGAGGAAAGGCTCAGACTTACTTGGCTCTGGCTGAGGGGAGTCTCAGATCTCACCACCTGTGAAGAGCTAATCTGATCAGGACGGCTCCCAGCCCACCCTACACTTAGCACCGAAGCCCCTGGATTGGTGGGTGGGGCCATGTAAAGACTTTATGTCCACCCTAATGGGGGCACTTAGAAGGGAGGGATGCTGGGAGGGCCATATTATCAGATTTCCTGTTCCTTGTCTCTCTCTCTCTCTCTTTCACTCTCTCTCCATGACCTGTTGCTTTCTTTTCTATTTCTCTGCTTTCCTCTTCTTATACATCTTACCTTTCTACTCCTCGCCTTCCCTTTTTCTCTATGAATTAAAGGACCTAGATTGCTATGAGTCCTGCTACTCAACATGTAACCTACGGACCAGCAGCATCACCTGGGATCTTGATACAAATATGGAATCTCAGCCCCCACCCCAACCTATTGAATAGAATCTGCATTTTAACAAGATGAGCAGGTGATTCCAGTACAAGCTAGATTGTGAGAAGCACTGACTGGGATGAACCAAGTCCCATCTTTGGGGGAAGTTGTTTTGCCCCTTAACTATCCTCTAGCTGCCTGGATCAGAGGGGACTGTGCCCCCTGCTCCAGGATGCAGCTTATCCCACGCACGTGTTAGCCTGAACAGGTGATGCTCTCTGTTAACAGGACCTCAGGAACCTTGCTCCAGTGCCCTTTGACTGCAAGACACCCTCTTTTTCCCTGATAGTCACCAACCTAGGGGGGTGGAGCCCAGGTATTTTCTCATTGTTATCAGTGAATAACAATCAAGTGGTTAAAGTTAGTCCTATCTTTGAGAACTATAATATTTCCTGAATCTCTATACTCTGCATTCAATAGGAATTTATTCTTCCTATTAAAAACTCATCAGAACTCTAATTCAGAACTCTAATTCATTATATCCTTTATGAATTGAAGATGGAAATTGTTATTCAAAATGCATTTTGAATTTAAGTGGATTTTTCTTCCTATGCAGGCCCTTTGTGTGAAAAAGGCATTCTTCTAAGAAAGGACTGGCAAAATATATTTCAGAAAAATAAGAAAAGAAATTACTTGAAATAAACATAAGTTCTAGTATAAATAATTCTATTTAATAGATTTCTTTCACCTTGAAAAAATAGGTAGCAGTATGTCCTTAAATGAATATAAGGTAGACATAGCAAATCGTTTGAAACTTTGTTCTTCTTTAGATCATTTCCAACCTAGAACACCAAGTAGACTAATTAATGAGGCTAATTAATATTGTTTTGAAAGATTCACAACAATCTCACAGTGCTCTAAGAGAGCAACAAAGGTGACCCCAAATTTGCAGGGCAGAAAAAAGACAGGGAAATACTGGAAGCATGGCCATTGGGATGGGGACCATTTGTTATACCTGCACCACTTCATTTATTTAAGAGAAAGAGCTGATGCACATATGGCAAAATATTTACCTTGTTAAAATAAATCTAGATTATCAGTACATGTATATCTGTTTTGGGGGGATGTTTGAAATATTGCATAATCAAATTAATAAAGAATATTGGATTCAGGTTTAAAAGAATTACGTTTACTTGGTATAAATAGAAAGATCATATGACTGTGTAGTTTCAAAATAAAGAGGGATAAGAACAGTGTCAAATCATAATAAGAAAAACTGGACTCAGAGATAAGGAGGGTTTGTATGTAAGGAAGCAGACACTCTGCTAAGTGTGAAGCTCTATTGGTAGAAGGAGCGGAAATTCTCTTGACAGAGATTCCTGCTAATTCAGTCATTTAAATATATGTTGGTTTATTTCAGGTCTAGGTTAATACATTTATTGCTAATGAGTTGATGACTCAACAGAGCCAAGCCCCACGTCAGGTAGGAGGTTGCAAAGAAGGGTCTGCAGAGTGTGCCTTGGCTGTCTGGGGCTTGTGCCAGCTCCAGGCTTGCTGATTTCAAGTTTGGCTCTGAGACTGGGTGGTTTTGGTCAGAATAGGAGCAGCATTTCAATGATTCTGTATCGATCTCTTCCATGTACTTGGCCTTGTCAGGGACACGGCCCTCTCCTTCCTAACCATTCACCTCATTACGTCAAGCACATTGTTCCCCGAGGCAGTGACTTTGTACCATGGACAGTCTTGTTGATTGCACTTACCACTGTGGACCACAGTTGAATTTTCTGTACATGTCTCCCCCTCATGGGCTCTGAGAGCCATTAGGTTAGGGATTAGTCTCCTCAGAGGGCCAGGCGTATTACAGATTCTCAATAAGGAGTTGTTAGACTGAGTTAAGGAAAAGTTGCTACTCTCTAACAGACCTCAACCCAGATGGTTAGTTAAGTTAAAACTTAGCCCACTGTGAGATGCTGCTTGTGTGATGGGAGGCTTTCGGTGCCAAGCCTAAGTGTAACAAGAGGCGTAACACTTTTTCCCCACAAAGTTGTACAAAGATGATGCCCTACTGAACCCAAGAGAGAGGTGGTTCCATTTGCCCTTCATTGCAGGTCTCAGTGACAATAGAGATAAAAGCTGGATTTGGTCTGTCGAAAACTCTCAGAGCAGCTGAAAAGGTTGAGGTAGAGAAGTGAATGAGACATCTGAGCTGCTACCACAAAGTAACCGATGGGTCCCTGGAAATCTAGGATGCAGTAACAACTGCCTCTTTCCAGGGCCAGCTGCATTCAGTGGCTGTGGAGCATCCTTCCTTCCATTTGTTGATTACAGTCCTTCCCAACCTGAAAACCTTCACTCATATCCCCTTTACGCTGTACTAACATTGTGTAGACACTCCCTTCTTTTTCTACTCCTAGGATTTTTCATTTTTATTTCTCAAGTGTTACTTTTCTCTTGCCATATTTATTCACCTCGTGCTTATTTCACATCAGTTCTGGCATCAGGGACTACAGCTTGTTTATCCCAATATCCTTTGTACCTACTTTACTGCTTTGCAAAAGTAACGATTTTGCTCATTTGAATTGCCACGTGTTATCAGGTTGGGAGGGAGGGATGTGGTGGTGAGTAGAATTTTAAATATGTAGCAGAATAAATAGCAACTCTTGAGACATCTTACAAATTACAGTTTTACTTTTCATGGAATGAAGTAGTTGCAGAAGTGGTGTTATTAGAGATATATGGAAATTAGGATATATTTTATGAAAAAGGTAAATCTTAAACAGTAATATGAACAGAGTATGGCAGAGTTGTGGGGGAAATAGCTTTACAAGTAGAATTTTTTATTCATTTGGGAGATGGCAAATATATTGTCTTTAATCAAGAAAAGTAAATGATGGAAAAAGTGAATTTTTACAAAAAAAGGTGCTCCGGCAGCGGACTCATTGAAAAGAAGTGTTGCTGAGCCACGTTTTAGGAAGGTGAAAGGCAGGACAGCTCAGGGAGCATCTCACCAGGATTTCATGGAAATTCTTCCTCATGACTGCAGTTCTGGCAGCTTAGCTTCATAGGATGTTGTACTAATAGTGGGTCTCATAGGGAACGACAGTCAAAGTCTACAAAGTCTACAATTTGCACACAAAATGTAAATGTACAGATATGGTGTGTCCTTCAGGCTGTTCATGGGTGATTTCCTGACATAAAAGACTCAAGTGGTTTGGTACCAAACTAATTGGGATCTTGAGAAAATGGCCCACAGCAGAGGTGGAGTGTTTAGAGCACTGCTGTGTTCACAGCCCTTGATAACTCCTATGGTTTCTGCACTCTGCAGTCCTATGCCACTTAACAGTTAGAGCAATTTTCTGCCTTTGATGCAGACCACATTTTATAAATTTGTATAGACAAAAGCAATGATGAAATTTTAAAATTTTGCAAAAGAGGAAAACAGGCTTTGAGTACTTTTTTTAATATTAATATCACAGTCTCAAAACTCTGAGATGTTGAGAATTTCTGATCAGCAAACCTCAAACTTTTTCAGAGTAGTTAAGATAAGGGCAGCAGTTGAGAAGCTGGGTGCTGTTCAAGCATGTTTAAGGGTCTCAGACAGAGAGAAATATTGGTTTAGACCAGGGGCCAGCCAACTTTCTCTATAAAGGGACAGATAATAAATATTTTGGGTTTTGTAGGCCATGCAGTCTCTGTTGTGACTGTTCAACTCTGCTGTTGTGTGAAAGTAGCCAGAAGCAATATGTAAATGAACGAGTGTGGCAGTGTTCCAATAAAACTTTATTTAAAAAGCCACACACCCAGCTGGTTCTGGGTTTAGATTGCTTACCCCTGGTCTAGTCTACTTTGTATCTATTTAAGGTATGATGTATGGATCCAGTATGAAGAAATAAAAATTACAACATCATTGTGACACAATGTAACCTCTCACACTTGAACTGCACAAAACCTTTGCTAATACTCTTGCTTAGGACAGTCCTTTTCAAATTGTGTCCTAGAAAAACTTTCTTTTCATTTAAAATTTATGCACGTAATTTGATGTCTTTCAGAATAAGATATAAATAGTACACATCTGATCTATGATATTATTACATAGCATTTAGCATAAAACTAAGGTTAAAAAGAGAATCAATTTAAAGAAAAATATTAAACCAATAAGAAGTGTTATACTGAGTACTTAGTGAGTGCCTGACACTGCTTCATGTGCTTTAGACATATTTATTAAACACATCCTCACAACAGCCCTCTTATGCCCAGTTTACAGGAAAGGACACTGAGGCATGAAAAGTTCAAGTTCACTATCCTCAAATCACAGAACTAATTAGTGATGTAACAAGGATTTGAACCCCAGCTGTCTGGCTGCAGGGCCCACACTCAAACCACCTTACCACAGTACAGAGGATTCATGTTAGAGATGAATAAAGTGATGACACAGGATGGGTATCCTCTTCCTTAGGGCATGGGAAGCAGGCACTTCTCAGACAGTGCTGGTAGGAGCATAAAATGGCATTAGATGGGTATATGCCCAAAGTATATACCCAAAGCGGGATCTTGAAGAGATGTTTGTACACCCATGTTTATCACAGCATTATGCACGTCCTTGGAGGACAATTTCTATAAACTTAAGTGTTCAAAAGCACCCACTATTTAGAGCGCTGAAGATGACAGTGCAAAAGGAACAATGCTTCTAAGTCCTGTCAGTATATCGTCTACACCAAGTAACAATTCCACTTCTAGGAGTTAGTCCTACAGGAACACTCAGAGGTGCACAGAAAGTGCCTGTGAGAAAACTAAGTGCATTCTTTACAGTCAAGATCCAGTTTTCTGTCAATAGGTGAACACAAATAAATTATGATACTCCATTTTATGGAATAATATAATATTATATGGAATTCATTCCTTTGAAAACAATGAGGTTATTTAATTGATCTATTTATTTATTTGAGGTAACATTGGTTTAAAACATTATTTAAGTTTCGTGTGTATAAGATTATCAAATACATTTATTCATTATAAGAGATATAAGAAACATTTTTTTTTACAGCTAGAAAAAGGGATGTATTTATTGTGCTTCCATTAGAAATTTCCAAGATGAACATATACGTATATGTGCATGTACATATATATAGACTATTTCTGGAAGTATACAAGATAAATTATTAATAGCATTTCTCATTCTGGGTAAAGATATGCCATGAGTACGTGATGAATGGTATTTTAAACTACATGCATATATTGCTGTTCAATTCAATACCAGGTTTTGAAAGGATTAGAGGGGAAAAAACAAAGGAAATACAAAATAGTTTTTTAATTGTGGTAAAAAAATAACATTAAATTTACCATCCTTACCATTTTTAAGTGTACGGTTCAGTGGTGTTAAGTATATTCACATTGTTGTGGAATAGATCTCTAAATCTTTCTCATCTTGTAAAACAAACTTAAACCCAGTAAACACAAATTTCCCTCCCCATCCCCTCAACCCTTGGCAACCATCTCTCTACTATCTGTTTCAATGATTTTGACTACCTTATATACTTCATATTAGTGGAATCATACAGTATTTGTCCTTTTGTGATGGTTTATTTCAAGTAGCATAATGTCCTTGAGTATCCATATTATAGCACATGACAGAATTTCCTTATTTTTTAGGGCTGCATAATACTCTATTGTATGTATATACCAGATTTTGTTTATCAGTTGCTATGGTCTGAATGTTTGTTTCCCACCAGAATTCATACGTTGCAATCCTAACCCCTTAAGGTGATAGTATTAGTAGGTAGGGGGTTTTGGGAAGTGACTAAGTCTTCCACTAAGAAAGGGCTTAGTGACTCATAAAGAGGCTCCAGAGAGATCCCTACCTGATTCCAACATGAGAGAATGCAACAGAGGTCTGAGACCCAGAAGAGGGCCCTCACCCAAACTTGCTGGCACCCTGATCTCAGACTGTCAGCCTCTAGAACTGTGAGCAATAAATTTCTAGTGTTTATAAACCACCCAGTCTGTGGTATTTTGTTATATCAACTTGAATGGACTAAGAGATCTATTCGTCCATCTATGGACAGTTGGGTTGTTTGTACCTGTTGGCTATTGTGAATAATGCTGTGATAAACATGGGTATACAAATATCCCTTCAAGATCCAGATTTCAGTTGTTTTGAACATATACCTGGCAGAGGAATTGCTGGAGCTTATGCTAATTCTATTTTTACTTTCTTTTGAGGAAACTTCATATTGTTTTTTATAGTGGCCGCACCATTTTGCATTTCCACAAGGGTTCCAATTTCTCTGCATCCTCCCCTAAATAGTGTTTTTATTTGGTTCCCTTACCCACTGAAATACCCTCAAGATATGTGGGGAGTTGCAATCCACAGGGACCTTGAGTGCCTGTGTGCTCTTTCTGGATAGGCTAAGAGTGAAGGCTCTAGCTGCATTTTATCCAGGCCATTCTCAGGGTGTGCTAGAGAAACAGCAGTCCTGAGAGATGAGAGGCCAACCTCCCCCAGACAAGGAGCAGGTCTGCATCTTCTCATTATAAGAGCAGTGAATCTCCCGAGCGTGGTGCTTGATCCTCTAAAGCAGCCCACTGCCTGCAGCATCATCCATCCTGGACCCTTTGCATTACCTGTAGCACATAGGGAGGTTCATGGGAAACTGAGGTGGTATTCACTAAGCCATGTCTCTGCCACATGAACAGCTTCTAAAATGGTGCCATTTCCCAGATGTCTTTCTGGATGACCATGAACTATACGATGCCCAGTCTCTCTGTGCTGGTGTTTGGAATGCTTTCAGTTATCGTCTTTTCTCTTTCATGGTGCTTTTGTGCTGATTTTGTTTCCCAAATTATACACTCGACATAAATTATGTCAAATATAAGATCTGTGTAGTAACTGTTAGAAGTCAAACCATTTATATGGCCTTTTTATTAAACACAAAAAATATAAAAATATGCTCATTACTTACTTGAGATTTTCAGCTCAAATTGGGATTTAGACTTGAGTTTCCTTCATGTAAGTAAATTCTAAGTCATTTCCACAGTGAATATATTCCTAATACAGCTTCTAGATGATATAGATAAGAATAAGTACTATTTCAACTTAAGGAAAACCTTTTTGGGTGACTTTCTTCTTTTTTAAAAATTAATTTTATTGAAATATAGTTGATTTACAATGTTGTGTTAATTTCTGCCATGCAGCAAAGTGATTCAGTTATGTATATATACACATTCTTTTTCATATTCTTTTCCATTATGTTTTATCACAGGGTATTGAATACAGTTCCCTGTGCTATACAGTAGGACCTTGTTGTCTATCCATTCTATATATAACAGTTTGCATCTGCTATTCCCAAACTCCCAATCCATCTCTCCCCCACCCCTCCTCACTCTTGGCAACTGCAAGTCTGTTCTCTATGTCTGTGAGTCTGTTTCTGTTTCCTAGATAAATTCATTTGTGTTGTATTTTAGATTCCACATATAAGCGATAGCATCTGATATTTCTTTTTCTCTGTCTGACTTACTTCACTTAATATGATAATCTCAATGGAACACGATAGAAAGCCCAGAGATAAACCCATGCACATATGGTCACCTTATCTTTGATAAAGGAGGCAGGAATGTACAGTGGAGAAAGGACAGCCTCTTCAATAAGTGGTGCTGGGAAACCTGGACAGGTACATGTAAAAGTATGAGATTAGATCACTCCCTAACACCATACACAAAAATAAGCTCAAAATGGATTAAAGACCTAAATGTAAGGCCAGAAACTATCAAACTCTTAGAGGAAAACATAGGCAGGACACTCTATGACATAAATCACAGCAAGGTCCTTTTTGACCCACCTCCTAGAGAAATGGAAATAAAAACAAAAGTAAACAAATGGGACCTAATGAAACTTCAAAGCTTTTGCACAGCAAAGGAAACCATAAACAAGACCAAAAGACAACCCTCAGAATGGGAGAAAATATTTGCAAATGAAGCAACTGACAAAGGATTAATCTCCAAAATTTATAAGCAGCTCATGCAGCTCAGTAACCAAAAAACAAACAACCCAATCCAAAAATGGGCAGAAGCCCTAAATAGACATTTCTCCAAAGAAGATATACAGACTGCCAACAAACACATGAAAGAATGCTCAACATCATTAATCACTAGAGAAATGCAAATCAGAACTACAATGAGATATCATCTCACACCAGTCAGAATGGCCATCATCAAAACATCTAGAAACAATAAATGCTGGAGAGGGTGTGGAGAAAAGGGAACACTCTTGCACTGCACTGCTGGTGGGAATGTATACAGCCACTATGGAGAACAGTATGGAGGTTCCTTCAAAAACTACAAATAGAACTACCATATGACCCAGCAATCCCACTACTGGGCATATACCCTGAAAAAACCATAATTCAAAAAGAGTCATGTACCAAAATGTTCATTGCAGCTCTATTTACAATAGCCCGGAGATGGAAACAACCTAAGTGTCCATCGTCGGATGAATGGATAAAGAAGATGTGGCACATATATACAATGGAATATTACTCAGCCATAAAAAGAAACGAAATTGAGCTATTTGTAATGAGGTGGATAGACCTAGAGTCTGTCATACAAAGTGAAGTATGTCAGAAAGAGAAAGACAAATACCGTATGCTCACACATATATATGGAATTTAAGAAAAAAAATGTCATGAAGAACCTAGGGGTAAGACAGGAATAAAGACACAGACCTACTAGAGAATGGACTTGAGGATATGGGGAGTGGGAAGGGTAAGTTGTGACAAAGCGAGAGAGAGGCATGGACATATATACACAACCAAACGTAAAATAGATAGCTAGTGGGAAGCAGCCGCATAGCACAGGGAGATCAGCTCGGTGCTTTGTGACCGCCTGGAGGGGTGGGATAGGGAGGGTGGGAGGGAGGGAGACGCAAGAGGGAAGAGATATGGGACCATATGTATATGTATAACTGATTCACTTTGTTATGAAGCAGAAACTAACACACCATTGTAAAGCAATTATACGCCAATAAAGATGTGAAAAAATCTCTAGGTCCATCTGTGTTGCTGCAAATGGCATTATTTCATGCTTTTTTATGGCTGAGTAGTATTCCATTGCATATGAGTACCACATCTTTTTTTTTTTTTTTTTTTTTTGTGGTACATGGGCCTGTCACTCTTGTGGCCTCTCCCGTTGCAGAGCACAGGCCCCGGACGCGCAGGCTTAGCAGCCATGACCCACGTGTCATATGGGATATTCCTGGAAAGGGGCACAAACCCACATCCCCTGCATCGGCAGGCGGACTCTCAACCACTGCGCCACCAGGGAAGCCCCACATCTTCTTTATCCATTCATCTGTCGATAGACATTTAGGTTGTTTCCATGTCTTGACTATTGTAAATAGTGCTGTAATGAGCATTGGGGTGCATGTATCTTTTCTAATAATAGTTTTCTCTGGATATATGCCCAGGAGGGGGGTTTCAGGATCATATGGCAACTCTATTTTTAGTTTTTTGAGGAACCTGCATACTGTTTTCCATAGTGGCTGCACCAGTTTACATTCCCACCAACAGTGTAGGAGGATTCCCTTTTCTCTATACCCTCTCCAGAATTTGTTATTTGTAGACTTTTTAATGCTGGCCATTCTGACTGGTGTGAGGTGGTACCTCATTGTGCTTTTGATTTGCATTTCTCTAACAGTTAGCAGTGCTGAACATCTTTTCATGTGCATGTTGACCATTTTTTGGTTTTCTTTGGAGAAATACCTATTTAGGTTTTCTGTCCATTTTTCAGTTGGGTTTTGTTGTTGTTGTTGTTGAGTTGTATGAGCTGTTTGTATATTTTAGAAATCAAGCCTTTGTTGGTTGCGTCATTTGCAAATATTTTCTCCCAGTCCGTATGTTGTCTTTTCATTTTGTTTATAGTTTCCTTTATTGTATGAAAGCTTGTACGTTTGATTAGGTCCCATTTGTTTATTTTTGCTTTTATTTCTATTGCCTCGGGACACTGACCTAAGAAAACACTGGTACTATTTACGTCAGAGAATGTTTTGCCTATGTTCTCTTCTCAGAGTTTTATGGTGAGGTGACTTTCTTCTGGCATATAAAAGGATAAGCTGTCTCTGAGATTATATTACAGAGGTTTGGATGCATGGACAGGAGTGCATCTGTCTGCCATGCACCCTAAATACCTATAGGGTGAGCTCCAGACCTGAAGCACATGACTCATCTTCCAGTCGTTTTCCCAATTACCCTGTGGTATGCTTGAAACCCTCTGCTTATTTTATTGGCATAATCCACCTTTCACTTTGTCCTTGAGGAGGGATCAGTTAAGAGATAAGGAAGAGCAGTTTTGAAGAAGAGTCAAAGGTCAGGGCATTTTTCTAGAAGGAGCTGTGAGTAAGAATGAAGAAGGGCAGGCGGTGGAAATACCAGAACTTAGCCTCACACTACACCTATGGCCAAGGGAGAGAAGTTCAAAATACATGATGTTCGATGTGCATTAGACAAATGAAGTTTATTTGGATTTGAACTCCTGTCTTCTCTTCTGTGTTTTTTAATGTTCTTAATCATTCAACCTGAATGGCTTATCTTCCTCTCAGAGCTTTGAACATTTTAATGATTCAATATCCTTCTTTTTTAGAAGAGAGAGAAGAGAAAAATTACTTGAGCGGTGGAAAGAGATCCCTGGGGAGCTCTTGTGTATGCTGCAGCAAACGCTTTATTAGCTAAAGTTCCCACTGATGGAAAATTCAGACATAGGAAAAGCTCCTACATATTGGAAGAAAATTTGAGAGTTACCAAAAAATGTCGTCAGAATGGAATGCAAAATTAATGTGGCAACACTTTTTTCATCCATATATCCCCAAGTAATAATAAGTGAAATGGTCAGTGAATTATACCACCAATAGGTTTTCTATCCTTAGATTAAATAAATAATAAATACATGAATCACTTATTAAAGGAGCCTGACTGTGATATCTAGGGTCTTTTGAAAACCCTCCCCTGTCAAACAGTACAGGGCACCTTTAAATTGAAAGGAGTTAAATCTATCCCTGTATTAGTTTCCTAGGACTGCTGTAACAAAGTACTGGAAAATGAGGGGCTTAAAACAACAGAAGTTTATTCTCTCATAATTCTGGAGGCTGGAAGTCCAAAATCAATGTCTTGGCAGGGCACGGGCAGGGCAAGGGTCCCGGGAGAATCTCTTCCAGGTCGTTCTCTTAGTTTTGATGTTGTCAGTAATTCTTGGAGTTCTTTGGCTTGCAGATCATCCTTCCAATCTCTGCCTCCACTGTCATGGGGTGTTCTCCTCTGTGTCTTTATTTCATCTTCCCTCTGTGCATGTCTCTTCTCTTCTTATAAGGACCCAGGTCATATTGGATTAGGGTCCACTGTCATGACCTCATCTTAACTTGGTGACTTCTGCAAAGACCAGATTTCCAAATAAGTTCACATTCACAGGTTCCAGAGTAAGAACTCCAATATATCTCAACGTGAACATGACAGTGGCCTGGAAGGACAGAGGTGGCTATAGGCAAACGATGCTTATCGTAAAGGAAAAGAGGCACTTTCTCATTTTGTTTGTTGTGCCCACTTTTTGTAAGGGAAGAAGAAGATTAATCTGGAATTGACCAGAAATGGATAAGAAATGCTTCTGGACTCCATGGCAAATGGAATGTGAGAAAATGAGCAAACAGCACTCCTGAGTACTACACGGAGTGGCATCTAGAAAGGGAGACTGGAGTTTGTGTCAAGGTGAAGAACCGTGGTTGGTGTCTAACATTTACTGAGTGTTTACTGTGAGCCAGGCATGGTCATAAGCATTTCAGGTGCGTCATATCATTTAATCTTTCTCCATGAGTGTCTTCGTCTTACAGACGAAGAAACTGAGACTCAGAGTTACACAATGGTCAATTTCTGTGTTACTCTGGAATATTCTAACGTATAATTAAAGTAGCCCTTCATTTTCCTGTTTATTATTATTATATTATTAATTACCTGCAGTGAGATAGATTCCCAGAGCACACAGAAGAAAGAGAGGATGAGAGGGAGGAAGACTTTACAATGCAATCGTGTTCTTGGTGGGGCAGAGGCAAGTCTGGGTCACCTTCGGGCTGGGTTTAGGAGGTGAGGGTGTGCCCAAAGGCAGTGGTCAGAAAAGACCTGGAGAACTGCTGACCTCAGGATCCTGAATGGACATCTATGTGATGTGGTTTTGCTGTTGTCCCAGCCCAGGCTGTGGCTCTGTTCTTAGGGGTCTGCTGTCTTTGCTCAAGGTTCCACATAGAAACAAAGGTGCTGGATTGTTTGGTGCCTCTGTGAATTCTGTCTCCCTACTAGGAGTGAGATGTAGAATAGACACACATATTCCTGCCAGGTTTGGAAGCCAGCGATGAGGAGTTCAGTGTTGGACAAAACGCATCCCCTGCTTCATAAAGGGGTGTGGACTTGCTCAGCTCAGGACCTGGGGCATCTTGGTTCAGGGAAATGAGAGACAGAGCAGTTCTAGGCCAGGCTTTGCTTTTCTGCACTCCTATCTGGACACAACCTCTCTGAACATGAGTTTTTCCTGAGTCTTTGTCCTTTACTGGTCCTTTCCTCAGTCATAGGAAGCCCTCAAGATGCATCAAGATGTGTATTATTCCCTAAATCAATCTGAACCCAATGCCTGGTCCTCAAGAACTACCTTAGGCCAAGAATCAACCAGGGAAGGGGAGGAAGGGTGAAAGGAGGATGCAGGGGAGAGGTGCACAGGTAAGGGTCCTAGCTCAGCTGTCACCTGCAGAACAGAAGCAAGTGGCCTTGATTGTTCACACCTCACTTTACCTGCCTCCAGGTTGGAGCCTGAAGAGCTTGAGTGGATTCAGTTCTCTCTATTAAGAAGTTGTTAGGTCATTTTCAAATTTCATTTTAATTTATTTTCTCATTTACACTTACTTTGGTTTTGCTTTCTGCTTTTTTCGCCTGATTTTGGCTTTATTACTTTCAAGTAATACTTTTCTTTCAATCACCATTTTCTTCTTATTAATGCCAGTTTACGTTGTTTGCTAGGGCTGATTTTGTTACCTTCACTCCTGTTTTGTCTATTTGACAGCCCCCTGAGATGATCTGTTTACTGCACTGTGTTCCCCAAGAAACAGTGGGGAGGCTGCCTAACAGGCAATCTCCTGGGAGACTTTCTGCTCCCCATTTTCAGTGGGAAGCAGTTTCAGTCAGAACTGGCTCATCATAGCTGGGTAATATAAGCATCCACATCACAGGGGTTGGGAGGATGTGGACTCTCCGCGTTTATCTTGATTGAATCATGGGTGTGTAACTTTCCGTCGTCCAGCTCTTGATTTGTATTAATGATTCAGCGTTCATTACCTTAAGATAAAAAAGTGTTCCTGCTGGCAAGAGCTAGATAAGATTGTGGGCAATTTGAGACTCTCACTGTGTGAAGTTGATGATAACTATATTCCCTTGGTAGGAACTGAGAAATTCTGTCGTGTCCTGCCACTGCGTGACACCAAACAGGGTACAGTCGCAATGGGCTTTGTGTCACTGACATGAAATTGAGGATGGGCCTGGTGGCAGCCACCCAGAGTGTCCAGGAAATCTGCAGCCGTGGCTGGGATGAGTAGAGTTTCCCTTTACCACAGGGAGTTCATAGGCAGGAAACTTTCTGTTTCTCATTGTATCAGTCTGGGTCTCATTGCTAACATTCACCTAAATGAAAATGCACTTTTACTTTGTTTAAATTTTTATTGTGGTAAAATATATATAACATATAATTTATCCTTTTAAGTATTTTAAGTGGCATTAAGTACATTCACACTGTTGTGTCACTATCACCCCACTATTCAGCTTCAGAATTTTTTTGAGAGGTAAAACAACTAATATTTATTGAATGTGTATATTTTTTATACAATTTTTAAAGGTTACACTCCATTTACGGTTATTACAAAATACTGGCTATATTCTTCGTGTCGTACAACACATCCTTGTAGCCTCTCTTACACCCAATAGCTTGTACCTCCCACTCCCCACCCTTTTTTTGCACCCCTACCCCCGGTAACCACTAGTTTGTTCTCTATATCTGTGAGTCTGCTTCTTTTTTGTTATATTCACTAGTTTGTTATAGGTTTTAGATTCCACGTGTAAGTAATATCATACAGTGTTTGTCTTTCTCTATCTGACTTCTTTCATTCGGCACAATGCCCTCCAAGTCCATCCATCAGAACTTCTTTCATCGTCCCAAACTGAGACTTGCTACCCATTAAAAACTAACTTCCCATTTCCTTTCTTTCTGCAGGCTCTGGCAATCACCATTTTACTGGCTTTATAAATTTGAATAGATACCTCATATAAGTGGAATCATATAATTTTTGTTCTTTTGTAACTAGCTTCTTTCACTTAACGTAATGTTTTCAAGGGTCATCCATGTTGTGGCATGTGTCAGAATTTCCTTCATTTTAAGGCTGAATAATATTCCACTGTATGTATATCCCAGATTTTTTTAATCCATTCATCTGTTAGTAGATATTTGGATTATTTCCACCTTTTGGCTATGGTGGATAATGTTGTTGTGAACATGAGTGTACAGATATCTCCTTGAGACCCTTCTTTCAACTTTTTTGGATATATACCCAGAAGTGAAATTGCTGGATCATATGGTAATTCTAGTTTTAATTTTTTGAAGAACTGCCATAACGGTCATGCAAGTGGCTGCACTGTTTTACATTCCTACCAGCAGTGCACGAAGTTTCCTATATATCCTTGCCGGCACATCTAATTTTCCATTAAAAAAAAAAAATAGCCAACCTAAAGCGAGTGAAGTAATATCTTAGTCTGGTTTTGATTTGTATTTCCCTAACAAACATCTTTTTCTGTGCTTATTGGGCATTTGTGTATCTTCTTTAGATAAATGTTTATTGCAGTACTTTGTACATTTTAAGATCAGATTGATTTTTTTGTTGTTGAGATGTACAAAGTTCTTTATATATTCTGGATATGAACCCCTTATCATATATATGATTTGCAAATATTTTCTGTTGTTCCATTGGTTGCCTTTTTCACTCTGTTGATAATGTTCTTTGATGTATCCAAGTTTTAAATTCTGTTATGTTTTGATATTTCTTCTTTTTCAATGTAAGCATTTATAGCTATATGTTATATTGTTGTCTATTTTGGCTTATGTTGTCTGTACTTTTGGTTTCATATCCAAGAAATCATTGCCAAATCCAATGTGATGAAATTTTTATACTATGTTTTCTTCTAAGTGTTTTATAGTTTTAGGTCTTATGTGTAGGACTTTGATCCATTTTGAGTTAATTTTTGTAGATGGTATAAGGTAAGGGTCCAATTTATTCCTTTACATGTGAATATCCAATTTTCCCAGCACCAATCGTTGAAAAGACTGTCCTTTCTGAACACATGGTACCCTTGTTGAAAATGATTTGTAGATCACTTTGTGAAACATTGACATCTTAAAAATATTAAGTTTTCTAATCCATGAGCACAGAATGGTTTTCCATTTATTTTTGTCTTTAATTTCTTTTAGCAATGTTTTGTAGTTTTCAGAGTACAAGTTTTTTGCCTCCTTGACTAAGCTTTTTCCAAAGTATTTTATTCTTTTTGATAATGTTGTAAATGGAATTGCTTTCTTAATTTTATTTTTGGATTGTTCCTTACTAGTGTATTGAATTGCAACTGATTTTTGTGTATTGATTTTGTATCCCGAAACATTGTTCCCTGATTAGTTCTAACAATTTTGCGGGGGTGGGGATGTTTAGGGTTTTCTACATATAAAATCATGTTGTCTGCAGAGATTATTTTACTTCTTACTTAACAATTTGGATGTCTTTCATGCCTAATTTCTCTGTGTAAGACTTCCAGTATTATGTTGAACAGAAGTGACAAAATCTAACATCCTTGTCTTGTTCCTGATCTTAGAGGAAAAGCTTTCAACCTTCCACCAAAAACTATCATGTTCAGCGTGGGTTTTTCATATATGGCTTTTTATTATGTGGAGGTAGTTTCTTCTGTTCTTAGTCTCTTAAGTGCTTTGATCATGTAAGTGTGCTGACTTTTGTCAAGTGCTCTTTCTATATCAATTGAGATGGTCCTGTGCTTTTCCCCTTCATTTCATTAATGCAGTATATGACATTGCTTGTTTTCTGTATATTGAACCACCCTTGCATTCCAGAAATAAATCCCACTTGGTCATGGTGTATAATCCTTTTAATATGCTGCTAAATTTGATTTACCAGTATTTTGTTGAGGATTTTTGCATCATTGTTTATAAGGGATGTTGGTCTACAGTTGTCTTTTCTTGTAATGTCTATGTGGCTTTGGTATCAGAGAAATGCTGGCCTCAGAATGAATTAGAGAGTGTTCCTTCTCCTTTAAGTTTTGTAGGAGTTTGAGAGGATTGGTGTTGGTTCTTCTTAGCTCTTCTAAATATTTGGTAGAATTCATCCATGAAGTCATCCGGTCCAAGGCTTTTCTTTGCCAGGAAACTTTTGGTTACCAACTAAATCTCCTTACTAGGTCTATTCAAATTTTCTGTTTCTTTTTGGTTTAGTTTTGGTAAGTTATGTGTTTCTAGGAATTCATCCATTTCACCTGGATTATCCAGTTTTTTAGTGTACAGTTGTTCATAGTAATCTCTTATACTCCTTTTATTTCTGTTAAATATGTAGCAATGTCTTTGTCTTTATTTCTGATTTCAATTATTTGAGTCTTCTTTTTTTTCTTTTCCTTAGTCAATCTAGCTAAAGATTTGTCCATTTTGTTGATTTTCAGAGAACCGACTCTTGGTTTCACGGATTTTTTCTGTTTTTCTAGTCTTAATCTTTATTATTTCCTTCCTTCTTTGAGCTTTCAATTTAATTTGTTCTTCTTTTTCTAGTCCTTTAAGGTGTAAGGTTAGGTGGCTGATTGTGATATGTTTCTTCTTTTTCAGTGTAAGCTTTTATATTATACTTTCCTCTAAGTACTGCTTTCCCTGCATCCCATGAGTTTTGGTAAGTTGTGCTTTCATTTTCATTTCATTGTTTTCTTGATTTCCTTTAGTTGTTTGTTGGTGTATTCCTTTAACGTTTTGAGCATATGTAAGATAGTTGTTCTAAAATCTTTTTCCAGTAAGTCCAAACCTGTTTCTTGAGGTATGGTTTCTGGATATTTATTTTGTTCCTTTGAATGAGCCTAGTTTTACTGTTTCTTTGTATGCCTGGTGATCTTTTGTTGAAAACTGGGCATTTTAAAAAACAGCCACCTCTCCCAGTCTTCTTATACTTACTCTCCACAGGGGAAGACCTTTGTAATCAGCCTAATGTGATGTCTTAGGGTCTTTTCAGGCCTGTGTTGTCTCTGGACCAGTGCGTGTGTTTTTTTTTCCCCCAGTTCTTCTATTTATACATCTGCTTTTAAATGTCTTACTTTTCTAAGAGTCTCACTCTTGCTTACTCTTGGGGCCTTAGCTGTTCTATTGTACTCCTCAATCAGTAATCTCTTGCCCTTGGTGTCTGTGGGTCTATAGTTACCTTTGCAACTGTTTTTACAAATCATACCCGCTGCTTCCCATGGCTCCCTTATTCTGAGATCTGAGCCATTTTTGTTTGTCTGAACTCTGAGTTAGGTGTCAAAAGACCAATCCTTAGGCAGCCCACAGACAGGTTAGAACATTGCAGATCAGTCTGATCTCTCTCAGGTTTGCAAAAGGGGGCTGGGGATCTGGCTGCCACTTTCCTCAAGCTGCACTAAAAAATGACTAAAAAATGCCGCAGGTTTCCTACCCTTTTAAATGTGACTCTTTTTGATTGTGCGTTCGCTTGGTTGTTGTAGATCTTTGACTCATTTCTATAGTTTCTATAATGCCTTTTTAGTCTGTTTCTGGTTATGTACTTAAATCAAAACAGGAACATATTCTCGTCACTGCTGGAAGAAGAGTCTTTACTCTGCCAACCTGTTATGTGTGATGTCTACAAGGGCCTTTTAAACTGCATGTGGATAGTATCACTTTTTACAGAGAACCAATTGACCTTGTATAACTGGAGATGCTTCCTCTCAAACACAGCTCTGCTCCCTCTGCTGAGGGTGGTGTCCATCTCTCCAGATGCTGCTGGAAATGGAACACTGCATGCCTGGACACCCCACAAAAATTCAAGGGCACTGACAATGCTCCCAGGCCAATACTTGTTCAGGAAGTGAGAGAAGTACTGTAGATATAAAAACATGCCAGTTTCTAAGGCAGCCTTCACTCCACACAAGGAAGTACGTGGCCAGGATTTGATTTGATAAAAAAATTAGTATTGCAGTTAGACCCTGACCCTGAGCTCCTTTAATGACTTCATCTAATGTCTCCCTATTGACCCACCCAGGCCTTATCTTATCCTGTGTCTGGCTGTCATTGGCTCTGCCAGTCCCCTAAACCCTTCCCTTCCAAGTGGCCCCAGAATCTCCTCTCTCTAGGTACATTTCAGGTGACTGACACTTACCAATTTCTATTGGATGTTTCCTGAGGGCCATCTGGGTGTGATCCTAACAACCCAGGCTGAGTGATGCCACTTTGTGGATTCACTAAATGACACATTTCTGTGGGTCCCGTCCTCCCAGCCCAGCGGCCCTAACAAGCACCAGCATGGAAGCTGCTGGCAAACGCTGGGAGGAGCCCTCAGTACTACAGGGAGCTGCCGGGGGCAGCCTCTCCGGGCCCCACACCCAGGGCTCATCCCAGGAGAGACTCCTGAGGAGGGGAAGGCAGGGCTGTGCCCTTGAGGAAGGAGGGACCGCTCACCTCTCAGACCTCGGGCTGGAGAAGGATGAGGGCTCGGGACCGTGGAAGACGGCAGGGTGCTCGCCCTCCTGCCTGAGAGCTTGGTGAGCTGCATTCAGGCAAGGAGGTGAGACCCTGCTCACTGCCTCTCCCTCCAGAATGGAGTCACTGCTACTGAGAACTCTACACCAACCCTGATTTCATTGTGGCTGGTTAGAAAAAAGGGAAAACAAACAAAACTAAAACCAAAACCTGACTCTGCACCAGAAGATAAATGAACTTCCATGTGTATGTAGCACCTTTTAAGGATTTGTCTAATTCCAAATGAAATGATCTCTATTTTAACTCATTACTGATTACTAATTTTCTTCATTTCAGATGCAGTCTATAACAGTAGATTCCCGTCTGTGTTCTGAAGCAAATCCCCCAGCCTCACCTCCCACCCCTGTGGGGCCGGGGGAGGGGGGAGGCATCTTCCCCCAGAGAAGGTGGGCATATTCCCCCCTCTCCCCTGTGCCTCCCTGGGCACCCCCTTGCCTGGAGACTGTGGTCTCACTTCCTTACTCTCACACTCAGGGCCCCTCACAGAGTGGCCCTGACCTGACTCCCCAGACTCTTCTCACCATCCTGTTTCCTAAACTTCAGCCAAGTTCCACCCAGCATCCTGCTTGTCCGGAGAGTGCGCCGCCTTCTTCCAGGTCCGGGCCTTTGCATGGAGGTTTGCTCTACTAGAAATGCCCCTCCTTTCGTGGCAACAGTTTAAATTCCTCGTTATTAAATTACAAATCTGCAGCCTCCTCCTCCTGGAGCGTTGCCTGATTTCCCAGCCAACGTATCTGCTGCAATTCCCTGCAGAATCACGTCAGGTCAGGGGCCACTTGGTGCTAGTTTTGCTTCCTGCATCCCAGCCTGTGCATCCCTGAGTGCACAGCTCCGTCTCATTTGTCTCTGCCTTGGGTGTTTCCTCATCAGTTAGTCTCCGTAAACGGTGTGAGTGAAGTATTTTCTACATTTCCAGGTATAAGCAGCTGCCATCCGATAAGATAGCTTTCTTAAAAGAAGTGATTCATGGCGTATAGAGCATATTGTAGTTTAATCAGTGGTGGGGGGCAGGGTTGATACAAGTTTCTTCTCATTATTCCTAATACCAGCTCACCAGAGTGATGTTTAAAGGCAAGGACAGCTATGCTAATTTTTGCAGAATAATTTTTAATTCACAAAAACCATTCATTCTAAGACTGAAAAGTTGTATGTGAGATAAGCATATGCTTAATGCATCCACAAGCAAATTTTTACAGCCCTGGGACATTACGATGCCCTTAAATCCTCTTGGAACAGGTTGAAAGTTAAACTGCATTGAGGATTTCTGAATTGCTGATACTATGGTATACCATAGTTCTATAGTTCATCTAAATTAATAAAGTGAGATTTAAAAATCACATTCAAAATTGAGCAAAAGCCAAACTAACTCTTTTCATATTAATTAAATGATAATAGTGGGAAGTATGATTGTCCCTTTCATAAAACATACCAAAATTATATGTTAGATTACATTCACTTAGCACAAAATGTCTTTCAGAAATGAATTGAAGCACTAAACAATCTGAGGGATACACCTGCACAGTTTTAGTTGCATATCCGCGTGTACATGACTGACATCCCTGACAACTTGTAATTCATGTTTTAAAAAATTATTCAGTATTTTAAAAGAATACAGCAGAAGGATAGCTTCTTATGCCTAAATCACCTGTTGTGCAAGGTCCTCACTCTAGTGCACTTTACACAACAGGGTTTTATTAGTCATAAACCATGGCTGATAGTCATAAGCACCCAGTGTAAATGGGGAGAATGAAAATAAAGATGGGGCCTGAGAAATTGAGCTATTGTGAGCCAACGTCCAGGAAACAGACTCTCTAATAGCTTATTGGGTGCCTAGGAGCCAACAGAACCTTCTAGATAGTCTGTATAGGAAATCATCTAGCTTTCCCAAACTGCATATATTTGGAATTAAAATTCCATTTGCTGCCAGTATCATTGTAAATGGGGTAGTAAGTCCCCCTTGTAGGGTCTTTAAGGGCCACTGCAATATTTCTGCAAAAGAAATGAAAGGGTTTATTATACTCACAGGTCCTAGAGGAGAAGACAGGGCGCACCTCACCATGCAGCAGCCACCTAGCAGGTGGGGAGTCGAGAGAGAGTGAGGACCTTGGGCAGGTCTGGGTGGAGCAGAAACAAGACTTGAGGAGATTTCATTGTTTCTTGGAATGTCTAGGTCACAGTCGGGGAGGGCAAAAAAGGGAATCTTGGGGCAGGAACCAGTCTGGGCACACCCACGCACCTGGTCCCCTGGGTGTTGAGGCAGCAGGAAAATAGGAAATTTTTAAAAAAATTTGCAGTCCAATCATCTTCACCCTTTATTCTCATTTTCAACCTTATTTTCCAAAATATACGATCCTTAGTTCTCTGAAAGTCAGGGAGAGGAAACTGGCTTCCTATTAGTTAATGGTGATGTAACATTGAAACACTGGTCATCCCGCTGAGGTTTCCATGGTGTCCGCTGGCCTCTGCAGCACCCAGCTCCTGGCACTTTTCAGACTCCTCAGTGAATTCGTTATTGTTTAAAAGAAAAGAACACCTCGTCTTTCTGTTCTTGTTTCTTCTGTCACTTTTTATTCTACCTTGCCTCATTCTACAAACCGTTGGCCATGGAACTCCTGTATAGTTTTTCATTGTACATAAAACACCAATACATCTTCCAGCGTGGAGGTAGTCAGGGCAATCACTGTTACCTCTCTTTTGCACAGAAAAATGGAGGTTCATGGAGATTAAGAGATGTATACAAAGTTGGAATCACAACAGGTCAGGAACTCTAATTTAGTTCTTCTGACTTAAAAAAATATTGTTTTCTCCACAAATTCATCACTGCCTCACTAAGTTTATATGTGCAGCAAACATGGGCAGAAGGCTCTTAGGTCTGGGCATTCATCACTACCTCCAGGGAGGGAGCCCAGGGGCAGCAGTGCTGAGTTCTCACTGCCCTCAATCTCCCCCTTTACTCCCCTGAGCTCAGGTAGGACCCTGTGGGCAACTCATATGGTCCCCCAGGGCTCTCCTAATGGGTCCAACATGGAAGCCAGGACACAGACCCCATGGGGCCTGTAACAGTTTGCACGAGGATGACAGGCGGACTCAGTGATGGAACAGGCGGAGCCCACACAGAAACAGTAAGGAAGTCACCCGGTCCTCTGTGCTTAATTGAACCTTTGAGAAACAGGCATGGAACCGAAAATGCCATCCTTGTATCAGGACACCTACCACACTTATGTCACTTTCAAACACAAAGTCAAAGTGACTTTATGTCACTCCAAAACACAAAGTAAAAGCTTCTTCAAGACAGGAGGTGAACAGGAGAATTCTATCTTTGAATATTCCTACACAATTTGTAGTGAGTATTTAAAATGAAAAATGTAGTCAAAGTATTTTTCTTAAAATCACCTCATATGCAGCTATAAAAATCTTTAAGAAAAATAGTCCAGGATAGAGCTATAATAGAGACTGCACATATTCATGAATTTATCTGCCTCCTAACAAGCCCAACTTGTGAAGTGTGGAGCATTTTATATGCTAGAGGCATAATTATAAATCGCTAAAATACCCGCTTGATCACACGGCAGTACATTTTCATTGCTTTACTTGAATGCTCACTTAAGATTTTTCTCTGAAATGTACTCAGAGCAGAGACAGTTATACAAATGAAAGTGAGAAATTGTAAGAGCATAACACTGTCTTAGAAATAGTCCATGTAGAAACCACTTACCCAGGCACGGTCTTTCCACATGTTTTATGTTCTGTCCGCAGAGCCAGCCCACAGCAGCTCATAGTAAGGTGGTCAAAGAAAGTGTTCTGTCCTTTCCCTCTTACCTACTCAGACATCAACATTTTCTCCTGCTCTTTCTGTGTCAGCTGCTCTCAGGTGAGAATAAAGGAGGTGAAAATGTGAGCTTTTCTAGGAAAGCTCTGCCTCTGTCCCCTGTCCTCTTCAGAGCCTTACACGGTGCCTGCTGACAATTGTGGTTCAAGTAATATTGTTGGATGAATAAATGGATGAGAGACCCTGACTTAAAAGATTCACTTTGTTGTACAACAGAAACTAACACGGTATTGTGAAGCAATTATACTCCAATAAAGATCTATTTTTAAAATTAATTAATTAAAAAAATAAAAGAATGCCACAAAGGGTAGTTCCATTTCAGAAAGACACTTCTTAAGATTGAAAAGTCTTTGAGATTCACAGTATATCAATATTTCAATGCCATGGTGGCCCCTTAGACACTGTGGGGAAGACTAGAAGGGATATTTTGAAAGACACTGACCATTTCTAGTATATTTCAAATCGTACCTCGTAGTTTGCCCAATGATTATAAATTTGATGCTGTTCATCATATAGTCCTTCTGTATAGTGTGGCGAACGGGGGCTACTCTTCATTGTGGTGCGCGGACTTCTCATTGCGGTGGCTTCTCATGTTGCAGAGCTCGTGGGCTCTAGAGCACAGGCTCAGTAGTTGTGGCGCACGGGCTTAGTTGCTCCGCAGCACGTGGGATCTTTGCGGACCAGGGCTCAAACCCGTGTCCCCTACATTGGTAGGTGGACTCTTAACCACTGCACCACCAGAGAAGTCCCTATAGTTCGTCTTCTATAGACGTTTATTCATCTGCACTAGCCTGTAGTAGTCAGGTGTTACGTTTAAAGCATTAATTCTGCTAGCTTGCTTTTTTAGCATTTTCGTGAATGAGATAAATCTTTGCTTTTATTTTTTTGTAAAGAGTATATTATATTATATTACATTATATATTTGCATTTCTGAAATTTTTATAACTAAGACATGATAAAAACGGGAAGATCTGCTAAACTAAAATGGGGAATTTTCTTCTAAAACTTCGGTCTAAAGTCTGTGAAATAATCCAGAACAGAAGTAATAACAAGCAATTTTCTTTATAAACCAGGGAACATCAGTGAACTCTTCCTTGCATTTCAACCAGTCAGACTGATTGGATTCATATTTAGGTGAGAGTGATTACACTGTCGAGACAATTAAGTGAGGTGATCTGAGCCAAGTGCTTGGCTCAGGGCATCATTTATGGGAAGCACTCCACAAACACACAACATCATTATCATTTCATGAATAATTTGATAATATATTTGCTCCTGTCTTGGATTCTTCTCTCTTGGATACTTTTGCTAGCACAAAAATTTTTTTCAATTATTGTAAATTTCACTAGATTTTGGAAACTGATGATCTTTTGTTGCCTAATGGTAAAATACCACTGGATTCTGATTTGAAATGGTACATAGAAAAACTCCTCTCTCATACAGTTAAGAAGTGACTAGTTAGCAGTGTGCAAAACATTCAGGTAGAAATAGTGCCTTCAGGAATCTCTATTTCAGAATTCCCCAGATAAGGGTAAACTCCCTACTCCCTCATATAAACCGATGTGTTCATGTTATTGTAGCATGGTTTGTCATCCCGTTGGTTTGGAAGGAAACTAGGATGGTAGAAAGAAATATGCAGAAGGATGCAGTCCAACTTAAGTAGAACCTGTTTTTAAAAAGTGACCCTGTAATACTAGCCCATTAAAAGCTCCCTTAGAAACCTCTGACATCCCCAGGGTCAAACGTGCATCATTCAGTGGCTGTTTCATTCTCTCAGTCCCGTGGGTGTCATCCTAGGCACAAGCTCCACCATCACCTTTAGTTTTGTTCTTCACTCTGCCCAGATCAGAAGCTGCAAGTTGTTAGGGAACCAGAAGTGCAGCCCCACTAGAAATGGGTAAACCCCCCCAAAAATATTTGTTTAGATGATATTATCTATCAGAGCTGGAGAGACATGAAGCCAATCATGAGAGAAGAGTCTCTGCTGTATATTAATGTGAACTTCTCTGGAACAACATGCTCTCTTTAGCTTTTCCACGTGTCTAATCACTAGGGGCTTGTCTAGCTACATGAAAAAAAACAAAACCAAAAGCCCCACAACTGCCTAGAAGCTTATCAATATCAGAAAGGTACATCATTTTAAGTCCATTCAGTATAACAGCATGCAGCTGTTAAAAAAGAATGAGCAACACTGAGATGTTCTGACATGGAAAGATCTATAGGGCGTGAGTGATTTAAATGGGAACAGGAGGTTGGAGAATAATTTGCAAAATATGATTCCATTTCTGTTAAAATGCATGAAGACAACTCATGGTGTTTGCACAGATTAAAAATATGTATGACCATTTTTAAAGTCTTTATTGAACTTGTTACAATATTGCTTCTATTTTGTGTTTTGCTTTTCTGGCCCTGAGGCATGTGGGATCTTAGCTCCCTAACCAGGGATCGAACCTGCACCCCCTTCATTGGAAGGCAAAGTCTTAATCACTGGACCAACAGGGAAGTCCCGATCTTGACATATTTTTAAACGAATTTGGCTAAATCCTATTTAAGTTAACACTTCCTCTGAAATCAGAATTGTGACAAACACTGCAAGAGAGCTACTATTTTTTGCATAAATGAGAGCAAAATCTTGTGGTAGTATGTTTCCCTTATAAACGCAGTGTAGAATAAATCTAAATATTCTGATGTGAGAAGAAAATTTTTAATGGAGGAATTTTTCATTCCACTGTTGCAGGATTGTCTACTTCTCCCTAATGTTAAAATGGACAGTTAGCTTCTTGAAAGAGGTTAAAAATCCATATGGAATGTCTCAGAAGGGTTAAGTTGTTCAGTGGCTTTCACTCTCCCTCACAAATGATTTAAAAATGGAATTTTTGTTCAAGATGTCTACCATTAGCGTGAAATTTAGTTTCCAGTTTTATTGAGATGTAATTGACACATGATATTGTGTAAGTTTAAAGTGTACAACATAATGATCTGATATATGTATATATTGTGAAATGATTACCACAGTAAGTTAAGTTAACAAGCATCACTTCACATTATTGCACATTCTTTTTCTTGTGATGAGAAGTGTGAAGTTTGATGCTTCCCTGGTTCTCTTCTTTTGGACTTTGACAAATCTAAGAATTAATCCTACCACACATAGCCTATACTAGTCTACCAAAATCTAACAGTTAGTAAAGACATTAACACATTTATTTATTTGTATGTTTTATTGAGCGCAAGATAATAATCTCATTCTCAGAAGCAGTGGAATCACCAAAAAAGCCAAGTCTTGAGAAAGCCTCGTAGAGTTGTCCTGTTACTAGATAAAGTGCTTGGAATATATAAGTATGTTGTGTCATGCGTCTTCCTGTGACCTGTGATTGTTACTTGAAAGTGTGGAAATGCAGAACAGATCTCCTGTTAGTATGTAAGGCCCATCTGTGACAGGTGGAAACGAGGATGCTATGTTAAGAGCTTGTTCTGTGCAGTTCTCATGGAGGTGACTCGTGTCCTATAGGGAATGTCTCCAGGCTGCATTCCGCTCTGGGTTCTTTGCCTCTGGCAGTTCTCCGTGATCACTCCTGTATTGGGGTCCCCCACGCCACTCCCAGGCTCCATGATTCACTGGAAGGACTCATAGGGATCAGCATAGGGTTATATTCACAGCTGTGATTTATTACAGCAGAAGGACACAAAGTACAGTCAACAAAGGAAAAGGCAAGTGGGCCAAAGTCTGGAGGAAACCAGAGGCAAGCTCCCTCGAGTCCTCTGCCGATGGAACCACATAGGACACACTTAAGTCCTCCAGCCATGAGGACATGTGTGAAATGTTGCCAACCAGGGAAGCTTAGCCTCAGCCTAGGAATCCAGGCTTTTATGGGGGATGATCATGTAGGCACCCTCTCCCTGGCACATATCAAAATCCCAGATTCCAGAAGGAATGCAAGTGTTCAGCATCAACCACATTGTTTGCATAAACATCTTAAGCAGCAGTGAGCCACTCTTATCAATTCTGGGAGTGGTGAAAGCCCTCCCCAAATCCAGGTTCCTAGACACCAGCAAGCCTTTCTCAGGATGGTGACTCAGGCCTGCGATGTTATCACTGTTATCTCTTTTGGTTCTGATTTCTTTTCTTCCTTTCCTTCAGTCTTTCTTACCTCGGAGCTTTCCTTCAATCTTATATTCTATTATTTTAATAAGATGATCTGGTTTAACACCCTTAGTTTCTTACATGAAAATACCAGCATGGTCCTGTGCTAAGGTGGACAGAACACACCAAGTCCTTCTGAAGCTCTGGACGCTCTGCTCCTGAGGAGGGCACGACCAAGGCCCTTCATTCATTAACTAAGAAATGGTCATTCCCTTGTAAAGCACTTAATCTGTCATATTTCAGAAATAAGTGATGCCACATTTCAAAAATAAGAACTCAGTGTAATTTCCCTGAGTCCTTAAGAGTGATGACTCATAGAAGACACCTCTGAACTGGCCCTCTCTATAGGAAAAAACAAGGAGCCAGCACTAGAAAGAATGGAAAGGCCTAGAAATGACCAACTGGCCCTGAAAATTGAGTCAATTAACAAGTGTCTGTTAGGCACGGACAGTGTGGAATGTGGTTAAGGGTGGTCTGAGTTAGCTAGGAGTCACCATCATTGTCCTTCTCAGCCACATACTCTTCCGGGAATTCAACTGGCAGACACAATTAAACTTGAAAAACTCCTGAATTTCAACAATGCCACTGAGAGTGCCTTCTGCTTGCCAGAACTAGACTGGTCAGTGATGGTCTGAGGAGAAATTTAAACTACTTTGGAAATAAGGCAGACTTAGAGAGCGGTAGCAAACGTGGCACCCACCTAGCATACAAACCTTGTGAGACCCTGAGGGTCATGAGTATAATGGATTGTGGCTCTTTAGAGCCATAAGGGACTCACTGATCCAAGTCACTCAGCAAGGCCACCACAGGCCAATCCAGAAGCTAAGAGTATTATTTTCCTCGAGCTGCAGTAACAAAATGCCACATTCAGATGGTTAAACAACAGAAATGTATTTTCTCACAGTTCTGGTGGCTAGAAGTCCCAGATCGAGGTGTTGGCAGGGTTAGATTCTTCTGAGGCCTCTCTCCCTGGCTGACAAATGACTGTCTTCTTGCTGTGTCCTCACATGGTCTTTCCTCTGTGTGCACACTTCCCTGGTGCCTCTCTGTGTCCAGATTTCCTCTTCTAATAAGAACACCAGTCAGATTGGATTAGGACCCACCCTAATGGCCTCCTTTTACCTTAATCACCTCTTTAAAGACCCTTTCTTCAAATACAGTCACATTCTGAGGTAATTGGGGTTAGGGCTTCAACATAACTGTAGGTTAAAGGAATTCCCTACCATTTGAAGTAGTTTAATGTTGAACTAAACACATATTGGTATCACCTTAAGTCAATGGAACTTCTTAATGAGAAATCTTCCTAAATTTTGTACAAATCACCCAATTTGCATATTACTATTTTCAACATATACAGGAGGCCACTGGGTTAGTGCTATTCTCCCAGTATTCCTAAAACAGTCTAGACTCACAGTTAAATACTTTAATTCCTTTAATTTCATTAATTTATTTAATTCCTTGAAGCTGCTAATAGAATATGCCCACTACCCAACACTCATTTGAGGCACTCCTTATAACACTAACCATACTTCATTTTCTTCTTTTGTGTTACGCTTGAAGTTTAGAAGCCAATTCATTTGTCAGAACTCAATTTGTGCCATGTATCAAATAACATACTTTTATTTGCAGTGTTCTAGTATTGTTTTCAACAGCCATATATTGATTTTGAGACAGGCTGGGACCTGGGACCCTTTGCTGGGACCTGGAGCCCTTTGCTGCAGTGCTGCAGTGCTTGCACCTCGACACACCTCTCCTCGAGCAACAAAATACAAAGAAACTATATAGAACTAAAAGTAACTATGTGCATCTCATTGGGGGCAAATTCTGGACAAAAGATACAAAGAGACCAAAAAACCCAACTGCCACTTTTGAAGAGCCCAGAGCAAAAGCAGGGTACTGCATGTGCCCCCTGCACACAACACCACCTAAGGGGTGGGCAAACCATCTAAGCCACCCTTCTGGCCCGACCCCTGGACACACCCCTACCCTCATGCCATATAACAGGGGTCCCCACCCCCAAGGCCTCAGCCTGTTAGGAATCAGGCTGCACAGCAGGAGGTGAGTGGCAGAGGAGCAAGTAAAGCTTCATCTGCTGCCCCCCATCGCTCACATTACCACCTGAAACATCCCCCCACCCCACCCCCTGCCGGCCCATGGAAAAATGGTCTTCCATGAAACTGGTCCCTGGTGCCAAAAAGGTTTGGGGACCACTGCCATATAAGGAACAAGCTCGCCCCCCCTTAGGGAGCAAGCAAACAAAGGAACCTGTTATTTGTTCGCGCTCTGCCCTGCTGCAGCAGGGGCCCCAATAAAGCATTGCCTGAATTTCTTGTCTGGCCTTTGATCAATTTTTATAGTTTAAGGACGCCAAGAACCCTGGTCGGTAACAATTTCAAAATATGGTCTTGATGTCATCGGACGTAACTTTTTTCTGACTTTTTCTCTGTTTTCAACATCTTTGCCAGCAAAAGATATGTTCCCATATGTCTTCTAAAATGTTTTCTTCCTGATCATTTAGAAAGATTGGGAAGGAAAGAGTATTGAGATGTACTTTTGCTGCATAGGAAGGGTGAGCTGTCTTCCATCCTAGATTAATAATATTTCAAGCAGGAGGGAAAAAAAAAAAAAAGTAAAAGCCTATAACTTTAGCAACGTGTTTGAAAAATACTTGATTTTAATAATATTTCTTACGTTGCAGCTGTCTAAACAATACAGATAACAAAAGCATGTCAATTAAAAGCAGCATTTAGGACCCAGTTTCACATATCTGCATTGGCCCTGGGTTTTGGATTATTTCAGGGCCAGGCGCTATGAGTTCCTGTGTGGTGTAGTTGTGCTCAGCCATGGGGCAGGTGGGTTCCCTCTTGCTGTAGGAGAAGGTGGTGGGACACACAGAGATGGTTGTCTCTGCTTTTGACTCTCATGATTTGCTTCCACCAAGAGGCCATAAACCAAAACTGGCAATACTGGTTAAGTGCATACTTTTTCCAACACATTGACCACAACTTGAGATTTTCATGGCAGAATATATTACATAAATGTCTGGAAAGCAAATATTTTAAGTGCACTTTAGGTAGATGTTTGCTTACATTAATCAAGCCGAAGGAGAGATTATTCTTTTACCTTCTGGAACGTGTTGAGGTAAACTTATCTACACAAGGGAAAACTTTAGTGTTCACCTGGTACAAAGCACCCGCATCTGGATAAACTGAGGTTGTTACCGAGTCCAAGTTCGTTCTGCTCACTGCACACCAGGCCAATAAATCAGAGATGACGTATTGAGGGAAAGAATACGACTTTATTCGGAAAGCCAGCAGACAGAGAAGATGGCAGACTAAAGTCTCAAAATAACCATCTTACCGGGGTTTGGATGCCAGTTTCTTATATAGCACAGAGAGGGAGAGGAGATGAGGAAGTAAAGTAAAAAGGCCATAAATTCTGCAAATATCCCCTGGAATGGCCGGCCTCGGGGAGGGGATGTGTTAATTTCTTCTTTCTTGCAGCCATCCACAGGTGGACAGAGTCCAGATGTTTCCCTGAACAAAGGCACTTTGGTTTAACATTCAGGCAGAGGGGCAGGGTTCCCCGAGGCAGGCCATTATGTATAGACAATATCCTTTTAGTGAACAAAAGCAACAGGAAGCAAAGGTTAAAGTAAAAGAAGCAGATTCAACATGTAGTCAGATTTGATTCTTCCCTGTAACAAGGTCACATATTTGGCATCACAAACCGTGTTACTGAATTTTTAGTTCACTCGATAAAACTAAAGTGAAAGGATACTTTCCTCAATTTTATTCATGTATAAATGTTGTAGTATTTTGCAGTTCAAGAAAATATTAAAAATAATTAACAAGACCATTTGCTTTAAAGCAATTTAGTACAACTTTTTCATTGTCTGATTATAGGAAGTAATTTTAGTATACTTTTTCATGGTCTGTGAACCTCTGGAAATAACAGGAACAGAGTATTACTATTTTTAACAATAATACTTATTACTGTTCCCACATTACTCATGAAGAAGCTGAGAGTTGGGAAGGTAAAATGTTTTGTCTAAGATCTTCACGGTCCAGCAATTAAAAAGGCCAGAATTAGAACTTGGGGATTTCTGTGTGCCTTTTGAATCCCAACAACATCCTACCCCTTACCTCAGAGGTGGTAAAATACTCTTAACAGTGTGCTTGAATTATGAATCCCTGATTTCCTGGTGACAGAGAGTAGAGACAATCCTCATTTATTTTTAATGCATTGAGACCTATTGCTATAAGCAGTGCCTCTCACATACTGAAGTAAAGAATTGATGTGAAAGTCTTTCTTAAGTCACAAATACTTCAACCTTAAACTGATAAATGCATTATAGGCATCCTGAAGGTCGTTCAGTACAGCATTGTGATGACTCAACATTACACCAGAAACCATGGCCCTACACGAGCCTCGTACCGATCCTTTCTCATGATTGTTTAGATGCCACTGATGTGATGGCTAAACAAGCTAAATGAGGACTTGGCAGCTTTTCAGAAGCATCCTCAATTTCTTTTTTTTTTTTAATATTCAGAATTAAGTATGATGCTAATTTGCTATTTATTTATTTGTGGCTGTGTTGGGTCTTCGTTTCTGTGCGAGGGCTTTCTCTAGTTGTGGCAAGTGGGGGCCGCTCTTCATCGTGGCGCGCGGGCCTCTGACTATCGCGGCCTCTCTTGCTGTGGAGCACAGTCTCCAGACGCGCAGGCTCAGCAGTTGTGGCTCACGGACTTCGTTGCTCCGCGGCATGTGGGATCTCCCCAGACCAGGGCTCGAACCTGTGTCTCCTGCATTGACAGGCTGATTCTCAACCACTGCGCCACCAGGGAAGCCCAGCATCATCAATTTCTAAATAAATTATTTTGGAAATACGTTTATAGCATGTGAGTGGACCACAAGCCACAGACTCTAGTCACTTTCGCACGTAGCTAAAAAACATGCTTGTAGGGCTTCCCTGGTGGCGCAGTGGTTGGGAGTCCACCTGCCGATGTGGGGGACATGGGTTCGTGCCCCGGTCCGGAAGGATCCCACATGCCGTGGAGCGGCTGGGCCCGTGAGCCATGGCCGCTGAGCCTGCGTGTCCGGAGCCTGTGCTCCACAATGGGAGCGGCCACAGCAGTGAGAGGCCCGTGTACCGCAAAAAAAAAACATGCTTGTAGAAACTGAAAACTTTATCAAACAATGTTTGTTCTTAATAGTGGTTAAAACGTTCAGTTGGGATGTCCTTAAGCTATTGACTATTGAGTCTACATCAAGCTAAAGTGGTTCTGGTGATCAATAGTGGAAAGAGTTTTGTTGGTTTGCTTTTTTAATTCTGTAATAGCTAACAGAGGAATGCTATAAAGGAAATGGTTAGATTATAAGCCTATAAAATTCCTTACACTAACTCATCAAAATTCCAGGATTAGAGAGTCTTGTTCCTACTTTACACATGAAAATGCTGACTTACCCAAGGTCACAGAGGTAACAAGATGGAGAAGGATTTTGTGGAAGCTGGTTGCCACAGGTTAACTCTGCATAGGACTGCCTAGGCCACTGTTGAAACTCTGAACCTAGAGTAGGGCTGCTGAGGAAGCGCTGGTGGCTCTTCGCTTCCATGGAGGACTTTTCTTCCTGTTCTTACGAGCTTCATTTCTTCACGCGTTAAAACAAACTTCTTGGTTAATGAATGAAACACCACCATGGAGGCACTCACTCATTTCTCTTGTTCAATGAAAGTGAAATCTTTGACCTACATCATCTTTTCTTTCAAGTGTTCACAATCGTTGTGCCAATATCAGGTAAGCTCTTTTCACTGCCTCTGTGCTCCAAAGAAGAATTCAAGAATGTCCACTCCCTGTCTTTACACTGGACCCCAGGGTGATGTGGGTATAAGCAGCATTTTCCCATCTCCACCACTGCCTAGGGCGTGGCCTTAAGCTGGTAATATCTGCTGCAAGTCACAGCTCCCTTGTGTACAAAACCAGTTTGGTAAAACCTACTTTAAAGATGAGTACTAATTAAGTGAGATAATGTCTGAAATGTAACCCACCCACTGCGCACCTGGAGGTAAATGCTCCAGGAGTGGTGGATGCTGTGATTGTGGCTGTGGCTGGTGTTTTGGTTATTACTGGTGCATTTGGTAGAGAGAGCTCATCTGTCAGACTCTGCATCCCGTCTTGAATCCAAGGTTCAATGTCCAAGACATCCAGATAAACAGTCAGGAGAGGAACATTGCCTCCTACATTTGCTGCAATTCTAAGGTTGTAATTCAAGGTAAGAAGTAAAATTGATATTTATTTTAGTAGCTGACAAAACTTGTAAACCTCAGGATAAACTACATAATGAAATTATTTCCTAGGAGTGCTACTTAAATTGTTTTATTTTCCTTGTATATTATTACTTCTTTCTGAAGTATTTTGTTTATTGAATACAAACTCTGAAAACTGTACTTCAGCTTGGTGTGATGACAATGCCCTACAGCAAAAGGAATTTCTCTTGTTGTTTTAATGAAATTTAATACAGAATACTCTTTGTTTTCTGAGACAGAGTACGCGTCAAGAAATATTTCAGGTGAGAATAATCGATGTTAATAGTATACGAATAGAGGAGATTAAGAACACACTCTTTACAACTTCTGAGATCTGCACACAAAACATTCATTATATGTGATTTTAATCACAATCAAATATTTGAAATGTATGTACCTATGTATACATACATGTATACCTATGTGATTATCTTAATTAATTCTAATTTCAAGAAATTACATTATTTTTGTCCTATATAGAACCATCAATAGTTCCTTTGAATATAAATAAATGATACATTTCTTTAAAGATACAGAAATTTAAATGAAATGAGTTTGGAGTAGAAGGGATCTCTACTGGCATGCCACTCAGACATTTGGGGCTTATTGCTGAAATAATCTCATAGTTTTTACTAAGCTAATGTTTATCTTTTAAAAATGTGGCATAATCTATTATTTGGATTATATAATTTTGCTTTGGTGTTTCTAGAACAGACATAAATGTGCAGGCTGAGCATAGAATGTTGGGAACAAAGGCCCACTCTTGCTTTGTTCTAACAAGTGAAAACATGAAGCTCATAGGAATAGGAAGAAAAGTCCTCCATGGAAGCGAAGAGCCACCAGTGCTTCCTCAGAAGCCCTACTCTAGGTTCAGAGTTTCAACAGTGGCCTAGGCAGTCCTATGCAGAGTTAACCTGTGGCAACCAGCTTCCACAAAATCCTTCTCCATCTTGTTACCTCTGTGACCTTGGGGAAGTCAGCATTTTCATGTGTAAAGTAGGAACAAGACTCTATCCTGGAATTCTGATGAGTTAGTGTAAGGAATTTTATAGGCTTATAATCTAACGACTTTCTTTATAATGTCTGGGACATGCACTCTCATTACATTTGAGTTTTCTGGGTTTTTTTAGTTCCATCTATTTATACCAAGGAAATCTCCCGGGTGGTCATGATTCACAAACTTGATTACTGGCTTTGTTTGGTCTGGTTGTTAAACCTGGCTCAGCATTTCACAAAGCTAAATAACTAGGCAAGCATCATTTTTGGTAGAACTAAAGAGTCTTGCTCCTGGGCTGCATAATTATATCTGGCTGTTTGTATTAACTGCATGGCAGGTAGGTGGGTTTGTCCCTCTAGTGCAAGTGAGCATGAGAAAGCATCGACCCCTTTTGTTCCCTCATTTTATTACGGAGAACTATTTATATTTCTCCATTTATTTATAATGGAGAACTATTATGTGAACACCTTTGACTTCTGGATAATAAAAATTTGTGAAATCAAAGAGTGCAGAACTTGAAGGTGACCCATCCCAAAATATACATTTTATGTTTTCACTGTGGGTTCCAAAAAATTGGTGAAATTTAGATAGTTTTTACATTTGACAGTAGCTTTCAGAAGAGACCCATACCTGAGAGCCCTTACTCTGTTTTCAGAGCTTAAACTGGTCAGGTCTTAGATGGGGCAACGTTTTCTGTTAAGATGCTATATGTACAACAACATCATGCATTCTTTGTTTTCCCTTCTTGCTGATACTTACATTAAAAAGAACACCATGAAAAAGAAGTCACACTCCTTATAACAAGTTCCTTTGCTCTCATGCTGACCTCTTCTAGCATGAAGCCAGATGACTGTGGCTAAGAAAGCACACCTCTGTCTTGTAGCAGGTGGCATTGATGTGTTTCTCCCAAGCACCCCCTAAATGCTGATGACTTGGGGCAGCCTGACAACACACAATGAACACAGGGATTGAAATCCGAAGCCCCAGGATCTTGTCCTGGCCATGCTGGATAATAGCTGTCCTGCCTCCACAGAATCTTTTCATTTTCTCAGGCTTGAGTTTTGTATTTATAACTTACGGGTTTTGAACTAGAACACTGATCAGTTTCCCTCCCAGCACTCAAATTTTTGGATCTAGGATTCTTATCGCAAAACCTGCAGGTTCCCAGTGTGCTTGATTGTCCTGGATGTGAGGCTGCTTGTGAGTGTCTTGACTGCTTGGAGGCTAGGAAATGATTTAGGGGATGAGTAACTTTCTAAAAGCAAGCCTTCAAAAGTAGCAGGTTTACAGCTGCTTTAATTTTGCCATTGAAACTTAAACTACCCTGCAAATAAGGAAAATTTAGATGATGGTCACTAATCCAGGCATTGAAGAGAGGTTGTCACATCCCTCTTAAATGTTAGCAGAGTTTCTCAAAAGCAAGCATCATTTGCATATTAACAAAATGAACCATTGATTGCTCATTAGCATGTGCGGTGACAACAGGAAGACGATATTCTGCAGACACATTGACGCCTTTCTCCATTTTCTCCCAGGGTTTTCCAGGAAACACAAATGCAGACAGCGTGGTGCACTACAGACTCCAGCCTCCCTTCGAAGCCAGATTCCTGCGCTTCCTCCCCTTAACCTGGAATCCCAAGGGCAGGATTGGGATGAGGATTGAAGTGTACGGATGTGCATACAGTAAGTGGTGTTTATTCCCTGATGGAAATCGATGACAGAGTGATGTGTTCTAAACACCAAATGGAAAACTGAACTTGACTTCTTCAACCTTTTAAATACCTGTGCGTGTAGAACTGGGTTTATGGAAAGTCTTGATAATATTATAGTTATTTTAAGGTTGAATTCAGAGGAGGACCTGAAATGAGCCTTAGAATCTTAGCTTCGCAGAGCTTAGCAGAATATCTGTTTCATAGCAGGCAGTTCATAAAATGAACAAAGTTCAAATCAAGAGCAGTTACTTATTGTGAGTGATGGTGCTGTCTTCTGACACTGGGATGATCCTCCTGTGGGAATTCAGGTGAGTGCAGGTGTCCTCGTGTTCCTTGTTCCCCATGATGACTCACTTTTCCCTCTACTTGCATCACTGTGGAACCTTCTTTTGAACATCATTTATGTATTATGTCTTCCCTCTTTCCCACTGATGATAAAAATAAAAGAACTGGCAGCCAATGTGAGCATAAACATGGGCATAAAAGCATTCAGTGAAATATATAGGGGATCAACTCTACAGCTGCCATTTTGAAGGTCCAGAATATATTGGTATTTCTTAAATTAACACAAAATGAAAAAATTAATTTAAAAAACAATATTCTAGAAAACTGGAGAATAACCCAAAGAATACATTGGATGGGAACATCTTGGGGTTTTGGTCACACCTCATTCTGTACCTGATCAGAGCATTAACTTTGCAGAAAAGTGTAACCATAAGATCTACCGTATACAGGATATTTAATGTGTCAGATCCTACCTCCTACAGACATTTTCTCATTCATCTCCCACACCAACCAAATGAATTCAGTATAGTAGTAATCTCACTGCTTCAGAGAAAGAAGAAACTGAACCTTGAAGAAATTAAGAAGTTTGCTGGAGCTATTACGTATTGAATCTAAGATTTAAAACTGTCTTTTTTCCTAATTTTGTTTTCATAACTACCATACTATTCAGACATTGATTTCTTTATTCCCTCACTTGTCATATATGAATTTATTTATTTGCAGAGAACTGTATTGGATGTGGGGGACGCTTCTAAAATTATTTATTTCATTGTCAGGATTTTATGAGAAGTCATAAAATTGTACAAAACAAATATAAAATATTGTAACATGAACATGGGGCATGGTGAATAGAGCATTCATTCAGTTGGGTGGGAAAAGGAATATTTCCAGCAGTCGATTTTCAAAGCAGAGGGCATGGGCAGTGAGACAGGAGGCAGAGATGGTGCTTGTAGGAAGAAACAGCATATATAAATTGTGGGAGCAGGAATTTAGTGTTCTCATGGTACAGGGATGGGGGTGGACATGAGTTGTTGAATAGCAGTGATATCATTTCCACTTTGGTAACCCAACAGACAATGGGTGGTTCTGGAGGTGAGTCTCACCAAGCCACCCATCCCATACTCAAGGGTCACCTTCAGCCTCTGTTTCATACCCCTTCCTAATGACCTGTTCCACTTTGGCTCTGCTTCCTAACCCCACCTCTGCTCTCTAGTATTTATGAGTCCATGGAACATTTAGCATAGATGGTGTTGCATTGCTGTGAATCTATTTTCCCTCTTTCCATTGATCATTAACCTTCATCCTTTTGTTTCTGGGATCTGTTGGTGTGCTCACTGCTGCAATGGCTAGGACACCTGATATTTAGAGTTTCTCTTTGATCCCATGAAATTAACATCTCCTTCTCCCATTACTCTGGAAACAACTTGAGGTTTACTGACTTCAAAGCAGAACATGCTCTTCGATGGGGATTTGCCGTTAACTTGACGTTCTTCGTGAGGAGATATTACTCTACTTTCTTGGGTTAGAGGTCGGTACCAGGAAGATCTGGTCCCCTGAAGGGTCAGTTGGCTGTGCAGCTGTCATGGAACCTGCATGCATCCTAAATTCAGCAAACACGAGCTGTTGGGCATAAGGGACTCCTAGCATAAAAATGCAAACAGAAAATAATCACCACTATTTGTAAAACAACACAAAATACATTCCTCAATAGTAGTGGCTCTGTTTTGTCTTCATTCTTATTATTAATAATTACTCAAGTGTAGCACTTTGCATTTTTATTTTTCGCAGTAATTTAGTGTGATATGGTTTACAGCTCAAAGTGATAATTATTATCTTTTTTGATGTGTATTTCCACTGCTCTGTTGATAGTGAGAGAATGTCCAAATTGCTTATCTTGGCATTTAATGTCTCTTATATGCAACTTCTCTTTTCAGTTTCATCTTTTTACATTCCATTTACAATGATATTTACTATTCCTGTAAAAATTGCAGATTTTCATGGCTTCTTGGCTTGGCATATATATTTTCACTAACTGAAAAGCCCTTCCCCCATTTCTAGAGTAGAAATGGAGTGCATGGGGTCTTCTTAGAGTCCCTGCTGACCTGCATACCAAGGCTAGTGTCTGGCATGGGGTTCCTCCCTTTCCATTGCCCTGCCCCTCTCTAGCAGTCCCCTCCATCCAATGTCAGCATTCCCTATGTACTTATTCTAGCCTTCGTATTCCACTCTAAAAGGGTTTCTTTTTGAGTTTTCATCCACTTTCTTAAGTTTTCAACAACATTTACATACTGTCTGACCAATTCCAAGTTGACATCCTTGACACAGGTATCTGAAGCCCCACACATCTGGATAATCATCCCCAGTTCTACCCTCATTTCTTTAACGAGGTTGTTAGTCATCTTTTGGGTCTCTTCTGTCCCTTCTTTTCTGCCATCTAATTTGTCTCCCCATGTTCATGCTCTGTGTCATTCTCAAGTGTTCCTTGTCATATTGTGTTGTATTAGCCCCACTACTGTAATGTAATTTTATGTTTATCATTGTGTTTATTGTTTGAATAAGAGAGGGAAGGAAGGAAGACAGGAAAGGAATAGGGAAGAAAGGAGAGAAAGAGTGCATAAATTATTAGAAACCTGGACTAGATAGGTACAGAATGGTAAGCCCCATGGGGATCTACAAGTCATCCATGTGGCACTGTAGTCCTGTGTCAAATCAGGCATTGAAAATCAAATTGGTTAAGAGGGAATAGAAGAAGGGAATAGAACATATAATTGCCTGTTTTAAAATCTTGTGTTTATTTAAGAGAATACATAAATCACAGCAAGATCTTTTTTGACCCACATCCTAGAGTAATGAAAATAAAAACAAAAATGAGCAAATGGGACCTAATTAAACTTAAAAGCTTTTGCACAGCAAAGGAAACCATAAACAAGACCAAAAGACAACCCTCAGAATGGGAGAAGATATTTGCAAACTAAGTAACAGACAAAGGATTAATCTCCAAAATATACAAACAGCCCAGGCAGCTCAATATCAAAAAAACAAACAACCTAATCCAAAAATGGGCGTAAGAACTCAACATTTCTCCAAGGAAGTCTTGCAGATGGCCAAGAGGCACATGAAAAGATGTTCAACATCACTAATAATTAGAGAAATGCAAATCAAAACTACAATAAGGTATCACTTCACACTGGTCAGAATGGCCATCATCAAAAAATCTACAAACAATGAATGCTGGAGACAGTGTGGAGAGAAGGGAACCCTCTTGTACTGTTGGTGGGAATGTAAATTGATACAGCCACTGTGGAGAACAGTATGGAGGTTCCTTAAAAAACTAAAAATAGAACTGCCATATGATCCAGCAATCCCACTACTGGGCATATACCCTGAGAAAACCATAATTCAAAAAGTCACATGTACCCCAGTGTTCATTGCAGCACTATTTACAATAGCCAGGACATGGAAACAACCTAAATGTCCACTGACAGATGAATGGATAAAGAAGATGTGGTACATATATACAATGGAATATTACTCAGTCATAAAAAGGAATGGAATTGGGTCATTTGTAGAGATGTGGATGGGCCTAGAGTCTGTCATACAGAGTGAAGTAAGTAAGAAAGAGAAAAACAAATATCGCATATTAATGCATATATGTGGAATCTAGAAAAGTGGTAGAGATGAACCTCTTTGCAGAGCAAGAATAGACACACAGACGTAGAGAACAGATGTGTGGACACAGGGAGTGAAAGTGAGGGTGGGATGAACTGGGAGATTAGGTTTGACATAAATACACTACCATGTGTAAAACAGGTAGATAGTGGAAACCTGCTGTATAGCACAGGGAGCTCAGCTCGGTGCTCTGTAATGACCTAGATGGATGGGATGGGGGTGGGGAGGGAGGTCCAAGAGGGAGAGGATATATGTATACATATAGCTGATTCCCTTCATTGTACAGCAGAAACTAACACAACTTTGTAAAGCAATTATACTCCAATAAAAAAAAAAAAGAATACATAGACTGTTGCAGTGAAAAACATGTAGGTTTTATATAACAACATCAACATGTGTCAATATTTATAAACCTGTTGTTAACATTCTATAAAAATAATGTGTATTTTGAAATATTTAGGGAGAATATCAAGAGAAAAGTCTGCATATGGAACTTCCTTCTGTTCAGTACTGGTTCTGCTCTAAGTAGATTTCAGTTTAGAAAATGCATTAATAGGAACAGAAGAACATAGGATGAAAGGAGAAATAGTCACCATGACAAAGAAAAACTCGGGAAGTTAATAATGGTCTTTAGTCATATGAGAGAACACTGATCTGTATCATCCATTCCAATTATGGCAACAGTAGAAAATACTCAAACTCAATTAGAAAAAGTGTCAGTCAATTCAATACATGTTTACAGAGCTTTTACCCCATTCAAGGCCCCCAGCTGAATAAAATGAGTAAGGCACAATTTCTGTCCTCCAGGTGCTAGGGAGCCAGTGCAGGTGAGGGGAAATGTCTATGTTTTGTAGACCAGCCAAACTTGGGCATAGGTTTCTCATTCTCAATTTATGTTCAAGTATAAATAGAAGATTTTTATCTAAGGGTAAAAACGATAAATTTTGCTAAACTTTGATAATATAGCCTTATGGTTTTATCTGATATTAAGTAGAAAAATATTAAAGTTAAAATAATATTAACCCTAAAATCATATGAAACAGAACAGCCTCTCATATTTTTGTATGTAATTTGTTACATACTAGACATTTGTTTAGTGCTATGTTAATTTATTTAATTTCAATTAAAATTATTACACAATTACTCACTGATTTATTTTTAATCACCTCCCAAATTATTGCATCTAAAGGAATACATCTAAGGCTTTTGCTGAAAGTAAATATTGAAAGACATACCAATACACATCTAATAAAGTGCAGCAAAACAAAGTGGGTTATAGTAACTAAATTAGTCTAAAGGAATAACTTCTAGGCACTTAAAATGTTATAATTTGCTACCAGAATTTTAATCCTGAAATGACCTGTGATGTTTGAAAAACCTCAGAGTTGGACAATAGGACCAATTATTAAGAAAACGGAATCAATCTCTTATCAGGAACATTGTTCTTTCACAAGTACATAAAACTTAATGAGTTTCAAATTTCTTTCTTGACCTGACTCACCCCACCTCTTAACCTATTCTTCTTCTAGTTTTCCTTGTCTTGGCTAATGATTCCATCATTCACAGGAACTTACACTAGACACATGGGAGTCACCTTTGACACATGTGTCCCTACACATCTAAAGAATATCAAATTCTGAATATGCTATCTCCAAATTATACCCTAAGTCGTTTCAAATCTCTCCAACTCAACTCACCCACATAATGCAACTCAAGACTCCCCAACAAACTCTTTTCTTTGCGTAAGTGGTTTACTTGACTTGAAATACTTCTTCCCAAGTTTTTCACCTGTCTGTCCACATCCCATCATTCAGGTCTCCACTTAAATATCTCTTCCTCAGGGATGTGTTCCCTGACCGCTGGTACAAATTTGATTCCTCCAAATTCCTCTAAATTTGTTAAGTGTCTGGCTGGTCAGCCTATCAGTGCTTTACCACCAACAGCATTGAACTCTCAGGCTGGCTGCAATGTTGGCCTTCCCTTATTGCTTGTCACGGAGATAGCTGTTGTTGACAGTGTCCCTTGTGAAGGAATTTTCCATGTGCTTGGCTCCGCAGCCCTAGAAGCACAGTAGAAGTTCAGTGCCGAGGGGCTGGAGGTGGAGCAGCCTCCAGCTGAAAGAACACAGATTCCCACTGTCCTTATTGAGGTTCAGTAGATTTTCTTGAATATATGCTTCTAGATCTGTTATATGTCTGTGGTCAGTTTCCAGTGTCCTTCAGTTGTTATCCTTAACATTTTTTTTCAAGTTTTATCATTGCTTTTGAGAGGTAGGATTTGCCAGGCTTCTCACTCAGCCATTTAGAAGTCTCACCCTTTCAATTATTTTTAAAAGACATTTAAAATCTACATGATAATTTCCTTGTAAATCTGGTATTCTTCATTCCTTTGTATTAATCCATATTTCCAGTATCCTTTTTCTTCTGCCTCAAAGACTTCCTTTAATATTGCTTGTAGTGTGGATCTGCTGGTGAGAAATTCATTCAAATTTTGTATGTCTGAAAAAAGTTGTTATTTCACCTTCATTTTTGTAAATTATTTTCACTCAATATAGAATTCTAGGGTGACATTTTTCCATTTAGTACTTTCAAAATACTGCTCTGCTGTTTTTTCACTTGCTTTTCTTCTGGTGAGAAATTTACAGCCATCTGTGTCTATGTTTCTATGAGTGTGACATATCTGTTTTTCTCTAGCTGCTTTTAAGGTTTTGAGCAATTTGTTTCTGGTGTTCTTTGGTTTTGTTTTATTCTGTTTCTTGTGTTTGGAGTTCCTTAGGCTATTTGGATCGGTGGTTGTATAGTTTTCATCAGATTTGGAAAGTTTCAGTCATTGTTTCTTAAAATATTTTCTCTAACCTCTCCCGTCTCTTCTTCTTAAAGGACTCGATTACCACATATATGAGTTAAAGCACATATTAGGTTACTTGATTTTGTTTTGTCACACACCTCACTGATGTTTTATTTATTTTCTTAAATTATTATTTTTCCCTTTTAATTCCTTAGAATATTTCTATTGCTGTCTTCAAGTTCACTGATTTCTTCTTCTGCAGTGTTTAACCTGCCAGTAATCCCATACAGTGTATTTTTTCATCTCAGACACTGAAATTTTCAAATTTTAGTATCTTTTGTGTATCTATTTGACTTTTTGAACATATGGATGGCTGTTATAATAACTACCTTATTGTCTTTCTTTGCTAATAATAATCTGTGTCAATTCTGTATAAGTTTCAATTGATTTTTTTTCCTCAATATGAGTCATACTTTCCAACTTTTTTGTATGCCTGGAAATTTTCGATTAAATGCCAGACATTTTGATTTTTAGTTTATTGGATATTTTTGTATTCTTATATGCTTGAACTTTGTTCAGGAAACATTGAATTGAAGGGGATTTGATCCTTTTAGTTCTTGCTTTTAAAATTTGTTCGCTCACACCAGAGCAGTGTTTAGTCTAGGGCTCACTACTGAGGTAAGAACCTTCTGAGTACTCTAACCAAGGACAGTGAACTATGAGGTTTCCAGTCTGGATGATATGAATGGGCACTATTCCCAACCCCATGTGCATGTTAGCACTATTTCCCAATTAATCCTTTCAGATGGTTCTTTTCCCAGCATTGATGAGTTTCCTTACTTGCATGCACTGATCAGTGCTTTGCTGAAAGCTCAAGAGGGGTGTGTTGCAGATCACCAGTGTTCTCTCTGTTCATCTCTTTCCTCTCCAACCTCTGCCTATGGACTTCAGGTGCTTTGTTCTTACCAGGCTCTTGACTCTGTCTCCTCTACTCAGGGAATCTGCTGGGCTTTGCCCCAGTTTCTCCTTCCTGCTCTGTGAGATGGAAACTCTCTAATGCAGTGCCCCAAGGAGTTGTAGGGCTTATCTTGTCTGTCTCTCTTCTCTGCAACATCACTCTCCTTTATTGCTTGAAGTCAAATATCTTGAAAACTATTGTTTATGTTATTTCCTTCTTTTCTTTTTTTTTTTTTTTTTTGGGTTGCTTCAAGTGAGAGAGTAAATCTGGCCCCTGTTACTCCATCTTGGTCAGAAGCAGAAGTCATCAATGCAGTTTTAACTGTTGTTGCACCTCCTTTTCTTTGCCCACTGCTCTAACAATAATCATGTAGCTAATGCCCATTGTGGACTTGCCATGTTTCAGGCACTGCTCTACACACTGTATAGATATTAAGTTGTTTAGTAATCATATTAGTGCTGTGTGGGAGAGACTTCTTTATCCTTTTACAGTTGAGGAAACTGAGGCACAGAGAGGTTAAGTAAGTTTTCCACTATAGAACCAGTATTCAAAACCTTATAGGACAATTCCACAGTCCTTTCTCTGAGCTACTACTCTGTGTTATGAAGGGCTCTTTGTGGGAACAGATCCAGAGGCTGTAAATATATCAGCACAAATTTAGTCTCACTACTGGTAAAATAGATTTCCTTCCCTAACTGGCAAGTATATGTGGGGTTTACTTTAATAATATTGTTAGTGATGTGGTTATCAAAATATAGCCTCAGTTAATAAAACTAATGATTATAAATTAAAATCATGTAAAACTGGAAAAACATTTTCTACTTTCAACTAAGTATCACATTTCCTCCTACTCTTTTTTAGAATGTAGGTTCTGTACACTTACAATAGGGGAAACTATCACTTCCTATTGCAGTGCATAATAAGTGGCTTCTGTGTCAAATACCCCAATTATTTAAATAGTTGAATTACATACAAAAACATTTTTCATGAGGGCTTCTTATAAAAGTTAAGTATGATGCTAAGTGGTAGTTTAATGCATTATTTTGGTGGTTTCATTCAAATAAGTATGGTGGATTATTTATGGACATATACAATTTTATTTGTTCTTACAACAGTCCAATAGCAAAAATCTCATGCTAGTGGACCATTAGAAACAAGGTCACCTTAGCATTCATTACCAGTGACCTCTGAGATTTGAAAGTTGGCTTCTCTAGGTCACTCTGTGGTCAATGATATGAGGGTCAAGGAAGCCTCTACTCAGTGGAGATTAAAAACTCAAGGGGGGCCACCTGGGGCTCTCCCTCATCCACACTTGGAGAGCTCACTGCTGATGACCTACTGAGCAAAATACTCTCTATCGCAAAATATGAGTATATTTTTTTAATTTACACTTTTTAATCTATTGCTTTTACAAATCATGTTTGATAAAATAGTGCTAATTTTTTAAAAATTGTATTTACTGACTTGCCAATTTGTTTTCAGATATTCGGGTTACTTTATGAACATTTGTTAGTAAATGACATTTTATAAAATGGATTCTCTATGATGAGGCCTATAATTGACTTTCCAATCTAAACATTCCTGTTAGAAATCATCTTGTGATAATGCATATTCTTATTTATTGTGTGGGCTTAACTGGAGGGCTTCTTGATTAACAGTGTAGCCCATTTTTTGAAGCATTGTTGGCTACTTCCCGATGACTCTGTGTAAATTTTACGTGAAGGGTATTGTATGATGATACGATACCTAGATTACCTTGATATTTTGCATTCTTTTCAAACATTTTCACTAGAGAAGAGCCTTTCTTTCTCCTACTTCCATCCTAGGCTGTAAGCTATTTCCTTGTCACTGTAGTTTCCTAGCAACCCACAATAAGACACTAGGATATCACAGGTGCAATGTGTTTTTTCACGACAGTAGAAGTGAGAAAGTGAGGGAAGAACCATCAGCTCCAGGAAGGCTGGGCCATGTCTGGCCATGTTTTATCCCAGCATCCAGCAGAGTTTGTGATACATAGAAGGTGCTACATCAATATCAACTGAAAATAAAACTGTACTTGTGGAATGGATGCAAATTGGGTTGGGGTTGGGGGAGAGGGAGGATGGAAAGAAAATGGTCTTTTAATAACAAAACGATATTACGCCAAAGCAAAATGCTTGCCAAAGTAAAATTTGAAGCTATGGAAGACTGTCTATATAGAAACCAATCTTTAATATTATACAAAAAATATATAACCAGGATCTGAAGTATTGACCTATTCTTTACCTTATAAAATATATATTCCAGAATAGCCACAAAGTGTAATGTATTATGCAACACAAAAGTCAAAAAAAAAATGAAATTTGTGATTTCCTATATAAAATAGGGTTTTTGATTTTTCAATCATAGAAAGATTGCAGAATGTCTGGTTGTGAGCTCATTCTTACTGCTTAACAATCAGAAACCAAGCACAGCAACCATCACTGGATGGTTCTGCAGATTGGGGGATGGCAAACTTCTTCTGTAAAGGACTGGCCAGCAAATACTTTAGGCTTTGCAGGCACATGTGCTCTCTGCCACCTACTCTTGGTTTTTAAGCTCGTTTTTCAACAAATCTTTAAAAATTAGCTCCTGGGACTGTACAATAACAGGCTGCAGAGGGATATGGGAAGCTTAACATTCCGGACTTCCAAAAGCAATTCCTGAATTTTATCTATCTCTATTAAACGTCTTGAATTGAGCTTAAGTTTATTATCATTTAAGATTTTAGTTAAAATCTCAGCACTGTTACAAAGTACATTATTTTTAAGTGGTTTTGCTTTACTCAGTTGGCTACCTATCTATATTATAATTTAGTCACTTGAGGCTTATAAAAAAATCTGTCAAAATACATGTTGAATCTGCCTCATAAGATATAATTGGATGACTCACATGTGGTTAATTGTTCTAGGTACAAGTGTTAGTGATCACATTAGAAGGAAAGTCAAAACATTAGGACAAAAGAGTTTTTTTAAGGCCATTCTTTTGCGTTTCTATCACCTAATAAATTTTTCACTACTCCATTTTGCTTGAGGGGAATATTCCAGGAAATATAATTTAGGTGCCTTAGAGCAGTGGTTCTCAAAATATAGTCACAGACAGGCAGTATCAACATCACTAGGGGACTTGTTAGAAATGCAAATTCTCAGGTCCCACCCCAATCCTGGTTAGACAGAGACTCTGAGATGGTGCCCAGCAATCTGTGTTTAACAAACACTCCAGGAGATTCTGATCCCAAGAAGATCAATATTACTATTACAAAGCAAAACAGCAACAGGGAAGATGAGGACAAAAATTATTCGATCAAAATAACCCTGGCAAAATCATTTATGGAAAAAAATGTATTAGCTAGCTGCAATAATAAGCCTTAATTATTATCATTGCCTTTCAGTGGCACATAAACTGTACTGCAAAAATGTGAAAGCATTTAAATTCTTTATTATCAAGTTTTCATTAGTTTGTCATCTAATACTCTAAGGGACATCATTTGAATTTGACAGAGTTATGTTTTTATCAGGCATGTTTATTTAATTATGCAATGAAGAATAATTATTTGCTTACACAACTTATAGACAGAGTGCAGTGTTTATATATTTTACACTATGTATGTGAATCAAACTTCTGAATTTTCAAAAGGTAGCTGCATAAAATGGATGATTCTTCTAAGTTGTGAACATAAAGTGTTTTCTGGAAATATTTTAGTTAATCTCAATAAAATGCAGGTCCAAGTATACATTAGTCACAACTTTTTGTGAAATTAAATAAACAACATCCTATCATTGGCTTGAAAGACATCAGCTTCATATTTTATTGGCTTTCTCTTAGACCTTTATTTTTGACACAAATGTATTATTAATTAAAGAACAATTATGTCTTTTCTTTTTACTTGTGAAATAGGAAAAATATGACATTTTTCTGGGTAATAGAAATGACTTTGTGTGTATCTTGTTCTGTCTTCAGTTGGTTTCACTGTCTTTTTTATACTAATGATAAAATATAACTACTTAATATAAACTGAGTGCAAGTGACCTTGATAGTTGGAAAGATAGGACACTGTCAGAAAGTCGAAAGAACATGGCAGCAGTGTAGCAATGGCCTGCTGCAGCAGAACAATTTTCATAGTATGCTTAGGGTACAACACAAAATAGGTGTGCCCTTTTGTGCTGTCACTGGGCCGAAATGTTGGGAGAAAAATACATCCTGTTAACTGAAGACATTTTAATATGAGTTTAGGGTAGTATTTAGTATGTCTGGTGTCTTTATGTGTGTCTTTTATGGACAGACAAAAGTATATCAAAGTGACTGCTTATGTGGAAATTGTTAAAAGTCAATGCTGCTGTTCAGAAACAATTAAGCCATTTACATTGAGTGACACTGGTATTTTACCTCTTACCAGTGTGTGAGAACTATTATAACTTTTCAGAAAAACAGAAATGTTGAATGATTGTTAAACATGCAAGGAGACTTTATTCAAGGGAGATGGACTTCAGCTTTTTTCCTGATCTTTATTATTTACAGGATGAAAATAGGCCAATAAAAGACAGGAGCAATTAGAATTATTCAATGAGAGTATTTCTAGATGATACATTTTGGGGACAATGTCAGAAAAGGTTAAGAGTGGAGTTTAGATATATCAACTACCAGTATCAAGAGAAAATTAGCAGTAGAGATTTTTTCCCCTGCATTAAACAAACCAGAGATATGCTATGTATGTGTATGTGTATGTTGACTTACACATTTCAATGCACTAATGAGACCACATTATACTTAGACCGGTTTTTAATGTCTTCCACTGTAGGATCTGAGATGGTTCATTTTGATGGGAAAAGTTCCTTGCTGTACACATTTAATCAGAAATCCATGAATCCAACAAAAGAAGTTATTTCTTTGAAATTTAAAACCAGAGAGAACAATGGGATTCTACTCCACAGAGAAGGACCAAATGGTAAACATATCACCCTGGAGTTAGTTAAAGGAAAACTCATCTTATTCCTTAATTCAGGTAAAAAACTACAAGGTGGTGTTTTTGGAAATACTATTTAGACAAAAGTATCTTTTTATAATGAATTTTTTCACAGTTAAGTAGTTAATTTAAAACCAGAATCCTTTTGGATGTGAGGGCGATCTGGCTGTGACACCTGTCACCCCATTGATTGCCAGGGTTGATTTGGCTGATCTGGCTGTCTAGGCAGGTGTTCCCTTCCACCCTCACTGCTCCATGTGCATCCCTCCCAAAGTTGTGGGCTCGGTCGAAGAGGACGACCTTCCCCGATAGAGAAGGACCGTTCTTCAGTCAAGGCTATACGAGTAGCTGTGCTCCCCTGCTAGAACCTCCAAACAAGCTCTCAAGATCCATTTGTAAGAGAACATAGGGTAGTCAAGCTTCCAAGACTCCAGTCACAACCAAATGAGCCACTGCATGTGGCAGTCTGCTTTTCTTTAAATTAAAAAAAAAAAAATCTTTTAAGAAAGAAAGCAGACCCTATAAATAATTACTCTGAAGACCAGAACTGTCCAGGCAAATGGAAACACGGTCACCTACAACTGAGTTATACTAAGAACAACATGTGTGTATCTTGAGTACGCCTTTATGTAAAAAGTTTTATAGCTTGATAATTGTATAAGATCAGTAGCAGATGCTCAATAAATAACCTGATAATATGATAAAGACAAGAGTGGCTTATCATAAATTTTTGAAGTAGTCTTATGAATGAGGTCCTAGGAAGAAAATATTTTCAAGAAAAATGAAAATTCAGTGCATAATAATAATAAAACAAGTAAGATAGAATATGTTACTCAAGATCAAAAGAAGATTGTATTTAGGACTAAGATAAAAGCAGCTGACCAGTTCATAGGATAAAATGATGTCAGGAAAGTGTAACTGTTGTGAGAAGTGCTGAACTTCAAAATATTGTAGAAATCTTGGTATTGAACTGGATGGAACAGTGCCTTTACCCTTCCTCTCTTTTCAGGAGATGCTAACCTGCCCTCCCCTGATGCCCTCATGCTGGGCAGCCTGCTGGATGACCAGCACTGGCATTCTGTCCTCATTGAGCTCCTCGATACAGATGTCAACTTCACCGTGGACACGCACACTCATCATTTTCGGGCAAAGGGAGAGTCCAGCTATGTGGATCTTGATTATAAGGTGTGAAAATGACTTTTTAAGTATTACAGATTTTATCACTTAAATGCAAAGTAAACTTCTAGAGGAAATACTACTACATAGAGAAATTCCCTTTCCTGGTAATTCAGAATTCTGGTAAAATATTCCCTATGGGTGATAATTGCACAGTGGGAGACGCATGCTTGAGCTATTGAGACATTTTATCCCTTACAGATGTTAGTCTTCACATGAGAGTAAATAGTCATTAAGTTTAGGAAATCTATACCTGAAGAGCTACCAATAAAACAAGGAACATTTTTAAATGCAGTTGTTTGCACTGTTCTTCTGTATTCCATCTGGTGTTTGGCTGGGAATATTACCTTGGAGATTTCTGTGTTTTAGGGCAATCCTAAACAGGAATAGCTACCTAGGATAACTTGGAGAAGTAATCACCGTCTATTCCAACCTGATTTTTTAAGTGACCAGAAAGCCAAATGCACACAACTCAGAATACTGTTTCTTGGGATTTTTAAAGGCCTAACAATATTTGCAGCATGTTGCCTATGGGTGTCTAACCTACACTGAAATGCAGCATTTGTTCTGCCAGTTCTGCTCAGTGCATCTCTCAGCAAGCCAGATTTCATCATTCATTTGGTATGAGTGTCCTCAGCAGCAAAGACCAGCTGGAGATTCTGGTTTTGAAAGATGTTATCAATGGCTTTATTATTCTAACCTATCAGAGTTATGGCAAAGACCAGGATCCTACAGGCTGGTTTATAAAGTAGAATATCATCACAGTAGGCTGCATTGTCACACAAATCAAGGTTTACCATGGACATAAAGATGCAGCATTCTTCATCAACAAAAATGACACAGAGCCATATGAGCAGCAAATTGTAAGAAGGATATTTAACTTATTTATCTAAATGTAATAAATAAAACATTGGTATATCTGCATATGAAGCTTCATTTGAAATTAACATGATAAGGTAAAATAATGCCAAATAGATTTGAGACAATTGTCACTGTACCTGCTAATCATACATGTTTAGGCAGATACTCAGAAAATCATTAAACAATATTATTTATGTCATTTTTTTCTTTCTAAGATCAGCTTCGGAGGGATTCCTCGACATAGAAAATCAGTGGCTTTCCCACATAAAAACTTTCATGGCTGCTTTGAAAATCTCTGTTATAATGGGGTGGATATCATTGATTTGTCCAAGAAACACAAACCACAGGTCCTCATCATGGTAAGAAAGTCTATATGCAAGTTCAAGAGAAAAGGGAGCTGTAATTTTTTTGGATTGATTCAGCTTTGAAATATACCTCTTCTGAAGGCAGGGAAGGTACAAATCATATGTACAGGTATCCTTGGGGGATTGGTTCCAGGACCCCCCGATTGGAGTAATCCAAGAATGCTCAAGTCCCTTGTATAAAATAGCACAGCATTTGCATATAACCTAGGCACATCCTCCCATATACTTTAAATTGACTCTAGATTACTTATAGTACCTAATACAATGTAAATGGCATATAAATAGTTGTAAATACAATGCAAATGATATGTGAATAGTTGCTGGTGCAGGGCAAACTCAAGTTTTGCTTTTTGGACCTTTCTGGAATATTTTTTCTAAATATTTTCCTGGTTGGTTGAATACGAGGATGCAGATCCTGGCATAAAGAGAGCCTACTGTACTTTTTCGTTCATGTTTGGTTTAATTTTTATATAGGTATGGAAACAGATGAATACTTTCACAAAGATGTTAAAGTACAATCATATAAAGCTTTTTAATGCAGAGTCTTTTTTTTTTTAGTTAATTAATTTATGCATTTACTTTTGGCTGCATTGGGTCTTTCTTCCTGACATGCAGACTTTCTCTAGTTGCCGAGAGTGGGGGCTACTCTTCGTTGTGGTGCACGGGCTTCTCATTGCAGTGGCTTCTCTTGTTGCGGAGCATGTGGGCTTTAGTAGTTGTGGCACGTGAGCTCAGCAGTCATGGCTTTCGGGCTCTAGAGTGCAGGCTTAGTAGTTGTGGCACACGAGCTTAGTTGCTCCACAGCATGTGGGATCTTACCGGACCAGGGATCAAACCCATGTCCGCTGCATTGGCAAGCGGATTCTTAACCACTGCGCCACCAGGGAAGTCCATGTCTTTCTCTTTGATTGGTTTCCTCTTCCTTCTTTCTCCCTTCTTTCCACATGGCTAGTCCCTCCATCAAGCTGAGACGTTACTAAGCTAGCATTTGTCCTTCCTTCTTTGGTCCGTAATATTATACTGATCTATAAAGGAATCCTGTATAGATAAGTACACTCATACTCACACATGTATTTATGAATTTATATGCCTCCACATTTGGCATTGTTTAAAAAAAATCATTTTAAATAAGCTTTTCTCCATCTTGATTTTCTAATTCAACTATACCTTGTAAGAATTCTTTTCAATTATCAGGAATAGTTCCACGTTAGAATTTCTACGTCACTTTCCATTACGAAAGTGTACCATTATTTATTTAGTCATTTCCTACCCAAGGCATCTGCTTTATCTCTACTTTTTTACAACTATAAGCTCACAATTACACATGTGTTTTCAGATACTGGGGGCTTTCATTTTGATGGGACAAAGTTCGGAAAGTAGAATTTCTTGGTTGAAAGTTTGAAACAGTTTTAAATTTTAGTAAATGTTGTTGGATTGCCTTTCAAAAAGCTATAACATGACACTTCCCACCAGCAAAGTATGATAGAGCCCTTCCATTACATCTCAGGCAGCCACATGTTCCACATCTGTTAGACTCTTGCCAGCTCAAGGAACATGAACTAATATCTCATTGTTACTTCATGTTTATGTGACTACTGGTGAATTAAATAATCTTTTCACCTGTTTCTTGTCCATTTGGATTTGCTTTTCTGATCATTGTTCAGTCTTACTGTTTTCCCTATTTTTTATTTTATTTTTTAACTTTTTGTTAATTTGCAAGAGAGTTTTATATTTGATAGATAATCCTTTGTCATTCATAGTCCATATATTTTTTCCAGATTTATCAATTTTATATTAAATATTATATATGTTAAGTATATAAATATTTTTATTTGTATGTGGTCAGTAGGTCTGTGTATTTCTTTATAGCTTTGGAATGTCTCTAAAATTCTATAACCTATACATGGTCTCATGGATTTTCTTGTAAGAATTTTTAATTGGTTTTATTTGTCTATTTATTTTTAATTTTTTAAAAATTAAGTCTGATTGTCTGAAATTTATTCTTTATGTGATATATGATAAAGTTTAATTTTTATATGCTGCCTTATTGATATCCATTTGTTCCTACACTATTTAGTAACTAACCCAAACTTTATCCCACATAGTTGAATTTCATTACATACTAACTTTACATATATTCTCAGATCTTTTTGTGGGTCCCTTATTCTGTCCCACTGCTATGTCTATTCCTATAGTAATAACACAGTGACTTGATTACAGTGACTTCATAGTATGCTTTGCTATCTGGTAAGTTAAGTTCTGCTTCACTGTTTTTCTTTGCATTGTATTTTTTGGAGAGAAGGGACAATGTTTAGGCATTTATTCTTCTATCTGAAATTTATGAAAATGTTTTTAATCCCAGGGAAAATTTTTGTAGAGATCTTAGTTGGAGTTACATTAAGTCCTTCCCATCCAGACACTATCATTAAAAATAGTTTGGAGGGCTTCCCTTGTGGCACAGTGGTTAAGAATCCACCTGCCAGTGCAGGGGACACGGGTTTCAGCCCTGGTCCGGGAAGATTCCACATGCCGCGGAGAGGCTAGGCCTGTGAGCCACGGCCGCTGAGCCTGAGCGTCCGGAAACTGTGCTCCGCAACAGGAGAGGCCACAACAGTGAGAGGCCCAAGTACCGCAAAAAAAAAAAAAAAAGTTTGTTCCTTGAGCAATAGAAGTATCCTAGGGATTAAAAGCGTCTTTAAAAACAGAATTATATAAAAAATAAAAACAACATGCTAGGCAGGTCAGATCTTAGGCTGACTGATCACCCTCGGTGACTTGGTTTGTGAGAGCTTTGGAGACAAAACCAGCCTGCCTATGGCAGGACCAGCCTGGCCATATCCTTTTCTTCAGACGCACAAAAGCACATCTCCTACCTAGAGTAAGATGTACCTGTTACCTGGGTGACACACTTATAATCTCATTTACATAACCAAGGCAAGTACAAGAAAGTTCTTGGTGTAAGTTATTCTTGGTGCTAGCCTTCACATTGGATAAAAACATCTAGTACCTCAAGGGAAGAAAACTGTCTCTTCTACTCTTGTATCCCACACCCAGCATTAGGCCTGGGAGAGATGTGGCTTAGGATTCCTTTGCAAATGCTGAGAAATGGAGAAGATGGACAATTTCTAAGAGACTCAGAAATAGGTTTGCCCAGCTGAACAGTGCTTAGAGGGACCTATAAGGTAAATCTGGATTTAAGTTTCATGGGGAAGCCTAATTTTTAAAGGCCTAGATTGCTGGATCATTGATAAGAAATTCTGTAAATTTTGGAAAATCTGTTGTCAATGAAATGGAAACATCCGTCCTGTGTCTTCCTAAAGCCTCTTTCACTGTATTCACAGGGAAATGTGTCCTTCTCCTGCTCACACCCGCAAACTGTCCCCATGACTTTCCTGAGCTCCAGGAGTTACTTGGCTTTGCCAGGCACCTCCGGAGAGGACAGAGTGTCTGCCATCTTCCAATTTCGAACGTGGAACAGAGCAGGGCTGTTGCTGACCAGTCAGTTTCAACACAGGTCAGGAGCTTTCATCCTTGTTCTTAATGATGGAAAACTCAAGTTGAGTCTCTCCCAGCCTGGACATCCAGTAAGGGACGTCACAGCAGGTAATAAACATCTTCTCTGTGATGATGTATAGGTATTTGACATGACTGTACCTTCTTACATGTAAACCTAAGATTGGTGATCTCTAAAGTAAATGAATGACTGAATCCATGAGATATTCATAATCCCACTAGAGGGAACTAGATTCTTTTTTCCTTTGAAATAGGTAACTCCAGGCTGTTGGTGTCAGTCAATGTGACAGAAGTTTACGTACATCAAAGCATAATTATCAAAAAGTTTAAAACTAAATGATTATCAACTTGTGGTTACCAAAGGGGGAGGAGAGGGAGGGATAAATTAGGAGTTTGGGATTAACAGATATGCACTGCTATATATAAAATGGATAACCAACAAGGACCTACAGTATAGCACAGGGAACTATACTCAATATTTTGTGATAACCTGTAAGGGAAAAGAAACTGAAAATGAATATATGTATTTATATATGGCTGAATCACTTTACACCTGAAACTAACACAACATTGTAAATCAACTATACTTCAATAAAAAAATAAAATTAAAAAAAGAAAAAAGATTATAAGTTTGTAGTCAGTAACTAGCAGTAAACTTGAAGTACTAGAAGACATTAGCCTAATCCCAAGTAGTCTTGAGAAAATAGATTTCTTTGAACTGCCTTTTAAACCTATATACACATTGATTTTCAAAATAATGTAAGTTATTTTTCCCTCTTACATCAGAGCCGCTGCTTCCTTTGTACCTACTTGTTTTTGATAAGGCTTCTTCTAACTGGATGAATGTTCTGTAGTTTTCTGAGAAGAACCTGTTTATTTCTAGACTCACTTCTAAGTCATGTTACTTTTGAACTTTAGGGACTGCTTTGCATTTAAAAGTGATAAAATTTAAACCCAAGCAGGACCATGACATGTCATTCCCTGAATGTTGAATGTGAAAGGAATATCTTGCCTGACCTATGATAATCAGATTTGGACTGAAAAGCTGGGAATGAAAATTAAATTTTCCCTTCTTTTTATAAATAAAAAATATGTGATGGCCAGCATGCAAATGAACTGAGTTGATAGTGTCAACTCAGATTCAGTAAATTGCCTAAATCTTGGTTTGTGTAGATTTATAATTTACATGTAATATGAGCTAAAAGAGATAGCTTTTTAGTGTTGTTTCACATGGGTACACACCACCCTTTCTCCCAACACACATATATATTAGTTATTGAATTTTTGGTAAGCTGGCACTGACACATTACATAAATATTTTATTGCACCACTTTTTAAGGTTTTACAGTATAATGTGCTATTTTTCAGAAGCAAAACCAAAGAGAAATTTCTCATGATGCTTGCTGCTTGCTTAAGTAGCACATAAAGGGGAATCTTTTATACATTTGAAATAGTTGAAAAATAAAACAGGCTGCAGTTTTTTTCCACTTTAAATCTTGTATCAAGTACCCAACCCATGTGTCAGATTGAAACTTAAATTTCATTAAATGACATTGAAAAGACATCTTTTAACGTATTTCCAGGTTTTAGATAATTTTTCCCAATAGTTACCTCAAGATAGTTCTGAAGAGATTGAGAAATGTACCAAGAGTGGATAATCTGGTGCATGCGTGTTCATATGGCTGAGCCCAGGTGGGGAAGGGTCGTGGAAATAGAGGAAATGTGGGAGCAACAGAGGAAGAGGGAGAAAATGAGTGTGCGTGTTCACCGATGGAGTTCCCTTTATGTAAGAAAAGACACAATTCCACCCTTTGCCAAATTGTCTCTACTGCCGTGGTCATTATCTCCTATTATTAGAATAAATTACGTGGCTTAAGCAAGTGAGCGGAGTGTATCAGAGGATTCCCATTCCATGCATGTTTCTAAGTCTGCCTCTGCCCCTTTGATATATAGCCCACTTCTTCTCCTGAAGCCTCAGTGTCCTCATCTTTAAAATGACACTAATATGAGTTATGGTGAGAATCCAGGGATATAACATATATAAACTCTTAGCACAGCACTGTTTATTAACAACTTCTGGTTATTAATATTTCAACACTAGTCCCACAACCATGGCATCCCCCCAGATTGAAGCCTTTCGAGGGGCTGGAGGAGTGTAATAGAACTAGCATCATCTTCATAGTAGCACAAATCAAAAATACAAAATCTACTCTCTGGTCTCCATTCAACCTTTGACAATAGTGTTGCCTGGGAAACAGGCTGTCCTTTCATCGGAAGTGAGCCGTGTTGAAACCACACTAAAGAAAAACAAAGGATGAGAATTATAATGGATAGATGGAGAAAATGAATATAAATGCCTGCATTTATTTTTAAATTAGAATGACCACTTTTTCTAAGAACAGTCTTGTATTATATAGGCGAATGGCATCTATTACAAATTGAAGGAGATATTCTGAGGGCTTTCTGCAAGTTCTCCCAAGAAATAACTCTATATGCTAGATAGGTAGAGAGGGAGAGAGGGAGACAAAGGAGGGGCGAAAAGGTGAGAGAGGGAGAGAGAGAGAAAGAGAGAGAGGAAATAGTTCGCAAAATCAAACTAAATACTGGGTTTTAATGACAGATTTTAAGTGGACATAGTTGTCATACTGACAGGTATACTATGTAACCTTTAAGAGAAACACCAAACGATAAGACTGGAAGGAACATTTAGAGATTTTTGTTGTTGTTGTTGTTCATTCTCTTTAGCTCTAGGATTACAGAACTTCTTTCAAAACTTTATATTTCAATTTCATAATATATGTTTTAAGTGTCTAACCTAAATCCTCCATATTCTAGTTCTCGGCTTTTCTCATGATCTTTCATGAACCAATGTTGAGTTTTTGAAAATGTTTCTGGCTTCACAAATGTAAAACAAAAAGCAAGAATCTAACATTTTTATTGTGTGTACATGTGCATGTGGTAGAAGTAACTAGTGACTTTAAAACTGTCCCCTCCCTGAAAGTGAGAAAGTGTTGGGAAGTATCATAACTAATGTTTCTGAGAAAAACAAAGTTATAGCTGTTTTCGCAACAGGATCTTTGACCTTCTGTGTCATGTTAGAAACATTTCCCATTCAGGTGGATCTTGAGTCCGTGTCAAAGTCATTAGTGAGAGATCAAGCAGGAAAAAAAAAGCTGGTTTGAAGAGCATTTGAGAGACATGGATTCACATGGTCAATTGGGCTATACATACCAAAATATTATATTAAATTAGATAGGACTGGTTAACTTTCTCCCAGGAATACCACCATATTTGGCAGGGTGGGGGGTGGCTAACATCTCCATTGAACTCTAACATAACTTCTAATTCTCACAGGTTGACTTCTAAACTTACAGAGCTGTAAACAGTCTGTACCTTTATCATTCATAAAATATGTTAGTTAAATATATTGGGACATTCCCGAAGATGCTCAGATTAGAGTCATGCCAGCTGACTAGCATGCTCACACATGGCATCAAAAAATCAAGCAGTCATCCCACTGTTGTTTTTCAGTGAGCGAAAGTATTTCTTTATGACCCCCTTCCCTGTTGACCAACATAACTTCTAAAGATTCCAATTATTCCCCTCCCCCCTACCCCCTTAATTGAAACATGCATCTCTTGGGACTGCTGTGGGAGTTGCAGTGACTTCCTGTGAAGGGGAAGAAACCCTTGCCCTTGGCCAAGTGACCTATTTTGTCCAATGACATGTGAGCAGAGGGGGCCTGGGCCACATCTGAGTAGAAGCTGCCAACGCCATAGCAAGATTCTCCCAAGTGCCGTTTTCTCTAAGTCGTGAGACAGGGATGGGGGCTGTGCATTAGCCTTGGTCCTGCATGAATAAACGCCTGGAACACAGAGGCCAGAGACCCAGCTGGCCTAGGGCCAGAGCAAGAAACAAACCCTAGTTGTTACTCATTGAAACTTGGTGGTTGTTTGTGTCCACAAAATAACCTAGTAGAAACTAACACAAATTGTCTGGGTGAGTGTACTGGGACAAGTACTGCTTATGGATTTATCTGCATGACACAGCATAGGTTTTTCATTCAATAGAAGACGCAGCAGGTAAGTCTGTAGGAGAGTCATGCACAGTTGGTAGCTCGTCAACAATTCAACTAATTGGCCATTCTCAACTCCACCACTTGAAGAAAATATAGATATTTCTTCTCACGGATTCAAGAGACAGTGCTGCTTTTAAAGGACTGATAATCTTTTTTTTTTAAATAATAATGTAATAATAGCTTGATATACTGTATCAAATTTGGAAAAAGAATAGAAAATGTAAAAATGACATAAAATGAAAAACACAATTCCCTCATCCAAAAATGAAGGTTAATATTTAAGAATATTTCTTGCCACTCTTTTCCATGTTTATATAATGCTTGAATATGTACCCACACACACATACTTTAATGTAATGCTTTTATAACTTTATATTCTCTGAATTTTCATGTTTTATTAATACTTAAATTATTATTATTATTATTATTTTTTTTTTTTTTTTGCTGTATGCAGGCCTCTCACCGTTGTGGCCTCTGCCGTTGCGGAGCACAGGCTCCGGACGCGCAGGCTCAGCGGCCATGGCTCACGGGCCCAGCCGCGCCGCGGCATGTGGGATCTTCCCGGACCGGGGTACGAACCCGTGTCCCCTGCATCAGCAGGCGGACTCTCAACCACTGCGCCACCAGGGAAGCCCTTAAATTATTATTTTTAAAGACTGCCAGTATATTTTTTTCTAAATAGTCTACCCAGATTATTATAGATAATGACAATATACGAAAGTAAGAAAAAGTTTTTATTTTTATAACATATTTTTGGAAAATACCTGTACTTCTCAACATCTCAAACTAGATGGACTAGATGAGACTGAAATACGTCCGATGCCATGTAATTGGAAATATTTTATCATTTCATGATTGTTCAGGGTCACTCATGGAAATTTTATTCAATTGAGGCCCTAAGACTTGAAGAAACCAATGCTGCACTTTCCAAGGCAGAATGTTTGGGCGATCCACTCTTGTTTCCTCTTTACCCCTTTCCTTCTGATTTCTTTCTTTTCTTTTCTATTTGCACATTTCTGACTAAATTGAGTGATGAGAAAGTGAAAAACACCCCTGGCAGTGTGCATATAGGCTGTAATATTCCTAACTGAACATAATAATTTTTGTTACTACGTAAACAAGTACCAGACAGGCCAGTCCATGACTGTGGTGGATAAGATGCAAGGACCCTCTGCAATTACAAAATTTATTCAACAACCCCCTCTTCCTATTGACATGGGTAGCACTTTCCTCTAGATTAGAGTGACCAGCATACCACATCACCTAATTGCCTACTTAGAGCCCCCTAGCCAAGCCCACATCTACCCTACACCTCTCTCTGTCTCTTTGTGTCTTCCGTGGTGTTCTCCATTGCCCAGCCAGCTAAATGACCTGGGTGAGGTTCAGGTGAGTTCTTGGTGGTCTGTGGCAGGTGGTCCAAGGTAGGTATATTGTTTTCAAGTACTTGCTCTGTTTAGAGGCATCTGTAGGGTTTATAGGAATCTCTTTTAACCCATTTTGTTTACTTCCAGGTGCTGGATTGAATGATGGGCAGTGGCATTCTGTGTCCTTATCTGCAAAAGGGAATCACCTGAGTGTGATGGTGGACGGTGAGGCAGCCTCCATGGCTCATTCCCTGCGTGGGCAGATTGATTCAGGCGACACCTATTATTTGGGGGGTAAGTGAAAGGAACTGAGCTACACTGGCAATCAAACCATCATTATCTTTCTAGCTCCTGCCTTCTAACCCATGTTGTTAAATGAAAATTATTACCAAAGAATGATTTTTCTCTTTCAGTTGTAGTCATTGGGAATGCTGAGTGGACAAAGATGATAAATTATGGTCTAAGATGCCAGTCTACTAGTTGGCTTTGTTTACAAGTGCACGTAATAAGATTGGTTTTAAATTCAGCACCTGTTTTCAACTATGGCTGCACATTGCAATCACCCAGAAAGCTTCAGAATTCTGATGCTTCGCTGCATCCCCAGAAATCCTGATTGAATTGGTCCCGAGACCTGGACAACAGGTTTCTTGATGCTCTCTGGGTGATTCTGTGTGCAGACAATATCGCAGGTCATTGCTCTCTCTCTCACCCTTAATACCTTGCCATAGGGAATTTTCTTAATGCCAAGTGACCCTTGTAACCTTTCCTTCAGATTTTATGTGTCAAGTTTATTGCTTCATGTGGGTGTTCTTCTTCTGTCTGTTGGCTTCTCTTCTGCCTGGAGCCTGGCTACTCAATGTGTGGTCCATGAACCAGCAGCATCTGTATGACCTGGAAGCCTCTTAGAAATGCAGATGCACTGTCCCTGACTTCCTGACCAGAATCTGCATTTCACCAAGATCCCCAGGTGGTTGCACTTTAAATTTAAGAAACATTCTGTTCCCACTGCCTGTACAAAGGGCATCATTGTATACAACAGAGGAAGGAATTAATTTATTGGCTATTAATATGTCACTCATGGCTTAGTGATGGATTTTACCAAGATAGCACCAGGCCGTCTCCCCGGGACTGTAGTGTATGGGTGTTTGCTTGCTTAGTGGATTTTGCCTGAGTCCATCCAGGATCTTTTCCACCAGGGAGGGGGAACTTCTGAAGGTAATAAATCTCCAACCCTGGGGCATTCGAGTGAAAACTCCTGAGCCGCTGGAAGCTTAGAACTGTCACCTGTAAGATTTATTTTTTAATCTTGGCTTGAAGTCCTCTGTGACGTTATTGCTGTTTTGCACTTTATACGTGTTTTTTCTAAAATAAGTTTGGAATCATGGTAGAGATAGCTTGATAGCCCCACAAGAAAGTCTAAAATTCTCCCTTGAGAACTGACAACAAGCACATCAACCATGGATCAGGTTGGTTAATCTTTCAAGTCCCCTAAAGCAACCTTTCCTGTGAAAGGTGGAAACATGCCAGCAGCTTTAAAAGATCAGAAATGCTTTCTTTCTTGCTTGTTAAATGTGACGCATTTCTGACCCAGATACTCTTTTCAAACTTTACACTTCTGATGGATTTTATAGCTCTGGAGAGAAACAGATTCCTTCAAAACTAAATAAAGAATTTATCCAAGAGCTCTAATTTAAAAGTTAAAAGATTTTGAAGCACTAAAAGATACAGAAAGAACAATCTGTGCTCTAGTGTTTAATGACACTAAATAAAATACCTTTAACATTTTGTATTAAAAAGTAAAAAAAAAGTACTTTTCGAATCATCTTTCATGTTGAACATTCTACATACTCAGAATGTGGAATGCACAGCTACGTGAGAGTAGGTACGTTCCATAAATATTTACATACTGATGTGACATGAGTCAGTCATTACTATGAAATAAGTCATATGCACACATTTTAAGAAGACTACTATTGTTTCCTAAAAGAGTATATGTAGGTGCATCCCCTCATCTACAAAATTAACCACTACAACACATTTGAATCTTCCCTTGCTCCTCCAGACTTTCATTCCCCTAGTTAAGTATTACCCTGCTTTTATTAAACCAATATTTGTATTGTTTTTCTTTGTAATCTATCATGTATGTAGGTAACTTTAAACAATAAATTGTCTTGTGTTGCCTTGCTTTTAACTTTATAAATAGGATATTCCTGCATACATTCTTGTGTGACTTGCATTTTTTTTGTTCTACATTAGTTTTTGAGGTCCAGCCATGTAGATATGAATAGCTAATCAATTTTCATGGCTGTATGCTTTTTGATGCATATTATACCATGTTTTACACACCTATTTCACCATTTTATGTTAATAGACATTTTGATTGTGCCCATTTTTTTATTATAAAAATGCTATAAATATTGGTACAGCCGCTAAGAACCATCTTGCCAGTGATTTTTAAATTTTCCTTATGCACAAACTATCTGACATTCCTAACAAGTACAGTCAATTTAGTGAGACAACAGTCAGTACCATGGTCTTAGTGGCACGCTCCAATGGTTAAGATGAATGAATGCTCGAGAACCCAGTTGTCACACTGGTTGTGCACATAGACCCAGCCGTTGGCTCCACTAATATCTATGAAAGGACCCTAGAGCTCTAGAGGAAACGTGTTGAAAAATGTATAAGGAGCCTTTCTTGTGTATTTTCATAAAATTGTGCTGATGTGCAGGCTGTCTTGTTAATATAGTTTCCAAGAAGAAAGTGTCCCTAAGATGAGTGGAATTACAAAGTTTAAACATTCCATGAGACAGTATAATGACTTTTCTTCATTACAACTTTCCTATTTTTCTGATGTAATTCTGTGTTGGCACTGAGTGGCAAAAACAGAACTTGCAGTCACAGCACTTTCTTCCTAACCAATGTATAAATTTAGAGTGACCTCTATACGCATGGCTATAAATATCCAGTTGATTCCTGCAGAACAGTTTCAGCCACTGAGTCAAACGAACTTAGTCAACTGTACGTTTTATATCGACACAGCAGCATCTTTTTTTCCTAGAGAAAGAACATATACTATTTTAAAAATTCAAGTAATGCCTTTGCCAAACTAAAACAAACAAACAAAACCAAAACACACTAATTTACTAATGTTAAATAAAAAGGTGGATACTATTTTTACTCAAGGAAAACCAGAAGAGGCAGGTCTAGGACCAACAGGCATGGAGTTCTGATTCTCAATAGATTTATTATAGTCACAAGTTTTATGCACATGTAGAACCCTTGCTCAGGGCCCCTTTGTCTCCATAATTCATTGGACGTTCCAGCCCTGTTCTGGGTAAAGTAGGACAGGTCAGCTACAGCCTGAGTGGAAGCTCTACCCTGAAAACTCCAACGTCTGGGTAATTATTTAATCCAAAGAGTAGCTTATGTCAGTATCTGTTTACTTATCTTTTTGATTAGTGTCTGACAGTACCAGAATATGTGTGATGTTGACAAGGAAGTGAACTTCATCCAATCCATGCTTTCTAGCAATATTTGGACTAATAAAGCCAGTGTTCCTAGGTCAACTAGGTGAAAGCCAGTTAATGATATCTGATTTTTCACAGAAAACAATACCCCGTGTTCTGAAATAGTCCTTGACCAGGTTTCCTTCCCATTACTGGTTTTCCTAATGGATAGTCAACTGCAAGTTTCCAATTATCATTATATGATCAGTCAGATTTCGTTGCAATGCTTCACTGTAAAAGCAGACTAGTACAGCTTGCTATTAGTTAGGGTGACCGTATAATTTCAGGACACTTTAGCAAATGGAGGAGATGATCTCAGTGATTATTTCAGGACAGAAGCATAAACCAGGGCTCTGTGACTACCTGGAAGTCTCTATTTTGGCCTGCCACTCTCAGAGCACAGCTTTCTTACTGTGAGAAGGGTCATCTGTATACTAATAGCAGCATTTCTTAAATGTCCCATGAGAGATCTGTGATCTAGATATCTCATTTTCCTTTTCTGCCTTTTCTTAGTCCGTGCTTTTTTTGGTAATTTGTCTTTCAACAGCAGATTCACTATAGTATACTGTACACAGATTTTTGGTGCCTTCTATTAAGGGTGGTGGAAAGTTAAGCTCTTAATAAATTCCCTTTTATGGAATCTTTGTACTACTCAATAGCATACTTGAACTGCAGAGTCAGGGACTATTAAGCTATGTTCAAAATCCCCCGAGTGTCCTTCTGTGAAACATCAGCAGGCCAACAAGCCTGTGACAAGTGTAATGAAGTCTCATCTGAGGACCCATTCTAGTGCAGTGACATAGTGACAATTTATCTGTCATCCTCAGAGGTACTTAAAGTTCTGAGTCCCTCAGTCATGATGGATATCTTTCATTAATTTAGCAATAACTATTCAATGTCCATTTCACTCTCCATCCCAAATCAGGTCATTGATGAATGGCCCTCTGCCATTTTACCACCAGGGCTTCAGGGCAGCATCTGTATGGACAAATGAGTGTCTCCTGCCCTGAGCTTCTCTTGGGCTGTGATACCCTACTTCCTGACCTTTATGTCATAACTGAGAATTGAGCACTCAGCGCTCAAACTTTCCTTCTTTAAAGTTTTGCTTTCAGAAAGCTTTCCCCGTGACAACTGGATATGGTTTTGTTTTCTTCTAACAGATGTAGTTAGATACTACATTGTATTTTGGATGAGTTTGAGGCTGGTGATATGGAGAAAAGGAAGAAAACAGAAAAGGAATAACAGTGCTTCCACAAAACTATGTATTGACTTAATGTTTCCTATGTTTTATCCTAACATTCTTAGTGACTAAGTGCGGTAAGTAGAAGTCACCTATAAGATATAAAGATATACCAAGTTTCTCCATTTCCACTAAGATCAGGAACAAGACAAGGTTGCCCACTGTCACCACTATTATTCAACATAGTTTTGGAAGTTTTAGCCACAGCAATCAGAGAAGAAAAAGCAATAAAAGGAATCCAAATTGGAAAAGAAGAAATAAATCTGTCACAGTTTGCAGATGACATGATACTATACATAGAGAATCCTAAAGATGCTACCAGAAAACAACCAGAGCTAATCAATGAATTTGGTAAAATAGCAGGATACAAAATTAAGGTGCAGAAATCTCTTGCATTCCTACACACTAATGATGAAAAATCTGAAAGAGAAATTAAGGAAACACGCCCATTTACCACTGCAACAGAAAGAATAAAATAACTAGGAATAAACCTACCTAAGGAGGTGAAAGACCTGTATGCAGAAAACTGTAAAACACTGGTGAAAGAAATTAAAGGTGATACAAACAGAGGGAGCGATATACCATGTTCTTGGATTGGAAGAATCAATATTGTGAAAATGACTATACTACCCAAAGCAATCTACAGATTCAGTGCAATCCATATCAAACTACCAATGGCATTTTTCACAGAACTAGAACAAAAATTTCACAATTTGTATGGAAACACAAAAGACCCCGAATAGCCTAAGCAATCTTGAGAACGAAAAATGGAGCAGAAGGAATCAGGCTCCTTGACTTCAGACTATACTACAAAGCTACAGTAATCAAGAGAGTATGGTACTGACACAGAAACAGAAATATAGATCAATGGAACAGGATAGAAAGCCCAGAGATAAACCCATGCACATATGATCACATTATCTTTGATAAAAGAGGCAAGAATTTTCTTAATTAAGAAAAGACAGGGCTTCCCTGGTGGCGCAGTGGGTGAGAGTCCGCCTGCCGATGCAGGGGGCGCGGGTTCGTGCCCCGGTCCGGGAGGATCCCACATGCTGCAGAGCGGCTGGGCCCGTGAGCCATGGCTGCTGAGCCTGCGCGTTTGGAGCCTGTGCTCTGCAGCGGGAGAGGCCACAACAGTGAGAGACCCGCATACTGCAAAAAAAAAAAAAAAAGAAAAGACAGCCCCTTCAATAAGTGGTGCTAGGAAAACTGGACAGCTACATGTAAAAGAATGAAATTGGAACACTCCCTAACACCATACACAAAGATAAACTCAAAATGGATTAAAGACCTAAATGTAAGGCCAGACACTATCAAACTCTTAGAGGAAAACATAGGCAGAAGATTCTATGACATGAATCACAGCAAGATCTTTTTTGACCCACCTCCTAGAGAAATGGAAATAAAAACAAAAATAAACAAATGGAACCTAATGAAACTTAACAGCTTTTGCACAGCAAAGGAAAACATAAACAAGACGAAAACACAACCCTCAGAATGGGAGAAAATACTTGCAAGTGAATCAACGGACAAAGGATTAATCTCCAAAATATATAAACAGCTCATGCAGCTCAATAGGAAAAAAACAAACAACCCAATCCAAAAATGAGCAGAAAACCTAAATAGACATTTCTCCAAAGAAGACATACAGATGGCCACGAAGCACATGAAAGGATGCTCAACATAACTAATCGTTAGAGAAGTGCAAGTCAAAACTACAATGAGGGGCTTCCCTGGTGGCGCAGTGGTTGAGAGTCCGCTTGCCGATGCAAGGGACACGGGTTTGTGCCCTGGTCTGGGAAGATCCCACATGCTGCGGAGCGGCTGGGCCCGTGAGCCATGGCCACTGAGCCTGTGTGTCCAGAGCCTGTGCTCCGCAATGGGAGAGGCCACAACAGTGAGAGGCCCGCGTGTCACACACACACACACACAAAACTACAATGAGGTATCGCCTCACACCAGTCAGAATGGCCATCATCAAAAAATCTAGAAACGATAAATGCTAGAGAGGGTGTGGAGAAAAGGGAACTCTCTTGCACTGTTGGTGGAAATGTAAATTGATACAGCCACTATGGAGAACAGTACGGAGGTTTCTTAAAAAACTAAAAATAGAGCTACCATATGACCCAGCAATCCCACTACTGGGCATATACCCTGAGAAAACCATAATTCAAAAAGAGTCATGTACCACAATGTTCATTGCAGCTCTATTTACAATAGCCAGGACATGGAAGCAACCTAAGTGTCCATCATCGGATGAATGGATAAAGAAGATGTGGCACATATACACAACGGAATATTACTCAGCCATAAAAAGAAACGAAATTGATTTATTTGTAGTGAGGTGGATGGACCTAGAGTCTGTCATACAGAGTGAAGTAAGTCAGAAAGAGAAAAACAAATGCCGTATGCTAACACATACTTATGGAATCTAAAAAAAAAAAAAAATGGTTCTGATGAACCTAGGGGCTGTACCGGAATAAAGACATAGAGAATGGACTTGAGGACACAGGGAGTGGGAAAGGGAAGCTGGGATGAAGTGAGAGAGTGGCATGAACATATATACACTATCAAATGTAAAACAGATAGCTAGTGGGAAGCAGCCCCATAGCACAGGGAGATCAGCTCGGTGCTTTGTGTCCACCTAGAGGGGTGGGATAGGGAGGGTGGGAGGGAGACGCAAGAGGGAAGAGATATGGGGATATATGTAAATGTATAGCTGATTCACTTTGTTATACAGCAGAAACTAACACACCATTGTAAAGCAATCATACTCCAATAAAAATGTTAAAAAAAAAAGATATATCAAGTTTTTCCAGATACATCCAACACTTCAGTAATTTTCTTACAAAGTAAATGTGTGTATTTTCACATAAGACAAGAAAATGGTAAAGGAAGGCTGTAGAGTTAAACAGTTCTTTATGACATAACATTAAATTTGAAATGTCAAAATCCCATTGAGGTTAATTTATGAGGTTTCATTGTGCCTTAATGGTTTCAACCTGATGCAGGCCTTGGCTTGTTTTGAATTCTATTTGTCAGAAATACAAAACATTAAAGCCTCAGTCACTGAAAGAAAAGTAAAGGTAAACTGTGTGTATTTTATGAAAATTCTTAGGTAGAACGCTAACATCTATTATGGAGGAACAAGAAGAGGCTCTATCTTCAGTTTTTGCTCTTTGAAAGTACACCAGTGATTTCAAGACAGAAGTACAAAGAGAGATGAATGAAAAACACATAAGTACAATGAGCAAAATCTTTACTTTATAAAATTACTTATTCCGTTCGATTTTAAAAATAAGAATCTGATAAAATAACCTCAAACCCCAGGCTGTAAATATTAACATAAGTATTCCTGACTATTTAAATTATTGGAAAATACAAAGCAAAAAGGTGAATAATTATAACATTGTATCTAAAAGTTAAAACAATTGTGGAAATGATGTAAATGAAACACAATTTTATAAAGCAAAGCATAAATAAAATAGGTAAATTTCATGTGAAACAAAATTTACTTGACAATTTTTGGGAATTAAAACAATGTTAATTATTAAAAATGTTGTGCTTCTTTCATATTTGCACATGAAAATGAAGTACTCAGTTCAGTAAATGCTTTTACCTTTTGTGCTATGTAGGGCTGTTGGTTGTGTTCCCTAGGAAGCTGCCTCTGCATGGGAGATTTGCATGTGGGTGGTTGAGTGGGGGTAATTCTTGGGAACAACACCTGGAAGTTTGAAAGAGCAGCTGGGATGGGCAGAGGGACAAGTTGAACTGCAGTGCAGTTGCAACAGAAGTCTCTGAATACGCCAAGGGGGAGTCTGGAGCAGGGATGCCCTTCAGGGAGGTCCCAGTTGAGAAAATGGGTCTCTGCCACTGCACTGCATCATTCCATTGTATTCTTGGGCACTGTTGTCCCTGCGGAGGGGCACAGCTTTATGAGAGTCAGCTCCCTTCAGCCTGGCAGATCCTGGGGAGAACCTCAGTCTTGAATAGGGGGGAATAAGGGAGTCTGGGCTCTGTACAGCAGATTTCCCTAAATTGTTGCCTTTTCCAGAAACGTTTCACTATGACAGCATCCTCCTACCCTAACTTTCTTTTTTTTTTTTCTTTATAAGTTGTTTTCTTTAATCCAAAAAGGAGTGGGAAATGGTGGTGGTGGGGGAGTCATTTAATTATTTAATTTTTTGAGGATCACCTAACTCCCTCCACCACTTTTTATTATGAAAAGTTTCAAGCACACAGAAGAGTGGAAAGCAAAGTACAATGAACACCCATACGCATACCACTAAGGTTCAATAATTAACATTTTTCTGTATTTGCATTTTCCCCTGAACCATTGAATATATAGCTACATACATCATGACACTACACTTTGAGATATTTCAACATACATCTCCTGAAATATGGATATTCTCCTACATAGTATCATTTTTGCTCTTAACAAACTTGACAATAGTTTCCTAAAATAATCTAATACCAAATCTATAATCATCGCAATTGTCCCCACGATGTTTTTATGGTTGTTTTAAACATTTGAATCAAGATCCAATCAAGCTTCATGCAATGCAAACAGTTATGTCTTTTTAGTTTATTTTAATCTAGAAAAGTCTCCCATTCCACCTCTTCCCTCTGATACTGACTTTGAAAAGCCTGAGCCAGGTGTGTTGTAAAGTGTCCCATATTATGCTCTTTCCCTAACTTTCCCCTTCCTCTCCTACATTGCCAATCTTGCCGTAGGCAAATTTAAGAACCTGTGATTCCTTTAGGGGACAACTAAGTGGAGGGTAGGAGGGCACTCAAAACCCTGCTGGCCCCCCATGTGGAGAAGGTGGTTCTGGACCCCATCTTGCTTTGATTTTGATTTCAAAGCCATGTGCTTGCTCATAATCATAAGAGCATTGTCTCTTGGGAAACCTAGGAGGATAAAACAAAACCACTCTATAAGAATTGTGGTTGGTGAGTTACAGCAAACCAATTAATGGCTGCAGCAGAACTTGTAAAATTTAACTCTTAATTTTGAAATTAATCAAAACTCATTTCTTTTTTTTAATAGAATATTCTGTGTTGCTTATTTTTCTCCATTATTTGCAATGCCATATCATTATGAGATATTGTTAATTTGTCTATGTGTTAATGTTGAAAGATATTTGACTAAAGTGCCTAATTAAAAAAAGAAAATACAAATTGCTATTAGATTTCTTAGACCAGTTATTATCAAAAGTGTTTTAAAATATTGCCTGTGCCTGCACACATATGCACATACAGATGATATTTAAGTTTTTAGATGAATGGAGGGTGTCCAGGTCAATTCTCAATTTCAAATTATTTTTCAGGCATTTTAAATTTAGCAAGTCCTATTATGCCTGTAACTTTTTTTCTCATTCTACTATCACATGCCCTTAGTTCATCTAGTTTAACATCATGCTAAAAGGAGTGATTTCTTGAGTATGCTTTCAAAAAAGAAATCAAACTGCTTAAATTAAATGTACAGTAATTCTATTTGTCAGATTTCACATCTTCCCTTCCTCTCATCTCTCCATAAGCCTGGCTTTAGTTATTATTTTTACACGTTACCAATACCAACAAATTTTGTTCTTGTCAGCTCTCCACCACCCTATGCATGGGTAATGTGACCTTCCCAAATGGTGTAGGAAGTCTAATCTTCAGGTGTCTGCAAACAGGGGGAGGTAGCAAATTTTGCATATGAGAAATACCATACGATATTTTTTCATAACTTTATTTTCTCCTGTGTGTGTCTCCATGTTCATTCAGGCTGTCCTGACAACAGCTCTGACCCTGGATGTGCAAGTCCCCTGAATGGATTTCAGGGCTGCCTGAGGCTCATCTCCATTGGTGACAAAGAGGTGGATCCCATCTCCATACAGCAGGGGGCGCTGGGGAGTTACCGTGACCTCCAGATAGACACCTGTGGCCTCACAGACAGGTAGGCAATCTCATGTCAGCATGCCTGTTTTCAACTTTTTGAAAGTAGATTAAAAACAAATGAACCGCTGGAAAAGCATATTCTTGCCCCTTCTCCATTACTGATATCCATTCCATAGGGAAAAATTATATTTACATTGAAAACAAAAATGACAAACTTTAAATAATTGCTTCTTTCCAATGATATTTTCTTAGAAGACACACTCTCATGAATTTTCCTTGTGTATGCCTCCAAGCTACTTAATTCACACAGAATACTACTGATGCTATTATAATTATTGATTAGTATATACTTTAAAAATTCGAACATTGCACAAAACAGATTAGAATATTCTAAAGAGATCATTGAGGACCCGGAAATCAAAATTCTATGTGGTCAGCTGCATTCACCTTACACTCCCTATTCTACAGGAAAAATGAAAAATAACTCTTCCTTTGAGAAAGGTGGAAGCTTTGGGGATTTCTAGTGATGTTTGAAACACAGTAAAGAATAGAGAGAATTCAGTTACCACATACTGAACATGGTACCACTTCACTGAAGAAGACAAGAAAGGCAAAACTTTAAAGCAATAGCATATTAAAATTGCTAAGAATTGCAACTTTACTGAAGTTACTTGTTAGTCATGTCTGCCTTTTAAGTAATTTTGCCTAAAAGTGATGGCTTAACCATCACACATTCAAGTTTTTTTCTGTGACTGGTATGTCTGACTTCTCTGCAGTAGGAGTGCATTAAGTTCGTGTTGAGTAAATATACACACTTCAGACATCCTCACACATCCATATACGGGCACCTTTCCAAAGTTCACACTGCACAGAGTCCTTTGTGGAGTAAATCTAATCCAAATTTAACACTAATTGAAATTCCCTGTCATGTCCAATTAACTACAAGTTACAGTGCAATTTAGCAGTGTATGAGAAGATCATAAATTCCCAGTATGTAAAATATTGACTCACAAGAACTTGAGTTCTTTAATGCAAATGTCCATGGCCATATGTTCACATTCTATTCATTTGTAGAGGAAAAAAAAATGATTTAAAGAATTTAGACAAAACTCTCAACCCTAATTTTCAGATTATAAAAATTTTGTTGGCATAGAAAGTGTAACATCATCTGCAAGTTATAATTGCAGCCAGCTCTGGCATCCTGAATCTTGGTATTGGGAGAGGGTTAGAGATGCTCTTTTGGAGGTAGAGTACATCCTCTCACCCATGGGAATGGCTTTTAGTGGGTCAGGAGGGTGGGAAGTCACAGCTCACTGTCAGTAGCCTGGTTGTCACTTCAGTCGGGAAGCTCACAGAAAGTTATTTTAGTGCTTGGAGAACTCCATCACAGCACGTGTATAATCACAATATTTATCTCACATAAAGGTTGCCCCTTTGTGCATAAAGGTCTTTATTTCAAAACTAAAACAAAAAACCAACGTGTGTGTGTGTGTGTGTGTGTGTGTGTGTGTGTGTGTGTGACCAAAATAGAAAAATTTCCACATCACATTTTTAAAAGATTTTCAGATATCTGTACTAGTCTATGGAGACATCTGTGGTATTAAGTTATCTTCCATAAAATTGAGGCTCATGGCAACTTTGTAAGTGGTTATAAAAATAGCTATTGGCACTTTGGATGGCCTATATAGTCACTACTTGTAATTTTTTATGGTTCAACATCTAAAGACATGTCCTTACTCTCCATTCTTCTTAGTACTAAAAATATTCATTTTTTCTCAACCCTTTAGTCCATACCTACTAACTGCATGTCCAATGCACCATGAAATAGATTCACTTAAAAGTGCAGCAAAGCAGACACTCACACCTGGGCTGTCTTCGGGCACTGTGCACTGTACGCAGCCATCCACCCAGCCCACCACTCTGCCTGCCCAGAGCAAGTCCTAATGTGCTCAAGTGAATCTGAGATTTATTATTAAAAGGCAGCTAGCTTTATAACTTCTATCCATTGGGCACAGGAATGAATAATTCATCATACATAGCAGCATTCCTCACACTGCAAATGCTGAAAAGATGTTTGAAATCTTAGGGGTACTTAGGAAACTTTCCTGAGCCATATAAGGACTTGTGCATCACGCTCTGTCTTCCTGAGGCTCGGATGACACTTTATAGGGAAGGCAGTGCAGTCCTTTGGGACAAGGCTGTGGGGAGGGGATAGCAGTGAGGAGGGATCGTGTCTTACACCCTTGGGGTTTTGGACATTAGGATTTCATGTCATGTAACTCAGGCTACATAGCTCTTTTCAGGTTCCTTTTAGGCTCAGGTGTTTGCTGTCTAGAGCACCCCCAGCCATGGATGGTGCTGATGGGGTCACTTTCCTCACTTCCACTGCCTTTGACCCAACATTAATCTTCTAGATGCTAAATGTGACATTGTGCATCATACATCTTGGGGTTCTTTTTAATAGAAAATAACACATTTAGAAGAAAATTAATTACCACAAACTTTAAGTTCTTATTTATGAAAAAAAAATCTTATCCCAAAACATTTCTAGGTAAACTATGATATTCTTTATCATAAAGCAGTCATTTTCACTGCGTTAAAAAGTATGGAATCTAGGGCTTCCCTGGTGGCGCAGTGGTTGAGAGTCCACCTGCCGATGCAGGGGACACGGGTTCGTGCCCTGGTTCGGGAAGATCCCACATGCCATGGAGCGGCTAGGCCCGTGAGCCATGGCTGCTGAGCCTGCGCGTCCGGAGCCTGTGCTCCACAACGGGAGAGGCCACAACAGGGAGAGGCCCGCATACCGCAAAAAAAAAAAAAAAAAAAAAAAGTATGGAATCTATTCTAGTATGATTTTAGAGAGTTCCAACGTGTCGAAAAGAAGGGCAAGAAGTTGCTTTGTTCAAGCGAGGGGTAAAGGGGATGGGCCCTACTCGGATCAAGCCACCCTTTCGGTCCAATGGGATGCTTAGGTAACATGATCTGAAATACCACCACTCCTAATACTCTCTGACTTTGCTATAGACTGTCCTGTTCTTCGACTGTTATAGCAATTTGCTGACTGTCAAGGTATGGATGCCCCATCCTATGCATTCACCTAGTAAACCTCTCCAGAAAGATAAATAAGTCGGGCACCATTTATTCCACATGTGAATCCCAACTGGCCCAAACTGATTTTGAAATTCACAATCTTAAGGTTGACAAACTGTTCTGAAATTTGTCAGAAATTAAAAATAAGCATATCCAGGAAAAATTTCAAAAACTCTACTATATATCATTTTATTTCTTTTTAAAGTAAAAGTGAGTTTGCCTATTTCCAGTTCTTACTGACAGTTGAAATTTTCCCATATTTTTCCAAAGAAAACCAAAATAGTTCTTTGGTTAGATCTACTGGAATTTCAGTGCCTGGGAGTGTAATTTGTGCAGTATTAGAGGACAAAAAAATATCATAAAATAGCCAGATGCTCCCTTTCATCTTTTGTTTTTCCTACTTTCCTTTTAACGATGTTTGTTTTACCTTTTCTGATTTGCAGATAAGTGGCTGTTGGGGAGCCGACTGGGATGAAACAGGGTTGTATGTTGCGCTCTGGGTATTTCTACATGTTTATACTGTCCTGTCTTCTAAGCAGAGATCCTATCATTGGTGTGAATCTCTCTTTTTCTTAATACACTTTGTGGTAGTTTGTTATGGCAGTAATAGAAAAATAATATAACATTTATATAAAATTATGTATAAATTTATAAATCTATACACACACATATTTTCCTTCTCTAAGGTGAGAATTTCAATACATTTTAGTTTTATATACTTGCCTGTGATAAGTCCCTCACAATGAACATTTTTAATTAATATCCTTTATTTTTTAGAGCAGTTTTAGGTTTGCAGAAAGTATAGAGAGCTCCCCTTTATCTCCTCTCTTCCCAGTCTCCTCTCACACAGTTTCTGTATTATTAACATCTTGCATCAGTGTTGTACATTTATTACGATTGATGAACCAATATTGATACATTCTTATTAACCAAAGTCCATAGTTTACAAGTTCACTCTTTGTGTTAAACAGTTCTATGGGGTTTTACAAATGCATAATGTTATGTCTTCACCATTACAGTATCGTACAGAATAGTTTCACAGCCCTAAAAATCTCCCATGCTTCACCTACTCAATTCCCCTCCCTTCCCCCAACCCCTGGCCTGGAAATCACTGATCTTTTTACTCTCTTCATAGTTTTACTCTCTTCATAGTTTTGGATGTCATATAGTTGGAATCATGCTCTACGTAGCCTTTCACTTTGTAATACGCATTTAAGATTCTTCCATGTCCTTTGTGGCTGGACAGCTCATTTGTTTTTAGTGCTAAATAATATTCTGTACCACTACTTTGTCCATTCACCTACTGAAGGACATCTTGGTTACTTCCAGGTTTTGGCAATTAACAAAGCTGCTGTAAACATTTACGTGCAGATTTTGGTGTGGAAGTAAGTTTTCAACTCATCGGAGTAAATACCAAGGAGTACAATTGCTGGATCATTTAGTAAGAAGATGTTTAGTTTTGTGAGATACTGCCAAACTGTCTTCCATTTTGCATTCCCACCAACAGTCAATGAGAGTTCCTGTTGTTCCTCATCCCTGCCAGTATTTGGTGTTGTCAGTGTTTTGGATGTTTGCTATCCTAATAGGTCTGTAGTGTTATCTCATTGCTTTAATTTGCATTTCTCTACTGACATGTGATGCTGGGAAGCTTTTTATATTTTTATTTGCAGTCTTGATACCTTCTTTGGCCAGGTGTCTGTTCAGATCTTTTGCCCTGGGTTTTAATTGGTTATGTCCTTATTGTTGAATTTAAGAGCTCTTCCTATATTTTAGATACGAATCCTTTGTTAGATACGTGTTTTGCAAGTTACCCATTCGTCTATAGCTAATCTTTTCATGCTCTTAATGTCATTCATAGAAAAGAAGTTTTTAATTTTACTGAAGTCAAAATTATCATTTTTTTCTTTTGTGGACTGTATCTGAAAAGTCATTGCCAAACCAAGGTCACCTAGATCTTCTCCTATGTTATATTCTGAGAGTTTAACTGTTTTGCATTTTACATTTTAAAATTCTAAGATCTAGTTTGAGTTCATTTTTGAGAAAGATGTAAAGTCTGTGTTTATATTATTATTTTTTGTGCATGTGGAGACCCAGTTGTTCCAGCAGTTATTTGTTGAAAAGACTGTCCTTTCTCCAGGGAGTTGCCTTTGCTTCTTTGTTAAAGATGAGTTGATTAATTTTGTGTAAGTCTGTTTCTGGGCTTTCTAGTCTGTGCCATTAATCTATTTGCTCTTTTGCCAGTGCCACACTGTCTTGATTTCTGTAGCTTTGTAAGTCTTGAAGTTGAGTAGTGTTATTAGTTCTTTGACTTTTTTCTTCTTCAATATTTTGTTGGGTCTTTTGCCTTTCCATATAAACTTTAGGATCAGTTTGTTGATGTCCACAAAATTACCTGCAGGGATTTTGACTGAGATTCCCTTGAATCTATAGATCAAATTGGGAATAACTGAAATCTTGCCAATTTTGAGTCTTACTATCCATGAACATGGAATATCTCCACTTATTTAGATTTTCTTTTTTATCCTTCATCAGAGTTTTGTAATTTTTCTCATATAGATCTTGTATATGTTTTGTTAGATTTGTCTAAGTATTCTATTTTTTGGATAATGCTAATGTAAGTGTTGTGGTTTTCATTTTAAATTTCAATTGTTCATTGTTCATTTATAAGAAAGAATCCTGCAGCTTTGCTATCATCACTTATTAGTTTAAGAAGTTTTTTGTTGATTATTTGAGATTTTCCACATAGTCAGTCATGTCATCTGTGAACAAAGATGGTTTTATTTCTTCTTTCCCAATCTTTGTCCCTTTTATTCCTTTTCTTGTCTTATTGCATTAGCTAAGACTTCCAGTATGATGTTTGAATAAGAGTGGTGAGAGCAAATCTTTGCTTTGTTCCCATACTTAGAGGAAAGCATCTAGTTTCTCACCATTAAATATAATGTTGTTGTAGGGTTTTGGAGATTTTGTTTGTTTGTTTGTTTAATCAAGTTGAGGAAGTTCCTCTCTATTACTAGTTTGCCAAGGTTTTTTGTTTGGTTGGTTTTATTTTTGTTTTATTGTGAATCAGTGTTAGATTTTGTCCAATACTTCTGCATCTATTTATGTGACCAAATGGTTTTTCTTCTTTAGCCTGTTTATGTGATAGATTATATTAATTTTCAAATTATTTATTTCAAATTTTGGAGCAGCCTTGCATACCTGGAATAAATTCTACTCAATTATGTTTTATATATTTTTTATACATTTTTGGATTCAATTTTCTATTATTTTGTTGAAAATAGCACTTCTTTTTGATAATAAAAAAATTGAGTAACATTCTTGCAATTAAAAATTTTAATCTTATAAACAAATATTAAACTTTCAATTTCAAAAAGTGAGATGTAACATTGTCCATGAGATATAAGTGGTTATTTGGTTTACCTGAGTGATTTTGTGGTTTATTCAATTATGTGGGGGAAAAAATAACAATAAATCCCTTAGTCTTAAGTGATCTCTAAATCTAATTCCTAGAGGTATCATCAGTCTGATCTAAAGTAGATGACATTCAGAACCCCTGGCACTGTGGTGCTATATGGATAAAGAGTTTCTCCTTTTTCCTGACTTCCTTCCTTCTCTTTAAAATGTTTCCTTATGTACTAAGTCAACATGGTAACATATTACAATGTGGTATACATATATCAGTTAGCTTTGGCTGCACAATAAATTATCTTTAAAACTTACTAGCTGAAAACAACAAATTTGTTTATCTCACAGTTCTGTATTTGCTGCTGGGCTCTCTCATGCATCTGTGGTTGCCTGGGGGATCAGCTGGCAGCTGGTTGACTTATGATCCCCTCACTCACTTGTCCTGTGGTTTGAACCTACAGGGGTGACTAGACAACCTGAACAAGCCCAGGTTTCTTCATGTGGTTGTGCTTTCAGGGTTCAAAACTCAGCAAGAGAGCAAGCCCACTGCCCAAGCACTTTTCTAGCCTCTGCTGTGTTAGTTTGCTAATGCCTCATTGATCCAAGCAGGTCATATGCCCAACCCAGATTCAAGGTGAAGTAAGCTATACTTTTTGATGGAAGTATCTATAGTTCACACTGCAAGGACATGGAAGCAGGGATGGGAAATGTGCTGTCTATGGCCATTGCAAGCAATTTATATCCCTGTCATGTATGAAATTAATCTTGCCTTATTTGTGAAAAAGAAAACACATTTTCTGATGTAATGAGATGTGTAGAAAATTTGTCTGTCCCAAATACATGACAGCTGGTAGCATCTAATGGAGTTTTTAGTCTATGATTGATATTACATTTGGAAACCTTGATGACAGACCCAACAATTTTTGTTCATGGTGAAATTTTTCTGATCAAGTCACTGTTTTCATTACAACATATGAATATTAAGATACACATTCATCATGACCAAGTGTGGGAAATAGTGCTGTGTCTGTCTTCTTCTAGGTGTTTGCCCAGCTATTGTGAACATGGGGGTGAATGTTCCCAGTCCTGGGACACCTTCTCCTGCAACTGTGCACACACTGGTTACACCGGTGCAACCTGCCATTCCTGTAAGCCTCACACTTCATTCACTCTCCTTTCTGTTCTGATTTCCATGTAGTTCTATTTTTCTTTCCATTATTTTGTGTATATGTGTGTGTGTGCAACCACGTGCTAGAAAGCAACAACAAAAAATAATTATTTTAGACATTAATTTTTGTCTGGTTTATTTTTAATCAAATTTATTTCCTATTGATGATAAGGCAGCTAACAGAAATACATATATCATAGGATAGAAAAAAATAGTAGGCAAAGGAAAATAAGTATAGGAAAATAAAATATAGTCAAAGTATAAATTAAATCTAGAACTCATGATATTATATCTTGTTCTCTTCCTCGAGCAGAATCCAATTTTAGTTCTCAAGTCCTGTCTGCCTAAGTAAAAAACATGAGTTACTAGATTCTCAATATTTATAAAATTAAACAAGAAAAGTCTCAGAAGAAGTACAGGATGGGAGCTAACACGGTAGGACTTCTAGACATCAGTGACAAGCCAGGCAAATGCTTAGGTTCCTTGCAATCTTGATGTTCTCTGATAATGATGGTGGTGGTGATCATGATGATGATGATGATGGAACTTACTGGAACTTACCATGTACCTGCACGATTCTAGTTCTCTGCATGTTTCAACTCCTTTAATCCTCAAAACAACTCTAGGAGGTAAATGTATTTTTATCTACATTTTACACCTGAGGAGCGAGAGAGGCTAGGTTGTTTACCCAGGGTCACACTCTCCATCTCCTCTTAGTGGTGTTTCTTCTGTCTAGAACACCAGTCTCTTTTCTGAAGAATTATTCTTTTAACTTTAAAACTAACAAAACTTTATTGACCGTTAATCCATTAGCTTATGACAGAGCCTCTGAAATGCCCTTGGTCTTCTAATTATTGGCTTTTGTATATGTTTTTCTTTTCGTTTTTCCCTATTTGTGTGTCACTGCTGATGTTTCTGAATCCCTTCTCTGGTAGCACCCCTCTCTCTGGGTCTTTAGAGAGAGACAGCATGATATGAAAATTCACAGATATCACCATGTTCAGTCCCTCCTACTGGGAGAATATATTGCACTTTTAAGAACTCTTCCCTGTGAATTATTTAATTTTATTTCCACATATGGGAGAGAAGCAGAGTTTGGACTGGCATAAATTTGTCTTTATGGGAAGTGAATCCCAGTGAGGCAGGCATCAGTGTTGGGATGAGAGCCCTGTGTCCTCAGCCCTGAAGGTTCCACAGAGGAGCTCAAAGCATCTTGGAAGACAAAGGGAGGTGACTTATGCCCTAAACATCCCATAAGTTCAACCAGAGCAATTCCACCTGCAACTCTATTTACTGTACTAGTGCCAGGTGAGAATTTCCCGGAGTAACTCTTCATTTGAAAAGAGCTGGACATCTGGGAAACTTGAGGCTAAGTGACGGCCAAGTCACAGTTAGGAATGGGGTGATCTCTTCCTTAGAGTGTCCTCCATCATACTTAGCAAGGTGTCTTACATGAAGCAGATATCTACTGAATATTAATGAGTAAGAAATATGGCTAAAATGCTATCAATAACTGTGATCTAAACATCATTCTAAACAACTCTGATTTTAAAACTAACAGATATATATATATATGTAGGGTGTTTCATTTGTGCCCCATGATTTGGTCTAATAACTGAATTGACTTCATTGGGATCATCTAACTGGTAAGCTACATGAAGATGAGATATTGCCAAATCAAAATAAATGATCATGAGACCATTATTTTTGGGTCTAAGTGCACGATTAATACACGTGTGCATTCGTGTTTAAAGCAAGCTTTCTCCTAGTCATTCCTCCTCTACTTTTCTTTCCTAGGCAATTCCAGCCCCAACCCAAACACAAACACTGCTATCAATTTTCGTGTATCCCTCTGGACACTTTTCTAGGTGGTCATGAGCATATGTATGTATTTATAGGAGTGTAAACATGAGCAGCCAAAATGCACGCATGGTGGAAAAGCAGTCCATGTTGTCTCTGTGTCCAACAGTGTAGATGGTAGTAGCCGTGCCATTGATTTGGGACAATCTGGTACATTTGACACTTGACCATGTTTAACAAAAGGATGTTTACCTTTGTAAAATCTCTGGACAAAAAGCATTTCCTTCCTGTTCTTTTTCTTTGAGATGAGAGAAAAACAACCCCTCGATCTCTCCCTGGGTTTTTGTTGATTATTTGAAATAGGCAAAGTTAGAAGTGTAGATAATCCCGTCACTGTAGCATGGCATAAAGCCATAGCCTCTTCGGATCACTCCATTTTGTGGATCTTGCCTAACCACCACCTGAGTCTGTCTGTGTGGTTGCCAAATCTGATCGTTAGAGCTGGCTTAAAGATCCAGTCCAGCACTCTGCCAGAATCAGTGCTGCACTTCTGTCCCAGCAGCCATTAGCGGCTTTTCAGGTTTTCAAAGGGTTTTTCCTGTCAAGGCAGCGAGTGATGCACACCGGAGATGTTACTTGGTTGATCACTCATTTAAATGTCTTCTGAATATTGAGTCCATCATCTGCAGATGCTAATCACTTGCCTTGTACACAGAGAAACATTTATTGTACATGTAGAAAATTCAATTATGAATTAAGATAAATTGAAACTATAAAGAGATATTTCATATATATTATATATATTTCTTTGATTTTCTTGAATTATCATTTGCAAAGCATTTAAGGATGTTTCTTTTTAAAGCAAACTTTAAAACTGAATGAAAAAGAGTTGCTGATTTGTGAAATTCATCTCATTGAAAAAAATGCATTTCACATGTAAATTGTTTTAAGTAAACAAAGAGTATAATTAGAGTAATTTATAAAATAACATGATTATTTAGATAAAAGCAGATGATTTAGGGAGATTAAGCCAATGCACTTCAGGTGCTTAGATATTATGAAATAAAAAAGAATTAGACAAGAGTAAATCCAGTTATCACAATTTTGAAAAGAATCCTATGTTTCTAGAACATACAGGATTCAGATCCACATGTCCCACAGTGATCCCTCCTAAAATCTTTCACCCTGTGCTTCAGAATCTTCACTCTATCTGATTGAAACAGGGAAACACTCCTCTAAAGAAAATGTCCCTGAGAGCAATGCAGAATGAGTGTCACTGGGGAAAGTATCACTTAATTCACAACATGGAGGGATCCATCCCACTGTAGCTCCTGTCTGAGACCCGTGTTCTTTGCAGCTATCTACGAGCAGTCATGTGAAGCCCACAGGCACAGAGGAAACTCTTCAGGGCTCTACTATATCGACTCAGATGGAAGTGGCCCGCTGGGACCATCCCTTGTATATTGCAACATGACAGGTATGCTAATAAGCCTTTTTTTATGACAGTTAAACTCATGTAAATACTTGCTGTGCATGAAAAACCCAAATGAGGAAAGTAGAGTTTACCTAGTGGCAGCGTTATGTAGATATGCATTTTGATTGTAATTGTAATATGATTGCTCAGACATATTAAACATAATGTTCTAAAATAGTTAAGAGGTGGTAATTAAACGTTGTGTTCTTTCTTTGTGCAAAATTAACAATAAATCTTTGCTTATTAATCTGAAACAAAAAGGGATAAACTTTATTTCTTAGTCCATGTCAATAAATGCCAAAGACTTAGGAGAATATTCACTTTTCAAATTTATGAAAGCATCCATTTGTATTCTTTTGAATCTGTAATTTCATGAGTTTATCTAGGAGATAATAAATGTTTCTAAAGTGTATATACTTCAAGTAATAATATTATTCTTGTGCAACTGTATAAATAATATTTTATTTTCCTTAGAAACCTAATTATATGTTAAAGGACTTGTTTACGACTTATTGTTTATGATGCCTTTAATTCTTTGAAACGTTTTAATTTAACATCTCCGCCTACAGTATAGGACCACAAAGGACAAAAGCATCCACTTTAATGAATGACAACTGCCCTGATGGAGTTGATACAAATTCTTTATACCTCTTCTGTACCTGTATCTATGTGTGTCTGTACCCATAACTTTTCCTCCATGCTCGCATAACATTTTACCAATAAAAAGAGGACAAACCTCCAAGAAAACTTTCTGTTACTCTAGCAGTGTAGACCTAACGTGTACTTCAACAACCACAGAATTTGACTCTGCAAATTCTGAGCTAATGATCAGAAAAAAAATCAACTATAAATGGTTCTAAGGCAACTATAACTTAGTTATAATTTTGTTCTTCTGTTATTATGGCTACATGTCACCCTGACAGGGTTGCAATTCTCACGAGGAGGGAATTATTTGTGGATAAATTTATGATGATGCTTTCTGAGTAGCTTACAATCCTGGTGTGGTTTTTTACCTACTACCATTTCATACATGAAACGAAATCTGAGCATTTTGGCAGTGGTTAATCGTATGATTAGATCTGAATTCAGTCAAATATATCTTCCAGCCCCAAAACTACCCCCAAAGTTGGTACAGAAAATGCAAGAACTTGCAGAGCATTGCACTGGGTGTGAGTATGGCTCTTTTGGGCTTTGGGGTAAACATTTTGTCATAAATACTGACCAAAATGTTGAAGTGTGATGACAGAGTTAAATACATTGGTTTACCTTTACTGAAAAATGTGTGATCAGTGAAATATGTGAGGAAACAGCCCAGGGGATCATTCTAGATATACTGCACTCCAGTGGTTTATAACAGGCCTTCAAGTGATTTCAATTCCTGCTTTGATTTTCTTTCATTACCATGGCTCAAGCAAATGCCGAGGACAAAGAAAGCTAAATAAAGTTGCTAGCATCCCAATAAAACATTTCCCTTTATCAATTAAGTTCTTAATTATCACAGAAGTCTAGGGCATGTTAAAGATTTTCATACATATTGTCTTGGGTTAATTCTATGAGCAGAGTTCCATACACACTGAAAAATGCCAAGATTCTAGAAAGGTAGAAATAATCCCAACTGGCACATTCCAAAATGAGTGACATTTCAATGACTGAAGCTATTTTTTTAATAGTTAACTATTGGCAAGCTGAGGTCACGTTTATAAGGAAAGGTATTTGCTGAGAAGAGGAATAACTGAGAGCTGAGGGTCCGATCTTCTGCAGTTTATGCTTGTAATAAAAGAAAAGTATTTTAGCCATGTTAGTGAACGCGGTCTAGGCTTCCCCATGAAGCTTTAGTTGTGCATATTTATAAAGCCCCTTTGGAATGTGTAACTATCTCAAAGGTGTTTTGTTTTAATGCTAATTTGATACCATAGCTGATGTATTTTGATTCCCTGCAATTGCTGTTACCTTTTCAGAGTGAACCTTGGCCCCTACCACCAGAGAGAAGAGTAGTTATCATCAAAATGCAAAGAGGCAGTAAAAACAGATGCCCAGCTTTTGATTTCAGGTAACTTAGAATAATACCTGATGATATACAAGCAGGTTTTTCTTACATTAGAGATGAGAAAGAACCTCTAAATAAGGGAGGGAAAAGGTGAAATCTGCTGATTAACCCTCCTGGTCAGTTTACACACACGATGGCCTTGAAAACTGTCTGCTGAGGATGTGAATCATATCCTTCCCCGGGTGACCTGAAGAAACATCCAAGTAAAGGCACAAAACTGAAGAGTTGCAAAAAAACTTCTGACAACATTGAACACATGTGTACTCAGCGCCTGCCCTGAGCCAGGCACGGCTGTGACCACATCAGGGAGTGAATCTGAACACCTCCCTCCCCTGGTGGGGGGTGCTTTCTGGGGTGGGGAGCCAGATCATTGACAGAAGCGAATCAAATACTTGGCATGTTGCAAGGTAGCAGGTGTTGTGAAGAAGCACAAAGCAGGGAACAGGGTCACAGACTGTAGAAGGATGGGTTACAGTTTTCAATAGAGGGATCAAGAAAGGACGCAGTTGGAAAGTGACATCTGTGCCAACCACATCAAAGAAGCAACGCTGAGAAAACCTGAGGTGGAGCCTTCAAGGGGAGGGAGGAGGGAAGTGCCAAAGGCCTGCAGCCATGGGGAGCTGGCATGTTGGACAGACTCAGGTGGAAGGACGAGAAGGTGACCTTTCCTCAAGTCACGTAGCTGGAAAGGGGCTGGTCCAGGATCCACACCAGCTGTGCAGTTTGGGCCTTTAACCATCGTGGGGCACCAAGAGGAAGCAAGGAGACTAGTTAGGATGTTGCTGTAGTAATCGAGCCAAGATGGTGATGGTGGGTAGCAGGCTGGGAGCAGAGGAATAGGAGGAGAGAAATGTTGAGTTAGAACCGGTGGACTAACCGATGGAGAGAGAGAGAGGCATCAAGCAGGGCTCCTGTATTTGGATCCAAGCCCTGGAAAGAAGGTGCAGGTATTACTCACAGAGACGGAGAATTCTTGGGAAGGACCATGTTTGTAAGGGAAGACCAGGATTCCAGTTGTGAATATGTGAAGTTTGGGTTGCCCATTGGTCATTTAGTTAGATAGTGGAGATCTGTTGGTTATAAAACAAGTGTAATGTATCTTCTTAAAGCCTACTGGGTGGTTATAACATCCTTGGCAATACAACCTTTTAAAAATAGAATTCGGAGTGTGACTTTACAAATTCATTTAACCTGACCAGAGGACTCCTGTTTGCTTTACTGTCACTAGTGGACACTATCCAGCAGCAGGATAGAGCTTCTCTAGGTCCCTACGTGTTTGTTCCCCAAGGAGAAGCTCTGCTTTCCACAGCCAGATTCTGCAGGGTAGCATCCCAGGAGAGGCTGTATTATTATTAAGCTTCTGTAGAGATGCTTATGTGCACATGGGTTTAGAAAGCACTGTCGTTTAGCTGAGGGTCTTTGGTTTTAGCAGGCACAGGCTACTCTATCGTCCAAAAAATTAAAATGGAAAGGGAACAAAGGGCATCACAGAATGGAGAAATAAAACCAATGCAGATGTAAAATTTTGGTGCCGCTACTCATTTCACGGTCCAAGCAATTATCCTGTTGTTCCTGTTTATATAGGTTGCTGTGGGTGAGGTTTAATGATCCATCACTGAATCCCTGTGGCTCTGATGCATCCACAAATGCAACAGGAATGGTTCACATGTATTAAGATAAAGTATGAGACATTAATGCTCTAAATTATCTTCTAAACTCTCTAACGTAATCTTGGAAAGTTTTAAGAGCTGTAAGGTGTGTATGTGTGTGTATGTGTTTGTGTAGGGATTCATGAAAATTATTGCTAATAATTTAATGATTTATATTGATGTGTAAATGTCTATTATTAAAGCATACTTCATAACTATATATCTTCACATTACATTGCAAATGAACAAACATTACATAGAGATTATTGTATCACAATGCCTTTTGGGTAATTAAAGGTTTTTAGAGTTTATAGTTGCCTAGCTCTCATGTAAAACTCCTGAGATTAGTATATTCTTGTTCTATGTGAAAAGATCAATGTCGTAAGGGTTCCGTAATTATGACTGAGATGGAACATCAAATGGATCATGAGACACACATACATACCCAAGATGGAGAGCAGGAGTTAACTACTTCAGTGAAGATTTCCAAATAGTATTAAATACCAAGGATTTTTATTAAACTCAACACCGTAAGGAAAGCAATGTGCTGAAGACAGAGAAACACACAGGCCAGTCCAAAGACCAGTGACTACCTCCAGCAGCTACACAACAAAATATTTAATGAAAATTTTTTTAAATCCAAATTTTTCCTGGGGAAAATAAAAGGAATGAACCAAAGTTACAGCTAAATGGTCCTTACTGCCCAAGGGTCATATGAGGTGCCCCCTGACAAACCTGCTTATTGATAGAGGAAGATCTTAGGGTCCTGATTCTGTTCTTCCAACCTGGAAATATGTCCACTATGAAAAATTTGCCTTCTCCACGATGCTGCAATGCCTGTGGACAATTAAACACTCTCTAATTATTAAAAAACAATTACTAACACTTGGAAAAAGATACAAAAAACAGAATTCTAAACCAATGGTTAAAATTATATCCTTGGAATAAAGACACAGATGTAGAGCATGGACTTGAGGACACAGGGAGGGGGAAGGGGAAGCTGGGACGAAGTGAGAAAGTGGCATGGACATATATACACTACCAAATGTAAAATAGATAGCTAGTGGGAAGCAGCCGCATAGCACAGGGAGATCAGCTCGGTGCCTTGTGACCACCTAGAGGGGTGGGATAAGGTGGGTGGGAGGGAGACGCAAGAGGGAAGAGATATGGGGATATATGTATATGTATTCCTGATTCACTTTGTTATACAGCAGAAACTAACACACCATTGTAAAACAATTATACTCCAATAAAGACGTTAAATAAATAAATAAATAAATAAACTTAAACTTGCCTGAAAAAAAAAATCAGATTTCAGAATGAAAAAAAAATTATATCCTTGGTAATAGCCTTTAAAAATGTAGTACTAGGACACACTCTGCATGTATTTTTTAGTACCTTTAGTACAGAGACAACCAAAACAAGACAAAATAGTAAGCTATTTTGAATGGACTGCCTGTGCAATTTGTTGACAGACCTATTCCCTTTCTAAACAGAAGAAACAAAACATAACTTCTTTGATGACAAGATGAGGAAGGTCAATGGCTCTACTCACTGAGAGATAGAACTGTTTGTGCCCACCCTAAACCCAGGGTAGTTGTTAGCTATTTTCATAGTTGTGAGGTTCAGAAACTGCTTCTCAGACCTTGCATTGTGAGAATGATTGTCACAGAAAGAAGATAGGTTGCAGGCAGAGCAGTGATTCAACTTCCAGTCCATAAAAATCACCTGGAGGCTTGATGAACAAGCTGAGGACTGGGTCTATGGCATCCCTGCCCATTGCACCTTCAGATCTTGATTTATTGACTCAACAAGTTAATAATCCAGAACTTTTTACTCATTATTATTGCTGAGTCACTTGCCTTTATGCAAACCAAGCAATTGTGTTTCTTTTCTTGTTTTTATTGAGGCATAGTTGATTTACAATGTTGTGTTAGTTTCAGATGTACAGCAAAGTGATTTAGTAATACATACATATATATCTATTTTTTCAGATTTTTTTCCCTTATAGATTATTACAAAATAGTGAGTATAGTTCCCTGTGCTATATAGTAGGTCCTTGTTGGTTATCTGTTTTATATATAGTAGAGCGTAAATGTTGAATCTAAAAAAAATGATACAAATGAACTTATGTACAAAACAGAAATAGACCCACAAACATAGGAAACAAACTTATGGTTACCAAAGGGGAAGCGGGGGGATAAATCAGGAGTTTGGGGTTAAAATATACACAATTGTGTTTCTTAAACATCCTTTTCCCTGTGTCAAAAATTGTGTCAGGGACTTCCCTGGTGGCGCAGTGGTTGAGAGTCCGCCTGCCGATGCAGGGGACATGGGTTCTTGCCCCAGTCCGGGAAGATCCCACATGCCCCGGAGCGGCTGGGCCCGTGAGCCATGGCCACTGAGCCTGCGTGTCCGGAGCCTGTGCTCCGCAATGGGAGAGGCCACAACAGTGAGAGGCCCGCGTACCACAAAAAAAAAAAAAAAAAAAATTGTGTCAGGCCTCCAGCACTGTGGTTTAGCAAAGGGCAGTCAGCCCAACTGCTTTACACATAACTCATGTCATTTTTTTAAAAGCCCTCTATAGAATGGGTAGTGATTCATACACCATGAACCTGCATCTCTTTTATCCTGGCTTTTGCCTAGAAAGAACCCTTCCTGCCCCCACTGGGGGTACATTTTCTGGCCGGCCTCCTGCAGCTTGTAAAGGTAGTTCCTAAAGCAGGCAGCCTAGTGTGGTTGGCAATGCAGAATTTCTAGAGCAGGTCCGGTCACTGTGCCCAAAGGGAAAAAAGACAAAAGCTTCAGGAAAGTTTATTTTCCTGCTTTTCTGTCAGCCACACAGTCTGCCCTGGCCTTACGGGTGGACAAAGTGAATGGTCTTGATGAACAATAAACATATAGATGTTCAGAGAGCAGATAGGCCAGCAGCATGCTTGGTTCATTGCCTTAGCATTCAAAGGTGGCTAGACAATAGCATTCAGTCTTTAGATGCTGCCTGGTCCACTTTCCCCATTTACCATATATGGAATTGGAGGCTCAGAGGATTTTTTTGACTTTTCCAAGACCATAGATTGTAACCCATATCTCTCATTGACCATGACCCTGTACTCTGTCCATATCTAATTTTATAATTGCATATATAATGTACTCTCTGAGGAAATTACTTTGCGCTTGTGCTGTGTGGTAGGCTGATAAACAAGGGAAAGCACTAATAATATCTCCCAGTAACTGAGCTCTTGGGAGGTTTTAGGCACAGGGCCAAGCACACGTACATGTTGCCTCAAGACAATGTATGTCGTGTTGAGTAAGTGTCAGTTCATGTTAAATAGCAGATGTCTACCCTTATGAATGAGCAGACACACAAAATTGTATTCAGTGTGACGTAGTAAGTGAAAATATCACCCTCTGAAATCCTAGGGAAGAAGGCTGTGAAGTAGCTGCATTCCCTTGAGGATATCCAGTTGTATCTTATAGCATTTTCTTGTGTTCAGAATATTAAAAGAAATCATGAAAAGCCTCAAGGCCCCAGATCTGTGGCAGCCCTTATGAGGGTCTTCATACAAATATTGATCAAGAGGGACCCACAGGTGTGGGGATGGCCTGAGTGCCACCTCTGGGCCCTCCCAGGGCCTGGAGACTGTCTGCTTAGAGCTGTCATCTCTCCCCTTCAATAAAACACACACAACAGTCATCCTTGGCTTTGACAAACAGATGACATGGCAGGGCCCAGGGCCTCTGAGATCTAGGGCAGGGCCAGGTGAGAGCTGACCGTTGCCTTCCTCAGGGCACCTACTGGACATTCAGAGCAACGCAGTTGGTCATTACCAGCACTATGGGCACATAAATGCCCAGGATCTAGTTCTGTTTTCTTCTGGAGATTTTTCATTGGAAATATAGTAGAGGGCTCAGATGGGTAAGGCACTCTGGGAAGGTTACAGACCTCAGCACTCTTTGAGAGCTTTACCTACTCAGAAAGCTCAGCGACTCATGCTGGGTTGCTTAGAAATGTGTGGCAAAGTTACATAGTTTTGTGAAGTTGGGCAAGTGAGTTTTTCTAGACTTCCATTTCTCTTATCTGTGTGGCCAGAGGGTTGGGCTGGATAAAAGGTTATAACAGTGTTTCTCTCTGGATAGTAACACAGGGGGAGAACTTCTGAGAAGGCTGTTGTGGGTCTCTATTATAGAATTCAGATTATTTTTGTGGATCCAGGAATGGCTGCTAGTGTTTACATCAGTCTGTCCTTATTTATCATCCTGAGTGCATCTTCTTGACCAGCTTTACGTGGAGATAGATGTGACAAGTTAAATCATTTGGCATATTGCCTTCCCAGTCTTCTCAGAATGTGTACCCTCTTCCCATCAGAAGAAACAGAGGCAGCTGGCTTCATTTCCAAAGAGGTGGTGTTTGGACACAAATTGGACTTCATTTCAGGCATCTGTGGGAGAAGGGATTTTTGCCTTTACTTTCCTCGAGGTCAATTTCCAGATCATGAGCGATGGTCCCACAAAATATAAAGGCATCCTATTTTTCGTGAAGTCTTTTTTTCTCAGGGAGATTGAAATAAGCATAGCAGATATGCTTTCAATGTGTGTTTACCTGAATCTGTAGAATAAAGATCTGGTTCTTTTTCCATCCAACCACTTGTTTTGCTATGAAAGACTCCTTGTATAGTTCAGAGGTCTATTACAAAGTGTAGGAAGTGTTGCCAATTGCAAAGTGGATCTAAGTTGGCAAAACAAACAGAAGGAGGAGGATGTCATATGATATGGTAAGTCAATGTCATTATTTATATCCTGCTTACCAAACCAAACCAGCAAGTTAACTTGGCTGCAGGTTCATTTGTCCGAGCAAACGGTCAACCAGGTGCCACCAATGGCCACCCTGCTCCTGTGCAGAGGAGAGGCTCCAGTGAGTTGGATGAACATGTTCTGATAGGGTCTAATTCAACGATAGTTCAAAATTCCTGTTTAAATTTGACCACTATTAAAATTAATTACCTCAGATCCAAAATTATGCTTCAGACTACCGTGAGTAACAGCTAAGTATTTTTCCATCATGCTGGTCACTTAAATTCCTTAGTCTGTCTCCTCGTGCTTGAAGGCTAAGATTATGTGTCATGTCAAAGGTTCCTTTCTACTCATAGTTTTGAAATAATATGTTGTGGAATATTAGGGAAACATAATGTGTCTTTGTTGGGGTCTTTTAAATAATATTTCTAGAAAGGGCAACCACTTAAAGTATTTTTTCAGAAGGGCAGTTTTGAGGTTCTTTTCAACCTTTCCCTTCTCTCCACTTCAAAAGATTTCTATTATTACACCTTAACCATGCAAGACCATACATTTATCATACTGACCACCAGCCTGTATGAACTATTCAGGCACATCATTTTTCTTTGTGCTCTAAGCCATGAAAATAAATGACACAGTGGCATGGGAACTGATGAACTCCTAAGCCTAACACAGCCTTCTGCATGCCTCCCTGTACCCTCATTTCATTTGATGGAAGAAACCCTGAGGGTGAATGGGAGTAGGTAATTACCAAAAATAATGCCAGACGCATTTAAGTAATTTTCCAGGAAAATGTTGAAATATAAAATGTCTAGTGAAAACATGATTAAGGGGAAACACAATCTATGGATTTCAAGTTGCCATAGGAACACTCACAGCCCCCTGTAGTGAGCAGAGAGACAGGTGATCCGTTAAGTCTTTTCTCCTAGTTGAATATAAAACTGCATTAGTCATGCTGACTAACAGTTTGTTCCTGTCCTGGCTAGTTTTTGCATATTTTGTGATGTTCTTTTCCATAGGCTTTGAATCGGAGGTTTTTCCATGGCCCTTAGGGTTCTTTTCCCTGGATCTCTGGATGTATTTGATGTGTTAAGGGTTTGCAAACACCAACATGGCTGTAGGTTTTTCCCAGACCCAAACTCTCAGGGCAGGAAAGGAGCAGGGGACCCCTCAGTGAGTTCCATGCAGCATTGTTTTGATTTTTGAACCTTGCTCATGTATGAGCTATTAAAAAATAATAAAAAATAAACACAAGGCTGTTTCCTGCCCCTGTAATATGGCAAGTTTGTGTGGATACTGATCATTTTATCAAATACATATTACAGAGGAAGTTATATGACATGACATTATAAATATAGTTGAATTAAGGCAGCTTGAACTCAGCCTTTTAGCCACTGAGCCATGGGCCTTTTATACTGTGGGAGCTTCTATACATTCATGGTGGGAGGTTATTTTGGGGAAGATAAAAGAAGTCAAGGTGTTTTTCTTCTGTTATAAATATTGTGAAGTGTGCATTGTTTTTTAAATCTCTTGGAAAAATATAGGTAATCCATGTAACAGAAATATGCCAGAATTTTCCAGCAGACATTCATGTAGCAATGGTTTCTGCTAGGAATTGTTATATTAGATACCCCAAGGCTCTGTGTTTTTTATTGCTGGCCATTGAACAAGTTGCTGACACATTATTAGTCAATTTTTGTCAAAAATACTTATTTTCCATTATTTTGCATGATCAAAATAATGGTTTTGGGGGCTGCTTGTTCCTCAAATGTGTCTTGTATACATTTCTTTGATTATCAGAGGAAAAGATGCTCAGTGAGATGAGGAATATGCTTGTTACAAACATAAGTATATACACGATAATCTTTAGCTTTCCTCTTATAGTAATGGAAAGAAAAAAATAAAAGCCAAAAAGTTCTGTTTATAACTTTGAATATTATAATACAGAATTAAAAAAATTGACCCCTTGACAATGTTGACTATAGTAATGGTAATGCAAATTTCAATAAAGAGAATCCCTACTGTCAACATTTTAAGAATTCCACTCGCTGATTCCAATGTCAAAGAGATCTGATTGCTACAAAAATAAAAACCTTAACTCAGATAAAAATATGCTTCCATATTTATGTTTAATGATTCCATTCTCATCACAGTCTCCTTTCTCCCTCCCAACCCCTCTTCTGCCCGCCAGACACTGCATGGACCTCAGTGCAGCACAATGGCTCCCACTTGGTTAGTGTCAAAAGCTCAAATGGAGAAAGCCCCCATCCTGTGTTTTTCAAGTACACAGCCAGCATGGACCAGCTCCAGGCCATAATTGACTATGTGGACCACTGCCAACAGAAGCTGACTTTCCACTGCAAGAAGTCAAGGCTTTCAACTCCCCATGGTGAGTAATCAGAGTAATCAGACATTGTGGGCTGTAGTCCCCACAGGTCACAATGGCCTGCCAGAGATGCATGAAAATCTGTGCCCATAGTGCCCGGATCACATCTGAAGTGACAGGGATACTCTTCTTTGGAGCAAAGACCAAGGTCTTTGCTCAAAGCCAGGAATGATCTGAAGTTTCTCCCTAGACTCAACTGGGCAACTGAGCAGTAAAAGCCTCCTAAGGAGGCCCCTGGAATGCTCAGTGCTCATCTGCCATGAAGGGCAGGGACATCTTAATTCTGTCTTATCTCGGGAAGGATTGCTAACAACAACATGGCTTAGTGATCTGGAGGTGATTATTCCATGAGATTCTTTTTCATAGACAATGCAATTAGTGTCTTGGCTAATTGTTAATTGGGGAACAATGTTGGTATCCCCGCCACTTTCACACAACGTAAGTGCTACTAGTTTATTTCTCATATCTTTTCTTCTTTTGAAAATTCTTATGTTTAATTTTATATTTTTTTCCTTTGAAAAATCCCATTCTGTTGGAATGTGCAACCTCACTGCCTTCATGAAACTGCTTGGCTTTCTGGAGGCTGGCCTGCCCCTTCTCTGATTAGGCATCTGGGGAGTGGAATGAGCAGAGGGCAGTAGGCAGGTTCTCTGAGTTCAAGCTCTTAGGACTTAGACAAGTCCCTGTCACTCAGCAGCTATGGGACTCAGGAAATCATTTTATCTTTTTTGAGTCTTCAGAGCTAAGACATTAACCTTGCCAGAACTTAATTGCACCACATCTATAAATGGCATGAAGTAAAGGCTACTTATTTGCATCTCTCCAGTTTATTGAATTTATAGTTAGTGCTAGTTAGTACTTACTGTTAGTTGATTGATGCCAAATAGATCACTGAGCTAAAATTGTATGTTCCCAGAAGAATGAGAAAGCTGCCTCCAGGAGAGTAAATTATTGTTATGGGTTGTCTAACCAGGGAAAACGAGGCAAAGACAGAGTAGTGTTGGAACCAACCACTAACAAAGTCATAAAACAAAACCACCCAGTGAGTCATGGAGCAAACGCATACAAACTAGCAGATGGTCTATTCCAGAACCTGGACACGACCCAGATCAGCAAAGGATTCCCGCCTGGAGGGCCAGTGTCTGCCTATTGATTTGCATGTGGTTGCTCAATTGTTAGCCCTTCGATATGTTAATAAATATATAAAACAGCAACAGCAGCAACAAAAACAAATATTTAAACAAGTATTTAATTGGGGCTGGGGGGAAAGATGGAAAGAGAAAAGACTTATAAACTTAATAAACACCTGCTAAAAAAACAAAATAAGGGCCTTAATTAACCATGCATGCCAAGTTATTTGCATTTCTTATATGCTGCTACTGGAGGATTGTTAGTACAAACTTAATTTAAACAAATTCACTACAGACCTATATATTTCCAGAAGTGTTTAATTAAGGTTGAGTTGAGGCAGGCAAATAGTGTAGCCCAATACACCTTAAAATTGTTGCACTAATTTGCTCGGTATTAACAATAGACACAAATGGGTGTGCAGAGCTTTGATGCTACTCTTGTGTGGAAGGAGTGAACACACCAAAGCCTGGGTCCCTCATTAGAAGGTTGCAATGTGAAAACAGTACAAGGGGACTGCAGTGTGGGGAACAAGTAGCTTAGGAATTTTATAGGGTAGATTGGGGAATGTCAGTCAAAATTCAGTTCTCTCTCAAGAATTTTCCACTGTTCAAATTCTCAGAAGTTATCAGGAGACTGAGGAGGTGGTAATCTTGAGAGGAGATATAGCAAGTCTGGGGCCTCAGTGCAGCAGCTCTTGTGTAAGTTTTGTTTTCCACGAGGGCCAGGGAGGAGCAGAGGGCCTAGGATCTTGCTAGGGTTCTGAAACATTTTTCCTTCAGCATCTTTAAGGTCTCTGTGTTACATATAGTTTCAGGGGATATGATTACAGGTGGCTAAAGAGGAAGTTGTATGACAGTAAGTGTTGACTCTAGGAAACCATTTGGTTACCATACTATGAATGCTTAAGGTCATTGAGGATTGTAGCTGTGGCTGGAGTGAAGGACAGTGAACTATGGGCTAAAATAATTGAGGAAGTAGAGCCGTGCACCCTGGTCATTGATATCTCTCCTATTCCTTTTCATTTCAGCCTCTAATTCTTCTTATTATTCCTAATTATTTCTTATGCAAATTCTCTAAGTTACTCAAAGGAATCTTGAATGGAGCCACATGCATTTTGTACCTTTAGAAAACACTTAATGATTTTCACTTTAGAGAGAAAAATGTAAACACACAGTAACACATTGGCATATAATGATTTCTTTGCTCTTCAAGTCGATGAAAGAGGATGTTGAATAATTACATTTTTAAGATGGAATTTTGAAAAATGTCTATTAAGTACCTGTTAAATAATACACCAAAAAGATCTTCCACCCCCTAAAGATGTTTTCAACACATTAAAAAAAAAGATGGTTGATATTGATTTCTTGGCACACATGTCACCCACTGGGCCTGCAGTGCGTGGTAATGAATGCAGTCCATGTGTTTACCAGCTGAGAGGTTGTCAGCAGAAGCAGAAGTCTCATTGAACAGGGAGCCATAATGAGCAGTGGCAATTGTAAGTTAGGGAGAAAGTTATTTCAGATTCTTAGTGGGGGCCTGATGGGGACAATTTAAGAGTTTGAAAGAGCACATGAAAATGGACAGACATCTTTGCAGAATTGATGTCACTTCCGTTTCCTCTCCTGCCCTGATTCTCTGTTTACTAGGGACTGTTTCCCCTCCACCCTCCTGTGTGCGCCATCTTTTCTGATCATCCTCCCCCAGGTGTACTGTAATCCCACACTGGGGCCTCAGCAGCATCTTTAATGTAAATGAGCAGTCCTGCAGAGCTGAGGCAGCCTCTGGCCCTGTCACTTAATTATACGTTGCACTGAGGAGGGGAATGAGCTGAAGAACTTGGTGTAGTTGTCTCGGACTTGCTCAAGCCGAAGACACCTCAGGCATGAAGAAGGCTTATCAGTGCCATTTCTTTAGTTTCCAAATACAGAGCAACCCATTCAGTATAAGAAGAGGCACGTCTCCAAGAAACTTTTAGGACATGCTAGGAAGTACATGTCTTAAACACATGCCAGTGTTTTTAGCTAATAAATAAAGTGAAAGAAATCCATATTTCTTATAATAACATTAAACATTTTAATGACATTTTAGGATCTGAAACAGATTTTAGATTCAGTGTGTAAATTACTGTGGTTTTTATTTTGATGACAATTCTTTCTTGAAAGTTATTTCCAAAGAAATTATGTAAGTGGAGTCCTCAAGAAAAGTTTGTAAATATCGTGCCTGAATGAGTTAGGGACTACATGCTCATTTTCTGTTAAAAGAAAAAAATTTGGTGACAACGTAAGTTTTGACATTAAAATATATATTTTTAAACAGTTGGAAGTCCTCTTAAAAATGATCCTATTGCACAGTTAAAATATGCTCACTTCTAAAGTAGTCTCTCTATGTTTTAAATAGAGGGAAGTAAAGGAACTATATTGGGGAGGCAGGTAGTGGGGGGCAAAGTAGGTGTCACCTGTCTCATACTTGTCTTTCAGATGGAACCCCAGTGAGCTGGTGGGTTGGAAGAACCAATGAAACACACACTTACTGGGGAGGTTCTCTGCCTGATGCTCAAAAATGTACTTGTGGATTAGAGGGGAACTGCATTGATTCTCAATATTACTGCAACTGTGATGCTGACCGGAATGAATGGTGATTTCCATATAATTTCCCTGTGCAAACTGTAATTTTTTTATTGCTTAAACAATGTACCTTAGGCAGACATTGGACACCACAGTATAATAAAGAGAAAAAATTAAAGTATTCCCTAGCAAGTTAAAAGTATAAGCTTTGATGTGTATGATATCATTAATCTGAAGCCTAAAATACTAGGTAGCTATTTTTGTTTACTTGTGAGTAACTAATCATGTCCATTTTCTTTTTCTAGTAAGACAAAATAGGAATTAATGTTTCCCATTCACTGAAAGTGAAATATCTGACTTCTTAAAGTTAAGTTAATCCAGTTAATAAGATGACCACCCCTTGGCTGACCCAGGGCTGTTTGCTGACCTTCCTAATTGCCAGTTTCGTTTTATTAAATGGCCACACAGGGGAAACCAGACAAGGCATTGAGTCCATGAAAGAGGATATACAGAATACAAAGCTCTCCATGCAACTGGAGGTCTCAGAAGGCTGCATACCCAAAGAAAAGGTAGACGAGGACAAATCATCCAGTAGGCACTCTGGGTAGAAAAAAATAGCTCCCTGAAAACTCATGTCTACAGACTTGCCCTCACACAGATTTAGAGCCCAAATTTATATGACTTGGATGGTCCTCAAATTAAGTTAACATAGCCACAGGTTGGCAGCACCACTGGCTCATCATAGGATTACATGAGATTCTCACTGGAGGCCTGCCCTCCCCCTTCACACAGACCTCACAGGATTCCCACAGATAAAATGCCACCAAAAATAAGCTCACAATCCAGGGTTATACAACACCAGAGGACAGATGTGGGAGGCAGAAGAAACCACAAAGTGTAGATGAGATGCCTAAAAGTCTCAGATCATGGATACATTCAAAACATAGATAAAATAAATATGTGAGCTGCTTGAAAAATCAAAACTGGAATTGAAACATGAGAAAGTGATCAGATCCTATTAACAAAGATGATTGTGATTTGCAAAAGAATATTAGCCAATGATAATATTTACCCAATTTAAGATTTGTTGGATCAGATATTAGACACAAGTGATCAGAAAATTGGTGAAATGGAAAATATGTGTAAATAAATGACACAGAACAGAGAGAAGCAAAATGGGATCGAGAAAAGCGGTGACATGGAGGAGTCATGTGGAGAAGATTGAAAATGTGTCTGATTAAAGTTTCAGAAGAGAAGATTTGAGATAATGAAGAAGAGGAAATATTCAAATAGCAGAAAAATGTCCAGATTTGAGAAAACATTAGAATACCAAGCAGGATAAATAAAAGTAGATCCATATCTAGACACATCATGGTGAAATCAAAAACACCAAAGAGAATGTTAAAAGGAGCAGAGATGAAAGCAAGACTCTTAAAGGAAAGACAGCCAGCCAGCAGACACCCCTGAACAGCCCAGGACCCAGCCCACAGAGGGCGGGACACACCCCTCACAGGGTGGAAGTGAAATAACTGTCAAACTCCCAGTGTTTACCCAGCTGATATTTTAAAAAGTGGAATAAAATTAAAATCCAGACAAACAGACACTGAAGAAATTTACCACTAGCAGACTCCACAAGCGGAATTTTAAAGAATGGTTTTCAGAATGAAAGAAAGTGATCTTATAAGGAAGGTCTCAGAGGCAGGAGGAAATATTGAGGAAAAAAAATTGTAAACTCAGAGGTTAAAAACTAAAAGAAAATACTAGACACTGATAACATGTAACTGTATGTATGAATTTGAAACACGAGAAAACAGTCAGATCCTATTAACAGAGATGATTGTGGTTTACAAAAGAACTAAAAGAATGTTTAGAAATAAAAATATTATTGAAATTTAAAACTTGTTTTGTAAATATTTATTAGAATTAAATTGCTTAAAGTTTATGTCTTAAAATTTGTGTAACCTTTAAATAATAGAAACAAAGCATGTAATATTCAAATCAGTGGAGGGAAGAAAGAAAAAATGGGATTTTAAGAACTTAGTTAATACAAAAGAAGATAGAAAATGAGAATTTAAAAAAAGAGAAAGCAATAAGTACAAGATAAAAACTGTGTGAGTAATCATGCACAATAAATATGACAAAAATAACCATTTAAATCCAGATGTCATATTGAATTAAAAACAAATATGTCTTCTTTGTAAACCTGGGCATATTGAAAACAAAATGCCAAAAAAAAATTACCAGGCAAATATACGAAAAAGTAAGTAAAATTTTAAGGTTTAATGTGGACAAAGATCACTATTACTATAAGATATTGCTTAATTTCACTATAAAAAACAATGCTAATAAACTTGTATGTTTCTAATAAAAATGACTCAGAATGTATACAGAAAAAAATTGACGAAACTGAAAGAAGAAATTTACAAATCAACCATGGTAAGAAGAGGTTTAAATGTACATCTGTTTGTAATTGGTAATCAAATGAACAAAAATTAGTAAGATAGAATATTTTCAAATGAAATTAACAACTTGATTTGTTGGGAACATAAAATTGTAGAATACATAATTTTCTCAAGCACATGTAGTGCATTTTTGCAAACTGATTTTCTCAATATTCCATAAAGCAAAACTCAAAAAATTTTACAGTAGTTGTTATCCTATGAACAGTTTCTCTGATTACAATGCAATTAGGTGAGAAATGAATAATAGAAAGATTAAAAAATATACATGAGGCAATTCAAAACCACAATTGGAAAGACTGGAAACAAGGAAATAAAGATACATTACTCATAGAAAATATCGTTTTCAACAAAGAAAACCTAAGAGAATATACAGAAATATTATTGAAATTAATGAGAGTTTGGTAAGGCTACTGACTGAACCTTAGAATAACTGGATTCTTATCAAAAATGTGTTACTATAAGAAAATATAAAAACTACTAGCAGAAGGAACAAAAGGGTATAGTACCTTGGAATAAAGATAACAAAAATATGCAAGACTTTTGTAAAAAAGACATCATAAAACTTTATTATGAAAATACAAGAAGACCTAAATAAATGGAGACATCACACCACTGCCATGAATAGGAAAACTAAGCATCTCTCCTCCAAATAATTTTCTTGATTCCATTTAATTCCAAACAAATGCTAAACATTTGTTTATTTTGGGGGGTAGTGACAAACAGGTTCTAAAATTTATTTGGAAAAGAATGGTACATGAATAGCTAAGACGATTCTGAAAATGGAAACAATGTGGGGAGACCAGCCCTACCAGACATGAATAAGTCTTATGATGCCGCAGTAATTAATACAGTGTGAGTTTGCCAAAGGGATGAGCCAGTAGAACAGCTAACCCCAAAAAAGAGCCTGGGAGCTTTCAAAATGTGTAATTCTGGGTGATGAAAATTATGTTGTCGCCAGTCTCTCTTTCTCCCCAGCAATTATAAAACTTAAAGTTGACCTAGTATTTCTCCCCTGCAGCTTTCAAAGTAGTCAAAGTGGTCAAAACTCCATTATACCTCAAAAAAAAGTCTACTGAAAAACAAACAAACAAACAAAAAAACTCAGAAGAATTTCTAGAGCATTAGAAACTAAAACCAAAAAAAGGTGGATTTGGAAGTTCTCTTACTGAATGTTTAAAACTGTTTGTGAGAAATTTTCATACCTAGATATTCATGCAATCTTTACAGATTTTGGAAACAATTGAGAAGCAAGAAGAAAACAGATGTAACTAAAAATTAGGCAGTTTTGAATGAGTCTGGTGAACATGGCATATAATATCTTACATAAAGCATGGACAGTGGGAATGACCTGTACAAATAAAGAATTTTTAAATAAGAAGAGTTTAAACTTTTCTCAGATTCAGGAAGGTACTTTGCAAACAACAAAAGGACAAAAAGACTTTATGATGCTATCTGCCTTAATGCACACTACATGCATTATGATTTTTTTAAAGTTTTTTTCAGGGCTGTGAATGCATTGTCAATGTTAAAAACAGAATTAAAATGTAGCTTTTTGCTATATAGAAAGTGTAGCTTTTAAAGGGTTCCTTAAGGGATTCCTTGGTGGCGCAGTGGTTGAGAGTCCGCCTGCCGATGCAGGGGATGTGGGTTCGTGCCCCGGTCCGGGAAGATCCCATATGCAGCGGAGCGGCTGGACCTGTGAGCCATGGCCGCTGAGTCTGCGCGTCCGGAGCCTGTGCTCCGCAACGGGAGAAGCCACAACAGTGAGAGGCCCGCGTACCACAAAAAAAAAAAAAAAAAAAAAATGTTCCTTAAAATTCAAAGATCCTCAATGAAGAACTTATGCACTTACATTTTTCCTCTAAGATGTTCTACCAAAATAGCAATCACGGGAATTAAAATACTATTTGTAATGTTTACTGATATTAAATACCAGGAATTGATTTGGTGTGCTCTCCCTGTGTTTATAATAAAATAAGTTTCCAGACTGACCCGCTCCCGCATAATCCAGTGACATCTTCTAGCTTGTGAATACCATTCCCAACAAAGTCAGGTGTTATGTGCTTGGGATGAAGCCTGTGTACTTCTAACAGCAGGAGTTGCAGAGGCTTCACCAGATAAAGCCATGTTGTTTAATTCAGTCTGATTCTGTGACGCAATCTGATTTTTAAAAATTGTTTCTTAAATTTTAGGGTTTTATTTCATATTTTTCATATCTTACCATATGCACTGCCAGTCACTTTGTTCAAATTTTTAAACAAAATAAAAATCTTAATAATTTTACATTTTCTAACTTAAAAGAATATTTCGATGCCTAGCAGAATTGGAATGATTAAGTTAGGAAGACTTTTTTTGCAGGAAAGCTGTCAGGTTGAACCATGTGAAACAGCTGATTTTCTGACCTGCAAAAGTGGCAGTTTCAAATGTTTCAACTTGTATATACAAGAGTGAGTGGTGGCTTTGTAATTATTTGGAATTAAAACTTACTAGGTTCTACACAGAACAATAAATTAGACAAACTAGTATTTGTTCATAAATCAGAAGTACGTATGTAATTGAAGTATACAATGAAAAATATGAACAGCTTACAAGGTATAGAAAAACCTTCCTACTTTGTCCAGAGAGGACGGTGGTTGTACAACCAACTTACCAGCCAGGTCCTCTGGCTCCTGTTCCAATCCTATTGTATTAAACCATAGATATTAATATGTCCCCAAATAGTCACTTATATGATGATATTATTGGTATTGTTATTATTTATAACATCCACTGGGGGGCATTGATGGTGGGTTTTATGTTTACATCCCCAACACCCAGGGCCTGGCAAATAGAAGCATAATAAGTGTTTGTCGAATGAATGGATGGTGACAATCTTTGGCAAAGCACTTTCCCATGCATTAGCCCATTTATTAATTTTAAGAATATATTGTATCATATCTTCATCATGGTTTTGAATCAGTATTTTGTTTTGATTTTGTTTTTAAATTTATGGCTTCAACAAATAAGGAAATGCCTCATAACCACAGTAGGAATTTCTGAAACTTTAGTAAAAAAAAAAAAAGTCCAAGTATTGAAAACCTAAGTCTTGTCAGTCAGGTGGTTTTGTTTTTTGTCTTTTTTTTTTTTTTTTTTAATGAAGGAAGATTGCTGTTGCTTCTGTAAATTCTGCGTTTAAGTATTACACAGTGGCTGAATTGGAAAGAACAATGAGCTGCTAATTGCACTGAAATGTAATCTCATGCCTGTATCCATGACCATAATTTTGGACCTGCCTGCTTTCTTCTCTATGGTCACGTAGATGAACAAAGGTCTCTGGTCCTCAGAAGACCTCATTCAATATATTAGTATGTTTGTAAGTGTTCAGATGAGATGTTTGATTTCCCTACTGTTATGTACTTACAAATTTAGCTTAATACCCCTTGAACTGCAATCAAAGACTATTACTCTTCTGTACATTATTCAGAATAATGTTAAGGTGGTTGTATTTGTTTTCTAGGACCAGCAACACAGTAGTCCTTTCCCATAAGAAGCACTTGCCGGTCACTCAGGTTGTGATGAGAGACACAGGGCGACCACATTCTGAAGTGGCTTATACACTGGGGCCTCTTCTCTGCTCGGGGGACAGTAAGTAGTGGCAAGAGGAACTGTCTTCATCCCTGCTAATACATTTCAATCTTTTAAGAGAAATCGAACTGCCTGGGTTCATAAAAACACTGTCTGTACTGATAATCTGTACTTCATTAGGAATGTATTAACTTTATAAAATAAGTGTATATTGTTAATGTAATTGAGAAAAAACATATTACCTCTGGATTATGTAGAGGTATCTTTTATATGACATTTACATGAGACTGTGCTGCAAAGATTCATGGAATCATCTGAAATATATCACTTGTTCAGCAAACATCTAATATGTACCTACTAAGTATAAGGCACTTTGCTGAATGCTGACATGCCTGAAATTGGTAAGATAAGGAGAAAATGAGAGGACAGAACCCATCAAGTGTATCTAGTCATTAATGCCTTCTGACAATTCTGAATTTTTACACAGGAAGTCTCGATGCTCCTAACTCCACTTACCCCTCCAACTGCATCTTGTGTATCCTTCATGCCCCCAAAATAACTGAAATAAAATATATGAGTTCTATCTTTAATTTTCAAACTTCTACTCTCTCTTGAATATCAGTCCTTCTCCTCCATCTCGTCCATTGCTCCCCAGAAACTGCTTTTTCCTGTCACCAATGAGAACTCAACATTTCTAAATCCAATTCTTATTCCCTGATATCATCTGAGTTGACCTGTCAGTAACTTTGGATTCCTCCCATGATTCAAACTTCTTTAATTCACTTTCTTTACGTGGTGGCCAGCATGCCACAAAATTTTCCTACCCTCCTCTCCCCAACCTTCCTTTACCTCGCCAGCAGGATAACGTTGGGGTTCCCCAGGGCTCTATGCTCTGCCCTCTCTCCTCTCTGCTCTCAATTGGTGATCTTCTCCCATCATCTCATGGCTTTAAATACGGCATGGGCATCAGTGACCTCCACGCCTATACCTATACCTAGTCTTCCTGAGCTCCCAGCTCCTGCATCCAGCTGGCTATTCCGTACTTCTTCATTCCAATTGGCATTTCAAACCCAACTTGTCAAAAAAATGAGAAAAGAAAAAGAAAGCATTTCCACACCAACCTTCCTCAAATCAATGCATAGCAACTCCATTCTTCCTGTTGCTTCTTAGACTGAAAACATTACAGTCACTCATAACTTCTCTTTTCTATCATAACCCACATCTAATTCATCAGCAAATCTTATTGGTTCTAACTGCAAAAATGGATCCAGAATTTATCTCCATTACCACCTGTACCTGGATTGTTGCTGTGGCCCCATAACTGGCCTACCTGCTACTGTCTCTGCCCACTTAGCTGATACTCCACACAAGAGCCAGAGGGAATAAAATCAGGTCACATCAGTCCTCTGCCCCAAACTCTCTTCTGGCACTCATCTCAGAGGAGAGGCCAAAGTACAATGTCCACCAAGGCCACAGTAGCCATGTTGCCCTCTGAGCCAGGCAGTACCACAGTGGGGCCTGTGGAACCACAACCCTCCCTGGGGCCCCATAGGAGGTGTTGCCATGTGAGGGAACCCTGGCATTTCTGAACCTTGCTATTGGAAAAAAAAGAGGGTCCTATTTCAGATAATAAAAATACTGAGATGCAGATAGTCAAAATGTAGAAAGCCTATGAACGTGCCTTGACTCGATGATAGTATAGTTATTTTTCTCACTCATAACATAAATATGCAAACCACAGTTCTCTTTCTGGATAAGGTGAAGCAAATACAACCCACCCCATCTCTCTCACTGAACTCACCCATAAAACCTGGACAGAATGCATGAAGCAGTTATCTCAGGACTCTGGAAAGCAAATAGCATCAGGGAAGAGAAAGCAAAATTCACCATTTATTTTTTCCTCCAGTATCTCTCAGCCGCTGGGTCCCAGATGGAGAGAGTCCCAGAAGAAGTCCTCTAGTCCTGGTTGGAGGAGGGGACAGGGAGCTCCTAACTGTGAGAGAGCACAGTAGTCTCATTTCTCCCCTTCTCTCTGTTTTCTGAGGTTCCAGTTCCCAGGCAGCCCCATGGCAATAGTGGTAGAAGCTACCTCAGAAACACACAAGAGCCAGAACTCCAAGGAAAGGCATCTTCTGCTCTGGACAGGGGAGCCCTGACTCTATGACAGTGGCAGATTCATGTTACTTTTGTTTTCTTTCTCTGTTCACCTATCACTAGGCAATGGACATATGTACAGGTGCAGGAGTGAATAGGAAAGCACAATAAATCAGGCTGAATAGAGCCCTAGATTTCTGGTTGTATGATTGAAAAGGGAGCTGCAGGGAATTGGAAAGTATCTGGAAGAGCACAGAGAGGGAAGAGTTCAAGAGAGTGATGCCACAAGTTGTCTATGAAGTCCTGGGTTCACCTCAGAGCTACACATGTCTGGATCTGCTCCTAATTATAGACCAAAGTTGAGAACTGAAGAGGCTACCATCCAGGACTCAGACTGGCCACTGAGTGGTACAGAAGTGAGGCAGAGTTGAATAGTACTGCAAAAGCCTTGAAAACTGGACAGCCATAGGAACCATGGACCATGCACAGAGGACAGGTTGGAATGTGTGGCCAGATCCTAACCAGGACAGCTGCCTGCAAAATAAGAAAAATATCAACATGCACTTTGAATTTAAGCAAAGCCCAGAGTTTGTTAACATAATATTTTAAAGATCTAGGAATAGTCCAAAATTACTTTGCATACAAAGAACCAGAAAAATCCACGTTTGCATAAGCAAAGGTAATCAACAGATACCAATGACACAGAGGTTAGAATTATCTGATAAAGACACTAAAACAGCTATTACACAAAAACTCTAACAACTCTAACAATGCTTTTGAAACAAATAGAAAAAGAAAAAGTTTCAGCAAAGAAATAGGATATATAGAGGAGAGCTAAATGGAAACTTTAGAAATAAGAAGTACGGTAATGGAAATGAAAGATGCACTGGATGGGTTAAATAGCAGATTTGAGATGAAACAGTCAATGACACTGAGGATAGATAAATAGAAAGTATTCAATCTGAACAAGAGAAAGAAAAAAGGTTGAAAAAAAAAATGAACAGGGCCTCAGGGACCTGTGGATTAATAATAAAAGATATAACATTCATGTAATTGAATTTCCAGAAGAAGAGAGGAAAGAGTGCTGGTGCTGAAAAATATTTGAAAAACTAATGGCTGAAAACTTTAAGTTTGGCAAAAGAGAGACTTGAGAAGTTGAATGAACCTGAAACAGTATAAACTCAAAGAAATTCACATCTAGACATATCATAAACAAACTGATGTGAAAACTAAAGACAATGAGAAACTTTTTGAAATCAGCTAGAGAGAATAATGATGCATTGCCTATAGTGAAACACCAATTCAAATGACAATAAGTTTCTCATCAGAAATATAGAGGTCAGAAGGAAGTGGCAAAACATTTCTCAAGTGCTGAAAGTAAAGAATTGTCAGTCCAGAATTCTATGTTAAGCAAAAATATACTTCAGGAATGAAGGTAAAATTTTTTAAAATTTCAAATGAAAGAAAGCTGAAAGCGTTCATCACCTGAAGCCATCCTTTAAAAGAATTTCTAAAGGAAGTTTTTTTAGACAGAAAGGAAATGATATCAGAAGGAAATTTTGAACTTTGGGAATAAAAAAATCAACATTAGAAATGGTAAATAACTGGGTAAATTTATAGATTATTCTCCTATTGAGTTATTTTAAATATATCTGAGGGTTGAAAGCAAAAAATACATTATTTCACAGGGTCACAGGGTATTAATTTTGTGTGGATATAATACATATGGCAACAACAACATAAACACGAGTAGGTAAAAGGACAAAATTGTTGTCAAAGTTTTTACAAATCACTTGAAGGGGTTAAAACATAGATTCTAAGCATACTAAGAAAGGTAAGTATATATATTGTAATCCTTAAAGGAACCAATTAAGAAACTGCTATACAAATAGAATACTGAAAAATGTTTAAATAACCCAAAAGGAGACAGAAAAAGGAAAACAGAAGAATAAAAAAATAGAACAAATAGGAAAAAATAATAAAATGATAGAACTAACATATCAACATTTGTATTTAATGTAAGTGGTCTAAGTAAACCAATTAAAAGACAAATTGTTGTGACTCAACTATAGGCTGTCTATAAGAAATTCAATTCAAATATAATGACATAATAAAAGAATATGATGGAGAAAGATATACTACACAAACATGAATTTAAAGAAATCTGGAGTTCTTACTAAAATTTTTGCTTGCAAGCAAAGAAAATTAATACATATAAAAAAGGACCAAGAAGACTGAAGAATCTTAAATGTGTATGCTAATAACTGAGCTTCAAAATACATAAAGCAAAAACTGACAGGGTGGAAAGGCGAAATAGAGAAATTCATAATTATCATTAAAAAGTCCAATACTGCTCTCTCATTAGCTTATGGAACTAATAGAGGGAAAATCAGCAAGGATATAGAAGACCTGAATGTCATCAGAAAACAAATGAATCTAATTGACATTTATAGAATACTCTACCAACAGTAGAATACACATTCTTTGCAAATGCACATGAATCTTTAACCCAGATACAGCATATTTAGTGTCATAAAACAAACTTTAACCAATATTAAACAATTTAAATCTTACAAAATGCAAGATTTGACATAATTGAATTAAATTAGAAATAAATAAAAAAGATGGTGAGAAAGTCTCAAAACACTTAGAAATTAAACACCAAACTGTCAAATAATACCTGAGTCAAGGAAAGGTCTCAATAGATACGATAAAATGTATTGAACTGAATGAAAATTAAAGTACAATGTATCAAAATTGGTAGTATGCAGTTATAGCAGTGCTTAGAGGGATATTGAGAGCAATAAATGCTTATATTATGAAAGAAAAAAGATCTCAATTCAATAATGTAAGACTTCACCAAAAAAAAAACCAAACTAGAAATAGAAGAGAAAAATAAACCTAAAGCAAGCAGAAAGAAGGAAATAATAAAGAATAGAAATCAATTAAATTAAAATCAGAGTATATAAAAACAAAAAAAGATTCTTTTAAAATATTAATAAAATTGGTAAAACTCTAAGAAAACTATCCAAAGAAAAGAGAAGATAAAAATTATCAATATGAGAAATGAGAGTTGGGATAATACTACAGACCCCACAGACATCAACAGTATAATAAAACTATACTACAAACAACTCTACACGTATTAATTCTACAACATAGATGAAGTGGACCAATTCCTTAAAAACCGCTAACAGCCAAAACTTTCTTAAGATAAACCAGACAACTGGGATAGACCTAATAGTATTAATGGAATTGAATTTGTAGTTAAAAACCTTCTGAAAAAGAAATCCAGACCAAGATTGTTTCACTGATGATTCTACCAAAGAAATAATACCATATCTACACAACCTCTTTCAGAAAATAAAAGAGGAAATTCTTTCCAACATTTTAAGGAGAGCATTGCTTTGATATCCAAACTAGACGAAGAAGTGCAAAAAAATGATAACTACTGATAATGTTATTACCAACACAGATGCGAAAATCCTCAACAAAACATTAACAAATAATCCAGGAATATTTTTAAAAATGCACCACCACCAACTGCAGTTTATCCCATGATGCAAGACTGATTCAGTATTTGGAAGATGATCAGTTTGATCTACCACGTTAACAGTCTAAGGAAGAAAAATCACTCCAGGTGCTTTTTCTATATCAATTAATATGAACATTATAATTAATATGAACATAATAATTAATATGAACATAATAATATGAACAATATAATATAACATTATATATAATTGAATTATTATGGTAACAAATTCAACATGATAATTTACATCATAATAGCATTTATAATAAAATTCTTAGCAAACTAGGTATAAAAGGAAAATTCTTAAACTTAATAGGACAGTATCTGTACAAAACAGCTAGCATCATAATAATTGGTGAAAAACTGAATGCTTTCCCCCTAAGGATGGGAACAAGATAAGGATATCCAATCTCACCACATCTATTCAACAACTTTGATCATATGGGAAGTCCTAGCCACGGCGATAATGTAAGAAAGAAAATAAGTGCATACAGGCTGGAAAGCAAGAAAGAAAACTCTATTCACACGTATATACATACGACTGCCTACGTAGAAAATCTCAGGGAATGTCCCCCCCCTGCCCAGCAAAAACAAAAACAAAAACCCTACTAGGTCTTATTAAGTGAGCTCAACAAGATCACAGGATACAAGGTCAACAGAAGACAAATCAGTCATATATGCTAGCAATGTATAAATAGAAACCAAAATTTACAAGAGAAAGTCATTTTCAATAGCTAGAAAGAATATAATACTTAGGTATATATTTAACAAAAACATGTATAAGATCTGTAACTCATCAAAAAGTGACTAAACACTGAAGAAAGGAATCAAAGAATCTAACTAAAGGGAGAGATATACTGTGTTCATGGATTGGAAGACTCAATATAGGAAAGATGTCAGTTCTCCCCAAGTTAAAAACACACTTCACCAAAGAGGATATAAGAATGGCAAATAAGCACATGAAAAGATGTTCAACATCATTACCTATTAGGGAAGGCAAATTAAAACCACAACGAGATACTACTACACACCAATTTGGATTGCTAAAATAAAAGAAATATATACTCACAATATTAAATGCTGGTGAATATATGAAACAACTGTGTCTCTTATACATTGTTAATGGGAATTAAAAATGGTACAGCCACTCTGGAAAACTGTTTGGCAGTATCTTATAAAGTTAAACATACTTGCCATATGACCCAGGGATTATACCCCTGGGAATTTACCCTACAAAAATGAAAACATATGTCCACACAAAAACCTTTACACGAATGTTTATAGCAGTTCTATGTGTAACTGACCAAATCTGGAAAGACCCCTAGTGTTCTTGAATGTGGACAAATAAACTGTGGCAGATCCATATGATGGAATATTACAGAGCAGTAGAAAGGAATAGATATTGACATGCAACAGCTCGAATGAATCTCAAAGGCTTTATGTTGAGTGAAAGAAGCCGATCTCAAAGGGTTGCATGCTGCATGACTCTATTTATATGCTATTTGGAAAAGGCAAAACTATAGGGACAGAGACTAGTTCATGATATCCAGGGCTTAAGGGTGGTTGGAGGTTGTGACTATAAGGAAATAGCAAGAGGGAGGTTTTTGGGGTGATGGAACTGTCTTTTATTCTGATTTTAATGATGGCTATGCAAATCCACAAATGTATTAAAAGTTATATAACTGTATGTCCCTAAAAAGTCAATTTTACTTGATGATAATTCAAAAAATAATATTGTTTTTAAAAAAACACGGGTCATTTCCAAAGTGATTGTCCCTCCACTCAGTTGCAACCATGTCCACGTTCTTAATCCTCAAAAGAATCACTACTTGGACATTCATGTCATGGCTACATGTTCAGAAGAACCACAAAATGAAGGCTTTTAAAGATAAATAATGCAATGAATGGTAAAAATCCTAGAAATATAAAAAGTAATTGTTGTTTGTTTTGTTTCATTGTTATTTTCACTTTTTTTTTCTTCTTGTAAACAGATTCATTTTGGAATTCAGCTTCCTTCAATACTGAGACTTCATACCTTCATTTCCCTACATTCCGAGGAGAGCTTAGCGCTGATGTGTCTTTCTTTTTTAAGACCACAGCTTTTTCGGGGGTGTTTGTAGAGAACCTGGGGATCACAGACTTCATCAGGCTAGAGCTGCGAGGTGAGTTGCCCACCCTGGGCAAAGCCATGGGGTACTCAGTTATTAACAATAACCTCGTTAGTAACGTAATTTCTGATGTATTGCCATGCTTCCTTTGTCGGTTGTATTTCTTGATTAAATGCTAAAATTCTATGATTTTAAATAATTATTTTTAATAGAAAGTGAAACAGTGATTCACGAAACATACAACAGTCTATACAATTCCTTGTTGTCTTAATTCTATGTGCAATCAGGATATTAAACCAAACTGGTCAAATAACTGCTGACTAAATCACAAAATTATGTGATTTAATTGACTAGCCATACTGTTTATGTATGTAGACAAAGCTTAATTTCTTACTTTGTGAATTTCACATAGTGCTTTTAAAACTATATTAAGATTTAAACCACCTTTAAATAAACTCACTTATACCTATGAAGTCAGATAAAATGTTAGTTGTGTTTTTATAGGTAAATATCTCTATAGCTTAGGGCTTAGCAAGATGAATAGTAGACTCTAAGAAGAAGTATGTTAAAGTCAGCTTTGCTTTTTGCTTTTGCTTTTGCTTTTTTTTTTTTTTTTTACCAGCTCAGACTGACATTTGTCTGCATCAATATCATGGTCTTCTTTCATAAGGAGCATGTTATGGTGCTTTTTTCATGTCTACTCAAGACCAAATTTTCTCCCCTGTGAATGAACTTGACCAGCTCTCCTATCTTTATTTCCAGCCCCTGCAGAAGTGACCTTTTCCTTTGATGTGGGGAATGGGCCTTGTGAGGTCACGGTGCAGTCCCCCACTCCCTTTAACGACAATAGGTGGCACCATGTGAGGGCAGAACGGAACGTTAAAGAAGCATCCCTTCAAGTGGATCAGCTCCCTAGGGAGACCCAAACTGCCCCGGCTGATGGGCACGCCCGCTTGCAGCTCAACAGCCAGCTCTTCGTGGGTGAGTGCTGCTAGCGGCTTGTAACTGAGCTGTGCTGTGAATGCAGAGGTGGACGGAGAGAAAATCACAGCTACAGCAGTAGTGATAATAGTAATTGCCACAGTGACTACTATCGGCCCTGGTGGGAGGCAGAGATATTGAATAAAATCCTCTGAACTGAGAAGGAACTTTGGGACTGAAAATCGAAGCAGGCAACTCCATAAAGTGCAATTATGAAGTTTATTGTGGGTAACTTACATCCAGGGGACGATGAGCCAGAGACGTTCACAGCTGCACTTCGTGCCACGGAAAATGCTCCTGGGGGATTTAAAGGAGCCAAAACTAAAAATAGAATCTGACTACCAAGTGAGAAGCACCCATGGTCAGGAATCGGGACTTTTTCCTCCCCAAGGGGGTCTCATGACCATCTGCATCAGCAAAAGGCACTCTTCCAGTTTTCATATTAGATGAAGGCAAGGGTAAAGGTTGATAAGGAACTTATCTGGCTGGGATGCATTCCGTGTGAGTAAGCTAAAGCTCAGTCCCCCAGAAAGAGGAGGGGGTGGGACTGCGGGCCTAAGATGGAGCTGACAAAAGGGAGTCAGTGTGGTTCAGCCACACAGACACTATGTACCAAGAGCTCATTTAATATAAATATCTCTGCTATAGATTATTGTACCCAATTTGCAGATGAGATCGTGGAGGCTCAGAGACATCAAGGGACTTAACCATAGAAACCCAACTGGAAGGAAAATCCAAACTCGTGTTGGACTGATTCCCAAGCTTGCACGCAATATCATAGACGATTTATGTCTGTTTCAATTACTTCTTATCCATACTATTTATAAAACAAATAGCAATTTTTATCCATTTCTCTCACTTCACTTCACTTCTCAGTATAGTTAGAGAACCAGCCCCGTAATTGGGACAAAATCCTCCAGAGTCCCCTCAGAAACAGGCCATAGGAGCCCAGGGAGGATGAGGTAGCCTCGTGTGACTGGGCACAGCAGGACTTTCCCCAGCCCAGCACCTGGTTCCTCTCAGTCCTGCACCCCCTCTGCTGCTCTCTTGTAGCAAATGCCTTGTTTAGACCCAGAGCTGGCTCATTATTCTGCTGTCCATTCTTTAAAGATTAAAGCTCTGGGTAGTGGGAGTCTTCCCTCTAACTTACATGCTTATTCTTTATTATTGTTTGTTTTTCCCAAAGGGAGAAACAACTTTTGCTACATTGCTTTTTAGATAACTCTATTCTAATTTGGAAACTAAGCAGATTAATGAAATAGCTCTCACTTGGTCTTTTCTCACATATTTTAAAGTAAATAAGGACACAGTCCAATGAAAAATTGATATAAATCACAAATTAGCACACAGTCTGCTTTGCCAGGTGATACCTACTGCTGTGTCCAGGAACTAATGCTATTCAGTGAATTTAAGTGTGTGTGTATGCGTGTGTATGTATACAGCCCATGGCACCATAAAACAGCTTCAAGCACAGTTAGTTCTTACTGAGTTGAGGCTTCATTTTAAATTATCAAACTGCAAATCAAATTAAATAATTCTATTTTCTGACTTATAGTCCTGAGGATTAATTAGCGGAATTTCTAGGAACAAAGTTTGGATGGAAATCTACCTAGAACTAGTGTTTCCACTATGGTAATGTTTCTAAAGCCTGAGGAGTTAGTTGAAAATTCAGATTTGGGGTACCTTCCCCAGGCCCACTGAATCAGAATCTTTTGGAATAAATCCAAAATCTGTTTTTAGCAAACACTCCAAGTGACTCCTGTGCTCCCATATTTATTATGCTCACGTGAGAAATGATAGAAATATAGGGGGATATATATTATTTGGTTAATGTTATACCACCTGACCTCAGAGCAGCCAGGATGGAGTATAAAAGGTCTGAGGTGCTAAATTTTGGTTTTACCCCTTCTGGCTTCTTTTTCTTTGTTCTTGCCTCAGTTCCTTTTCACAGCTTTATTAGTGAGAGCTCTTCTAAGTAAGAATTAGTATTTTATATATGTGTAATAGATACGCTATATAAATATATATACAAATTTGTAATATATATTATATTAAATACATACACAAATTTATATATTACAAATTTATAATATATATTACATCGCAAAGATTTTTCAACTATGTAACCTTTATTATGCATGTCATTGTTTGTAAATTTAAACTTTAAAAAGGATCAATGGCGTTTATTTTGTTCTTTAAGAAAGGAACAATGTAGGGGCTTCCCTGGTGGCACAGTGGTTGAGAGTCCGCCTGCCGATGCAGGGAACATGGGTTCGTGCCCCGGTCCGGGAAGATCCCACATGCCGCGGAGCGGCTAGGCCCGTGAGCCGTGGCCGCTGAGCCTGCGCGTCCGGAGCCTGCGCATCCGGAGTCTGTGCTCCGCAACGGGAGAGGCCACAACAGTGAGAGGCCCGCGTACCGCAAAAAAAAAAAAAAAAGAAAGAAAGGAACGATGTAAAAAAGTCTTTCTAAATATAACTTGAAGAAGTATTTTTAGAACAAATATTTACCAAGTTCAACTTAAAAAATATTTTCATTAATGGTCTGTTCAGTGCCATTTGATGATTCTTAACTTTTGACCACAGCCTACGTTTTCAGAATTATATTTGTTCATAAAACCTTGGCCTCAGTTCAAAGTGAAGATGAAATCCTGAAGAAGACACCCAGGAACGTGTTTGCATTTGCAGTGTTTCCCTTGTAGGTGGAACAGCAAGCAGACAGAGAGGCTTCCTGGGATGCATTCGGTCTCTAAGGTTGAATGGGCTGGCCCTGGATCTGGAAGAAAGAGCCACAATGACGCCAGGAGTGGAGCCAGGGTGTCCAGGACACTGTAGCAGCTATGGACACCTGTGTCGCAATGGAGGGAGGTGTAGAGAAAAACGCAGAGGGATCGAATGTGACTGCACCTTCTCTGCGTATGATGGGCCATTCTGCGAGAATGGTGAGTGTGACCGAGGAGCAGCTTACAGGGAAAGGATGGAACATTTGAACTTTATGAAGACGTTTCTGGCATTTGACACTGTAAAGAAAAGATCAGGCAGTTCTCTGTAATTAGCTGAAGTAGAATTGTTTCTGTCCCAAATGCCTCCATTTCACTTGGCAGGAGGTATGATTCTATTCTTTTGAAGGCCGTTGACTGCTTCTGTTAGATCTGATGTCACCCGCTCTGGATTTCTCAGAGGGTCATCAGTGCAACACTTTGAGGAGAGCAATAACCTTTTAACTGTATGTTTACACTGGACATTTAATTTTCCGTAATCCTAAAATGAAGCCTTTTGGAGGTAATAATAAAATATTGTTACTCAATTTTGGGTTATGGGAATATGGAGAGATTATCTTTTTATTTATACTTTATTGTTTTTCATCTTAAATTTTTAAATTAAAAAGCAGCAAAGCATACCATCATTATTTTCTCTTTTGAGATATTTAAGGATTAGAGATATTCTTTAAATATACAGAAATATCCATAAAACAAGACACGTGCACTTACATATTGCTAATATAACCAAAAAGGCATGTCATTCCAGAAATTTCTGCCTATTTTGGAGCTGGCTCCTCAGTGATTTACGACTTTCAGCATTACAATGACACCTTCAGTAAGAACTCCAGCTCCTTTGTGGCTTTATTTCATGAGGATCTGACACTGACAGGAGAAATGGCCACACTGAGCTTCCGGACCACAGGGATGCCCAGCTTACTACTCTATGTGAGCTCCTTCTATGAGGAATACCTTTCAGTTATCCTCGCCCCGAATGGTGAGTATCTTCACCATACGAACAAGAAGACTGACTTAGGAGAAATCAGGACCATAAGGAGGGGGCCCTTTCAATGCTAAACTACAAACAAGAAAACACAAGTGCATCCCTGTGACACCCATGTTATTAGGGTTGGTTTGTTTTCATTATAACCCCAAATGTTTCTCACTAGCCTTACCATTTCAGTGATTAAATTAAGATGGCTTTCTTCTATAAATATCTGATCATTTCATGTATCTGATGTTCAACTGTGCTTCTTGTTGTTGGTAGGGAGTCTTTCCTTCTGCATGTGAATAAATTAGTGTCACAGTTCATTTTGAAAGAAGATATTTTATGCATGGAAAATATTTCCTCCTTCTTGGAAGGGAAGTAAAGTGCATTAAACCATATAGAAAGCCAATTTCCATGAGCATCAGATAAATATGATTGCTCTTTACCCATCAGTGTTTGGGAAGTCAGTTATGCCCTATCTGCATACAAAGAAAAGTGGGAAGACAGTTACCTAACCCATGGTCACCAGTAAGAGAACAGAACCAAGACGTTCCAAGTTAGAGAGCAAAATCAAGCTTTAACCTTTTCTCATGGAGAATAAAGGGGAGAAACTTAACTTCTGGAAAAGATTTCTATGATCACTGACTGATAAGATATATTACAGGTGGTACCAGAGTTACCAGGTAGAGGGTGCATCTATGAAGGAGAGCAGTGTGTGGATTGGAAGATTTGGATATTGTAGCAAATCACTCACTTCTCTCTTTTTGCTGCTTCTTGATTATGGCAGAAACCTTAGAAAACATTTCTGGTTGTGCAAAAAAAAAAAAGAAAAAAAAAATATATATGTGTGTGTGTGTGTGTGAATGTCAGTGATACATTAAAATGCATTAACATAAGTCACATTAAAAGAAGTTATGCTTATAGAAACTGAATGTTAATATAACGTTGCTTAGGTTTTACCATTTAATAATATGAACACCACATGAATAATTAACTTCAAGCCTAGCTTGGCATTTTCATATGCTTAACTTAGACTTTTTCCTCTGGTTAAGGAAAATGGAAGAACTTGGAAAAAGACCATTTGTCTTGACTTCTAAGACTGTGTAATTGAATTCTGAATTTGGCCTCAGAACATCACATAAATGATTACTAGTCCAGGAAAGGTGACTATTGTGCACTCAAGTAAATGCTCCATAGATTCAAGTTATATATATTTTTTAAATGTGCCTTAGAACCTGCATTGGCGGTTTTTATAAAATTATATTTCAGTTAAACATGTCATTTTTCTCTTCTTTAGGAAGTTTGCAAATCAGGTATAAGCTAAACAGACACCGAGAACCTGATGTTTTTAACTTTGGTTTTAAAAACCTGGCTGATGGACAGCTTCACCAGGTGAAGATTAACAGAGAAGCAGCAGTGGTCTTTGTCGAGGTAAGGTTGTAAATTCAACAACAGCAACAGTAATCAAAATTGTGATGCTCAGAATATATGACCTAAAGCAAAAATTTGATAATAAATCCTAGTAAAAGAAATGCACATCTGGCACTCTTCTTCCATAAGTCTTGCTAGGTCAATGTGTTTTGTTTTGTTTTGCAATGTCTGTTTGTTTAGCAAGAGACTGTCAAAATTATTATTAATATTTGACCACTTAAAATACAAAGCTGTCCTCATTGGTTTTACTTTATTTGGTTGGGAAATATTGCATAGTTTATCATAGTGACTACTGGAGATATTTCAGTGGGAACCTATTCCCACTGGGTTACAAAAGAACAAATACTACAGAAATTTAAACACAAGGGAAAAAGCAAGATCTTGCTTAAAGTGGGAATACATTTTGAAAAACATTGGAGTCTTTAAGTCACACATTGTCACTGGATTTTGAAGAATAATCTTTTATATTGAATCTGTATGAATAATACATTTTTCTGCTCATGTTACAAATTTCCTCTAAATAAGTAAAAACTTTGAGGTTCAAAGTAGCTCTTGCATTTCTTTGTGGATTGTACCAATTATAGATACTTAAATCATAAAGACAAATGTAGGGGAACGGGATAGGCAATGAGGTGGAGTTGAATTTGAGGTGTTACAAGAATTGTTTATAATAAACTTTTCTCCTTTAACCTTTGTGATAGCAGGAACATATGGCTTATTTTTTTTTATCATTTTTCTTGGTCTTCCTTTGATTCCCATCCTCTTATCATCAAAATTGCTTGACATTTTGATGTTTATATCATGTGGAACATTTAATAGGTTAACCAGAATGCAAGGAGACAAGTCATCCTGTCTTCAGGGACAGAATTCAATGCTGTCAAATCCCTCACGTTGGGGACAATTTTAGGTAAGTGGAAGAAAGAGAGCCCCCTCCCCCCACCGCCCAGTGACTGGGATTGGAAGTGTTAGTTTGCAAACACGGGAAGCATTCATCATGCTGAAAGAAGCTCCTTGATATATGCATGATTTCCCAGTGAGTGACAGTCAAGGTAGAAGCTTGTACTCTTGTCTGAGTGTGCATATAATCACAAGTAAGTGCTGCTTGCGAGTTGAACAAGGGCATTCCTTGAAAAATGCCTCCACACTTACCCTCTCACTTGGCAATCAAGCATAATGAAACTTTGCATTTTTCTAACGATTCAGGAAAGACAAAATCAAAGCAGATATAAGTTCACAAATTCTGTAGTAATCAGGGGTCAAATGCAGAAATCATTTTAATGATAAATCTAGATTTATGTTTAAGAAGGAAGAGAAAAGGCTGCTTATTTTCTCTTAGCAAACAAGCTTTGGGCTGTGGTCTGGGCCCTGCCTTGCCTGGGAGCTGAGGTGAAATGTGTTCATTGCTCCCAGCTACTCTTGGAAAATCACAGCCTAAATATCCTACAGACATCCTTTATGGCTGCCAGTTATGCTCCATAAAAATGCCGAAGTAAAAGCATACTTTACTCTTTAGACATCAAACTCTTGATGCCTTTTTTCTCCCCTTGTCACCAAGAATTACATTGCAATAAAAACAGATATTGAAAGTTATTTCTTTTATTTTTGATTATATATAAACTGTATGTTTTATTGCTATTTAAATGATATCTAGGGGAAATCCTCTTGTGGCATGTTTATTATTCCTCCTCTGGTACTTGATACTCATATGGCTATATTTCATCCTAAGTAATCGATGGAAACTTATTAGGTGTTCAGCCATTTATACATTGATTCTTTTGGTCATTTCTTCTACCCCACAGATATATGTTACATCACCAACTTGAGAATGTTAGAAAAGGCACATGAATGGATGTTCAAAATATGTCGAGAATCATAGTAACTATTAAAGCAATCACGTCTTTCAAACAGATGATAGGCAATGAAATGATGACTTCTTATTTTTCAGACAGAGGAAATGTTATGAATACTAGTGCTCTCCAAGGCTGCTCTTGTAAATGGTAATAACAAAAGTGTAGGGTTTCCCTGGTGGCACAGTAGTTGAGAGTCCGCCTGCCGATGCAGGGTACACGGGTTTGTGCCCCTGTCCGGGAAGATCCCACATGCCGCGGAGCGGCTGGGCCCGTGAGCCATGGCCGCTGGGCCTGCGCCCGGAGCCTGTGCTCCACAACGGGAGAGGCCACAACAGTGGGAGGCCCGCGTACCGCAAAAAGTGTAACATTTAGACGCTGCAGCCTAACTGTTAAAACAGCCCAACTGTTAAAAAGGCAGATTAATCCAGTGCTCCTTCACTGGTAAGAATATAGTTTTAGCATGGTATAGTGAATAACAACTTCAGGCTGAAGCGGTGGTGGTCCTGCATTGTAATCATGCCTTAAAGGTAGATGAAGAATCTGGCCTTGATGATATATTGACAGAGTGGTAGCTTGTGCTGAAGGTCCTTTCCTGTGGTTCATTGTTCTAGTCGCACTCCCCACATGTGAGATAGTAATGGTGCAGTTACCACAGAAATAAAAATGAGAACATTTGTTTCCCACTGAGTGCTGGGAGATGTTTATACCTATCACAACCCATTGTAGAGGTGAGTATTCCAGTCTCCAATGTGTGGTTTTGATGTTTCTCAGGCATTTCTGACATCCCTGTTTTCATGATATTAGTAGATTTTTTTATTCTATTTAAAATAGTGGCATAATTTTAAAAGAATTGGAAAAACAAGCAAACCCCCAAAAAACAAAAACAAATTGAAAAAACAATTCAAAGGAATACTGCTCCTTCAACTTTTGTCCATGAGAATAACAGTGTATGTTTAAATAGAGATTATGAAATTCCTAAAAGTTCAAAGACCACGTTGAGCTTTAGAGAACAGTGAGATAGAACCCTATCTTTGGCTGTCAGCCCAACAGTTATAATTGTTTTTAATATCCAAATGGAGAAGAATTTGCTCCCTTTTTTATCTGATATTGAGCTCTACTCTCTGGCCCGACGGATCCTTGGTCTGAGCAGTGAGTAATTGATCACCCAAGGGGTGTGCAAGCCACAGAGCTGAATTTTTGTCGAGTGGGTGCAAGCTGTGTGTAGAATGATGGTTCTGTCTGCCCCCAGATCTGATCCCTCCTCCACTACCAGATAGAAGTCCGTGCTTACTCTTTCCCAGCCTGGAGGACAGATATGGTCAATAAACAAAACAAACACAGACCACACACAACTTCATGCCCTCAGTGACTCCAGCATCTGATAGGAGAGATGAGGCATATTCAGAAATGTCTGTGACCCAAAGTATGAATAGAAAGTTGCTATCAGTAAGTGTGAAATTGACAGAGGAATATTTTTAAGGACAATTCGGCTTCAAATGTATGATCTATAAAGATATAGGCAATAGATTACAAAAATCGACTTAATCATTGAACTGCATTATATGAGGGGATTGTTTTAATAAAAAAGTAGAATAATAAATTTTGTTATATAAATTTTTATTTTCCTATAAGTTAATATATAGAGGACAGTAGCATGGAACTGAAGGTGTTAATGTTTTTATTCAAGGGTGATATATTCAAAAACATCTCTCTCAGGCCACAGAAATTAAAGTTGAAACTCAGCAATGAAGTTTATAGCCTGAAGAAGCAATTGAATCTAATAAAATTGTAAATATCCATTTCATCTGTACCTAGAGGTATATATCTTGATCAAAGGCTAATTAAATGTTTCATGTTTTAGATAACTTTATTTTAGGATGGCTTCTGTTCTGCTGCCACTCTCAAATCAGTTACTGAGTACAAGAGGACTACAGTTTTGTGTTCAGATTTGGCGAGTATAAGCAGAACTGCCTTTCACTAACTTATAGTAAAGTAGACCAACAGATTGGCTAATAAGGAGCTACTAATTTCCCAAATAAAATAGTCCCAAACTATGACAAGTTATCCAGTACTTATTTCTTGTTAGCTATTTTGACTCACTGACTTATCCATTCATTCAGAAATGTTTGGTGGTCCCTAATATGCACTTATATTTCATTGGACATTTCGAATGCCTCATAGCAAAATATACTACTGTACCTGCCCTCAAAGCACTTGTGGTATAATACGAGATACAAACAATAAAACAGTGTTCTAATGATTAACTAATCATTAGTCATTATTATTATTTAGTCATTATTTAGTCATTATTATATTATTATTTAGTCATTATTATATTATTATTTAGTCATTATTTAGTCATTATTATAACTAGTCATTATTATTATTTACCTTAGTGTGCTATGGAAGAATGGTTCCACATCATCTTCTAATTAACATGCTCTTGTTCTTTCCATTCTTCAATGATCTTATTAGTGATGACCAATCAGGTTAAGTTTTCCCAATTACTATAAAATAGTTTTAGTATAATCCTACTTTAATGTAAATCTTTAGATTTCTAGTGTTCTGTGTAGTTTTAACTCTGATAGGATTTATACTCCCAAAGTATGAGAGCTTTAAAATACCAAGTAAGGGGCCCTAGCATTTTTGCTAAATTTTGTTTCTCTAAAGACTTTTGTATATTTGGTATTCTATTCATTTCATTTTTTGTGCATTTAAAAAAAAAACAACAAAAATAACAAACCCAAAATATCAAAGCAAAACAAAAATCTGCTTTTGAAGTGTGCAGACTAAAGATATGTCTTCCTATCTCTTCCTGGGGGAGAGTACAATTCACATCAATATAGTCATGTGAGTAAACCTTAGTAGGCCAGTTATCTGTGGGGTAAAGAAAATCCACTGAAGAGTTGTATGTTGAAAAGGAGCTCCATAAATCATTCATGGAAATTACCTACTGAGATTTGAATAGAGAGACTAGAGTTTAGATATTAAAAACTCCATTGACTTATATGACATATATTAGTCTTTCCTATGCTCTGCCTAAGAGTTTATCTCATTTAGAAGAAATTCACATAGAAAGACACAAAGAGTTTATAAAATTTCAGGAATATGAATGTAAATGAAAACATCCTCAACAAAATATTAGCAAATCTAATGCAGTAACATATAAAAATTATTATATGCCGTGACCAAGTAAGATTTATCCCAAGAATTTAAGGTTGGCTCAACAGATAAAAATCAATGTAATGTACCATATTAATAGACTAAAGGACAAAAAACACATGATCACCTCAATAGACACAGAAAAAACATTTGAAAAAATTCAGCATGCTTTCATAATGAAAACACTGAACAAACTAGGAATGAAAGGAACTTCCTCACATGGAAAGGGCATCTGCAAAAACCCTACAGCTATTATCACACTTAATGGTGAAATAATGGAAGTCTTCCCCTAAGATCAGTAATGAGATGAGGATGTCCACTCTTACCACTATTGTTCAAGACTGTAGTGAAGATTTGAAGGAGGGCTGTTAGGCAAGGAAAAGAGTAAAAAGTATCCAGATAAAACAGGAAGAAGTACAATTATCTCTGTTGGTCAAGGACATGATCTAGTAGGGAATCCATGAAAAATGCTATTAGAGTTAATAAACAGTTTTGGAAAAGATACAAGACCAACACAAAAATTTACTATATTTCTATATACTAGCAATGAACAATACAAGAATAAAATGAAGAATGAAATAATAGAATAAATATTCTATTTACAATAGTATCAAAAATAATCAAATGTTTTGGAATAACTGTAACAAAAGAAGTGCAAGACATGTACACCGAAAACAACAAAACATTGTTGGAAGGAATTATGTAAGACTTACATAAATGGAAAGGTATCTGTGTTCATGGATTGAAAGACTCAACATTGCTAAGATGGCAGTGATCCCCAAGTTTGTCTACAGATTCAACACAATTTCTATCAACATCCAAATGGCCTTTTTTTTGCAAAAATTGACAAGTTGAACCCAAAATTCATATGGAAATGCAAGACAATCTTGAAAAGAAGAATAAAGTTTGAGGTCTCACCCTTCATGATTTCAAAAATTAGTACAAAGTTACAGTAGTAAAGACTGTGTGGTATTGGCAAAAGATAGACATATTGGTCAGTGGGCTAGATTGAGAGTCAAGAAGTAAAACTATATATTCATGGTCAGTTGACTTTTAACATTGGCGCCAGGACCATTCAATGGAGAAAACATAATCTCTTCAACAAATGGTGCTGGCCCAATTGGATATCCACAAGTTTAAAAAATCAGGTTGGACCCCTGCCTAACACCATATACCTTGGATTAGGCAACGGTTTTTTTAGAGAAGTTTTCTTAAAAGCCTTGGGTTAGATCATGGATTCTCAAAAGCACAAGCAGCAAAGAAAAATAAATTGGATCTCATCAAAATTAAAAACTTTTGTAATTCAAAGGACACTCTCAAGAAAGTGAAAAGACAACCCACAAAATTGAGAAAAAATATTTGCCAGTCCTGTATCTGTTAAACAGAATACATAAAGAATTCTTATAACTAAACAGTAAAAAGATATAACCCAATTTAAAAATGGCCAAAGGATCTGACTAGACATTTCTTCAAAGAAGATATACAAATACGAACATGAAAAGATGTTCACAATCATTTGTCACCAGGGAAATGCAAATCAAAACCACAAGATACCATATCACAACCAATAGGATGGCTATGATCAAAAAGACAGACAGTAACAAGTGTCATAGAGGACATGGAGAAACTGGAACTCTTGTCCATTGCTGGTGAGAATGTAAAATTGTGCAGCTGCTGTGGAAAAACAGTTTGGCAGTTCCTTAAAATGTTAAACATAGTTACCGGGTGACCCAGAAATTCCACTCCTAGGTATATACCCAAGAGAATTGAAAATATATATCCATACACAAAAGGTGTACACAAATTTTCAGAGCAGTATTATTAATAATAACCAAAAATTGGGTACAACCCCAGTGTCTATCAACTAAGGATTAGGTAAACAAAAGTGATGTACAATGGAATATTAGCCATAAAAAGTAGTGAAGTACTCATACACGGGACCACGTGGATGAACCTTGAAAACATTATGCTAAATGAAAGAAGATAAACACAAAAGACCACACAATGTATGATTTCTTTTATATGAAATGTCCAGAATAGGCAAATTCATAGAAACAGAAAGTAGTTTAGGTTTTCCAGGGGCTGGGAGGGAGGTTAGAGTGGGAAGTGACCACTAATGTGTACAGGGTTTCTTTTGGGGTGATAGATCCTGCAATTACTGGGAAAGGTATTACAACCCTGTAAAAATCCCACTGAATTGTACACTTTAAAAGGGTGAATTTTATGGCATCTGAAATGAATCTCAAAAATAAGGAAGAAAATCCATTAGAGATTTATTTCTTTTGCTAATGCCTTTTCTGCACATGTACCTGGGAGAGTTAGAACACTGAGTCTTAATTGGACATTTATTCTCTTGTGTGAATGAGTTTATTCAAGAACAGGGTTTGATGGGAAATAGAGGGGGAGAACTGGAAAGGCCCAGGATTAAGGACCTCTGAGATGGAGTGAGGGCACATCAAGAGAAGGCTGGACAAGCCTAGTCACAATTTTAAAAAGAGCTGATGAGCTAAAAGCAGCACACATGTAGATTCTGACATTATTTCCTTGTCATGTGAAAGGGTGGCAGAGACTATTGAAATGTCATTATAGGAAGAGTTGAGATAATTTACTAAAGAATATTCTTCCAGTAAATACCTGCTAGGAGTGCTTGTTAAAGTGCTTAGGGTCCCAAATCACCCCTGATTTCTTCCCAGGTATTGGTTGCAAGTGCCAGGGATAGTTTGGTGTGGTGGGGTGGGGTGCCGGGGAGAGGGAATAATTCACTTCTTTCTGACTCTGAAAATCAGGTCCCTCCAACCCTGAGCTGTTCGAAAGACAAGACTGAAAAAGTCTGTCTAGCATGATTTTCTAATTATGTCATTTATTTAGGTAGCATAAAGGAAGTTCACTCTGGTTTCATCAACTCCAAAATAAATAGCAGGTTGATACTTATATTCAGTCTAGCCAATTTCATTCACTAAAATGTTTTTAACATTCATCCATGTTGTTGCATGTGATAGTAGTTCACTTGCTCTCTTTGCTGGGTAGTCTTTTATTGCATGGCTATACCACAGTTTGTTTATTCTTATGTTGATGGGCAGCTGGATTGCTTCCAGTTTGGGACTGTTAATCTCCTGTATTAGCTTTATAGTTGTACCTCTTTGTATTTTTTTATGTTACTCTTAAGATTAATTATTCATCCTTGATTTATTATATACTACTTTGTACACTTCCCAAACTACGTAAAAACCTTATTTGTTTTCCATTTTACTTCCTCTTCCACCCCTTTTGCCATTGTTGTCATGTATTTTACTTTTACGCATTATTTTTTTCCACAAGACATTATTATTGCTGTTGTTTTAAACAGTCGATATTCACTTCAATTATCTACATATTTACCCTTTCTGATGCTCTTCATTGCTTCCTGCAATTTCATGGACAATTCACTCTGTTTCCTGATTCTTGTTTGTAGATGAGAGCCTCAGGGAATCTTGGAAATACTCCTTTCGCTATTCCACTGTTTACTGCCAGTGCCTTTCAGAAACACTGCTCATTGTGGGTAGCAGAAAGCTCTCCACACACATTTTAATTCTTTGTTCCTTCCTTTTCCTTGTGAACCTTTTGTTAACATGCTTGTTCCTCACAAAACAAGAAATCATCTCGTGTGTTGGAATGCATGGCCTTGGCAATATATTTTAAAGGCAACACTACCCAATACCTGAGACAGTTGAGAATATTTATGTCCTAGATTGTTGGAAATGTGATTGTGCTCTCAAGATTTCGTACCATAGACATTTTTTAAGAGAAAAAATGTATTAAATCTGTTTTTATCCAAAGTGATTTAAGGGGTTCTACTCAAAATTACAGTAGAAGTGAACTTTATCCTCAGCCCTAAGCTCATTTTTTCCTAAACATGACTTTTCTTCACATCCACGCTCAAACCACTTTCCCCTCCCCTTCTTTCCTAGCATGAAACTGCACCTGATTTCCCCTTACTTTCTGTTGATGCCTTGTTCTCAAACTAGAGGTTTATCAGACATTTTCATCTTGATGTGTAAATTTCTAATAATGCACTAAGTATTCTCCTAAGGTTCCCCCATCTTTTTTTTTCTCTTTACACTTTAAAGGGAAGAAAATTTTTGAGCCAAAAGGAAGGAACTTAATGATGGAATTTCAGGAGTCAGCTAACAGGGAAGATAGATTTGCACTCATTGTCTTTCTAAGCACAGTTCTATTTTTTTTTAACATCTTTATTGGGGTATAATTGCTTTATAGTGGTGTGTTAGTTTCTGCTTTATAACAAAGCGAATCAGTTATACATATACATATGTTCCCATATCTCTCCCCTCTTGTGTCTCCCTCCCTCCCACCCTCCCTATCCCACCCCTCCAGGCGGTCACAAAGCACCGAGCTGACATCCCTGTGCTATGCGGCTGCTTCCCACTAGCTATCTACCTTACGTTTGGTAGTGTATATATGTCCATGCCTCTCTCTCGCTTTGTCACAGCTCACCCTTCCCCCTCCCATATCCTCAAGTCTGTTCTCCAGTAGGTCTGTGTCTTTATGCACATATGGTCACCTTATCTTTGATAATGGAGGCAGGAATGTACAGTGGAGAAAGGACAGCCTCTTTAATAAGTGGTGCTGGGAAACCTGGACAGGTACATGTAAAAGTATGAGATTAGATCACTCCCTAACACCATACACAAAAATAAGCTCAAAATGGATTAAAGACCTAAATGTAAGGCCAGAAACTATCAAACTCTTAGAGGAAAACATAGGCAGAACACTCTATGACATAAATCACAGCAAGATCCTTTTTGACCCACCTCCTCGAGATATGGAAATAAAAACAAAAATAAACAAATGGGACCTAATGAAACTTCAAAGCTTTTGCACAGCAAAGGAAACCATAAACAAGACCAAGAGACAACCCTCAGAATGGGAGAAAATATTTGCAAATGAAGCAACTGACAAAGGATTAGTTTCCAAAATTTACAAGCAGCTCATGCAGCTCAATAACAAAAAAGTACAGTTGTTTTAATTCGGATGCTGACTTTGTGTGGACCTGTTTCTGGGAAACGCCACTTGGACCATAAGACTTGCCTCTACTCCTGGTTCAACTTGCTTGTGCCCTGAACCTAGGAACTATAGGGCCAGCCCAGCAGGCAAGAGGAGGCAGGAAAGTGTGAATGAGAGAGCTGGGGTAGGAGTTTGCCCTCTGGACTGGAGGAGGAGTACATAGCAGAGTCTTAGGGTGGTATGTGAAGACCGTGGATCCTGGGGAAAGTTTGTCTTGCAGGGAACTCAAGACTTCCAAAGGGAAGGTCAACATTGCTCCACATTACGGTCCCCATCCTCTCTGCTCCTCCTGGAGCTGAGAAAGGGATGGATTATCGGGCCACATCCTTCCTACCGTGGTGAGGGTGAGGGTGAGAGACCTCTTCCTATGCTTTATAAGAAGTCAGATAGTCTGAATGCAGGTCTGCTGCTGACTATAGGGCAGAGAAGCTGCACTGTCCACAGTGTCAGGACCTGTGTATCGTATAACATCCTTAACCATGGAGTCCCAATAAGCAGTCCCAATAAATAAATAAGTAAATAATGATGCCACCACTAAGGGAATCTAAAAGCAAGAGTAGGGGTAGAGAAAGAAGAAAAAACAACAAATAAAATTTCCTGCATCAAAATAGAGCTATTGGGGCTTCCCTGGTGGCGCAGTGGTTGAGAGTCCGCCTGCCGATGCAGGCGACATGGGTTCGTGCCCTGGTCTGGGAAGATCCCACATGCCGCGGAGCGGCTGGGCCCGTGAGCCATGGCCGCTGAGCCCGCGCGTCTGGAGCCTGTGCTCCGCAATGGGAGAGGCCACAACAGTGAGAGGCCCGCGTACCGCAAAAAAAAAAAAAAAAAAAAATAGAGCTATTGAAGAAGATGGAAGACAACTAGGATGAAACTTGGCACTCAAAGAGATTTTAATAAAGTCACACACACAGACACAAGCACCAACTCTAGTAATTAAAATAAATATGATTTTTCAAAATTTCACTGGGTGATCTAAAGGAGAGAATCATCACTGGTTATCCTTAAATAGTGGCATGGAGTATCATGTAGATGAAATGTCTCAAGCCACAGAGCAAAAAGATTAAGATGTAGAAATTAGGAGGGAAAAATAAAACATTTGGAAGTTAGATCTAGAAAACCTAATATGAATAAATAGAGATCCAGAAAGAGAATTAGAAGCAAAGATAATACTTATGTATTAAAAAAATTTCTCTGAGCTAAAGGAAAACCTGAGTTGCAGATTGAAAGGACTCACTGATTCTGATGAGAAAAGACACACATCTGGGGAAATTCTGGGAAAATCCGTGAATTACAAAACCATAGAGAAAAATCTTCCAGACTTTCTAGACAGAAGTTACTACAATGGAAAATAATGATATTGACATCAGCATCCAACTTCTCATTTGCAGCAATAGAATAAAAATGAGAGAATGATATACTGCTAAGAAGAATGGTTGCAACTCATACGTCTAATATATAATTTATCTGACCAGGTTAAAAAAAGATATTTTGGATGACAAGGAAAGATTGAGATTAAATACTAATCAAGTTTCCCATCTTAAGAAAATACTAGAGAATTACTCCAATCAAAAAATGAATCAAAACCATGACCTCAGGATGGAAAATTGACAGGAAACTGAGCACCAAACCTTTCAATGTATATTTATACCCACATGTACATGCATAACACAGTTACAGCTACATGATTAATGATAGGCTCTCCAGGTACATATAAATCCACCCATTCACACTCACAAATCCACATATATGTATAAATATTAAGTACAGTCTTGAAATACAGGAAAATATAATGCAATATGATATGCTACTGATGTTTCTTTCCTTAGTAACAACACTATCTAAAGACATGAAGTTAGGTTATCTTTAAAAAATAAATTCCACAAAATTGGCCTAATTCATTATGATAAGTGTCTGCCTGAGATTCCTTCTGTTACCCTTGCCTAGTAGTGCTCAGGTCAGACTTTGACCAGGAACAGGAAAGCTAGTATTTGTCCAACAACTAAAACTTTTATTTTACCTATATTTTTTTTTTCAGATGTTAGCCTTGCAAAAGTCCTGTGTTACTATTGCAGTGTCTCCCATTTTATTTCTTCTTGACATTCTCTCAAGTATACATAAGCAAGGGTGCCTTTCTTTAAGAAATAGATAATATCTGAATGCAAAATTTAAAAAGTAAAGTCATCTTTAAACTACCCTTTTAATTGATAATCCTTTAGTTGGGTTGTGCCTAGCTCATTTTACTTCAGTGTACTTAAGGAGCTACCTGAAATTCCACATGCATAAAGATCTTTGATGTCTCGTATAATCAACTTGGCCAAGGTAGCCATATGTGTCAGACAGATGTCTATTATGATTATAACAATGCAAATGCATGCCCCCAATTTTAGTTGTTTTTAGAGGTCTTTTCCATAGCAAACATTTACTTTTGCAGCTTTAAAATCATGAACAGAATTTTGTAAGCCCAAGTAACTCCCAATACATTTGCTGAAAATCTCAAAGTTAGGCCATTTTTCTTGAAGGTACAGCTCTTTTCCAAGCCAGAAGAAATAAGGATACAGAATATTTGGTTTCCAGGAATTATAGACTGAAATAGTGAGATGAAGTTTAATAGGAAAAACGGTGAGACCTGTAATAAGATTCAGGAAATCCACCCCATGAGTTTGTATGGGAGGCAACACTTGACCTCTCCTCTCTTAGGGTCTATGGCTGGACCTGAGAATTAAATTGACATAAGACAGATTAACAGGGGAAAAGCATACAGATTTTTAAATGTACATGGGAGTCCCTACAGGAAAATGAAGACCCAAAAAGCAGATAGGTCCAAGTGTTTACATATGAGGTTGAACAGAGTGGTGATTGTGAAAAAGCAACTAAAATGTACGAGGAGATGAAAGGAAGATAGGGGTTATTTTAACAAGGTTTGTATGTACAGATTTCTCTGGGCTGGTCTCCTCATCTCTGGTCATAAAAATGTATTTTTCCTCCTGGTACAAAAAGGGCAGCTTTCCCATAAGAGTTTTATCTCCTGCTTTCAGGAACAGAAAGCGGATGTCAGTGTCCTTGTACCTGCTGTTTTTCAAGAAAATAATCCTTATGCCAAAATGGCATATTTGGGGGTGGCATATTCTGCTATCCTTCAAATAGAAGCTTCAGGGTATGTTGTTTAACTTTAGCGACAATGAGGATGTGTTTAGTTACCACGACATTCAGTAAAACTCAGTGGCATAAGATGGCAGCCAACTATGGACGTACATTTTTATCCGGAGCCAATGCAAGTAATCTTTTATCACAAGGTCAGTCCTCTGAATTTCTCAGGTCACACCTTGAGAGGGACACATTTTTAAAAATTTCAATACCCAAACTGTCCACAGAAGGGTGGTAATGGGACTAAATTTATTCTTCGATTATAAAATATATATTGCATGCATCCTATGTAACAGACATTAAGCTAAGTGCAGGGGGAGGCAAGAATAAAACACACTGCCCACCACGGGCTTTCCACATGTTGCTTGAGAGAGGGATGATCCAAGGAGAGTGACCTTCTGTAACTGATGCACCAGGCGAGGCTAGCTGGAAGTGTGGTTACACACCCCTGGCTTCAGAGTTCAAATGTCACTATTCACGAGTCTATAAATCACTTAGCACAATGCCCAGCCTATGGGAATCATTTGGTAAATTCTTGGTAGCTGTTGATGATTGTTTGAAAAAGAGGAGGCAACGCGCCTTTCTACACAAGGTGAAGTGAGAGGGAGTTTGACAGCAGATGCCAAAGTTGCCTCATACTTATGTGGTTTCCTCTGTGGGGGACATGGACGCTTCCCAGACTGATACATTTAAACTTGAAGTCTACAGCTAAGGGCCTTTGGTCAGATTCCGTGCCCACTGAGCAAGCGCACTGCGAGATGTAATCATAACTGAAGTGAACGAATTGATGTTCTCTCCTGTGTCCGTCGCTGCTCTTCTTCGGTCTTAATAACCAACTTCTGTCAGTTGGGGATGAGGGCGGGGATCAGGAGGGGGTTGATGGGGGCAAAAGCCTTGATTTTTGGACCCGGGACAGAGACCACCTTTGTGAAGAGGGGAAAGGAAGCGTGGTGCGGAGTTCCCAGGGCAGCACTTGCAGTTACGGAGAGGCCCTCTCTGTGGGGCTCAGAACAGTCAGCCAGAATAAGGTGTTAATTGTGAGGAAACTGCAAGAAGGGATTCCCAGAACGCTGCTGTCCCCCAACCCAGGAGACCTAAATTACTGGCCACAAATGCTGTTAAAAATATTTTGAAAAATGCATTGGCGGAGGATTTCATTCGTCAGTGCCCCGTGACTGCATCCAAAGAAGCTTCACTTGACTCACACGGGGAGTGAGCACCCGCAGGGCATCAACCAAGGCGGCAGGTACCGACTCTGGCTCTTTCCTAAACACGAAGGGCTCGGAGGGAAGTTCAGTTCATCACTGCTGCGCAGACTCAGGCTATTCCTGCGTCCCCGCCAGTCGCTCCTGAGCCCTAACGGTGTGTCCCACTTCTTTGCCCGCAGGACCTCCCGCCGCGGACCGCGACACGCAGCGGGCTGGCGCGCTAGGCTTCACCGGCTGCCTCTCGGCAGTGCGCTTCGGTCCCGCCGCCCCGCTGAAGGCGGCGCTGCGCCCGGGCGGGCCCGCCCGGGTCACTGTCCGCGGACACGTGGCCGCCGCGTCCCGCTGCGCGGAGGGGGCGGGGCCCGGAGCTCCAGCGCCGGAGGCGACCCGACCGCTCTCAGGCGGCGCAGGTGCGTGGCCCTTTGACCGCGGTCTTCCACCCAGTCTTCATCCCAGAGGTTTCCAAAAGTCCTCTTTTCGTACACCTTCCCCATTCCCTAGTCTTTCCATTCTCGGTTCTTCGTTTCAAATTCATTTCTGTCTCTGCGTTGTCTGCTCTTCTTTCAAATGTTGTGGATTTCTCAAAAGTTCTCCTTTCCACTCTCCTCTGTCATTCTTTTTCTACTGTAGGTCGTTCTGGATCAACAGATGAGGGAGAGCCCTTAGTTAATGCGAACAGAAGTGACTCCGCGGTCATTGGAGGTAACGAGGCCGCGAATGACCTCGTCCTTGGCGTTGTTGTCACTGTTAGCAAAGTCCAAAACATATCCGTGAGAATCCGTGCTGATTGTGAGATCATTGGCAGTGGCAGGCCACATACAATTGCTCATGTTCTTGACGTGATTGTACCGAATTCAGCCCCTTTGGAGATACTTAGGAGAAGGAATCGATGGCTCCACTGAAACACTTTTTAAAGGATGGTTGCCAAACTACAGAATAATAAGAGGATTTTCATTTGAATATAGCCATTAGTATCTCTCAGGAGATATACATATTTAAGATGCATTTACTTTTACTTCTTTGATTTAAAATAGCCATGGACCTCTCAGTCCCTTAGCCCAAAACATTTAAAAATAAGATTAAAAATAAAACATACTGGGAGAAGCACCTAAACTATGCAGATTGTCATTTTCCTGAACATAAAGATATAAAACTGTGTCTGGCATCAAGCTTATCTTAGGATGGAGAGATAGATAGATAGATAGATAGATAGATAGAAAGCGATATCCATCAAATAAATCCATTCATCTATATGCGTATATATATATATATATATATTTGAAGAAGTAAAAGTAATCACATCTTAAATATCTTCTAATATATCCTTTGAAGCAAAATTTATCCACGTCTGACTCAAAAAAAATTAATATTCAATTCTCCCTCCTTATCATTCAAGGAACGTTTTAATTTGTTTAATTAGATTATTGGAATGTGAGTAATTTGCAAACTCTGCTTGGTGAGTAGAAGTAAACTGCTCTCCATTCCTTGCTACCTCAAAGTGAGGTAATTACTGCTAGAGCTGGGTGATAGGACTGGGCGCCCACTGTTCAGGCCGGCTACACACCTGCTCAGATTGGATCTGTTCATTTTGTCTGTATCCATCCAGACACCAGTTTTCTCCAGACGATTAGGAAAGTATTCAGACATTTTAAAGTGCTGACCATATCTATGTAAGAATTTTAACATTTCCATTTCTGTCTCAACTCCTTTTATTTTTGTAATGAGTGAGGAATATGACCTCCATTTTATAACTCCAAGAACAAATAAAAACCATAAATGTTATTTAGAATGCATATCTAAAAGGAATAACTTTTGTTTTAAAATTTAAATTAAACCTTAATCCTAAATCATTCTAATTTATTTTTAATGAGAAGACTTCACTATAATGCCAAAGCTAAGTGAAAATAAATCAACTTAAATGTGATTAACATTTACAAAGTAGGAATCCAAGTTCAAAATTTCACAAATTATCATAGTTTGTTCCCTTTTATTAGCAAGACCAGAGATAATAGTCAAATTGATGATAGAACAAATATGTGGTCCTTAGAGTTTTATTGCTCTTGCTGAATATCATTCCCCTGAGAAATCCTACTTGGTTCCTGATACATGGGATGGAGAATGAGAGCACAGAAGGTCGTAGGGACAGAATGGTTCAGTTTACTAGGCCCTACAATTCACTTGAACCTGCCTTCCATCTGTGTGGTGGCCGGTTGCTGGGTGCTTTGTCAGTCACTGAGTATACAGACTTCCAGTGTATTTGGAACTTCCAAAAAGAATTATCAGACTTTTTTCTAATTGATCACAGACTGCACCCACATGTGAAATATTTGATCTGTTTAAAGGATTATCCCAATAGGTGGATTTCTCCATGTTCTGCATTTTGCATCATTATTTTCTCCTCTTGTAAACAAAGGGAGTGTTATAGGAGAGGAGAATCAACCTAAGCAATATTCAGACTTGGTAAGCCAGAGATCACAGAGGGTTTCTTGCCAAGGGATCCATATTGTAGATGGGCAGGTGGATGCATAGAGAAAGAGACAGATGTGTAGATAGACAGAGACACAGGCAGACATGAGCGTTTGTCAAAAACACCCTTACACTGGAGTTGCTGATAGGAAGATTATGGAAGGCATCAGATGCATTATTCAAATTTTCTTAATCTCATCAGATAGGGGGTAGAGATAGAAGTTTTTCTAGGATCCCACCAAACCTCATGAAACAAAAACAAGCTAGAGTTAGACATGATCAATCACATACAGAAAACCCTGGATGTGTAGGTGGGTCAGTGTAATAGTGAGAGTCATCATATAATCAAGAGGCTTGATCAATGTTATTGAGAGTTACTGGTCCCTGACACTAAAACTGGATATGATATAGCTCTTAAAGCAAGGTCCTGTAGCTAGACATAAAAATAACTAAAGTAACTGTGTTGTTTGTTCCCAAGTGAGATGCAAAATATATTGAAAGTAATGAATATTCTACTTATGAATACTTAAGAATATTCACAAAATAATAAATATGCTACCTCGTCTCAGGTAAGAAGGGGTCTGGGTTCCTGATAGCATGTGCCCAGGAATCTCTGTGACCAGTTATACCCAACCAAGCTTTGAGTTTGTTGGGCTCCATTACACTTGCTTATGTCTGTCCCAGAGTATAATGAAGAACCCTCATTTTGCAATACAAATTTTGATTTATACAACTAAGCAGTAACATATGTTTGCTTACATTTGTTAAATGGAGATATTAATTCATGCTTAATGCCTGTGTCAGTCATCTTAAAACTATATTAACTAGTGAATGCTTCTTTTTATCTATTTGTTTCAGAATGGATTCCTTCTTCACTAATGTGATATAGCTTGAGTAAACATTCCTATGGCTTAGCTTGACAGTCTCAACCCTGATGGTGCATTAAAATAATCTGAAGAGCTTTTAAAATAATGCTGATACCTAGGCCTCCCACCAAAAGATTCTGAGTTATTGTCTGCTATGCAGCCAAGGTTGAGAACTGCTGGCAAACCTAATGTCTTCAATACATTTCCAACAAGAGAAATGTTTTCCTTTTACTTTCCAGATAATTGAATGTTATTAATATGTCTACAATTTTTTATAAAATGGTATATTAGTTATCTGTTGCTGCATGACAAATTACCACCTGTATAGCAGCTTAACACAATCCACATGTATTATCCTTCAGTTTCTGTGAGTCAGGAGTTTGGGCACATCTCAGCTAAGTCCTCTGCTTAGGGTCTCACAATGCTGAAATCAAGGTGCCTCATCTGGGGTCTTGGGCTGGGGTCTCATCTGAAGGTTCCACTGGGGAAGGAACCACTTCCTCAGTTGCATGGTTGTTGGCTACATTCAGTGTCTTGCAGAGTTAAGACTGAGAGCTTCTGAATTTTTGCTGGCTCCTGGACAGAGTCTTTCCTTAGCACTTGGAAGCCATCTGCAGTTCCTTGTCATGTGGGGTTTCCCAGCATGGCTCTTGCCACCTCATAGCCAGCAGGAAGAAAGAGACTCTAGCAAGGCAGATGCTACAAGCTTATATAACATAATCCTGTAATCATTTACAAATAATCAGGTACAGCCCATCACCTTTGTCATATTGTTTCGGTTAGAAGCAGGTCACGGGGGAATCACACAAGGGTGTGGACCCCCCAGAGGCAGCAATCACTTAAGACTCTGTTGGTCTCATAGAGATAGATGGGATACACACCACATTACTGTAGTTCAACAGTATATCAGTATTAAAATTTAATTGAATTTTCATTAAAATACACATAAGCATTTAATCACTCTGTGGTGGGGCTACACACTCTACACTTTTAAAATAATAAAAACCTGCTTGCTCAATTAGCATGAAGTGTAGGCATAACCTAAGAGACCTTGTTGTGTTTCTGCATTTAGAGTGAAAACATTCACTGAAATCCAATCATGATATGTCTTTAGGAAATTAAGGCATAAAACCTCTGTGTCTAAAGTTTGCATGGACTTAGAAGTACACTTAATGTTATAACACCACTTGGTTTCAAATTTTCTGATGATAAATGATGCTAGGGTAGATTCTAGTTAGGCTGACATTTACAGTTTATACTTTGACTTTGTGTTTTCCTTTCTCTGTAGGTGTGATAGCAGTTGTGATATTTATCTTGCTCTGCATCACTGCCATTGCTGTACGCATTTATCAACAGAGATGGCTATATGAAAAAAATGAGTCGAATATTCCAAAAACTGGAGACAATGCTGAGACTGCTCTGAAAAGTGAGCTCAACATGCAAAGTACAGTCAGTGAAAGCCAGAAAGAGTATTTCTTCTGATCAGCAGTGGTCGTTTACTTATTACTATGATGATGTGACTGTCTTGCTAAGCCAGAGGCTCACAGTGGATGAAGCCCCCCCTCTTGGCCTCCTGGGACAGACGGTGGGTGTGCAGCGCCATCAACTTGCTCACGCATGGTCCCTGGAGGCTCTGCTCAGTGCTACTTCTTGATCTACTTATGTAACAGTGACTTAGGTGTGCTCATTAATTACTGTCCGGCAGTTTCTGACTGTTCTGACTTGATCTCTAAAATTGAAATGTATTTTGCATAATTATTTTGGGTTTTAAGTGAGAATAAGAATTTGAGCTGTGGCCCTACTCTTAAAAATTCAACACGGAAGTTTATGAAAGTCAAAGTTGGACTCTAATGTTTTGTGTCTCGTGGAAACCTCCATTATGCTTCCTTTATCAATCACCTGCTGACATTTATAAACCGGGAAGTGCTTCTCGGATGGCCTTCAGCTGCATTCCCATATTCCTGTGAACCAGAGCCCAGTGGCCAAAACTGCATTAGAAACCTGAAAAACATTTTTTTGGCTGATTGTTTTTACTATTTGTCTCTTTTAAATCAGTTTTGATACATTTTAGTGACGAAATGAGTGTTGAATGTCAGCTATGAAATTCTGCTAGTAAGTTCAGATACAGAACAGAGAATTCATAGGTAGAAAAATGTGTAAAGGATTTCAATCTGTGATAATTTGCTTATCTTTCTTTGTAATTTGTCATTATACTCTTTGTAAATTGTAATAACGATCACCTAATGAGCTCACAAAAAAATGTATATTTTCTAACTAAACTTGTGCCCATATATAAACTCCATGTTTAACATTGGAAATGTATCCTCCATCCACATCTGAATGAAATATAATCCTAAATTTATTTCCTTTATATATGAGGTGATTAAGTCGCTTCACTTTTCTTTGTAGTCCTGTGATTTTTGTTTCTGAAGGTTATGTCAGCAACCCTTTGATTTCCTGTGATGGTCTGGTCATTTATTAGGGAAGAAGTCATATTTGAACCAAATATTTTCATTTTCCTTTCTAAATTTTGAGCCGATCTAGGCAAAACATTCCCTGAGTTATCCTCTCACCTTGTTACTACTTGGAATATCAGAGGAAGGATGCTTATGTTAAGGGAAGATACAGGTTATATGATTTGAACTAAATTTGTCATTCTAGTCAAGATTCTAGAATCTTGAGATACGTTTCCAATAGAGCACCCAAAATCAACTAGTTCATTTTAAGTAGGGTATATTTGAATACTACGAGAGCAAAAAATTCATATTAACTCTGGGGATTGATCCAATAACTACTTTTGTGGCAGTGGTCATTAGATAATTGCATGGAGTCACCATTTGTGCTGAAAAGCCAGTTATAATAAAAATGCACTGCCTTCTCTATATCCCACCTGCCATGTGCCTGCCAGGTACTTACTCTGACCACAATAAGACTATCTGGATTTATATGCATTTTGCCTTGCTATTACATTTGAGTGTATGCCTACTTTTCTGTGTTCTTTTTAAAGAATGGGAAAAGAGATCCTTTATATTGTCTTTTCTCAAAAAATTTTTCTTATGGTTTTGTATTAATTTTCTACACAGTGTAACAAACTACCACAAATTTACTGACTTAACACTACACACATTTATTATCTCACAGTTTCTGTGGGTCAGGATCTGGGCATGGGTTCACTGAGACTTCTGCAAGGCTGCAATCTAGTGTCTGCCAGGGCTGTGTTTTCACTTGGAAACTCAGCTACGGAGGGATTTGCCTCCTCGCTCCCATGATTACTGATAGCATTCCATTCCTTACTGCTGGAGGATTGATGGAAGCTTCCTTCTTCAAAGCTAGCAGAGGAGAGAGAGGGACTCTAGAGCAAGTCTGCTAGCAAGAGGAAGTCTTGTATAATGTAATGTGATCATGGGAATGACATCACATACCATGTGCCATATTCTGTTGGTTAAAAGCAAGTCACAGGTCTCATCCATACTCAAGGGGAGGGATTATATAAGGACCTGAACCAGCAGGCTGAGATCATGGGGACCCCTTTAAAGTCCATCTACCATAATATCGTATCTATATTCAAGTTTCTTTAAATAAAGGATGAAAAAAGTTTAGGATGTCACTATAGCAATATGTAAAGGACGTACCTTGGTAAATGAAAAACTACATATATGTAGTTGTTTTCCCAAAGGAATGTGCAGTTTGGGGAAGGATTCAACACAAAAATTACAGGCTCCATTAAATGCATAGCTGAGTGTAAACATCATTAAATCACTGCAACTTTAACAAGTGATCACCTTATGTTCCAAAAGAATGCATCACTTTGGTACCTGAAATTTTACAGATTTATAGATAGTGAAATCCACTGCACCATGCTCTCTTTTCTAAAGGGAAAACTTTAAAATATTTTTACCAAACTTCAGTGATGCATCATCCACTGTCCCTGACTGATTTGTAAATTTTTCCTGCTTATTTGTTAATAAAATAACATTTTTGAATTAAATTAGGAAAATATTTTAAGAAAAATTGAATGAAATTTGAACTATGAAATTATATTGTTTCTCCCTTAAAATATTAAAAAATGTGCAAATGTATACATTCTGTAGTGGTGTGTATATTACTTTATCTCTACTGTATATATAGGGAATGCCGTGATCTGTTGATATTATTTATGGTGGTATTTAAATTATCATACAAAAAGTGAAACACAAAGTAATGGATATTTACCGACTACTACTACAAGTTAAAATACCTATCAATATAGATATTTAAACCTTTGCCAGAGAACAATAATTTAACAATCACTAAGTTATTTGTTGAATGTTTACTAATACTCATAACTAGTTAAACATGATTTTCCCCAGACAGTTGGGTTTCTAGAGCACTAATTATATATATGTACAGATTCCAGTTGCAAACAGCATCCTTCTATAAAATAAAAGTTCAAACATAATAATTCCTCAAGTTTTATTTTCAAATAAAAAAAGGAAAATAGCATATAATTAACCCTCATTATTGGGACTAGAATTTAGAAATTTCTGTTTACTTCCTTATGAAGTGAACCCTTCCCCCCATTACCTTCCCAGTATTATTTAGTAATGTAGAAAAACATATTGGGGAATTTCTATTCTGTTTGTCTAAATAAACACTACTTCTGGAATTTTTTTCAATTTCTTTCATGTAGAACATTTGATAGATAATAGCTTTCAATGGATTTTTTAAAATAAAATATGATTCTCATGGTCCTTGCCTCGAAAGAAGACAAATATGATTGAAGCACTTTCCATCTAGTATTAAGTCTGACTATGCAGTTGGATTATCAAGCCATTCTTTAAACAAAGGAGATGAAATGGACATATGTTAAATAAAAGCATGTGTATTGGGTTACTTAATCTACTGTTTTGCAATCCATGTACAAAAATATTTGAGTCCCTCCGTACCTTCAATAGATCCCAGCTGTCACTTTCCCTTTTAAAGTGTGTCTATGGTGAGTGGCAACATGGAAGAAAGAATGAAAAAGAAAGTGATAGACATAAAATGGTCTGCACACAAAGTGGTGGAGGAAATGGATTTGGTGTTTATGTATACTCACAGCCTCACAGGTGCCCATGGGCACATTTATAGGTTGGGGGATATTAATAGATTTTGTGCACATTGAAAATAACTTACTACTTCAGCTGAATAAAAATATTTTTAATGATAGATCTATGGACTACCTAAACCTACATATGACTATTATCACTTTTTGAAAGGATGAAAGTATTCATAAACAATGGTTTAGCAAATTTAAGTTCAGAAAAAAAATCATATTTTTACCTAAAACAAAAAACAATTCATATTCTCAGAACCATATTGTCTATTGGCAGGAGCATTAAATATCCTGCCATCCAATCCTTTCCTCTCCCTTCACAGGCCTTCTAAGCAAGTCTAAGTTGCTTCGTCCAGGGTAACAACCATTTATTAGTAGTTAAGTTCGGTTCCCTGAGCCTCGTTTTGCTGTACAAGTTCTCACAGGTGCAGCTCCTGCTAGCTACTGCTGAAAGTTTCATCAGAACATCAGCCACTAATATGTGCTGTAAGTTTAGTACAAGTATGGGTGGTGTTTTAGGAAGATAGGTGTGTGTGCCTAAGATGTGTGACTGAATTTATCATACGTAGATCACATTGCTGGGAAAATAAGCTGCTACTTCCTATGAAACCTCTGTTTCAGAATTACTAGTAATGCAGTACATTTGCCATCCTTTGATTATGACTGAAAAATGACGTATATTCACTTTGCTGTATTATTGTTTGTGTTAAAAGTGTTACCAAATGCAAGTTTGTGTGCCCGATGCACAGTGAGGCCAAACAAACTGAAGTTTTGGAGTAGATAACTGTTTATTGCAGGGTCATGCAAGGAGATGGGTGGCTGGTGCCCAAAAACCCACAACTCCCTGAAGGGTTTCAGCAAAGCATTTCTGAAGACAAGGTGCGGGAGGGGCATGGTTAGTTGTTGCAAACTTCTTGGTGTTGGAATCTTTTGTTCCTGCCGCTGTCCAAGCGGGTCAGGTCATGATGTTCCTATAAACAGCTAACAAGACAAATGTTATCCTCTCTTCTGCAACTTTTTATCTCTATATAAATGGAGAAGTGTTATACTTTTAAACGTCAAAGCCTTGAGAATACAGGCTATCCTGTATATTTCAGGCTATAGGCAACATTCTTTTACAAAATGTGCAGAGCCAACATGACCAAGCACAGGCAACAGAGCACATAGGTTAAAGTAAAAGGAACATATAATATGGAGTCCGACTTGTTCTTCTCTATTACAAAAGGATGAGATGCTGGATTCAGAGTTTATCACTGACTTTGTAACTACAAATGCTCTCAGGTCTAAACTTGCCCTTTAGATTTGAAAAATGAAATTTTATAAACTACCTAACATTTAAGAAATTTCTTAACATAGAACATCTATAACTGAATGTAGCACTTTGCATAACTAATCTTTGACTTTAATTCTTAAAAGCAACCAATGAGGTAAAATGTTTATAATTATCCCCTCTTTACAGATCAGACACCTGCAGCACAAGGGCTTTCATTGCTTAGCTGAGTGTCACACAGATAATTAATTCCTGATAGACACAGTGCAATGCAGGTCCTGACACTTCTAACAGTTGACTTGCTCCCAGTTTCTTCACACTGACGCGCGCACACACACACACACACACACACACACACGCAAGACTTTCTACCTACTGGTGCCAGATTTATTCTTTGAATGTTTCCTAGAATGTTTAATGTGTATAGGGAAATACCCGTTTTCTTTACTGCTCAAAATTTTAAGCACATATGAATCTATCAAATAGAATTTTTCTGAACATTTTATATACTTCCACAATATACAAATTAGCTTATAAATATTAGCTTTATAAATAAAATTACTTTAATTTATAAATAAAATTACTTTAAAAAATTAGCTGTATAAATAAAATCAGGCTGACTAAAACCATCATCAAATTACCTTAAACATTTTATTACTTAGAATGTTTAATATGTCAGTTTCTCCTAAATTTTTAAATTAACTTTAAAATCAGAAAAAAGAACACTCAAATTATGAATGTGATGACAAAAATTTTTGTAACACTTATGCCCAACCTATTACAAAGCCATTGACAATGTGGTTTATATTCATTTGTGTTGTTTTCAATGTTTCTACTTTGCTGAGGTTATAGCAATACTTATGCTCATACCTTCTAGGAGATTTACCAATTTGCTTCACCTAGAATAAAAATACATCTCTCAGACCAGCCAGGGTGCAAGGTTTCAGCTGCCAGCCAAGGATTTTCGGCCAGGACATGTACTGGCTGTGTCTTCCAGTGTCTTATGAATAGACTGTGAATTCATTATTTTGCCATGCTGTTTGACCTGATAGCTATTTGGTTATTTTATGTGATTTTCAGAACCTCTGTTTGGGGATAATAAATTACTTTTGTAAAAAAACTCATCATAATTTCATTTATTCAGCCTCTCCTACTTCTATACATAAGCCTATAACAATTCCTTAAATACAGAGATAAACTAAATTAAGCAGAAAATTCACTGATTGGTAATCTAATTAGAATTATTTCTACAATAATTTTTAATAACAACTATATTTTATCTCCATCATATCAAGCTTTCATTAAAAGGATCTTTACAGTCTCAACTTGTTCGAAGATCTATAATTAGTATGATAATTGGTATTCTCTCTTGTCTCATCAAATTGAGTCAAATGGAGTCACCTGACTCCATCATTCTTCCAGAATTCTTCCGGACTCTTTTTTTTTTTTTTAAAGGATCCTTGCTTTCTGTTCACAACATGATGATCCATAACATCTTGCTTTACTCTGTCCTAAGACATGAAATTAACTACCCTCAAGGAGTTATCTTTTCATTTAGTAAAGTATTAGAAACTGAAATAAAAACAATACAAGAATGTTTCTCATGCATACTGCTGAAAGGTAGGATTGCTAAGCCACTTTAGAGACAAGGGTGGAAATAATATTTTAAGGTAATCAATTCAAAGTGATATTCCCAGTTTAAGGTTCATGATGCACATAGATTTTTCTAACAAAAAGTTAATTTAACCAACCCATATGAAGGGCTTAGCACAGCCCCTCGCCCATAGTATATGCTATTATAATTTACTGCTTTGGTTGAGTCAATTGATACTTTGGAGATGTCATATATATCAAGTAAGCTGAAATGGAATTTAAAATGATTATTTGGCTATTTTTTCAATATAAGCTGTGGATTCAAATATTTTAAGCCCCATGGGGAAACTGCATCCAGTGAAAGTAACTAGTGGGACTTCCCTGGTGGCACAGTGGTTAAGAATCCATCAGTGCAAGGGACATGGCTTCAATCCCTGGTCCGGGAAGATCCCACATGCCATGGAGCCACTAAGTCTGTGCGGCACAACTACTGAGACTGCGCTCTAGAGCCCACGAGCCACAACAACTGAGCCCACATGCCACAGCTACTAAAGCCCGCGCACCTAGAGCCCATGCTCTGCAACAAAGGGAAGCCACCACAATGAGAAGCCCATGCACTGCAACAAAGAGTAGCCCCTGCTCGCCGAAACTAGAGAAAGCCCACACACAACAATGAAGACCCAATGCAGCCAAAAGTTAATTAATTAATTTTTTAAAATACACATTCATTAAAAAAAGAAAGAAACAAGTTAATTGCAATTTTATCTCCATGCTGGAAACATTTGGACCATTATACCTATGAGCATAGAGAAGTAATACAAGTAATAAAATGGACTATTGCTCAGCAATAAAAAGGAACAAAATTGGGTCATTTGTAGAGACGTGGATGGTCCTAGAGTATGTAATACAGAGTGAAGTAAGTCAGAAAGAGAAAAATAAATATATATTAATGCATGTATGTGCAATCTAGAAAAATGGTACAGATGAACCTATTTGCGGGACAGGAATAAAGACACAGATGTAGGGAATGAACCTGTGGACACGGTGAGGGGGTGGGATGAATTGGGAGATTGGGATTGGCGTATGTGCGCTGCCATGTATAAAACGGATAGCTAGTGGGAACCTGCTGTATAGAACAGGGAGCTCAGCTCAGTGCTCTGTGGTGACCTAGATGGATGAGATAGGGGGGAGGGTGGGAGGGAGGGCCAAGAGGGAGGGGATATATGCATACATACAGCTGATTCACTTCATTGTACAACAGAAACTAACACAACATTGTATCGCAACTCTACCCCAATTTAAAAAAAAAGAGAGAGAGAGAGTAATGTGGTCCTCCACATCAGGAGAAACTCACAGTTACAGGAGCAAGGACACCTGAGGGCCAGGCCCTGATTGCCCCCCACATTTGGGGCCTGCATACCAGGATCAGATTTTTAAGCTGCATGATTACTAAAATACCAACCTTTCTCTTGTATGCAAATGCAGGCATTCAACCTAGAACTGTATATTCAGAAGATTTTGAAAAAGGAGGGCAAAGTCAAGATATTTTGGATAAACAAAAAATGAGCAAGTCTGTCCCATTAAGAGCCTCATGAATGAAATTTTAATTAATTGTACTGCTCAGTAGAAATTTCTATGAGGATAGAAAAGTAGTTACCAGCCACACTGAGCATGTGAAATACGGCTACTCTTGTAAGCAGCTCTTCACAGGAAACCGCCCTCTGCAGGAAGCCCCTTTCCTTGCCACTTTAGCAAAGCTATATTGTAACTAACTTTTAACCAGTCACCCCCATGCTCTACTTTTCTCCCGCAGGAGCACTCCTTTCAAACCTTTTAATCACACAATACCTTGCCTATCTTGTTGATTCTTTCTGTAGATCAAAAGAAGTAGGAATGAAGAATATGTAATTAACGGATGACCACATCTCTTCCCTAGCTTCCCCTTCGGTAATCTCAGAAACAAACTGTGTGACCAAACTGTGTGAACAAGGTAACATCTAGAGGAAGATAACAAGAAGTCCACGAGCCTGCATGCAGTGGGGAATGGCGAGGGCTCTGACCCTCTATCTCAGTAATTAACTGAGATTACTTCACTTCTCTCCTTTAAAACTTTCATGGCTGAGCAGATTCTTCGGAGGTGTTTTTTTTGTTTGCTTGTTTGTTTGTTTTTGCAGTACGTGGGCCTCTCACTGTTGTGGTCTCTCCCGTTTCCGAGCACAGGCTCCGGACGCGCAGGCTCAGCGGCCATGGCTCACAGGCCCAGCCGCTCCGCGGCATGTGGGATCTTTCCGGACTGGGGCACAAACCCGTGTCCCCTGCATCGGCAGGCGGACTCTCAACCACTGCGCCACCACGGAAGCCCCCGGAGGTGGTTTTTTGGAGACAGAGTCCACCATCTCCCCAGATTGCCGGCATTCTGATTAAAGACAACATTCCTTTCTACTGTTTATGAGTTTTTGTAAGCGGTGAGCAGCAGGACCCGATTCATTCGATAACACTTTGACTTAGGAACTAAATTTTAATTTTGTTTAATGTTAATTACTTTAAATTTAACTAACCACATGTGGCTAATGGTTACCATACTGGATGTCACCAAAAGATGTAAAACAAGCACAAAGAAAGCATTCCTAGGAACTATAGGGTCTGAGATGAAAGAAGAAATGAGGTGCACGGAGTTAAATATGTGAATAAATCAGAATAAGAACTGAATATACAAAATAATAATAACAATAATAATAATGTTCTTGTAGAACTTTTAAAAAGAATGAATACGTCAATAAGATGGTGAATCTATTAATATTCAGATAAACTTAATAACATGGTAATTACATACCGTTCAACTTAATTTGTTCTAGGTTCTTACATTGTTAGAGAAGAGGGTAAGGGCACGGTTAAAAAAGAGAGACTCTGCTTTAGAAGACTAGTAAAGAGCCAAAGGAGCATGGCTGGGAGAAAATTACCTTAGTATTCTGGATTGAGCCCTTTGTATTTAGGGGCAGACAGCTGGCCACTGGCAACTCCAACTATCCAGCAACCCTTTTTTAAAGGGATTAAAGGGTTCAGGGAGCAGAGTCACATGAGGCATTTATACAAAAGCTATCCTTTGTATCTGATTCTTCCTTCCCACCTGAGCAGTGGGGTGTTACAGAGTGTTTGGAGCTGTGTGGCCCTTTCCTCTTAGATAAAGTGTCCCAGGCAGGAAGAGGGTCCTAGACATCAGCAGTCAAAAATCTTTTCACAAAAAGTCTAAGTCCTGGTGGACTCAAGTTCTTCACTTATTCAAGGAACAATTCCTCCAACGTAACACAAAATATTTCAGGATAAAAAAGCACATTTGTGATAGCAAAACCAGACAAAGATAATATAAAAGGTTTAGATGATGGCTTGTTGAAGGCTATACCCAAGGAAGGAATGTTGAATCTTGTCAGTGCTTTTTCTGCAACAACTGAGATGATCATATGGTTTTGGTCCTTCATTCTGACAATGTGGTATATTATACTGATTGATTTTCATATGTTGAATCATCCTCGTATTACAGGAATAAACCTTCCTTGGTCAAGGTGTATATCCTTTGAACATACTGTTGAATTCAGGTTGCTAGTATTTTGTTGAGGGTTTTTGCATCAAAATTCATCAGGGCTATTTGTCTCTAATGTTCTTTTCTTGTAGTTTCTTTATCTGGCCTTGATATCATGGTAATACTGGCCTCATGGATTGAGCTTGGAAGTGTTCCTCCTGTTCAATTTTTTTGAAAGAGTTCCAAGAGGATTAGTGGTAATTCTTTAATTGTTTGGTGGAATTCTCCAGTGAAGCCATCTGGTCCTTAGCTTTTCTTTGTTAAGAGGTCTTTGATTACTGATTTAATCTCCTTACTAGTTATTGATCTGTGTAGAATTTCTAGTTCTTCATGATTCAGTCTTGATAAATTGTGAGTTTCTAGGAATTTTTCCATTTCTTCTTGGTTATCCAATTTGTTAGCATACAACTTTTCATAGTATTCTTTTGCATTTCTTTTTATTTCTGTGGCATTTGTGTAATGTTCCCTTTTTCACTTTTGATTGTATTTATTTGAGTCTTCTCTATTTTTTTCTTACATAATGTAGCTAAAAACATGTTGATCTTTTCGGGCTTCCCTGGTGGCACAGTGGTTGAGAGTCTGCCTGCCGATGCAGGGGGCACGGGTTCGTGCCCCAGTCCGGGAAGATCCCACATGCCATGGAGCGGCTAAGCCTGTGAGCCATGGCAGCTGAGCCTGCGCGTCCGGAGCCTGTGCTCCGCAATGGGAGAGGCCACAACAGTGAGAGGCCCGCGTACCGCAAAAACAAACAAACAAACAAACAAAAACCTTGTTGATCTTTTCAAAAACTCAGTATCATTGAAAAATTTTGTCATGTGTTACAACATGGATGAATCTTGAAGACATTATGCTAAGTGATATAAACCAATCACAAAAAGATGACTGCTCTATGCTTCTGTGTATATGAAGTGTCAAAATTTTTTAAATTCATAGAAACAAATTATGATGGTGATTACCATGGGCTGGGGAAAGGGGGAAAAAGGGAGTTTTTTGATGGGTATAGAGTTTCAGTTTTATAAGATATAAAAGTTCTGGAGATCCGTTTCACAGCAAGGTGAGTATACTTAATACTACTCAATTTGAATGCTACACTTAAAAATGGTTATGATAGGAAATTTTATGTTGTGCTTTTTTTTACAACAATTAAAACACACACATCCTAATGAAAGCCTACTCCCTCTAGCCAAAGGACACAGGAAGGGCAGCCTACAAGACAGAAAACTTTCAGACAAGAACTGCTCTACTCCAGACAACATCACAGAAAAATCTGTAGTCCCATCCTCAAACATGCTACCAAATATCACATGGGGATCCTAGACATCTACCCTCACAAAGCTATAATGAATTATCCCAATCCATGCTCCCCACCAGTGCAGTGTCAGAGAAGGTTCATTAAGCAGTCCCGGCATTCATCCCCACCTGTTGGTATCATGGAAAGCACATGGGACGCTGGATTTTCACCCCTACCCAGTAGTAGTATGGTGCCCCCACAGGGGTGATGGAAAAAGAGGTCTGGTGGATAGTCAGGACTTTCCCTACCTGCCTGTGGAAACAAGACCACTCCGCACTCCCAGCAGTGCTGTTGGAGGCCATAGAGAGAGAAGTCACAAGATACTTCTACCTGTCTCAGCCAGGGGGGTATCATAGAGACCCTAGTGTGGAGTCAGAACCCCACCCCTGCCTAGGAGTAAAAAGAACCCTTCATGGGAAATCAATGGAGGCTGAGTGGAAGCACTTCTACTCCACCTGCCAGAACTAAGCTGGTATTCCCCACTTACTCTATATGACCAGTGTGAAAATAAGCTAGCTAAAATAGGAGGTTTAAAGAAGATGCACATTCTCGTTATATTTATGAGGTATTATATTTATACCCCAAATATTCAGTTTCAGTAGCAAATCATCCATCATATCAAGAATGAAGGAAGATCCCAAACAGAATGAGAAAAAACAATCAATAGATCCCAAGACCAAGGTGGCAGACATGTTAGAATTATCTGACAAAGACATTAAGTCAGCTATCATAAAAAAGCTTCAATAAGCAATTATGAGCAAATAAATTTGACTATTCTATGTAGATGTGTACATCTTTTTGAGGTTATTCTACTTGGAGTTTGTTAAGCTTCTTGGATGTGTAGATTTTGATTGTTTAATAAAATTTGATGACTTTTTAGCCAATATTTCTTCAATACATTTTTTTCTGTACCTTTTTCTTTCTTTTCTCTTGCTGGAATTCTTATTATGCATATGTTGGTATACTTAACAGTATCCCACATCTCTCTGAGGCTCTGTTTATTTTTATTCATTTTTTCTTCTTTCAGCTCCTTAGATTGGATAATCTCACTTAACTTATCTTCAAATTTAATTATTCTTTCTTCTTCCAGTTCAAATCCATTATTAAATTTTTCTAGTGAGTTTTTAATTGCAGTGAGAACTTCTATTAGTTCTTATTTATAATTTCTATGTCCTTATTGATTTCTCAATTTGGTGAGACACTATTATCATACTTTCCTTCAATTCTTTAGATGTGGTTTGCTTGGTTTACATTCTTTGCATGTATTTATAATAGCTGATAGAATTTTTTGTCTACTAATTCCAACAACTAGGTCATATCAGGAGATTTTCTGTGGTTGATTGTTTTCCAGTTTCTTTGCATGTCTCATAATCTTTTGTTGAAAACTGAACCTTACAGATACTATATTGTAACAAGTATGGTATCAAATTCTTTACTCTTCCCTGAATTTCTTACTATTGCAAGGTTTCTGTTTTTATTGTTGTTGTTTCTCTCACTGATGCTTATTTATCTAGGTACTATTCTGGACTAATACAGATTCTATATTCCCTGAAGTGTGTGGTCACTGAGTTCCCTTCTCACTTTTTTTAAATTTTTTGTTTTTATTTTTAGGCCAATATTCCTAGGGGCCACTGCTGGTTAGTATAGTTTATTGGTCAGCCAAAGATCTACAAGATTTCCTCAAACTCCTCATTTGTATGTCTTCTACTCTTTGACAAGGGAATCTATGTGAGAAGGCTTGCCTTCAAACTTCAAGCAGTTTATAAAGCAGCCTTAGCTTTCACTTCCTGCTTGTGCAGGGCCTCAAGGTTGAGTGACTGGTTTCTTCTCCTTTCCCAAGTCTTTATTGGTCATGCACAAATTATTGCACCTGTACCCAGCTTTTTAGATACTCAGGAATATATGAAGATTTTAACAGTTCTTGTTATCTTCTTTTCCAGAAATTCCTTTAAAAATGCCGGCTAAGCTCTTGTTTGCCTCAACTGAAATAATAGACTTAAACAGCTACAATGTCCCCAAAAGATTATTATGGTTTCAGAAATACACTGGGGATAGGGCATATCCTTCCTTGCTTCCCTCTCCCTTTTGATCTGAGCTCTGAGTTTAATCAAATAGTCACAAAAGCCTGGAGCTAGAGATTTTCCATAAAGTTGGACATTTAGAGAAAATTTTGACTGTGCCATTGGGGATGTTTTAAGTGAAGTTCCGAAATAGTTCAATCCTCTCCATTGGCTGTGAGACTGTCAATGACTATCATGCCACTGAGCTGGGGGTGGGTTGGGGAGGATGGGAATTAAAACACTCCAAATACCATTATCATACCAAGGTTTAGTAGTTTCTTTTGGACAGGTGGTTTTCAGTTTGTTCTGTGGCTTGGTTAATTTTCAGAGCTCAAAAATAGTTAAATTTAAATGTCTCACTGACATTTTCTGTTTTTTCATGGGAGAGCAGTTTGCCAAAGTCCTCACTCTGCCATTTAGGAAACATACATTCCAGTGTGTTTTGTGCTTGGTTTAGGTCAGTGGTCCTCCAGCAGTGTTCCCACAAGCTGTTCTGTTTCTCCTGGTTTCTGACAGTTTGTGATCATGACAAAAGTGCTCTGCTACTAACACTGAAAAAAGTGACATTTTCCTAATTCATAGGAAAAATACATTTCCTCTGTTAGGTTTAATTTTGTTATACTTTTGGCATTTAACATCACCTGTTATTTAATATCAGCTGACATCTGATCTAGCACAAATTATATATTAGAGTTACTCCTGTTTTACTGTATCAACGATGCATGTATTCTTCAAGAATATTTTTAGAGGTGGGTGAGTAGGACCTGCAATACAACTCATTATTTTATACCCTCGAGCATATATCTTAATAATTTATATTTAGTGGAAGTTCAATTCGTAAAGAACTATACATAGAAACAGAAAGAGGCAATTATAATTCATTGTAGGAAGTAGAATGAATCGACACTTTCTGGCTGAGAGAAGTATGCAGACAAAATACAGTGAGGCATAGCTTGAATTCAAGGTATCACAGGAAGTATGGTTTTAAAAAATAATAATAATTGCGTGCATTCATAAACATATTAGTCCAGGTCATTGCCTGTAAAGATTCCAGGAAGTTGGAAGATTCCTGGGGTGTCCAATGTGGGGATTCCAGAGCATGATTTGGAGGGATTCTTTTGCTCACCAAGCTACTGAGAACCCACGTGACAATAATGTCACTAAAGAGACATGGAAACCACTTGAAATGATGGTAAATGTAGCATAGCGGTATGGACAGAAATGCGGGAAGAGAACCAGAAAGCAGATCAAGAAGTCTGAGACTCTCCAATGATTATTTCCATCTTTGTTCATCCACTTTTTCAAAATACCTGGCATTTTTTCTTACTGTCATCTGTTCTGCAAAGATGCTTCAGAATCTTTATGCTGTTGATGATTTCGAAAGTTCATGCCCCCGTGAAAGAGAGGAAGAGGTCCGCCTTCTGGAGCTGAGGTTTACCTGCATCTTTTCTGATAGATAATTGGTTGTCCAAGCCAGAGGAGGAGAGGCAGAGCAGGGCAGGTGCTTGGTAATGCAAAGCGGACCATCCACAGTATAAAAATATTTCCTGCTCTTCGTTTTCCAAATTGACAATTCATTCTTCTTTTCTCATAAACAGGTGAAAGCTGCTTTGTCTCCCTTCCCCCCAACTCAGTGTCTCACAATTACTGGTAGGGAATTTACATTTTAAATGTGGTCTGTAAAATATGGTTCATAATAACCATTTTCTCTTGCAAACTGAATTGTGTCCATGTGCTGTAACCCTGAATGGTCACAAAGGAAATGAATGGTCACTTTACATTTCTAGACCTCAATATTATTATTGACTTGGGCTTACTTACATAATGAGGTTAAAATCATTTAAACATAGGTTTTGTGTGATCAATTTCCTGGTCATAAAGCGCTGCTTATTTAGAATAAAACTTTTCTGTTGGAAGGCTTTCTGATACTTTCCTAGTCATCAGTCGAACATATAATTTTATTTTCTTCCAAAAAAACTGTAGGTATCCAGACAAAGGCATGCTCTCATGCATCTCCTCTACTTCTTGGTTTTAACATATGCAGAATGATTAGCAACTCAGTACTGAAGAGACTAAGTAAAGCACAATTTTAACACTAGTGCCCCCCCTTCACCCCCAGAACATATGTGTTAATTATTCTGATTTTTTTTTAAAAATCCTATAATATGTCTTCTGAACACATGACCTAGACATCTGTGATAAAACCCTGGGGAGTGAAAGAACTCATTGTAAGGCCATCATGTGGTCTGCATGCATGTGAATATTTCATACATCATCATCTGCATTTTATAGCTGTGCTAGGCATACATACTGGTACATTGCTGCTAATACTCTCTGCACACTGAGGTCCAATCTGTAGTTTTCTTTATTTACCATGAGGATGTTATGCTGGGAGAAACTGCATGGCACCTTCCTTTGAGAGACTGATATCTAAAGAAATTAGAATTTCCTTCCATAACAGTGACCAAAACTATAAGCAGAAGCACTTCTGATGTGTCATCTGGAAGTGTTCAAACATCTGTCATCTGAAGGGACCCCAGGAGCTTCTCACAGATTTTGGAGGGTCTCTGTGGAAGACTTCATACCCTGCAGGCACCAGCCTGTCATCTTTAAAGCCTGGAGGGCAGGCAGACAAGACCCACTCAATATCACACCTGTTCACTGCTGCACTGGCTACCTGCTGATACCTCAGCCAAGGGATACAGGAGGAGACGCAGTACAGAGGACAGCAGGTCCCACATGGCATCCTAATTAGGTTCACTCATGAGCATTTCTGAGATGTGGGCTGTGTAGGGAAAGTGTGTGCCTCGGTGGGAAAGTGTGTGCCTCGGTGGAAAAGTGTGCATTGTCTGCATAGGACAACTTTCTGGGTAACCTGATGCTGACTCTATAGGAGCTATTGTACAAGTCTGCAAGCTGTAGGTGACTGTCACCAATGCAGAATAATTCTTGCCTATAGACATGCAAATGAAATGTCTGGAGGGACAGCCCTCTTATGAAAAAACTATTTTGCCTCCATTTGTGCATTCTGCTTGGTTCTTTCCTTTAATTAATAAGTTAAACAAAACCTTTTTAAAAAATATTTTTATTGGAGTATAATTGCTTTACAATGTTGTGTTAGTTTCTGCTGTACAACAAAGTGAATCAACAATATGTATACATATATCCCCATATCCCCTCCCTCTAGCCTCCCTCCCATCCTCCCTATCCCATCCCTCTAGGTCATCACAAAGCACCGAGATGATCTCCCTGTGCTATGCAGCAGCTTCCCACTAGCCATCCATTTTACATTTGGTAGTGTATATATGTCAATGCTACTCTCTCACTTCGTTCCAGCTTCCCCTTCCCCTGCTGTGTCTTCAAATCCATTCTCTATATCTGCATCTTTATTCCTGCCCTGCCACTAGGTCCATCAGTACCGTTTTTTTAGATTCCACATATGTACGTTAACATATGGTATTTAAACAAAATCTTTAATGCATGTTTATTTTATGTTTATGAGAGTCATGATTTTCTCCTTTCTGGAAATTACCTTTAATAACTGCCAGGAGTGATGTCACCAAGATGGACATATAGATTGTTCCTGACTTCACTTCGCCTTGCAAGAAGAGCAACTAACAACTATTCTTGAACAAGATATGACTGAGAGGATCCTAGAACATGGGAATGAGGCTGAAGCACCCCCTGTACCACAGAGACCAAGACTGACTGTGTTAGAAAGTTAAGAGGAACACTGACTGCATTGACCCTCTCACAGGACAGGGCAGCATCACACAGAGAGGTCTACCCTGAGCCTATTGTTCCTCTAGTGGGAAAAGAGTCCAGGGGTGTCAACCAGCACACCCAGCATTGTGGGTTGCTTTGTGGGAGTCCCCACTGTGGTCTCACCCCCATGGGGATTGTAGAGGATTTGCAGAGCTCAACCACTGGGAGTCTGACTATGATCAGAGAAAGGGGGTAGGGGCTTACAACAACCAGCACATGGATCTTGGCAGACTGAGTCCATACCTGCAGTGCCTAAGTAATAATCCCAACAAGTGGCTTTGCTAATCTGCAGAGCCAACTTGGTGGCAGACTCTGACCAGAGAACCCATTGGGGTGCAGAACTGCCTGCTTCAGGTCCTCAAAGGAAGAATTTTGCCAGCCCTGGAGGCTGGTTTGCCCATAACCCAGCAAGGAGCTGAGTCATAGCCCCATCCACTAGGGAGAGTGTCTCCTGACCCCATCTGGCCAGAGGGCTGGTGAAAGCCTCTGGAAGCTGTGTAACCAGCAATGCAAAAACCAAGAAGTGGGTAGGCAGTGTTGATCAATCCCAGAATAAAGCCAGTACTAGGCATGGAGGGTTCCGTGGCTATAACCAGAAGGGAGATTAATTCATAGTCAAGGCTGAGGGTAGCTCTTGGCTCCCCAAAATGGGAGAGGCCTGGAGTAGCCTTTTTCCATCCTGCCAAGGGAAGGGAACCGAGATACAGCCCCACTTGCTGTGGAGAGTGTCTCCTGGACCCATCTGATTGGAAGGGCAGGTGAGAACACCTGAAAACTGTGTAAGCCAGCAACACTCAAACCCAGAGACACGCAGGCAGAGCTGATAATGGGCAGACCAAAGACAGTGGCCCTGTTGGATCAAGGAACTTGGGGCATGGATTGGCTTGAAATAAGACAACAAAAACTTTACCAGCTTTAGAGCTGCTTCTCCCACTGATTTTACTTATTAGGGTTTATCCTTTTTTTTTTTTTTTTTGATGAGTCAGGATAAAGGTTTATCAATATTGTTTATCTTTTCAGATCTTAGTTGCATTATCTTCTATTTTTTTAGTCTATTATGCTCTGATATTTATTATTTCTTTCCTTCTACTAATTTTGGGTTTTGTTTCTTCCCTTTCTAGTTCCTTCATGAGTAAGGTTAGGCTGTTTATTTGAGATTTTTCTCATTTCCTGAGGTGAGCTGGTATCACTATAAACTTTCTTCTTACAACTCCTTTTGCTGTGTCCCATAGGTTGTGGATTGTCCTGTTTTTGTTTTCATCTTTCTCCAGGTATTTGTTGCTTTTTTCTTTTATTTCTTCAGTGACCCAGGGGTTGTTTAGCAGCATATTGTTTAGCCTCCATGTGTTTGTGTTTTTTTTAACAGCTTTTTTTTTTCTTGTAATTGATTTCTAGACTCATAGCATTGTGGCCCGAAAACATTTTTGATACGATTTCAGTCTTCTTAAATTTACTGAGACTTGTTTTGTGACCTAGCATGTGACCTATCCTGGAGAATGTTCCATGTGTACTTGAAAAGAATGTGTATATTCTGCTGCTTTTCTGTGGAAGGTCTACTTCTATCTATTAAGTCCTTTTAGTCTAATGCATCATTTGAGGCCAATGCTTCCTTATTGATTTTCTGTCTGGCCAATCTATCCATTGATGTAAGTGGAGTGTTAAAGTCCTTATTATTATTGTGTTACTGTCAGTTTCTACCTTTTTGTATGTTATTTATTTGCTTTATGTATTTAGGTGCTCTTATGTTGGGTATATATATTTTTTCAATTGCTGTATCTTCTTTGTTGCTTCTTTTTTGCTTCAGAGCAATTATACTCCAATAAAAATTGATCATTTTATCTTTATGTAATGTCCTTCTTTGTGTCTTGTTATAATCTTTGTTTTAAAGTCTATTTTGTCTGATATAAGTATTGCTACCCTGGCTTTCTTTTTCTTTTTCTGTAGAATACCTTTTTCCATCCTTTCACTTTCAATCTGTGTGTGTGTCTTTAGGGCTGAATTTAGTCTCTTGTAGGCAGCATATATATGGGTCTTGTTTTTGTAGCCATTCAGCCACAATGTCTTTTGACTGGAGAATGTAGTCTATCTACATTTAAAGTAATTATTGATAGGTATGTACTTTCTGCCATTTTAATAACTATTTTGGGATTGTTTTGTAGTCTTTTTTGTTTTTTCTTCTTCTTTTGCTCTCCTCCCTTGTGATTTGATGACTATCCTTAGTATTATGTTTGATTCCTTTCTCATTTTTGTGTATGTATCTATTATAGATTTTTAGTGTGTCATTACCAAGAGGTTTATATATAGCAATCTACATATGTACACATGTGATTATTTTAAGCTACTGATCTCTTAAGTTGGAATTCATTTTAACAGCCCTGCATTTTTACTACCCCTCCCTCCCAACATTTAATGTATTTGACATCATATTTTGCATCTTTTTGTTTTGTGCATCCCTGAAATATTTATTGTGAATATAGATGATTTTACTACTTTTGTCTTTTTAGCTTTATAAGTGGCTAATCTACTACCTTTACTGTATAATTGCCTTTATCAATTAGATTTTTCCTTTGTAACTTTCATATTTCTAGTTGTGGCCTTTTCCATTTAGAGAAGTCCCTTTAACATTTCTTGTAAACCTGGTTTCATGGTGCTTTTTAGTTTTTGCTTGCTGGTAAAACTCTTGATCTCTCCCTCAAATCTGAATGATAGCCTTGCCAGATAGAGTACTCTTAGTTGTAGGTTTTTTCCTTTCATCACTTTAAATATATTGTGCTGCTCCCCTCTGGCCTGCAGAGTTTTTGCTAAAAAGTCAGCTGATAGTCTTATGGGAGTTCCCTTGTGTGTAGCTAGGTGCTTTTCCCATACTACTTTTTTTTTTTTTTAATTTTAAAAATATTTTTATTGAAGTATAGTTGATTTACAATGTTGTATTCCATTACTGCTTTTAATAGTCTCTCTTTGTCTTTAATTTTTGACATTTTAATTAAAATGTGTCTTGGTGTGGTCCTCTTTAGGTTGATCATGTTTCAGATTCTCTGTGCTTACTGGACCAAGATGTTGATTTAGTTAGTGATGTTTTCAGCTAATACGTCTTCAAAAATATTCTCTGCCCCTTTCTCTCTCTTTTCTCCTTCTAGGACCCCTATAATGTGACTATTAGTATACTCAGTGTTGTCTCAGAGGTCTCTTAGCCTGTCATAATGTTTTTAAAAATTCTTTTTTCTGTTTAGCTTGAGTGTTTACCCATTTCATTGTAGTTTCTTCTTTATATCATTTCTTTCTGCTAGTCTTCAGGTTGTTCTCATTGATAGTTTCTCTGTAAATAGTAGTAATTTTGATGTGTCTATGGGAGGAGATAAGCTCACAGTCTTCCTACTATTTCATTTTGACCTTTCCTCTCCTTCTGCGATATCTTCTTTGATGCAATAAATAAAATACATTTTTCATTGTTGATATACTCATTCTCTATGTAGATATAATAAAATTTAAAGTACGTCTTTATTAGTCAGGCTTCAAAATTTTTTGGGATTTATTAATTAATAAGCAGATTATTTATATGTCTATTTAGTGCTATTCTCTACTTACAGGACGCTATAAAATTTGCATTATTTGGGTCAGGGAAAACAGTATCTAAACAATAAACTCAGATTTAGAAGTAAAGATAACATATACATTTCTAAACAGCATAACTGCCCTGGTTAGCTATTAGACTGTGTCATGAGTTATGGAATGCATTCAATTGGTTGTGTTAATTACAGTTTGGCTTACTTTACTTTTTAATGAATGATTTGTATTCCAACATCTTAAATACTTTCTCTACTCCTGGAATATGGGTTGCAAAAGACTGTAATTTCTAACTAAGCTCTCAAATATTAGCAATTCTTATAAATTATTTATAGTATGCCTGTTGGATGCAATCTGGATTGATGAGATTTTAGGAAAAATCTTGAAACACTTGAATAATATTATTACCAGTCATCTGAAATCTGGGTTAGGCCGACAGAGATGCTAAACTCTAAGTGATAATACTCATATCATCTGGATTCAGCAAGTCCAGAATAACTTGCTCACCAGATTCTGGTTTTCATATTAGAGTCTTGCTGCTCCTTCTAAGTTTTCTTTGCTGAGTCCCCTTCATGTAACTGCTGAGTGTCAGAAGCCCTCAGTGCCACTTGTGAATCTTCTCATGTAGCTATACTCTCTCTGTGGGTAATTCCACTGCCTCTCAATAAATTCAGTTTGAACTTCTCCAGACAAGTATGTTCATTTGTATGTCAAAAAGATAACTTAAAATATAAAAGCATCCAAATGGAACTCTTGGCTTCCTCTTTCCCCTGTCTTGACGTCCTTAATATTTTCTACACCAGTCAACACCACTGCTATCTACTGAGTTACTCCAGTCCAAGACTCACATCATTCTTCTTTGGCCTCAAGTGTCTGGCTCACTGTTGCTTTGTGGTCCTAGAATGTGCATGGCACATAGGAGATGTTCACCCCTCTGTCACTGAAGCATTCAGTGGGACATATTCCCTGAAAAGGCAGGAGAGATGAGGGTCCTGCACTCCAAGGTGGGACATGTTAGGACTGTCCTTTGATCTGAGATGAAATGTTTCTTTTTATAAAAGTTGGAAAAAGAGAAAGGAAGGTAAGGGCACACATAGATGTGTTATTGTGCTACTGAAAATATGACAAAGTTTTTTCTCAGTGAAGTGTGAAATAAGGACAGCTCATGTAGGTAAAAGTGACTTTAGGTTGGGATAGTTGAAAAAATTAGACAATATATCAAAGTTTATTCTGTATTAATAGGAGACAGAGCTTACTACAGCAACGTAGTAGGATTTCTGGGCACTTCTGAGTGCTCATTTAAGATGGTTGTGAATTAATTACAGTGATGTCACTCAGCTTTTCTAATTTTATCCAGTAAAATTCAGCTACTTGGAGCTGGCATGAGATAGTTGGCTAAGTTCATTTTGATAGGAACTGGCAGAGTGAGTTTGAAGGAAGAATGAGGGGTGAAGAGCAAGCCTGCCCTTTGCTGATTTTACTGTTAACCATTCAGTCTTATTGTAATTGAGTGGAAGTCTATATTTTCAATAATTTAAAATCATATCTCTGCAGAGTGCTGGATCTTCCATAAATCCTATTATGGACTATAATATATAGATCATAGAATATTCAATAATAATTGATAAGGGATCATATCAGGGTTCCTGCTGATCATTAGGACCTTAGCAATGAACCCTATTAACCTGGCTTTTACTTGGTTAAGTGCTTTCTTTTCTGCTTTTGAATAGTTATTAAAGTAAGAGAATATGGCATATTAAGGTGCACTAATCAGCTTTGCTGTCACGATAAACCACTCACAAACCTCAGGGCTTACAAAAATAAACATTTATTTCTTGCTATCTCTTTGGCAGTGGCTGTGGGTCTGCTCTTCACATGTGCTTTTCCTCTGACTCACTCATTCTCCTGCCTCCAGGCCCCACTGGTACTCAAAACCACCAGCCATGGCATGGGAAGAATTCAGAGTGACCCAGCTTATTGCCTGTTCACCTGTGCACAGACTTGGAAGACCTTCTTGTTTGCCCACACATGGAACAGGAGGTAGATCTAGATCAGCCCTTCCCCATTCACACAACAACTCTTACCCTATGCAGTGGTAAGGGAGGGGAATTTGAGATAGTGCATAGGAATCCTGGAACTGTGCTAAGTCAACATTCACTGTGGCAGTGCCACATCCAATGGATGTTTCTTTGACTTTACGTGGTGTTTCTGCTGCATTTAATAATTAGATGTCAATTTCATCCTTCTCAAAATTTTCATTTCATGACGTCATTTTCTTTGACAGCACTCTCTTCAGATTTCCTCTTCTTTTCTGGTCTCCCTTTTTCAGGACCCCTACAGCCTTCTTTCTCCCCTGTTTTCTATCTTTTATCTTTCTATCTTTTCTATCTTCAGCCTTCACAGATACTTTGAGTCAGATTTATGGCTGAACTTTCAATCACCATTTCTTTGCTGATAACAATAAAATTATCTATCTGTCTGTCTGTCTATCTATCTATCTATCTATCTATCTATCTATGTATCTCTCCAGATCTCATTCCTAAGCTCCAAAGCCACATCGATTATTTATTTATTGAACAGGTACTTTCGAAGCAGTAACCAATAAGAACTGTAGTGAGCATTGTGGATAGAGCTAGGAACAAAACAAAACCTCTCATCTTATGAGGCTTATATTGCAGTAAGGGGAATAATATAAATTTAAATAAACAAATGTATAACATGTCAGATAGCTATAAATGCTTTGAGGAAAAAATAAGCAGGATAAAGTAAGGGCTGGACAGAGTGTCCTGGGATGTGAACTGAGGTTTGTTGTTCAATTTGGTGTGGTCAGCAGAGATCTGATCCCTGTAGAGCATCATATGATGGTAAGGAACACCTTAAGAATTAGCTTTGATCTTAACTTTGTTAGGCAGTTCAGAATCCCAGATCCTAAATATGGAAATTTTATGACAGTGAGGTGAATAAAATCACAAAAAGACAACAATTCATTCTGTGATTCAGCAGGCATAGTACAAGTGATTAGACCTTGTATCAATAATAAGATACTGGGCTTCCCTGGTGGCGCAATGGTTGAGAGTCCGCCTGCCAATGCAGGGGATACGGGTTCGAGCCCCGGTCCGCGAAGATTCCATGTGCCGCGGAGCGGCTGGGCCCATGAGCCATGGCTGCTGAGCCTGCGCGTCCGAAACCTATGCTCCGCAACAGGAGAGGCCACAGCAGTGAGAGGCCCGCGTACCGCAAAAAAAAAAAGAAAAAAATTAAGATACTTAGAGAATCATCATTTTATCATGTAATAATAAGTGCATTAGTCTAGCATTGATACATACACCAAAGTTGAATAAACATAAAAATATAGATATTATTTAATGCTATGTAGAGTAAAAACATCATAATTATTTAATAAATAAATTATAAACATTACCCAGCTAGTCCCAATGGCATGACTTTCTTGTAGTGCAGGTAAACAATATTTTTTATTTCAAACTAAGCTCCTGTATTAGTCAGGTGGGAAACAGGAAACAGATGACACACACCAGGGAAGATTCTTCAAGGAGTGTTTATTTACAAAAAATCTAATTACAAAGTATAGGCAGGCTTCAGGGAAGCCACAGAGGACAGTACAGGGACCCAAGGCTGGAAGCAGTAAAGCTGCCATGACCCCTAGTCAGAAGGCCCATGGGGAGAGATTATCAGAATCTGGAAAGAGGAAGAGTGCATAGAACAGGCGACCTGAGAACAACAGTGACCTTCTATCTTGGGACACAGCCTGAGACAACAACACAGAGAGAGAACTAGGAAAATGATACCTAGACCTCTCTCCTCCTCTCTTTATTCTCCTGACAGAGCTCCTCACTGGCCAGAGGGCACAGAAACTCATTGCTGTCATCCACACTGGTTATTCTCAAGCAGAGGGCAAGGTGCAAAAAAGTAGAGAAGGGACCTATAAGTCCAAGAGCCTCCAGGATGAATCAATGAAATGGAACTGCATAAAAGTTGTGAGCTTACTTTTTAATATCTAGGCTTTGGAAGTTGTAAACTTGGAAATTTATGTTTAGAAAAATACTAGTTGGTATCTTTAAACATAAGTTTATCTCTTTAAAATCCAAGTAAAATTTAACTTATGGCAAATTCACAAACTCTGGGCCCATCACTGAATAATCTGGTAGAAAATGGTAGAATGAACACCTGTGTATGTCTTCTCATTCTGCCATGAACATATTTCTGTGAAAATGTATTCAAAGAGGAGTTTACCTTTTATAGTGGTGATTGTGTAATTGGGGCTCAGCAGTTGAGTTTCTGCAGCCTAAAGAGCAACATGGTAATGGATGTGACCTAGTGGGGTATATCCATCCAGAATTTGCAGGATGGCTGTAGTGGATCAGTGAGTCATTTAGGAAGTTCTTAGAATTCATAAAATTCATTGCAACTTTTATCATCCTGGTCAAGGGTTCTTGGAACTACGTTGATGAAGACAGTGGAATAGTGAAGGCACATTAATGTAGACAGTAAGATGGGCTGGGTAAATAGTCTTGATTTTCAGGTGTAGTATTTCCAAAGAGTTGGTACCTCAGTTAGAGAAGTTAAGGCAAGCCTTATTATTGCTATGTCCAGCCTCTATCAACAGGGTTTCCAGGAAGACTTATAACTTAGAGAAAGGATTCTTGGGGGAAATTCTCCCTTCAGCACAGCAAAGGAAACCTGTGCCACCCCACTTATAATTACTCAGTGACAACTCTCGTGGGGGACTTGGGGACCATGTCTCCCCATTATCTGCATCAGCCTTCTTCTGCATATCAATCTTATGATGTGCTGGGCAAATGTAATTTCAATTCTTCTCTTCTCAATTTGCTTTCTAATCCTTGATTAAAAATAAATAGGGCTTCCCTGGTGGTGCAGTGATTAAGAATCCGCCTGCCAATGCAGGGGACATAGGTTTGAGCCCTGGCCTTGGAAAATCCCACATGTCGCAGAGCAACTAAGCCCGCGTGCCACAACAACTGAGCCTGTGCTCTAGAGCCTGAGAGCTCTAGAGCAACAACTACTGAAGACTGTGCACCTAGAGCCTGTGCTCTGCAACAAGAGAAGCCACGGCAATGGCCTGCACACCACACACCACACACCACGGCAATGGCCTGCACACCACAACGAAGAGTAGTCCCCACTTACTGCAACTTGAGAGAGCCCGCATGCAGCAATGAAGACCCAATGCAGCCAGAAATAAAATAAATAAAATAAATAAATTTATAAAAAAGAAAAACACTGCAACAAAATATTTTTTAAATAAATAAATAAATAAATAATTGTACAACCAGAGATTACTAGATATATGCAGAAAAGATGAAAGAGAAATACAAAGGTAGGGAAAATAAAAAACTAATTCCCTAAGGAAAGATCAATAATTCAGGAAACAGGAAGAACTGTGTTATTTAAAATTCGAATTAGTATTTTCAAAGCGATTCAAAGAAATATTGCATATATAAAATACTTTCCCAAACAAGATATTAAGAAAATGAAAATAGTTAGAAATTAAAATTGCACTTGGAGGGGCTTCCCTGGTTGCGCAGTGGTTGAGAGTCCACCTGCTGATGCAGAGGACATGGGTTCATGCTCCGGTCCGGGAGGATCCCACATGCCGCAGAGTGGCTGGGCCTGTGAGCCATGGCCGCTGAGCCTGTGCGTCCGGAGCCTGTGCTCTGCAGCAGGAGAGGCCACAACAGTGAGAGGCCCGTGTACTGCAAAAAAAAAAAAAAAAAAAATTGCACTTGGAAAATATTTTTAAACATGAATTTACTAGTTGAGCTGGAGGATAAAGTTGAGTCAATTGCCCAGGTTCTCTCACTGTCAACAAAAACAATAAAAGGCCGAATCTGGAAAATTTGATATCGATTTAAGAGGTACCAACTAAGGATTGATACTCACCATCCAGCTCAACAAAGATTGAGTCATTACTGCAGTCGCTGACCTTCAACACACCCTAAAAGGAGTTCAGGGTGAAGATCAGGAATGAGGCACACTGTTCTGGGAAAACTGGCAGAACAAGTCTTCAGATAGTTAGATATTTTCAGGGGAAAATTTTATGAACCCAATTTCTTGCACCTTCCCATACTTAGGAAAACACTAAAATCATTAACTAAGATACCTGTGCCTTGTGACTAGCAGCATCCTTCTACAGAGATGTGTGCTTGATTGCACATATTCCTTCTCCAAAATCACATATATGCTGATTTCTCCCTCTACCTCTTTGGAGCAGCTCCTCAGAGCTATATGAGAGGCTGTCCCCCAGGCTGTAGTCTTCACTAAGTTCCCAAGTAAAACTGAAACTCACAGCTCTCATGTTGTGTGTTTTTATTTCAGTCAACAGAGGTGACAGTGTTGAACCTGTCTAAGACTGGTACTCTAGATACCAGTTATAGTTGAGGAATTCCCACTCTTTTTGCACACTGAGTAATGACTGACTACAAATAACACCTTACCCTTCCCTATCTCCTCTCAGACGAATGAATGAAAAAATTCCCACATCTTATTATTGTTTTGAAATCTCAACATCCTCATAAAATTTCAAAACAACAAAGATACGTGAAGATTAGATGGGCCCTCCCTGGAAAAAGCATCTTTAAAAATTAAGTGGATGATATATAATAAAAAAATGGGATTGAGAGGCAGAATAATTTTGATGATGTGTTGAAGTCATAGTAATCTTTGTCAAAAAGAGAAAAAGAATAATAATTAGAAACTCTAGAGAAAAAAAATCTGAAAAAGAAAATAGTGTTGCAAATGTGATGCAAATTAAAATGAAGTGTAATTTTGAGTAAGTAGTAGAAAATGAGAAAATCTAATTTACCTTGGTGCTAGAACCATTTTTCTCTGAGTAGCCAGGATTCATGACCTTAGATTAACATAGGAGTATTTGATGAGGCTCTATAGCAGAGAATGTTTACATGCAGTTGTAATACTAATAACTTGGTTTGGATCAGAAAAAAATAATTACCCAATGCTTATATAATAAAATAGATTTAAAAGACTTTGACTAAGTAAAGTCTAAGATATAGCTGAAAGAAGTTGAAATGTGGGGGGGGGCGCGAAAGAGGAGGAAGGGATTATAAGGGCACTTGTGTTCTTTCTCATCTCACCTTCTGGGATTTCAGAGGTCTAGAGATGAGAAAAACAGATATGTTTATTACTTAAAGTTATAAAAATAAACAGTATAAATATGTAATAAGGAATATGGCTTTTCTCAAAGAGAGGTATGGCCTTTGTTCTCAACTAACTTCTACTCTGAGTGATTCACTGAGTGATGGGAGCATTTTTGTTATTCATGGTGGCCTCCTGGAGCTACACGGGATGATTTTTCCTAACAAGGTGATTTAGGGTGGGTCCCTTGGGCACTGTGATAAAGCATGACCTCCGGGGAGGAGAAAGGGGGTGAAGATTTAGTTCAACAAGATGGGCAATGAATAAATCAATTACGCCTACGTAATGAAGCCTCAATAGAAACTCTGGACTCAAAGATTGGGAGAACTTCCCTGGTTGGTGATAGTCTGTGTGTATTGTCACCATTGTGGCTGTGAGGGAGTGTTGTCATCCATGACTTCATGGGAGTTATGGAGTCATGGCATTCTGGAAAGCTCTGCATTTGGACACCTCTCAGATCGCTGCCTTATGCATAGCTCTTCCCTTGGCTGATTTTAATTTGTATTTTTTGCTACGATTAAAACTTTATTCTTAGGTATAGAGTTTTTCTAAGTTTTGTGAATCATGCTAGTGAGTTATCAAGCCAGAAGGTGATCGTGGGGACCCCAAAATTTGTAACAAGCTGGCCTGAAGTTGAAACTGAGCAGGTGGAGAATGGCAATTTCAGGCTTAGCAAAAGATCCTAGAGCACCAGCCTCTTAACTCACCACCAACCAATCAGAAGAAAGTCACACAGTTGACTTGCAGTTCTCACCCCAAATTTCACCTATAAAAATTTCTCCCTGAAAACCATTGAAGAGTTTAGTGTTTTTGAGCATGAGCCACCTGTTCTCCTTGCCTGGTCCTGCAATAACCTTTCTCTGCTCCAAACTCTGACATTTCCATTGCTCTGACATTTCCATTTGTTCGGCCTCACTGTGCATCAGGCGCATGAACTTGCATTTGGTAACAAAGTGAGGGTGGTCCTGGGCTTGCTCTGAAGTGAGGGTGTCTAAAGCCTTGGATATGTTAGGGGAACCCCTGACAAAAACCGCCCACCCTGGCCAGGCAAGATAGTAACCACTTGCATGAGTTATCTTACAACAGGAGGTCCTGGTAAGGAATGTGGAACTAACAAGCTACCACCAGCCAGAAGAATTCGGGAAAGGTCAAAAGGAGAGCAGAGACTCTAGTCCATATGTCTTACCAACCTGCCAGAATCCTCCTCACTGGAATCCATCTTGGCTGAGCGATGCATGCACCACCAGGAAAGACCCTGAATCAGAATTGGCCAGAGACTGTTAGACCTGCGCGGTCTCCTAGGAGTTTTGACTCGCCCAGGAAACAACAAGAGTCGGAAGTCGATGCAAAACGCAAGAGGTTTATTGAAGGCCGGTGCACCGGGGTTCCTTGGTCCTCACGCAGGAGGTCGAAGAAGGAACCCCTTTTGGGCGCGAATATGTCAGTTTTATAGGTTCCCACTTCCCCGTATGTAAATTATAGATTTGGTTGTGTTCTCCTGCTGATTGGTCCCGGCTTAGGCTCGGACCAGAGAGGGAACTTATCCCCAGCTGTCTGATTGGTCTTTGACAGACACCTATTTTGTTTATCTCCCTCCTTCTCCCCAGCTGCCTGATTGGTCTTTGACAGACACCTATTTTGTTTATCTCCCTCCTTCTCCCCAGCTGCCTGATTGGTCTTTGACAGACACCTTTTTTACATTTTGTTATCTCCCTCCTTCTCGGAAGGGGGCCGGACATCCTGGAAATTCACCCATTGTCTAAGAAGCCCCTATTGTCTGGAGAGTTCTTAATCATTAGCTGGAACAATGTCCCTCGAGTCCCACATTCCCCCCTTTTTCTTGTGACTATTGATTCCAATCATGGAATCTCAACCTTCTGTTCGTAAACTTTGGTACTGTTGTCTTAACATTAGAACTTGTACAGTACTGATACATTCTCTAATAAATGCTATCAAGCCATTTAGAACACATGGTCCAAAAGTTAAAATCAACAATAAAACAATAAGAGGTCCCAACAGAGTAGAGATTAAGGTGGTAAACCAGGGGGACTTATCAAACCATGATTGAAACCATCCTTTTTCGTTCTCTTTCTCCCTTTGCCTTTTATCTAAGCGTTCCCTTAGTTTATCCATGGTTTTGGTAATGGTTCCTGAGTGATCAATATAAAAGCAACATTATTCTTTTAGAGCGGCGCATAATCCCCCTTCCTTAAGAAACAGCAAATCTAGGCTGCAACACCATTTCTGAAAGTGAGGTGAGTGATTCCTTTAGTTGAGTTATGGAACTTTCTAATGCTCGAAGGTCGATGTCTACAGCCTGTCTTAAACTTGCATAATACTGGGGTTGTTGTATGAGGGCTGTGGTTCCTGTTCCTATCCCGGCAGATATTCCTAGTCAGTCAGTAAAGGCAGTAAAACCAAAATTATAAGTCTTAGGTTCGTAGAAGCTTGAGTTTGAGCGGGTTGTCGGTTCTTTGGGCCCGCCATCCTGATGATGCCGTCGCTGGTGCAGCCTTCACATGTGAAGCATGGATCCAGGCAGCGATGCCGTCCACTTTTATGGCCGTTGGGGTGGTGAGGAGGACGGTGTATGGTCCTTTCCATCGAGGTTTCAACATCTGGGTTCGATGCCGATGGACGTATACGGAGTCTCCGACTTGGAAAGGATGAGTTTCTCCCGGTGTTCCCGGTTGGTAGGCCTTGGCAAGTTGGGACCATATTTCTTTCTGGACCAATTGGAGTCCCAGTAGCCTAGCATATAAGTCAGTGTTATTTTGACAATCAGGTTTTATTTCTTTTCCTAAAGTGAGGAGGGGAGGCGGGGCACCATATAATATTTCAAAAGGAGTAAGATGGTATCGGGAAGGTGTATTTCTAACCCGGAATAGGGCCAAAGGAAGGAGCACCGTCCAATCGGTACCGCCAGTCTCCAAGGACAATTTAGTTAGGGTCTCTTTTAGAGTCCTATTCATTCTTTCTACCTGACCTAAACTTTGGGATCTATAGGCACAATGTAATTTCCAATCAGTCCCCAAATATCTGGCCACATCCTGACTTACCTGGGCGACGAAGGCTGGACCATTATCAGACCCTATTACCTTTGATGCTCCAAATCGAGGAAAAATTTCTTCTAAAATCTTCTTGGCTACTACAGCAGCTGTTTCTTTTTTTTTTGTTGGGAAAGCCTCTATCCATCCTGAAAAAGTGTCTACAAAAACTAAAAGGTATTTATTACCGTTCCTTCCAGGACGCACTTCGGTAAAGTCCACTTCCCAGTAAGTTCCTGGGCGGTCCCCCCTGAGTCTCTTTCCAGTTTCAAGTTTCCCTTTGTGAGCATTTACCTGTTGACATGGGACGCATTCCTGCACAATTTGTTCAGCTAATTTTGTCATTCCAGGGGTTTCGTACCTGGCTTTTTGTAACAAGGCTACCATCTTTTTAGTCCCCAAATGTGTCCATCTGTGCATCTGTTGTAACATGGATTCTGCTTGCTGAGGGGACAAAGTTCCTTTTGTTGTGGCCGGGATGATTTCTTCATCGCGGCCTGGTTTTTCAGGAACTTTATCTGACAGTCCTAAAATGACTTCTCCCGATGCTATTTCTCGGGCCACTTGGTCAGCCATATTATTTCCCCTAATTATTGGGGCATTTCCTTTTTGATGTCCAGGGCAGTGGATGATACTGACTTTAGTAGGAAGCATGAGTGCAGTCAACAAAGCCACGATTTCGTCTTTGTTTTTAATTTCTTTGCCACCTGAAGTTAGTAGCCCTCTCTGTTGGTAAATGGCACCGTGGATATGAGCGGTAGCAAACGCATATCTACTGTCTGTGTAGATGTTTACTTTTTTATTCTCTGCCATCTCTAATGCCCTCGTCAGGGCAATTAATTCAGCTCGTTGGGCTGAGGTCCCTTGTGGTAGTGCCGCTGCCCATATGACTTGTTTTCCGTCTACCACGGCTGCCCCAGTTCGACGCTTACCTTCCTCCAGGAAACTGCTCCCATCCGTGAACCAGGTGAAATCAGCATCAGGGAGGGGCAGGTCCATCAGATCCGGCCTACTGCCGTGTGCTGCGGCTAGTACTTCCTGACAATCATGTATGATGGTGGAGCCTTCCAAGTCAGGATCAGGTAGCAAGGTGGCTGGATTGAGTCCTGTGGCTGGAGCAAACTTGATGCGATCTGAGTTTAGCAACAGGGTTTGGTAATGGGTCATCCTGGCATTAGTTAGCCACCTATCCGGTGGTTGACGGACTACATTTTCCAGGGCATGAGGAGCTGTTATCGTTAGATTTTGTCCTAAAGTTAGTTTGTCAGCATCTTTGACTAGAACGGCCACTGCAGCGATTATCTTTAAACAGGTGGGCCATCCTGATGCCACAGGGTCCAATTTTTTTGACAAATAAGCAACTGGGCGATTCCAGGGACCCAATTTCTGAGTCAATACTCCTTTTGCAATGCCCTTATTTTCGGCCACATATAAATGAAAAGGTTTGGTTACATCTGGCAGTCCTAGGGCTGGAGCTGAAAGTAAAGCTCATTTGATTTGGTCAAAAGCCCGTTGTTCCTTATCGCCCCAAACGAAAGGAGTGCTGTTTTTGGTTAGGCGGTACAATGGGGCTGCCAGCTCTGCAAACCCTGGAATCCATAGTCTACAGAATCCGGCCATCCCCAAAAATTCTCTAACCTGCCTGGCGTTTTTGGGAGCCGGAATTTGGGCCACCGTATCCTTTCTGCTCTCCGTGAGCCATCTTTGCCCCCCTTTTAATAGATACCCCAGGTAACTGACCTGTTGTTGGCATATTTGTGCTTTCTTGGCTGAGGCTCTATATCCCAGGGTTCCAAGTTCCGTTAACAGTTTTTCAGTACCCTTGATACAATCTTCTTGGGTCTCAGCAGCTAATAAAATATCATCAACGTATTGGAGTAATGTTACCTGGGGATTTGATTCTCTATATAATGCCAAATCCTGATGGAGGGCTTCATCAAAGATGGTCGGGGAGTTCTTAAATCCCTGAGGTATCCGTGTCCATGTCAGCTGACCAGACATTCCCGATGTTGGATCTTTCCATTCGAAGGCAAAGTAGGGTTGGCTCAGGGGAGAGAGTCTTAAACAGAAAAAAGCATCTTTAAGGTCCAAAACAGTATACCATGTATGTTGAGGTGGAAGAGTGCTCAGGAGGTTGTAAGGGTTTGGAACTGTGGGGTGGAGGTCTGCCACCCGTTTGTTTACCTCTCGTAGATCCTGCACCGGCCGATAATCATTTGTTCCTGGTTTCTTTACCGGCAGGAGAGGGGTGTTCCATGCTGATTGACATCTTATTAAGATGCCCAAGTCTAGTAGCCTCTGTATATGGGGACGGATACCGTCTTTGGCTTCTCTACTCATGGGGTATTGACGGACCGCTATTGGGGTGGCAGTTGCCTTGAGTTCCACTAGCACCGGGGGCCGATTTTTGGCCATCCCCATTCCGGCAGTTTCTGCCCAGGCTTGAGGGAACCGAGTTACCCAATCAGTAACATTAACTCGTGAGGATGAAGGCTGCTCGTATAATTTATATTCACCTTCTAATTTCATAGTCAATATTTGAAGTAACCTTCCCTTATTATCAGTTATGGTGGGACCTTCTGGCTGAAAGTGGATTTGAGCCCCTACTTTGGAGAGTAAATCTCTTCCCAGCAAAGGATAGGGGCATTCCGGAATAATCAAAAATGAATGGGTTATTCGTCCAATCCCAAGATCTACTGTCCTTCGTGTGGTCCATGAATGTTGTTTATTCCCAGTGGCTCCTTGTACCCATGACCTTTTAGCTGAGATAGGACCTTTTGAGTGGAGAAGGACGGAGTGCTGGGCTCCGGTATCTACCAAAAATTGAACAGGTTCCCCCTCCACTTTAAGAGTTACCCGGGGCTCGGGGAGAGGGTTCGAGCCCTGACTTTCCTAGTCTTCTTCTTCCAATGTTAAGATTTTGTTTTTGGTTGGCCTTCCTCCATTCTTTTTCTTAGGGCATTCTCTCGCCCAATGTCCTTTTTCTTTACAGTAGGCACATTGGTCCTTGTCTAATGGCTGCCTTCTGTCTGCCGTTCGCCCTTCCTGCCTATTTCTATCCCCTATATTTCTTCCTCCAACCACAGTGGCCAGTATCTTACTTAAATTTCTCTCCTGTCTCTTATCCCGTCTTATTTCACGGGCTTCCTGCTCTTTCTGCTTTCTTTCTTCCTTCTCTTCCTCTGTTTCTCTTTTGTTACGTACTTTATCTGCCTCTTTTACTAACTCCTGAAGCGAAAATCCCTGCAAGCCATCTAGCCTCTGTAATTTCTTCTTAATATCAGGGGCCGCTTGATCTATGAAAGCCATTGCTATAGTAGCCCTATGTCCCTCTGAAGTTGGATCATAAGGGGTAAAGCGTCTAAAGGCTTCCATTAAACGTTCCAGGAACACAGTTGGCGATTCCTGGGGCCCCTGAGTTACTTCCCTTACCTTAGCCAAATTAGTGGGCCGTCTGGCCGCTCCATGGAGACCCGCCACCAGAGCCTGGCGATACATTTTCAGGCGCTCCCTACCTTCCGGGGCATTGAAATCCCAGTTTGGCCTGACGAGTGGGAAACCAGCATCAATCTCGTTAGGCAGCTGGGTAGGTTGCCCATTGGCGCCTAATACATTTTTTTCTGGCTTCTAAAAGAACCCGTTGCCTCTCCTCAGTCGTTAGGAGAGTCTGGAGCAGCTGCTGACAATCATCCCATGTGGGCTGGTGGGAGAAAACGAGATTCTATTAAAGCGGTAAGGGCCTGTGGATTTTCGGAAAAAGTTGGGTTATGCATTTTTCAATTATAAAGATCTGCAGAGGAAAAGGGCCAATATTGGAGAGGTCTATTCCCTTGGCCATCGGGGGGGGCCATATTCTCTAAGAGGTAGGGCAGTGGAGTCCGGGGAGATTGCCCTCCGGCTCCTAGTGCCCACTGAGGGACCCCTTTCTTCTTCCATCATGGATGGTTCCCTTAGTGCCGAGGGCAGTGGAGCTGGGGGTCCTCTAGGTGGTAGGGGATTCGGGGCCGGAGGATAAGGGGGTGGGGAATCCAAAAGAAGCAAATCGGACTGCGGGTCAGGATAAATCGCCTTCGGTAGATCCGGGGCGTCGGGTAGCTTCTCCGTGTTGGGGTTTTTCTTTAAGGCTAATATCTCCGACGCTGCTGATGTATGCGCGGATGTACCTGTTGAGGAAACAAAGGGCCGGACCCACGGAGGTGGGGAGAGAATTAAGTCTTCCCAGACCAAGACATATGGTACTTGGTCTGGATGTCCGTGGGGATCTATATTAAATATCTTAGACTTCAGCAGCTTAATCTTGTCTAATAAAAAGGATCCTTCGGGGGGCCATCCTATCTGAAACGTTGGCCATTCAGAGGCACACAAAGTCTGCCACTTTCCTTTCTTTACCTCTACCGAAAAATTATGGGCTCTGGCCCGAACTTCGGTCCAATAGCTTAGGGTAAGGGAAAGAGGAGTCGTCATAGTTTGTCCCATTGTCGTCCATCAGAGAAGAAGAATAGACCACAATACAGAAACAGTTAAAACTCCACGAAACACATATACGTATGGGCCACCGCGAGCTCGCTTCAAAACCGAAACTTCTTCAGATGGCAGTTACCACCAAGGGAACTGCCGAAACCGAGTGAAGGGGAGACAGAGTTTGCCTCTCCTTCCAGATGAGCCACCAGGGCGTCCCCTAGGGCTCATGGACGCCGGCTATTAGCACGTCTGCCTAGCCAGAGGTCCGATACAGATTCCATAATAAGCCGATTCTTACGGCTTTCCTCCGATAATGGCCCACAAAGAACAAGGGACAAACAGACAATCAAGCTCGAGCTTACCTGGTACCTCCAACTCCCGATGTTCTTGTGGTCCGGGGCGAGTGGAATCCCGGACGAGCCCCCAAATGTTAGACCTGCGCGGTCTCCTAGGAGTTTCGACTCGCCCAGGAAACAACAAGAGTCGGAAGTCGATGCAAAACGCAAGAGGTTTATTGAAGGCCGGTGCACCGGGGTTCCTTGGTCCTCACGCAGGAGGTCGAAGAAGGAACCCCTTTTGGGCGCGAATATGTCAGTTTTATAGGTTCCCACTTCCCCGTATGTAAATTATAGATTTGGTTGTGTTCTCCTGCTGATTGGTCCCGGCTTAGGCTCGGACCAGAGAGGGAACTTATCCCCAGCTGTCTGATTGGTCTTTGACAGACACCTATTTTGTTTATCTCCCTCCTTCTCCCCAGCTGCCTGATTGGTCTTTGACAGACACCTATTTTGTTTATCTCCCTCCTTCTCCCCAGCTGCCTGATTGGTCTTTGACAGACACCTTTTTTACATTTTGTTATCTCCCTCCTTCTCGGAAGGGGGCCGGACATCCTGGAAATTCACCCATTGTCTAAGAAGCCCCTATTGTCTGGAGAGTTCTTAATCATTAGCTGGAACAATGTCCCTCGAGTCCCACAAGACAACCCAGAATCTAACCCCATTACCATAAAATCCGAGACTGCAAGCCATGTGGCAGAGCAGTTCTCCTAGGTTCCCTTACCCTGCTGCTCTCCACCCGGGTCCCCCTTCCCAATAAAGTCTCTTGCTTTGTCAGCATGTGTGTCTCCTCAGACAATTCATTTTCGAGTGTTAGACAAGCCCACTCTTGGGCCCTGGAAGGGCAACAGACAGACTTGGCAGACGGGAAGATTGTGCCCTTACCCTTGAGTTTGGCTAACTCTGAGTAATAACTGAAGAGAAAATAAGTCTCAAATTTTAGGAGAGGAGTTTCAAAATTATCTAAAGAAAAAAAAAATTAAGAAATAGTAAAAGAACCAAATTATTTTAAGCTGCATTTGTAATCAGTAGAAGACCTAAGCTATATATGTTATAAAATGGATTTAAAGACGATTTTCAAAACAAGGTGAAAAGATAAAATCATATATCTAGTGAAGATATAGCATAAATATGTGTTAAATATTTTATTTAACTTAGTATTAATGAGTAAAGTAGGAAAATGTTACAACTGGTTCATAGGGGAATCCCAAAATAGACATATTCATACATCAGGAATATTGAAATAAATTTTTTACTGGAGGCAAAACTGGCTTTTTCCACTTTAGGGGAGAAAAATAATTTTCCCTCTACCCTTCTAGGTTCTTAACTAAACTCCCCACAGACAAAAAAAAAAAAAAAAAAAGACAGATTAACAGGAGAAAAACAAACAGAAGTTTAATTACTTGTATACCTCCTCTATACCTCCTTTCATACTCAGAAAAACAGTAAGTCCCCCAAATGGCCCAAGTTACCTCCTAAAATACCATCTTCAGCTAAAGAAAAAAGAAAGACGTTGGAGGGCGGGGGAGGCCAGTTATGGGAGGTTATCAGGCAAGGCACAGTAAATGAAGGCATGGTTGTTATGCAGATTTAAGTCCTAGACTTCTCCACTGATAAGAGTTTCTAGAGATTTAGTTATCCTCCTCTTCCCTTACAAATGGAGATTTCCCTTGTAAATGATTCTTACAAAAGCGTAACTTTTACCAGTTTTCAGAGCTTTTCCTGTGTCTGCTGTTTAAATAAAACACATCAGTTCAAGATAAACCTTATGCCAAAGAGGCATGTTTTGGGTGGTATATTTTGTTCCCCTTCACCACAGCGGGTCGGTCAATTGAATGACCACCTTAAAAAGTTTATTTGCATGTCTATAGATGAAAATTATTTAACATTGCTATTAAAACCTTTCCCAAATGTTAAATAGTTGAGAGGCTATAAAAGGATCAGAGCAAGCACAGAATTAGTCACATAACCTGGAAGAATGTGCTCTAAACAGCACCTAATTTTCCAATGAAGCACACATTTTTACCATAATGGGTACATCTGGCTAGAAGAACTGAGAGTAGAAATTTATGAGCTTGGGGAATTTCTCTTCATTATAAGCATAGCAGTTCTAATTTATTTATTTATTTTTTTACATGTCATTGTGAAAAAAATTCGTGTGAAAAGCCTAATGCAAAAAATATGAAATAAAGGAAACCTTATCTCAGACTTTGCAGCTAAGAAGTTTAGTGCAGAAACAGGTAAACTTAATTTTTACAAGCTCCCTAGACTGTATTTTTCATAACTATTCCTTGAGCAATTATGGATAGAGGTAAAACCCTAAGCAAAACAAGGTATTTAAAAATCTTTCTTGTATGTCCTTGCTTCATGTGCATGTGTCTTTATCATAAGAATTGTGTTTGTGAGCTTTATGTAATTAAACAACCCAGTTGATGCAAAGAAAAAATCAAAACTCTCCCAAAGCAGTGACAACATTGCAGCTGAGCTCTGGAATTGTCATTATAAACAGTGAAGAAGCAATGAAAAGAGTGGCTAGAAAAATTACAAGTTAGGAATTGGGATTTACAGCAGCTTAATTTTATTTCCCAGTACCTTTTTCTATTCTAATATTCCTCTCCAGGCCACAGGATAATATTCTGTATTTGAGATAACACAAGGACAGTTTTGAATGTTGCCTGGCAAGACATTTTGTAAAGTATAATGAGCAGTCCAGATTATAAAAAAATAAAAATGAAAAATAAAAAGAGCTCTGGGACTTTAAATATAGCATTGGAAATGGAGTCCAGTGAGCTCAACAAATTGTTTAATGCCATCTGCTCATGGTATGGCTGCTCCTCTTGTCCCCTAAGAGATTTTTTTCAAGCAGGATCCTGGATTGCTGCTCAGTGTTCTGTTAAAAACACAACAGACTCAAAATGGAGTTGTTTGTGCTAAGCCCCATCTCACCAAACCAAGACTTAATTACAGTTTCAACTCTCCCAGAAATGGAATCTTAAACCAGTCAGTCAGGAACTGCCTAGTCAGCACTAGGGGTAATCTGCCTGATAACCCTTTGCCATCCCCTTACACCTTACTATAACAAACCTGATTTTTTTTTTTTTTTGCCTATTATAACTTCCTTGTTTCCACTTCCTTCCGTCTAGAAAAGTCTTTCATTTTGTACAGCTCCTAGGAGCTCCTTTCTATCTGCTAGACCGAATGCTGCTGTATTCAAATTGATTTTTGCTGAAATAAAGTCTTAAAATTTTTAATATGCCTCAGTTGAGTTAAACTAAGTTTAAGAGCTTCCCTGGTGGCGCAGTGGTTGAGAGTCCGCCTGCCGATGTAGGGGACACGGGTTCGTGCCTCGGTCCGGGAAGATCCCACGTGCCGCGGAGCGGCTAGGCCCGTGAGCCATGGCCACTGAGCCTGCGCGTCCGGAGCCTGTGCTCCACAACGGGAGAGGCCACAACAGTGAGAGGCCCGCGTACCGCAAAAAAAAAAAAAAACTAAGTTTAACTCAAGTGAAAAGTTAACAGTTCCTAACACTGAAGCTGTCGGCTGTGAGGGACATGCTACAGTTTTACAACTCATCTTTGCCATCAACAGATCCAGAGACAGATTCACCTGGAGCCTAAGGAAGCTTAAGCTTGAGGCTCCCACGTGTGCCAGCCTGTTCCAAGGCGTGTATACAAATCTCTATTGCCTGCTTCACAGAGAACCCCAAATGGCTTTATAAAACCTGGACCTGCTACATCCATAGTCCAACTAGCAAAAGTCACAGTCACATTAATTGCCCCCTCCTAGCCATTCTGATACTGAGCAGGACCCTGTAGGGCTCCTGGGCACAAAAGCCTTTCTATGTCCCCCATTTCTTGATTACAGGAAATAGGCTTCATTCAGCCTCCATGACCTTCCCTTAGTTCCAAGGAGCAGATTCAAACAATTACTAAGTAGGGAAGGGAGGGGAAGACCAGCGAGGAACAGTCAAGAGAAACAATAGTGCAGCCTTAGGGCAGGGTCCTGGTTCACCCTAGGGATATACATAACAATATCTTTGGGCTGTTTTGCAGATACTGAAACCGGCACCAGGTGGGATAGATTAACAGTTTGCTGCTCACAAGCATGTAGACCCCAGACGGGTTGGAACCAGAAGGTTGATGATGCTCATTCCCATTTACCTCCCCACCAACCAGTCAGAAGTATGTCCACAAGCTGACCACGCCCTCTTTGAGCCATTACTATAAAACTCCTCACTACCCACTGCAGGTTGGGACACACAGTTTTGAGGGCAGTAATCTGCTGCAGCCCCCTTTGCCTGGCAAAGCAATAAAGCTATTCTTTTTTACTTCACCCAAAACTCTGTCCCCGAGAATTAATTCAGTGTCGGGGTACAGAAGTTGGATTTGGCTTCATATCCATCCCCAGAACAAATGTTTTACTTCTCTACTTCCTTCTTCCTTTTACCTGCTTTACCTCAGTTAGGTACAACAGGCCAATGACAATTGTTTCTTTACTCTTAGGAATCAAAAGACTTAAGAATGCAAAGTTCTGGATTCTTAGTCATGTGTGTATTCCATCACTCAGCAAAATTTATCACTGCCTTGGCATGTGCTGAGCATTAATGCCAAGGTAAATTAGACATGTCCCCAGACAGCAAAGGAGCAAGCCATCTGGTAAAGAGAAACGGACACACACACAGGTCCTAAACTCCTCTAAGATTCATCATCCCAATGAGAACAACCAAAGGCTATTTATTCAGTGCTTGCTAGAGCAAGGAGGTCAGCCACCAACACTTGTGTTTGGCAGAGACTCAAAGTCAGACAGAAGAATGGAGACTCTTGAGAGTGGGAAAAATCAAAACTTCCAGGTAAAATGTTGTAAAAAGTTAATAAACAGAAACCTCAATTAAAATAGAGTTGGAGACGAGAAAGGGGAGCTCTCACACCCTACAAGGATAACAGAGCCCAAGAGGAAGAAGGAATACTTCCTCTTTTTGCCCTGCAAGAGCTCAGCCAATGAGAGACTGTCATAACTCAGCCAATGAAAAGCAACCGTAGTTTCAACTCTCAATTCCTCCAATGCCCTCTGTTTACTATGGCCCTCCCAACTTCCTTTTCCCCTCTATAAAAGAGTTCTCCTCTTCATTTTTGCTGGGGGACTTTCACATGTCTCGCTATGGTTACTAATCCTAAATTGCAATTCTTTGTTGATCCCGAGTAAACCTAATTTTTTTCTGGAAAAATAACTGGACATCTATAGGTCAACATTTTCGTGGCCCATACAGGAATCCAGAGGAGACCCCCAAATGCTCCAAGGCTGGTGAGCAAACAGGTGCAGTACCCACATTCAGCCCTTTGTTGGTCACTGCTTTTCTTGCCAACCCTGGGGTTTGGAGGTAAATCTTCCTCCCGGATCCAAGCTTTGGCCCTCATTGCATCTTGAAGCTTTTCAGGTTTTATTCGGGATGTATGTTAAGGTTTTTTCCTCTCTGGTTAAGGCCTGGTTCTATATGTGAGTACTCATTTGGCACTTTGACCTGATTTTGAAATCAGATTGTTCCAATTGGACGTTGCTAGCCTTTGGCGCATTCCTTTTGGAACAGGGGCTGTTCCTCTGGGAGCTGGCTTGTCTTCAACCCATTCCTTCGGGAACAGGGGCTCTTTCACTGAACTGTGCCCTTTCAGCCTTAGGCCAAATTCCCTTTGGAATAGGGGCTGTTTTATTAGAACTGTGCTGAGCAGTTTCAGCCTGGCTCCTCTGGGATCAGACTGTTCCCTGAAAACTGACTGGTTTTAGGCCTCAAGTCTATTTGGCCTATTTGAGATGTTTAGGCTATTTAAAAATTATTCTCTTACTGTAAAGAAAGACCTCTGAGAAGTTGGATTCTAGTTATATAAATATTTTGAGGGTGCCCGCCCCCCTTCAGGGACCATGACAAGTTTTTCTGTTTGAAAACCATTGTCCTTCTTCATGTTCATTTCTTACTAAATGGATTGACCTGACCAAAGGCAATTTAGAATATCAATGGCCATTATGAGAAACTTTTGAAATCCCTAAACTTACTTTAAAAACATAAGTAAATTGAATAACCATAGCTCTCAAATTTCCAAAACTGAATGGAATGCCCATTTCAATGCCTTCTAAAAAGGTTTCCAAATGTTATTGAGCCTAAAATTGCCTCTCTACAAAATAAGATTATAAGATTACCTGAGGCAAACAAACAATTAAAGAAAGATAAAATGGCTTCTGAAGTGTCAAGCTCCCCTTCCTTGGTTTCTTTGTCTCAGGCTCACCTCCAGCACCATCTTCCTCCTTTCCTTCTATGCTGCTGCCACCTCATCTATACACTCAGTTTGCTCATACTAATTCTTTTATCAAACTTCCCTTTTTCTCTGAAACTCTCCCCACTCCCTTTTCCTCTGAACTTATCAGAACATCTCCCTTTTTTTTTTTTTTTTTGCGGTACGCGGGCCTCTCATCGTTGTGGCCTCTCCCGTTGCGGAGCACAGGCTCCGGACGCGCAGGCCTAGCGTCCATGGCTCACAGGCCCAGCCGCTCCGCGGCATGTGGGATCTTCCCGGACCGGGGCACGAACCCGTGTGCCCTGCCTCGGCAGGCGGACTCTCAACCACTGCACCACCAGGGAAGCCCGAACCTCTCCCTTTAACATAAAGCCTTCTGAGGACCCAGAGGCTAAACCCTTCATTTCTTATATTTCCTGGAGTAAAGCTGAACTGTGAGCCATAGTCAAAGATTTTCCGAAAGTAACCGAAGATCCTCACAGACTTGCTGAGGAATTTAATATAGTCATTCACAATTATTAACCTGGTTTCTCTGACTTATATCAGCTGGTTCATATGCTTGTCAGTGAAGGTCAGGTGCAGCATTCAGTGAAACTGATCACTGGGAAAATTCTGAAAGGTCTCTAGAATTATTTACAATTGGGAGACCAGCCTGGTTACATGATCAGGCTTGGGCAGTGCCAGGCAGTTTCATCAGGAAATTCCCAGGGTTTTTCCAAAGCCTGATAACTAGAACAAAATTCAGGCTCACACACAAAAATCTGATGAACCTGTTCATGACCATTATAATTGACTTCAGATTGTTTTTAAAGAAAATTCTGGTCTTCCTTCAGACGTTGATTCCAGCCAGGTAGCTTGTACCTCTATGTTTACTAATGGGCTGAACTTGGACCTCCCCCTTCCAGTAAAAAGGACCATGATGGAATGGGGAACCATATCCACTCCAGATTTAGTTAATCTGGCAAATCAGTTCTCACAGTCTAGATGAGTCACCTAAAAACAAACAAACAACAACAAAAAACACTGCTAAGATTCTTAATCTTCAATTCTAGCAAATGAAGGCTCCTAAACAGATCAAAACCCTCCCAGTTTCTGTTATTGTTGCAAAGGACGTTGGTAAAGAGATTGTCACAAATTTAAGTGCTTTATGTGCCTTTGGCCCTCTAACAAGCCTTTCCAGCGTACTCCCAATTCTCAATGGAGGGGCTCCAAGGAGCTACAGTCTCTTCCAATCCTTCCTCTTAATCAGTTTGGATAAATATTTCTCCAGATTCGGATGAATCTCTTCCAGTTCTAATTGACATTGGAGCCACAGTCTTGGCGCTCAACCCTACTACTATAAAACAGCCCCTGACTCAGAGTACTAAAACAATTCAAATGTTGGGGATCTCTAATGAACCTCAAGAGGTTCCTGTCTCTGAACCTATTGCCTTTTGTTTAGGCCCTTTGAGAGATACACACCCTTTTCTCCTTTGTTCCTCTGCCCGTACTTATATATTAGGCTGACACTTCTTAGAGAAGTATCATGCCAAAATTTCTTTCTCCCAAAGGGGGTAAATAATTCTAGAAATTGATAGTAGTCATCTAAGTAACCAACCAGGTGACTTGAATGACCCTTTGACATCTTTTATGTTTTCTGTCTCTGATGGTACTAGAGCTGATTCTGGAAACAATGATCATTTGTCCCTATTGAATCAGCTACCATTTTCCTTAGAACGAAAATCTCCAACTGAGGTTGGCAAAATCCACAGTGCACCTCCCATCCAAATTTAAATAGACCCCTCAAAAATTTCTTCCTAGAGTTAATCAATACCCTGTAAGTAAATAAGTCCTTCAAGGGAGAAAGCTAATAATAGAAGATTACAAGGCTTAAGGTCCCATTTTACTTTGTACTAGTCCCTGTGACCCTTCCATTTTACTGGTGAGAAAACCTAAGTGCCAAGGGTAGAGGTTTGTCCAGGACCTCTGAACAATAAACAACATTGTTGTCCCATGACACCCTGCTGCTCCTAACTTTCATATGCTACTAACATCTGTTCCCTCTTGGAAGCCAGTTCTTTACAGTAACTGATTTAGGCATTTTATTTTTTAGTATTCCAGTTGATGAAGCTAGCCAATAGCTTTCGGCCTTCACTCAGGAAGAAAAACAATTTACCTGGACATTACGCCTCAGGGTTTTACTGAGAGTCCTTATTTATCACAAGCCCTGAAGGCTGATCTGGATGATACAAAGTTCCCTAGAGACTCTACTTCGTTGCAACATAGGATGATCTGCTTCTTTGCTCTCCTTCTCAAGTCTCCTCACAGGAAGACAGTATCCACTTGCTAAAAATGTTTAGCCTTAAAGGGACATAAGGTCACCAAGGAAAAATTACAGTTTGCCCAAATCCAGTTTTGATATTTAGGGCATCTGATATCAGAACGAGGGCTACACCTAGATCCAGATAGGCTTCACTGTGTCCTAAGTTTCCTAAAACCCAAACATGCGGTTTTCTCAGGCTAGGTGATGATTGCTGAAATTGGATTCCAAATTCTCTCTTATGGCCAAATCTCTGTATATTTTACTAAAGAATAACAACCCTGGCCCAATTTTATCTGGAAAAATCAGATGACATTGACTTTAAGGCCTCAAAGGAGAGTTTGATGAACCCATGTGCCCTTGGGCATTCCAATTATCACATTTCCTTTTCCTTTGCGTGTATGAAAAAGAAGGAAATGTCCTTGGGATACTCACCCAAAAACATGGGGACCACCATCAACCCCTAGGATATTATAGCCAGCAACTGGACTTGTACATGGGGATACCCCTTGCCATAGAGTCATTACTGTCACTGCCCTTTTGGTCAAGGCCACTGAGAAAATCATTGTGGGATCCCTTTCAACCACGTTTGTACCTCAGGCAGAAGCGTTCCTGAATTCTTATCACACTCAACATTTCTCCATCAGGTACTTCACCTCCTATGATTTCCTTTTGTTAACTGTTCCTCATTAACTCTTTTATGTTGTAATAACCATAACACTACTAATCTTCTCCCCTCCATCCTGCACCACTGCATAATCCTGATGGATCACCACCTGACTCATGATCTGCAGTAAATTCTTTTCAGTAATGCTGACTCCTCGTAGTTCACTGGTGGTTCTTATTTAAGATGTGACAATGGCAAATGAGCTGGGTATGCTACTGCAACTTCTTTTAAGGTTGTTGAGACAGCATATTTACCTGCTACTCCTTCAGTCCAACAGGCTGAATTATACACTTCTATGGGCCTGCACTTTAGCCAAGGGCAAAACTGCCAATATTTATACTGATAGTTTGGTATATATGCTTTTGGAGTAGCTCATGATTTTGGAATGTTGTGGAAGCAACGTGGCTTCCTTATTTACAGCGGAAATTAAATTTAAAGTGGCCCTTATGTTCAGGAATTATTGGATGTAATATTTCTACCTGCCATTTTAGCTACTATTAAGATTCTGGAGCATTCTAAACTTGGCTCTCTGGAAGCTAAGGAAAATCACCTTGCTGACATTTCTGCAAGGATTTCTGCCCTTAAAGGAACTGACAGCAGCCAAAGCTCTGTCATGGTCCAAAGGGATATTTCCCCAAATGAAAACTTAAAAAAACTGGCTATAGAAGCCTAGTTGGCCTCAGAAAAGGAAAAGCAATATTGGAAATTCAACAATTGTTTGATAAAAAAAGAAAGCTCTGGTTCTGACCAAATAACAAGCTAGTCCTACCAGAGAATTTAATATTACCATTCCTCACCACTGTACATACATTAAACCATTGGTCTACTGACAAAACGATAGCATTCATGAATCAATATTGGTGGGGAAACATTAACAAGTGCCTATCTCAGTTGTCCCATTGGTCTGAAATGCAACCCAGGGAAACCTGTTCATACTGCTCCCAGATATGTTAAACTGCCTAATAGACCATTAGGCCACTAGGAATCTGGCAAATGGATTTCATACAATTTCTTCTCTCTCATGGATATACATATCCATGTCTGTAAGTTTTCACACTAAGTTGAAACCTTCCATTGCAGGCAGGCCACTGCATCTTCTGTGGCCAAAGTCCTTTTGGAAAAGATTATCCTTGTCTGGGCAACTCCTCTCAAACATCATAGTAATCAAGGAACTCATTTCACTGGCCAGTTGCTGCAACAAGTCTGTGCTGTGTGGCTGGTTTTACAACACTTTCACCATGCTTACCATCCTCAATCCTCTGGTTTAGTTGAACACACTAGTGGCATTATTAAGACTCAACTGGCAAAATTTGTGAAGGCCCTCTAAATACCTTGGCCAAAAGCAATGCTGTTGGGCCTTCTAAATCTCAGATCTACCTGATCCCCCATTTTGGAACTCATCAACTCTTACCCTTTGACATAGTCACAGGGCACATGAGGCACTTGGCTCCTGCTTCTTTTGACCCATAGTTGATAAAAGAAGAGATATTCCAGTATTGTAAAGGCCTAATTGCTTCTACTAAAAATAACCATGCTTTGGTAGAACAATCTTTTCACAGTGTGCTTTCGGAAGATGAAGTACTTAAGCATCATACCTTGTACCTGGTGATTTTGTCCGTTGAAAAAGAGACCTCCAGAAGGACTCTCTTCAACCTCTTCCTGGAAAGGCCCCTATCAGGTACTGCTAACCAATACTTTTGCTGCCATACTCCAGGGAGCAGACTCTTGGATTCACATGACACAACTAAAGAAAGCACCAATCTCTGACTGTACCTCACCTGGTGACCTGAAAGTAAAGATTTCTCAGAATTGAAGCAGATGCCATCTGATGAGACAGATTTCCCAAGATATCCAGACCAGGTCTGTTGGAAGTTAGTCTGCCAAATCATTGATGATGACATGAAGCTTTAGATGATCTCCAATGTCTATGATCTTGATAACAAATGGACTTTAGAAAATAAGTACCTGAGAGTTTTTTCTTCTACCCCTCTTTGTTACTCTAATGTAACCCCAATATATTTCCAGCCTGTGCACTTTCCCTCCATTGTGCGATGCTTCACGGAGGAAAGTTCTTTTGTGGCATTGATGGACAAAAAGCTGCTGAAATCAGAAAACCTGTGGCAAGTGCCAATCTGTCCTCTGTACCTTTGAGCTCTTTCTCTCTCTTTCTTTTTTTTTTTAGATTCCAAATATAAGTGAGAGCATACAGTATTTGACTTTTTCTTACTTCATTTAGCATAATGCGGACTTATTTCACTTAGCATAATGCATTCAAGGTCTATGCATGCTGTCACACATAGCAAGATTTCATTTTTTTATGGCTGAATAATGTTCCATTTAATAGATTTATGAGATATTTCCTTTGTCCATTCATCCATTGATGAACACTTAGGTTACTTCCATATCTTGGCTATTGTGAATAAAACTGCAATTAACACAGCGGTGCCAATATCTTTTTGAGTTAGTGTTTTATTTTTTTTCTTTTTGAACAAGTACCCAGAAGTAGAATTGCTAGATCAAATGGTAGTTCTATTTTTAATCTTTGAGAAACCTCCAAACTATTTTCCATAGTTGCTGGTACCTATTGATATTCCCACCAACAGTGCACAAGCGTTCTCTTTTCTCCACATCCTCACCAATACTATTATCTCCTCTTTTTGATAACAGCCATTCTAACAGGTGTGAGGTTACATCTCACTGTGGTTTTGATTTGCGTTTCCCTGATGGCCCATGATGTTGAGCTCTTTTCATGTACCCATTGACCACTTATATGTCTCCTTTGGAAATTTTTCTTTCTTTTTTATTTGCGGTATGCAGGCCTCTCACTGCTGTGGCCTCTCCCTTCGCGGAGCACAGGCTCCGGACGCACAGGCTCAGCGGCCATGGCTCACGGGCCCAGCCACTCCGCAGCATGTGGGACCCTCCCGGATCGGGGCATGAACCCATGTCCCCTGCATCGGCAGGCGGACTCTCAACCACTGCGCCACCAGGAAAGCCCTGGAAAATTTTCTATTCAGGTCGTCTGCCCATATTTTAATAAGACTATTTGAGAATTTTTGCTATTGAGCTGTATGAGTGAATGTACATTTCTTTAAAATAAATTTATATTTGAATTTCTGACAGGGCTGTTTAAAAGACACAATTATTTGAGTGATATTTTTCTTAGGAATTGAATCACCTCTTTAAGCAGCCAAACAATGTAATTTATTTACACTTACATGATGATTAATAGTTACAAGAGCAAGGTGTCAGGAAAATTGTAAATGGCTTTGAATTGGCTGCCCTGACGGCACCTCCATTGGAGTTTCTACCTTCTTTCATTCTTTTGAGCTATTATGCATATTCTGTGGGTTGTAGATAACTTATAGCAATGCAAATGATTCTTGTTCATAGACACACAAATGAATTGTCCAGTGGAAATGCAATTGATTTTCCTCAGCCAGTTTTACATCTATTAAGCAAATTCCTTTTAGCATTCTTAATATTCTTTACATTGTCCGCTCTTTGGATTCTTTTTCAAATTGCTTATTACATCTTGCTGGCTCCCTTTTAATTAATGAGCTAAATAAAATCTCTACCACGTGTTCACTTTGTATTCCTATGAGAAAAATAATTTTACCTTTTAAAAAAAATAATCCTGTAACAAAGGGAATTTCATAAATACAGAGATAAAGTTCTTCTTTTTAGATGGAATTACTTTCTATGTTGGTGCATTCTCTTGATATAAACACTGATTGTGAGTCTTGACAGTTACAGGTAAATGAAAATGGCTATATTCATCAATCAATGAGTAAAAATATACTTGTGAAGAACCCGACAGACGTGTTTAAGTGTTTCAGTCAAGAAGATAAGGAGCATTCATTTCACATCAATGCAGCATATGTGGTGTATAAACACTGAACTGGCCAAGAGAAAATCTACACACAGATGCCTTTTGAGATCTGAATAGCATTATACACTTTCTGTTTGTAGCACAGTCATTTCATCTGAAGAAATTCCAGTTAAACTTCAGGATATGCTTTAAGCTTTTAATATATTTTTTTAGAAATTCAAGGCAAGGAAAATAAATTTTGTTCTTTTATTAGTGCCACCCATATACCTAGATGAATTTTTATTTTCAATTGAAATCACTTGTTTTAAACAGATGTTAAGTGCGTGTGACTATACATTGCTTTATGCAGCTAGTATAAATATTGGTGCATATTCTAAATTATGGAATAATGAGGAAGATGATAGTTTTAGATTTTTGATCAGAAACTTATTAGTAACCATTTCGATGGATGACGTAAAAGTAAATATTCCTGGGGTTAAGATATTTTTCTATGCAGACTATTTCATGCTGCATAACAAGTCTGATCATTTATATTTTTTAAAAATAACATGGCAATTATAGAACGTGAACATACATAAGAATAAATTTCAAACAAACCTAACTCAGTGTAAGTTAAAGTGAATATACTTAGGAATTCAGATTTAAGTAGGACGTGGTTGGTTATACCCTTGAACAGAAAAGAATAGGTGGTGCAAAAAAGTAGTGAAGAGTTACTATTGGTTGATTTGACAAGGGACAGATACACACAGAATCAGTCTTGTCACCATATATTACTGATCACTTTTATCGCTGTCATATCAACCATACTTTACAAGCATGGAACCAATTTGTAGTGAAAATGATAATGTTGATGTACAATTTTATTTTTCAATAAAGCATTGATCTTAGGTTGAACCACAAATTGCTTAACAATTGCGTGATAATGGGCACATTTCCTCAAAGAGCTGACATGTTGATAGTTGTAGGAAAGTACAGCATGGGAGTACATGATATCTACTTAATTATTTTTGTATGTTTTTATATGTTTTTTCAAAACATCTTCACAGTTTAATTATATTACCATAAAGATAAATAACACTTCTTGAAAACTTTCTTTTCAAATTCCAGGAAGCATCCTGGCAAAGTAAACAAACAAAAAAATCAAGGTCAATAATTTTTAAAAAATGCTTCTGCTTTTTTACGACTACCTGTGGGATAGAAAAGACTTATTTACTTCCAGCTCAGCAGATAATATGAATGGAAACCATTTAATATAACTAAATCATCTTAAATTGATTTAAACGTTCATAGCCTGGACTTGGAAGGAAACAGGGCTATTATAAAGTTTAACAATGATCCTCCATGGAAAACAGTAATTCAGGCTCTACTTTAAGAATCTTTTCTAATGTTTAGAGGAATATGTGGCATCTTAGTGGCATCAGAAAATTATACAGATGAGCTTGTGTAACAGGGTCACTAAAAGAGCTCATATTGCTTTATTTGTCTAATATTGATTTGTCATCTTAGCTTCCATGCATTAGGTAAGCAGAAAACCCAAAGTTAGTAACTTTGGACAGTCCAATCAAAGTTAGTAACTAAATGGCCAATCCAATCCATCTCTGGTCTGCTCTGATTACAAAGTGCTCTAGGCAGTGAGGTAATGTTCAGACTCAAGGCAGTTTCCCTTCCCCCCACACTCATGTGTGTATTTAAAGCAGGAATATGAATCTTCCATATGTTATCGGGGTTGTGGACATGAAGAGGGGCCTCCAGTGTCACTATGTCCTGGGATGTCCCCTGGGACATATCCTAGTCACTGGGTGCCCTGGTAGCTTCCAGCATCCAGGGTTTCACCATATTTTGTTGCTTGTTCTTGGGTTTGGGAATATGTCTGGACGGTGCCAACCATAGTTCCCTACTGACTTAGCTTGCCTTTCCCTCTTGCTGAGTTCAGACCACTGAGACTTTGCCATTTCGCCATCTGGCCAACTGTCCCCAGTTTCTGCTCTGGGGTTATCTCTCCCTGCCATGGCAGGTCCTGCAGTAGCAGGTCTCACATGCTCATATCTGGGCTAAAAGACAAAGCCAGTCCACTGAATGTTCAATCTGTTGAATGATTCATTTGCAGAATGTGTTTCTTTTCACTCATTTTCATATTTTCTTCATATGAACATGTTAAAGAATGTCTAATTTATTGGCACCAGCTTGCTGTGGTTGTAGCTGGAAGCTAAAAAAGAGAGAGGCAAGCTGGTGGGACATAAGAAAAGTCTGTCCATATGAATGTGCTGGTGAAATAGATCATTTCTTCTTAATAGAGTTTTCCTATGAATATATTCTTGTCACTGCTGAATGCTTATTATAAGTCTATCACAAATAATGTATACACTAGGAATATATTCTTAAAGAACATATTCTTTTACATATATGTATATGTATCCTTGAGTATGTTCTTCAATAGAAAGAATATTATATGAATGCATTCTGATGAATAAGAATATATTAATAAAAAGGTAGTCTTAACCTTTCATCTTATTCAGTAATCTTATGAATATATTTCCATTCTCTAGCTCTCTTTCTATTTCAAAGTCTCCAGAATCAGGATCAAGGAGGCAGTGACAAATCAAGTGTTCTGTAAAATACTGTTAGGAAGGAAAAATGAAAACTGACTAACTAAAGCTAAAGTGAAAAGAACTTAGTGAAGTTGGGACAATGCTCATTTGATGAAGGGCCTGTAAGACTATTGCTGAGCTGAGCTTCCTGTTGCCTGGGAAGGAGGAACCAGGGAATTCTCTCTGGACTCTTCCTCTGTGTTCCATAGAGTAAGAGCTGGATGTTTCCCAATGTTTCTCTTCTCTTTCTCTTGTCACGTTCTTGATGTTCTTCCCATCCCAAGAAAACAGAGACTCTAGACTTATTTGGGTGAAATTCACACACTCATACAGTGAAAAGATGATAATTGTTAAAAATTGACATCACAAACCTTGGTTTCTAAACTTGCAAATCTAGGAATGTTCAACTCTATCACCTACAAAACTTGGAAAGTTTTATGTATCTGGTGAGCCTTGAATATTTTCAAAGAGATCATTTTTTGATATGCATACTTACTATAAATTTCTCTTGAGATGTAAACATTATGTTATCCATTTTCATCTATTTGAATTTCCTCCTATTCATAATGTAGACATTTTAGTCACTCCTATGACATGTTAATGTGTGTCACCAACAGAAACCCCTTTTGAACTACTCAAACAATGACATCCTGAAGTAACCAAGACAATGCATCACATAAAATTTAAACTATAACAAAAAGAATACGTGCTTTGAATGTTCATTCAGATGTTTCTGATCTTGAAGGAAAACCATTGGGTTTAAGCCCAGGAAACATAAGTTCAGGCAGAGGAGGGTATCAGGACTGCAAGGAAGGATCATTCCAGAAAGTGACCAAGAGAAAAGATAAAGCAGAAATATCAAGGAGAGAGAAACGTGCTTCTTTGAGGAAGGATCCTGTGAGTGGTGTGGAGGGCACTCCTCACCAGGCACACTGGTTTATTGGTGAAGACATTTATTTTTTTCATTATACCCAGAATTTATTAATTTTCACAGTTGAATGTGAATGGAACTAAAGAGAGCAGGGTAGCGACCATAATACTAATTTCATAATTTACATCAAAAAAGCAAACCATCAGGTAGACAGTATATTAATATTCTCTTATCAGTATTTTCTCTCCGCGTAGGCAGTGGTACCCAAAGTCACATTATCATCATGAAAACCTTGGGGAAGGGAGCAAGGAGAGGTGGTGGGGTGATTGCAGAGGCAGATGCCATCAAGCAATGTTAGTTGATGTATACAAAGGCTTAAGCCACTAGGTCACTTGGAACAGACAGGGCAAGGTTAGATTAAAAGTGTGAAAGTATGCCTATCCTGGAGAGATGGTGTCTGACCTAGATTATCACGATCCTTATTATGCAAGAGGTACACTTTCCTGGGATCTCTGTTCCTTAACATGATTGTGCACTGGAGGCACCAAGACTAAAATGTCGGACCAGATGTTCATTTTGAGCTAAACCAAAATAAGTCCAACACTAGTACATGGACATCAGGACACACTTTTTATTTTCAACTGACACGTCCATGAGATCAAAAATGATTGAATCTGCAGGAAAAGCTTAGCATCACCTTTATTTATCTTTAAATGAGGTGTGTATTAAATATTTACCAGATATCAGACTTGAATATCATGTCAATAAGAAACATGGTAGAAGACAAGACCAGAGAGTGACTCACAAGTTATATCATGCGGACCTTGAAGTTCAAGGTAGGTGGTATGGATTTTATCATAACTAATACTGTTAGCAATTGAAGAGTTTTCAGCAGGGAAGTAAAGCATGTTCATTTTTAGTAAAGTAAAGAAATAATAATAGGATTAAATTTCCATATGTGCAAAATTATCTCTTTAGAAAAAAGTTTTTTTTCTTTATTTTTTGGCCGTACTGTGCAGCTTGTGGGATTTTAGTTCCCTGACCAGGGATTGAACCCAGGCCCTTGGCAGTGAGAGCATGGAGTCTTAAACACTGGACCGCCAGGGAATTCCCTAGAAAAAATTTTAAAAGAAAATATTTTAGAGAGAAACAATGTTACTAGTTGGTAGAAGCTTTTAATAGATTTCAATCTCAAGCCATGTACAAATATAAATTTTAAATTAATTACAACCTTTAATGTAAACATAAAACTGAACAAAAAGTAAAGAAAAATGTGGTAAAATAACTTTGTGATATTGTGTGGGGAAAGATTCACTGATCAAGACCCCAAAGCACAAACCAGAATAAAAAATATAATTAGATTTGACAATATTAGAACTGTAGCTCCTATTTAGTGAAAGGCATGATAAACTCAAAGGTGTCAGGTCGGGAGGACTTGGTCAATAACTAAAACTAGTAAGTGGTTAATACAAAGAATTCCTACAAATCAGCCATAAAATCCAATAGAAAAATTAGGAAGATATACAAATAGGCATATTATAGATGGGGACACTCAAGAGAAAAATAAGCATATAAAAATGATCTAACTTACAAATAATTATCCCCATCCTAATGGAAATAAAAGTGTAATGTCAAATCATGTTAAATATCAGTAAGAATGTGGGGCAATAAGGACAGTCACACATGACTCGTGAAATTGCTAACTGGTCCAGCCTCCCTGGACAGGAAGTTGTTACACCTGGTCAGGATATATGAGTATTTATTAACCCCACTACCCAAAAATCTCACAACTAAGCCTAGAGGTGCAGCTGTTATGGCCCAGGGCCCACAGAAGACCTGGCAAAGTTTTTCAACACACTGTTTTCTTTTGTAGGGAAGACTTGGGCCAATTTAGGATTTTGCAATAGTAGAATAAATAAGCAAAATAGGGTCTGTAGAGAATAAAGAAGAAATGATAATAGCTAGTAAGTACACAGTGCTTAATATATACTGGGCACTGTTCTAATACATGTATTTATAATATGTATATTATTAGTATATATATATGTGTATCTTCACATATATAATATTATAATACCTATATGTATTATGATATATATAATACATTCATATATGTATTAGCTCATTGAAGACAATATATTACAAATCTTCCCATATAGGGAAAGACACAAGAGGTACAGAGAAGTTAAGTGAATAGTCACAGCCATTGAACTGGCCAGAAGGGAAGCCCAGGTGGGCACCACGCACTCTGGCTTGGCACCAATGAGCACCACTGAAGGAATAACCAGGAGTACGAAATAAGATGCGAATTAATCCAAAAACACAACCTAAAAATATTTTTTTAATGAGGTTTATGTATAGCACAGTGCTTTTCCAAAAACATGCACAAAACAATATACTCTTCAAAAGTAAATTCACATCTAAATAAGCACAAGAGTAGGGATGGGTTAGGAGAAAGAAAATGCTTTGCTAAGGTGGCACAGAGGCACCTGTTGGCCCCTGACCAGTACAGAAGCTCAGATGATCGGTTCCCAGGCCCGGGGGAGATTGCCTCCTCTACCAGAAAGGTCGACAATGTCATGACCTGAGCAGTTGATGGCATTGGTTGCAAGGGGACACTGGTTTCCTGAAGGCCGGGTCATGGTGAGCCGGGAGAAAGGCGATGCTGTGGTCCATGACTGCCTGCATCACTGGAGAGGATGCTTGTGGACTAGGACTGGGGCCACCTCCCCAACCACTGGACCTCTGGACTGTGGGGTCCAGGGAGGATCCAGGGATATGGAGGACACCTGTCCCTGCTGCATTCCCTTTAAGTGTGTGGGGGCGGGGAACCACTGGCTGAGAAAAAGGGGAATTAGGTCACCCGAAAGAAGACAAAAATATAGCAACACACCAGTAAGAAAACTTGGAGGGTCAATGTAAGCTTCTTCCATCTGTGAGTCATGGTAATTAGAGGCTTTGCTGTGAACAGCTTCTCAGGGACACAGAGATGACCCACTTGCCCCTTTTGCATTGCCTTGTGTTGGTCACTCTATTGGTAGGAGAATGACAAAGGCCAACAGGATGTTGATCTTGGTTCAAGGTGGCATTGGCCCAGGGATTTTCCTTTTGTACCTCCAAAGGAGATGACTATGTATATCCAAAGGGAATCTCTATGTGTCCATCGTCTATGTATCTATGTATGTATGTATCTATTTATCTACCTATCTAACATCATTCTCTCTCTCCTTCTCTTTCTCTATTATCTATCTAATAGAAACTGTCTATCTAATGAAACAGACATTTCAATGATTCCATATTAAGAAACTTCATGAGGATCACAGAAAAAAAAGAACATTTCTTTATTCCTTTGTGATCCTTCCTAATCTCTCAAAATCCAAATCATCAAAAACCCAAACTCTAAATATATTTCTATCAACCCCTTGATATAAATATAAGGCATATAATGAAATTTACATGTCTTTTGTCACCCTGACCTTCAATTTTTCATGTGTTTCTGAAGACATTTGTACCTTTTAAAAATATATCAGCATTTAAATTTACATAAAACATTCTCCTTGCTTTCCTGCCTAGGACTCTATCTCATTCACACTGACAAAAAAAATATGCTGGGGAAGATGACTGCTTACTAATGTTTAGGATTTTTTTTTGTACTAATGTTTTAGATATGTTTCTCACTCTCTAATGATAGCTCCATGAGAATTAATACCTAATTAATTTTTTTTAGTGAATAAGCAAAAATAGAGAACTGTTTTGGATAAAAGCATTTTTTCTATTGGGTTCTGGGTTGACTTATTCTGAAGATAAAATCATAACTCATAAGCGATTATTTCTAATCTAGGTTATATATTTTAATTAAAAGAATAATATGATATATTGGAAAATTAGTTCAAGAAAAATGAAAGTATGGAAAATTCAGAAACACCAAATGCCAACTTACCAATGCATATTGCCTTGAATTTATATTCCTGTACCTGGAGACAGTTGTAGAATAGAGTCAATTCTCTGTGTCAACACTTATAATACATTTAATATTAGGATCTGATATTAAATTTAAGCCCTCATTTTCTTTTTATTCAAGAGTTGTTTAAGAAAAGAACCTGGGCTTTCATACTGGATAAATAGGTTACTATTGTGCTCAATTTTATATAAAGATTTTTTTTTTTTAATTTTCTTTTCTTTTTTTTTTTGCAGTATGCGGGCCTCTCACTGTTGTGGCCTCTCCCGTTGCAGAGCACAGGCTCCGGACGCGCAGGCTCAGCGGCCATGGCTCACGGGCCCAGCCGCTCCGCGGCATGTGGGATCTTCCCAGACCAGGGCACGAACCCGTATCCCCTGCATCGGCAGGCCGACTCTCAACCACTGCGCCACCAGGGAAGCCCTATATAAAGATTTTTAGTGTCCTATAACACACATTTTTGTATCAAGTTTTTCAATTTTGTGAAAAACAAGTAATCTTAGAAAGCCATTACCATCATGTGCTCGGTGTCCCCGGAAGGCATGCTCTGATTTTCTAGCTTGGCACTGATGTCTAAAGGAATTGCATTAACATGGACCAGCCTTGTTGCCTAGAGAAAAGGATTTAGATGTGCTGTGAAAAAATGGACTTTGCGTGATGAATTTTCTGGTTTGATGAGCAAAGCGGTATGAATATATCAGTCTAATATAAAACTTAGTGATTTGAAACAAGGCAAACATATCACTTAATTTGCCAGTGTAATGGTAACATGTGCATTGTACAAACAGATATGAGAATGCTGGCTTGCTGCCTGGTGCCTGATGGGCAGGATTTGGAATAGATACACAATTTCTTTTTTCTATTTAGCAAAGCCCTTGCTTTCTCAGATTTTCTCTTTCATCAAATCTTACAGCCAACACCCAGCTTAGCTAAACTCTTACCTGTTAGGAATATGTATACATGCCCTAACTCAGAGGCACCTCCACGAGCTGTTTGTGGCCAATGGGCCACCAGTTTCATTGTGCTGTGGGGCCCAATTTTGTGCCTCTCCAGATCCCTCAGTTGGTATCAGTCTTATGGGCTGCCTTCCAGTCTTCAGTCACTCCCTGCCTCTTCCTCTACAAGGACTATGCTCTGCTGACTTTTCTGTTTAAAATTCTCTACCGATTGCCATCCATCCACTCCTCTGTGTTGATTAAAGTCTCCTTATCCCTCAGATATGGGCTTAGTAGTCAAATCTCAGAGCAGCCTTCCCTAACCCTTCAGTCCTGTGCTTTATAAAACCATCCTTATAAGTTCTTCTTCTCTTTCATCAGAATGAGGGTTTCACTTCCCTGGAACTGTGTCTTACATCAGCCTGTATAAATGCAAATGCATGAATCAATGAACAAATAGACTCTCTAGATTTCTGTAAGCATGTAAGAGAAATGAGAAGGCCAACACGAGGGCCCTCTAATTCGGGGGCAGATATAATTGCAAATATAAAAACAAATCCTGATATGTTGCTTAAAATATCCCAGGTATTGTTCTAAATATATAAGGTATTTCAATTTGCTTACCTCATGTAACAATTCTATGAGGTAAGCTATTATTATCATTATTTGCTATTTTATAAATGAGGACCCTGAGGCAGAGCGAGGTTAAACACAGAGTCCAAGGTCAGTCATTTTAAATAGGCACTGAATCTTACTTGGTGTGATCAAACTTTTCACTGGGAAAGTATTTTATTTGTTATTATAAAAAATTGTACCTGGTAACATGATTATTTGCTGTCTTTGATCTTTTGGCTCAGAATAAACTTGTGGGAGCAGATAGTAAAATGGTCAAAAATAGGCTCATCCAGGGAAATTGGCTGGTTCCTGCTCTTCTGTCTAATCCTGTCAGGATGGGTGAGGACAGGCCTTTGGGATGGACTCACCTGTTGGGCAGCACCAAGGACAGATGCTTTTGGGGAGAACTGGCCATGATCTTTAGAAGAATAAGAACATGGGGAATTTCCATGTTTCTGTCTTTCTGTTCTCACCTGCACCTTCCTTTTTCTAACGGGTCTGTTCTTTTAATGCCAGCTCCTCTCTTTGTTTTTCACTTTAAAGGGTTTACAGCACTTGGTGGGAGAAGGAGTTTGTGTATCACGCTATGAGCTAGAAGAAATGTGGACACTGCTTTGAGATTTATCCCTTTTTTGTTCAGTTATGAAGTAAATACTTCTGCTAAGAAGATTATGCCTTCTTTTTACAATATTTTAAACTATAGTTATCATGCCGTACATTAATACCCATGGCATATTTATTTTATAACTGGAAATTTGTACCTTTTGTCCTCCCACCCCCATTTTTCTCACCACCCCATCCCCTGCTTCTGGCTACCACCAATCTGTCTATATCTGTGAGTTAGTTTTTGTTGTTGTTGTTTTGTTTCGTTTGTTTTTAGATTCCACATATAAGTGAGATAATACGGTATTTTATCTGATATTAATGGTCTTTCTCTGTCTGACTTATTTAACTTAGCGTAATTTAAGGTCCATCCATGCTGTTGCAAATGGCAAGATTTCATTCTTTTTTATGGCCAAATAATTTCTCATTGTGTATATATACCACATTTCTTTATCCATTAATCCATCAAGAGACAATTAGGTTGTTTCCATATCTTGCCTATTGTGAATAATGCTGCAATTAACATGGGGATGCAGATTTTTTTTTGAGTCAGTGTTTTTGTTTTCATCAGATAAATAGCCAGAAGTGAAATTGCTGACTCATATGGTGGTTCTATTTTTAATTTTTTGAGGAACTTCTATACTATTTTGCATAGTGGCTGCACCAATCTACATTCCCACCAAGAGTGCACAAGATTCTTTTTTCTTCACATCCTTGCCAACACTTGTTATTTGTGGTCTTTTTGATGTTAACCATTCTGTTATGCCTTTTAAAATCATCTTTTCTATTCCTTTTTCATCATACTTAATAGTTATACAATCATAGCATTGTATGCCTGTAGGATTTAATCCTCTTATTTGTGAGATGAAGAGACCAGGATCCAGAGGGGGTGGTGACTTTGTTAAAGACCCAGAATCAAAGAGCCCTGGAAACTTAGAGCCCTGAGTTGTTGATGGACGGGGCTCACAGCCTCTGGTCCCAGGGTGTTTTGGTTTTTTTTTTTCCACTATGGTGGGGATTAGAAAATGGTGGTATGAATGCTAAATTCTGATCAGGGACAAGGTTTAAATTTTTTGCCCAATTAAATATTTGCAGACTTAGCCTAAAAACTGGGACTGCCTGCCTTTCCTGAGTATGTGTTGATCTATAAATACTAAGAAGAGTGTCTCCCACTCGGTTCACCTCTTTGCTCAAAGGTTATCCTACTATTAAGGATTTTCCCAACTGTCTTATGAAACAACAGTAAGCTCACCCCACCACTGTCATGCCCCCTGGCCCTCCCCTGTGCACCTATAGCACTAGACATCTGACATTTCTTTGGGTGTTTGCTCACCACCCATCTTCCTTCAGTGGAACTTTCACTCCAAGGCAGCAAGAGTTTTATTTTGATCAGTGTTTACCAAACATCTAGAAAGTGACTGACTTATGGTATTCACTGAGTGAATACTATATTTATTCGGTGAATAAATATGGCTTATTTTTATTATGTTATATTTATTATTAAATATGGTCATCATATTTATTTGAAGAATAAATGAACATTGCTCATGACAAACAATGCACTGCTGCTGAGCAGTGGTTCCACTCTGTATGGAAAATAGACCATCCTGTTTGCCACAGTGCCTATCAATCCCATGACGTCTCCAAAACTGAGGCCAAGTAGATTCAAATGCCAAGTTATTTCATTACTAATTTGTAATATGTTCTGAAAATTCCACAGGAGGTAGTGTTGGCAAAAGTGTAACAGAGTTGGGGTGAGCATGATTTTGTTTTCTAGGTTGGTGCCATGGAAAATATAGCAAAATGATTTACACTCAGTTCCAGCTAGGTAACTGTCTGGAGGAAAGACAACACGCTAGCTAAATTCTGAATGAGGCTTTGTAAACCTGAAGCCAGTGATGGCTTCAGGGTATCTACACACAAGCACAAATATATTTCTTTTATATTCTTCCTGCTCTTTGCAAACTGTCTTCAAACAAATACATATTATATCATTTTGCCCCAGTCAGAAGTAGGATTGCCACGGGGTCAGTGTACAGTGTCAAGAACACACCAGGACACCTAGAATAGCATCACCTTGTGAGGACTGAGAGCACGCAGGCACCAAGATGAGTGGTGTGGCCTCCAAGGACACCCCACTGCCCATTTGCCTGGATCATGGAAGATGTCTGGTTGCTGGAGCAGAGGATTTCAGGGCATAGTCACCTGTAAACTCCATAGGCAAATCATCTGCACAGTAGCTGTTTCCGTTTATTCTCTCACCAACATCGTGGGAGAGCTCCTTTATCTCCACTTCATCCATGCTTGATTCTCTCCAATTCTTTCGTTTTTGCAAGAGCAGATAACGAAAATTACAATCTCATTATTGCTATAACGTGCATTTCTCTAATTACTAATGGGTCTAAGAATCTTTAAATATATTTTTAATTTAAGTTTTCTATTTCTTAAACTGCTGGTACTTTTGCCCTTTATCTTTTCTTTTCCTTTCCTTTCCTTCCTTTTATGCTCTGCCTCTCCCCTTTCAGTCCCTTCTCTCTCCCTCTCTTTCTCTTTCTTTATTTCAAAGAAAAAAAATCCTCACTGAAGTTTAGGAAGTCTTTATTTTGGATGTCAATATTTTTTCCTTTATCTATGCTGCAAATATCATTTTTCATCAATTCTTAAAAATGTTATTTATTTTGCAATAATTGTAGAGTCACAGGTGTTGAAAAGCAAAAGGACAGGGGAGGTAACCGTGTACCTTTCACCCAGCTTCCCCGAATGGTGACATCTTCATAATTCTAGTACAATACCACAACCAGGAAATTGACATTGTTGCAATCCAAAGAGCATCTTTAGATTTCACCAGTTTTACCTGCACTCATTGGTGTATCTCTGAACATAGGTCTATGTAATTTTATAACCAATTGTTTTTTTATCTTAATCCCTGTTTCTTACGTTGTACAGAAGTTTTTATGTTGATGTAGTCAAATTTCTTTTCCTTTATGATATGTGATTTTATTTTTATTGCTTAAAGAAAAAAAATCTTTTTCTACCCCAAAGCCAAGAGAGTATTCTCTTTTTTTATCACTTTAAAGATTTGTAGTTAACATTTATGTTGGCCACCTGGCATTTATTGTATAAGATGGTTTGAAGTTAAGGTACAATTTTACTTTTTTGATACCAGAAAACCAGCTGCTCAGGCATCATGTACTATAAAGTCCATCCATCTTTTTTCTCTGATTTTCTATGTAACCTGTATCATATATTCATTATCATATAGAAATGTAGCTGCTTCTGGACTCTGTAGTTTGTTCCATTGGCATATATTTTTACTCTCTGTGCTAAGATCAAATTCTTTTAATTCTTTTTAATTGTAATAAATATGTTCGTGAAACGTGTGTGTGTGTGTATATACATGTATATATGAACTTCTTGTTCTTCTATCTCAGAATTTTCTGAGTTTTGCTAACAACCTTGTTAAATAAATATTATCTTGAAATTTTGATTGGAATTATATTAGATTTATCAATTAGTATGGAGTTATTTTTATGTCTTTATAACCTTGAATTTTCCATTGCATACCATGTTATTTCGCTCTGCTTATTCAGTTTTTTTTTCTTTATGATTTTTCTATATTAAATCCTGGCCACAAATACGTGATAACTGTTTTGAAAAGATTCTTTTACAGTTTTCAAATGCTATGACTAGTTACAGTAACACTATTGATATCTGTGCATGGAACTTACAACTAACAAACTTGGAGAATTATTATATTCTAATGTCTTGATTCTTTGGATTTTATGTGTAGGCAAATAATGGAGTTAAAAAATGTTGACAATTTCTTTTGAAACTTTTATCATCTTCCATTTTTTTTGTCTATGCTATAAATTCTTGTACAGTTCTGAGGGAGAATGATCCTGGGAAATTTTATCTCTGTCCAAGTTTAAGACTTATAGTGCCATATAACATATACCTTTTATCAATATACATTCTACTTAGTACTTGCTAAGCAGTTTCATTGTCATTACTGCTGTTGCTCATTGTTTTCTATTAGGAATTAATATAAATTATATAAATGTTTTTCCTATATAACTTCATATATCATATTTTTTGCTTTAATCTGTTAATATTATTAGGTTTTCTAATTTAGAAAAATCCTGACATTCTTGGGCTAAAAACTATTTAATGACAATTATTATTCTTTTAATATACTCCTGAATCAGATTTGTCAATACTTTATTTAAAATTTTTGTATCTGTATCTATAAAATATGGAAAGTTCCTAATTTTCTTTTTTTTCTGAATTTTTCAATTTTTTTTATACAGCAGGTTCTTATTAATTATCCATTTTATACATATTAATGTAAATATATCAATTCCAATCTCCCAGTTCATCACACCACCACCCATGCCCCGGCCACTTTCCCCCCTTGGTGTCCATACGTTTGTTCTCTACATCTGTGTCTTAATTTCTGCCCAGCAAACCGGTTCATCTATACCATTTTTCTAGGTTCCACATATATGTGTTAATATATGATATTTGTTTTTCTCTTTCTGACTTACTTCACTCTGTATGATAGTCTCTAGATCAATCCATGTCTCTACAAATGACCCAGTTTCGTTCCTTTTTATGGCTGAGTAATATTCCATTGTGTATATGTACCACATCTTCTTTATCCACTCATCTGTTGATGGGCATTTAGGTTGCTTCCATGACCTGGCTATTGTAAATAGTGCTGCAATGAACATTGGGGTGCATGTGTCTTTCTGAATTATGGTTTTCCCTAGGTATATGTCCAGTAGTGAGATTGCTAGGTGATATGGTAATTCTGTTTTCAGTTTTTTGAGGAACCTCCATACTGTTCTTCATAGTGGCTGTATCAATTTACATTCCCACCAACAGTGCAAGAGGGTTCCCTTTGCTCCACACCCTCTCCAGCATTTCCTGTCTGTAGATTTTCTGATGATGCCCATTCTAACTGGTGTGAGGTGATACCTCATTGTAGTTTTGATTTGCATTTCTCTAATGATTCATGATGCTGAGCACCTTTTCATGTGCTTCTTGGCCATCTCTATGTCTTCTTTGGAGAAATGTGTATTTAGGTCTTCTGTCCATTTTTGGATTGGGTTGTTTGTTTTTTTGTTACTAAGCTGCATGAGCTGCTTATAAATTTTGGAGATTAATCCTTTGTCAGTTGCTTCATTTGTAAATATTTTCTCCCATTCTGAGGGTTGTCTTTTGGTCTTGTTTATGGTTTCCTTTGCTGTGCAAAAGCTTTTAAGTTTCATTAGTCCCATTTGTTTATTTTTATTTCCATTATTCTAGGAGGTGGATCAAAAAAGATCTTGCTGTGATTTATGTCAAGGAGTGTTCTTCTTATGTTTTCCTCTAAGAGTTTTATAGTGTCCAGTCTTACATTTAGGTCTCTAATCCATTTTGAGTCTATTTTTGTGTACGGTGTTAGGGAGTGTTCTAATTTCATTCTTTTACATATAGCTGTCCAGTTTTCCCAGCACCACTTATTGAAGAGACAGCCTTTTATCCATTGTATATCCTTGCCTCCTCTGTCATAGATTAGTTGACCATAGGTGCATGGGTTTACCTCTGGGCTTTCTATCCTGTTCCATTGATCTATCTTACTGTTTTTGTGCCAGTACCATATTGCCTTGATTAATGTAGCTTTGTAGTATAGTCTGAAGTCAGGGAGTCCGATTCCTCCAGCTCCATTTTTTTCCCTCAAGACTGCTTTGGCGGGCTTCCCTGATGGTGCAGTGGTTAAGAATCTGCCTGCCAATGCAGGGGACACGTGTTCGAGCCCTGGTCTGGGAAGATCCCACATGCCGCAGAGCAAGTGGGCCCGTGAGGCACAATTACTGAGCCTGCGCGTCTGGAGCCTGTGCTCCGCAACAACAGAGGCTGCGATAGTGAGAGGCCTGCGCACCACAATGAAGAGTGACCCCCGCTTGCCACAACTAGAGAAAGCCCTTGCACAGAAACGAAGACCAACACGGCCATAAATAAATAAATACATTAAAAAAAAAAAAAAAAAGACAGCTTTGGCTATTCAGGGTCTTTTGTGTCTCCATACAAATTTTAAGATTTTTTGGTTCTAGTCCTGTAAAAAATGCCATTGGTAATTTGATAGAGATTGCATTGAATCTGTAGATTGCTTTGTATATTATAGTCATTTTCACAGTATTGATCCTTCCAATCCAAGAACATGGTATATCTCTCCATCTGTTCATATCATCTTTAATTTCTTTCATCAGTGTCTTATAGTTTTCTGCATACAGGTCTTTTGTCTCCCTAGGTAGATTTATTCCTAGGTATTTTATTCTTTTTCTTGCAATGGTAAATGGGAGTGTTTCCTTAATTTCTCTTTCAGATTTTTCATCATTAGTGTATAGGAATGCAAGAGATTTCTGTGCATTAATTTTGTATCCTGCAACTTTACCAAATTCATTGATTAGTTCTAGTAGTCTTCCGGTGGCATCTTTAGGATTCTGTATGTATAGTATCATGTCATCTGCAAACAATGACAGTTTTACTTCTTCTTTTCCAATTTGTATTTCTTTTATTTCATTTTCTTCTCTGATTGTTGTGGCTAGGAATTCCAAAACTATGTTGAATAATAGTGGCGAGAGTGGACGTCCTTGTATTTTTCCTGATCTGATAGGAATGATTTCAGTTTCTCACCATTGAGAAACATGTTTTCTGTGGGTTTGTTGTATATGGCCTTTATTATGTTGAGGTAGGTTCGCTCTATGCCCACTTTCTGGAGAGCTTTTGTCATAAATGGGTGTTGAATTTTGTCAAAAGCTTTTTCTGCATCTATTGAGATGATCATATGCTTTTTCTTCTTCAATTTGTTAATATGGTGTATCACATTGATTGATTTGCGTATATTGAAGAATCCTTGCATCCCTGGAATAAACCCCACTTGATCATGGTGTATGATCCTTTTAATGTGCTGTTGGATTCTGTTTGCTAGTATTCTGCTGAGGATTTTTGCATCTATGTTCATCAGTGATATTGGCCTGTAGTTTTCTTTCTTTGTGACATTCTTGTCTGGTTTTGGTATCAAGGTGATTGTGGCCTCGTAGAATGAGTTCACGAGTGCTCCTCCCTCTGCTATATTTTGGAAGAGTTTGAGAAGGATAGGTGTTAGCTCTTCTCTAAATGTTTGATAGAATTCGCCTGTGAAGCCATCTGGTTCTGGACTCCTGTTTGTTGGAAGATTTTTAATCACAGTTTCAATTTCATTGCTTGTGATTGGTCTGTTTATATTTTCTATTTCTTTTTGGTTCAGTCTTGGAAGGTTACACCTTTCTAAAAATTTGTCCATTTCTCCAGGTTGTCCATTTTATTGGCATAAAGTTGCTTGTAGTAGACTCTTAGTATGCTTTGTATTTCTGTGGTGTCTGTTATAACTTCTCCTTTTTCACTTCTAATTTTGATTTGAGTCCTCTCCCTCTTTTTCTTGATGAGTCTGGCAAATGGTTTATCAATTTTGTTTATCTTCTCAAAGAACAAGTTTTTAGTTTTATTGATCTTTGCTATTGTTTTCTTTGTTTCTATTTCATTTATTTCTGCTCTGGTGTTTATGATTTCTTTCCTTCTGCTAACTTTGGGTTTTGTTTGTTCTTCTTTCACTAGTTCCTTAGGTGTAAGATTAGATTGTTTATTTGAGATTTTTCTTGTTTCTTGAGGTAGGCTTGTATAGCTATAAACTTCCCTCTTAGAACTGCTTTTGCTGCATCCCATAGGTTTTGGATCATCATGCTGTTGTTGTCATTTGTCTCTAGGTATATTTTGATTTCCTTTTCGATTTCTTCAGTGATCTCTTGGTTATTTAGTAACATATTGTTTAGTCTACATGTGTTTGTGTTTTTTACGTTTTTTTGCCTGTAATTGATTTCTAATCTCATAGCATTGTGGTCAGAAAAGATACTTGATTTGATTTCAATTTTCTTAAATTTACTGAGGCTTGATTTGTGACCCAACATGTGATCTATCCTCGAGAATATTCCATACGCCCTTGAGAAGAAAGTGTAATCTGCTGTTTTTGGATGGAATGTCATATAAATATCAATTAAATCTATCTGGCCTATTGTGTCATTTAAAGCTTGTGTTTCCTTATTTATTTTCTGTTTGGACAACCTGGCCATTGGTATAAGTGAGGTGTTAAAGTCCCCCACTATTATGGTGTTATTGTCGATTTCTTCTTTTATAGCTGTTAGCAGTTGCCTTACGTATTGAGGTGCTCTTATGTTGTGTGCATATATATATATATATAATTGTTATATCTTTTTCTTGGATTAATCCCTTGATCATTATGTAGTGTCCTCCCTTGTCTCTTGTAACATTCTTTATTTTAAAGTTTATTTTACCTGATATGAGTATTTCTACTCCAGCTTTCTTTTGATTTCCATTTGCATGGAATATCTTTTTCCATCCCCTCACTTTCAGGCTGTATGTACCTCTAGGTCCAAAGTGGGTCTCTTGTAGACAGCATATATATGGGTCTTGTTTTTGTATCCATTCAGTGAGCCTGAGTCTTTTGGTTGAAGCATTTATTCCATTCACATTTAACGTAATTATAGATATGTATGTTCTTATTACCATTTTCTTAATTGTTTTGGGTTTGTTTTTGTAGGTCGTTTTCTTCTCTTGTGTTTCCCACTTAGAGAAGTTCCTTTAGCATTTGTTGTAGAGGTGGTTTGGTGGTGCTGAATTCTCTTAGCTTTTGCCTGTCTGTAATGCTTTTGATTTCTCCATCGAATCTGAATGATATCCTTGCTGGGTAGAGTAATCTTGATTGTAGGTTCTTCCCTTTCATCACTTTAAGTATATCATGCACTCCCTTCTGGCTTGTAAAGTTTCTGCTGAGAAATCAGCTGTTAACCTTATGGGAGTTGCCTTGTATGTTATATGTCATTTTTCCTCGTTGCTTTCAATAATTTTTCTTTGTCTTTAATTTTTGTCAATTTGATAACTATGTGTCTTGACATGTTTCTCCTTGGGTTTATCCTGCCTGGGACTCTCTGAGCTTCCTAGACTTGGGTGGCTATTTCCTTTCCCATGTTAGGGAAGTTTTCAACTATAATCTCTTCAATTATTTTCTCAGGTCCTTTCTCTCTCTCTTCTCCTTCTGAGACCCCTATAATGTGAATGTTGTGTTTAATGTTGTCCCAGAGGTCTCTTACGCTGTCTTCATTTCTTTTCATTCTTTTTTCTTTATTCTGTTCCTTGCCAGTGAATTCCACCATTCTGCCTTCCAGGTCACTTATCTGTTCTTCTGCCTCAGTTATTCTGCTATTGATTCCTTCTAGTATATTTTTCATTTCAGTTATTGTATTGTTCATTTCTGTTCTTTAATTCTTTTATGTCTTTTTTCTTTAATTCTTCTAGATCATTGTTGAACATTTCTTGCATCTCCTAGATCTTTGCCTCCATTTTTTTTCAAAGTCCTGGATCATCTTCACTATCATTATTCTGAAATCTTTTTCTGGAAGTTTTTAGTTGTTTTTCTGGGGTTTTATCTTGTTCCTTCATCTGGTGCATAGCCCTCTGCCTTTTCATCTTGTCTATCTTTCTGTGAATGTGGTTTGTGTTCCATAGGCCGCAGGATTGTAGTTCTTCTTGCTTCTTCTGTCTGCCCTCTGGTGGATGAGGTTATCTAAGAGGCTTGTGCAAGTTTCCTGATAGGAGGGACTAGTGGTGGGTAGAGCTGGGTGTTGCTCTGGTGGGCAGAACTCAGTAAAACTTTAATCCACTTGTTTGCTGATGGGTAGGGCTGAGTTCCCTCCCTGTTGGTTGTTTGGCCTGAGGTGACCCAACACTGGAGCCTCTTTTGTAGGGCTAAGTGTGGACTCTGGGAGGGCTCATGCCAAGGAGTACTTCCCAGAACTTCTGTTGCCAGTGTCCTTTTCATCATGGTGAAACATAGCCACCCCCGTCTCCACAGGAGACCATCTAACACTAGCAGGTAGATCTGGTTCAGTCTCCTATAGGGTCACTTCTCCTTCCCCTGGGTCCTAGTGCACACACTACTTTGTGTGTGCCCTCCAAAAGTGGAGTCTCAATTTCCCCCAGTCCTGTTGAAGTCTTGCTGTGAAATCCTGCTAGCCTTCAAAGTCTGATTCTCTAGGAATTCCTCCTCCTGTTGCCAGACCCCCAGGTTGGGAAGCCTGATGTGGGGCTTAGAACCTTCACTCCAGTGGGTGGACCTCTGTGGTATAAGTGTTCTCCAGTTTGTGAGTCACTCACCCAGCAGTTATGGGATTTGATTTTATTGTGATTGCGCCCCTCTTACCATCTCATTGTGGCTTCTCCTTTGTCTTTGGATGTGGGGTATCTTTTTTGGTGAGTTCCAGTGTTTTCCTGTAGATGAGTGTTCAGCGGTTAGTTGTGATTCCAGTGCTTTTGCAAGGGGGAGTCATTAATTTTCTTTTATTGGAGTATAATTGCTTTACAATATTGTGTTAGTTTGTACTGTACAGCAAAGTGAATCAGCTATACATATATCCTCTCTTTTTTAGATTTCCTTCTCATTTAGGTCACCACAGAGCACTGAGTAGAGTTCCCTGTGCTATACATTGGGCTCTCATTAGTTATCTTTTTTTTTTTTTTTTTTTGTGGTACACGGGCCTCTCACTGTTGTGGCCTCTCCCGTTGCAGAGCACAGGCTCCAGACGCACAGGCTCAGCGGTCATGGCTCACGGGCCTAGCCGCTCTGCAGCATGTGGGATCTTCCCGGACCAGGGCACAAACCCGTGTCCCCTGCATCAGCAGGCGGACTCTCAACCACTGCGCCTCCAGGGAAGCCCAGTTATCTATTTTATACATAGTATCACTAGTGTATGTATGTCAATCCCAATTTCCCAATTCATCCCATCCCCCTCTTTCCCCCTTGGTATCCATGTTTGTTCTCTAAGTCTCTGTCTCTATTCCTCCTCTGTAAGTAAGATTGTCTATACCATTTTTTTTCAGATTCAACATATATGCGTTAATATAAGATATTTGTTTTTCTCTTTCTGACTTACTTCATTCTGTATGACAGTCTCCAGGAAACGTCTTAATTTTTTTGTACCATGTTTTCCAGTATTGGTATTAAATAAAGGGAGAAAGGTACATGTAAATCTAATGGAAATTTATTCATAAATTCAATATTGAACAAATGATTATAGAACACTAAGTGTTCCCAAATTTGGGGCCATCATTTTGAATAAAATGATGTTAACAGTATATACACACACACATATATATATATATATATATATATATATATATATATATACTATGTATACATATATACTGTTTGTATATTTATTATATAGTGTATAAAATATATATTATATAGCATATAGTAAAATCAAGCCATCATCCATTTTAACTTTGATTATTCTAGTATAAGTTTATCAATGTAAATTATTTTATTTCTATACAATGCCTCAATTGAATTATATTTGCTAGCTGTATCCACCAACAGGAATGTATTTATTAACAATAGATCTACCACCATATAACTAAATGGTTAATTTGAATCAGATCAAACGTGTTGCCATTGAATCACTTAACATTCAACCTGTAGTCAAATCTAGTGATTATTTACAGCAGATTTAAGTCAATGAGTGTTCGTTCTGGGGAGTGAATAGTCCTATATATTCTGATTTTAGCCAAACATAAGGTACACATTGTATCAGGATAGCTTCTAAACCTAAAAAGACAAATCATGGATAATTGTTAGGTTTCTCTGATACATTTTTTCTAGGTGTTTTATATGTGATAGAATAAGAAGCTTATTGAAAATATCTGATTCTTCAAATCCAATTGTCAATAAAGTGACATAACACATTAGCATTTTCCTGGTTAACAGAGCTTCTTTGCTAATACTTTTTCTTAAATTATCTTTTAAGCAATTTCCCTCTTACATGTTGCTTTACAGTCATTTATGAGGTATGTCAAGGCAAGTGAATATTTGAGAGATAAGTATTCATTGCAGGTTTTTAAAAGACTGCATTATTATTCTGATCCTTTACATTGGCATTCATTGAGCAATAACCTTTTTATCTTGTGAGTCTGTGTGGTGGTTCTGCTGTATGCTTGCAGTTGGTATTATTCCATGTACTAGAGTTGCAATACTGCCTAAAATCCCTACACAATACATTTGGAAGTGGAGTGACTGACAGCTGTTATAGTGCAGATACTCTCCGAGAGGAGTAGAAATTTAAGCTATTAGTTCCCACTGACATTAATTCAGTTTATTTTGTGCCATTAGCATGTTAATTAACTTATGATGATCCAAGAAAATGGGACACAGAAATTTTGAGACGAGGCGAAGGAATGGCTCCTGTTACTGTAGGCAGATCTAGGTGGAGCCCTCCACGTAGGGCCTCAGGCTCCAGTGGACTGTGGCATTGGTCACTGGCCATTGGTGTGAGAGGGTTGAACCCCAGTGTACTGAAGAGTTGAGAGAGTGAAAGAAAGTACGAGAGAGAGGCTCCAAATAATCCTCACATCTATATTTGGAATGACCCTTGATGTGTCTAATACATAAATATACACAATCACACTCACATCGGGCAGTTAGGAAAGTGTCTGCTTGATGGTAGGAACTGTGTTAACACACATCTTCATTCTACACTTGGGTCTGAAACAGCAAGTGTTAAGTACATGACACAATCTGAATATGTATAATTGACCTCAAAAATTCCTCCACAGTAAACTCATGGGAGTCAATGATGTGACTAAACCTCTACAATGCACACACATCCTACTCCTGCATGTGGCATAAGTAGAGTGCTCAGATATAGACGATGGAATCCTGTCTACTCAGCACCAGAACTCATCCCACTTGGGGATCTGCATATGTGAAGGCTCTAGAACATTGGGGACAAGTGAACAAGATGGAGGGGGTCTCAGAACTGGGTCAGATGAAGATGTTTGAAAAGAGGGACAGATGGGTGGAGCCAAAGATCACCAGGTACAAAGATAAAAATGTGACCATGAAGAAGATGAACTGCATTCATTTACATTAGATGCAAGTAATATATTAAAAATGCAAGTTACTTTATGATTAAAAATGTAAAATTTTGCTTCCGTTTGACTTTAAACCATGCATACTGTCACAAAAAATAAAATTTGTTGACAACACCACCATTTAAAATCATAAGGGTAAAAATATGTTTGTGTAATGTAGTGAGTTGAATAAGGCCTCCCCATTATTGATGTTCACCCAGAACCTCAGAATGTGACCTTATTTGGAAATAGGGTCTTTGCTAATGTAATTTAGGTAAGGATCAAGATGGGGTCATACTGGGTTAAGCTGGGATCTAAATCCAGTGGGAGTGTCCTTATAAGAGACAAAAAAATGGCACATAGAGACAAGAAAGTAGGCCACATGAAGATCGAGGCAGAGATTATAGTATGCTGCCATAAATCAGAGAATAACAGAAGCTGGAAGAGGCAAAAATGGATCTTTTCCTAGAGCATTTGGAGAAAGCATGGTCTTGCCGGCACCTTGATTTTGGACTTCTGGTCTCTAAAAATATGAGAATAAATTTCTGTTGTTTTAAACCACCTGTTTTGTGGTAATTTGTGGCAGAAGACCTAGGAAACTGATATAGATAACTTTTATGAGAATTGACAATAAACAGATATTCAAGAAAAATAAAAATAATACAGGCTGGATTATTTTAGCCTTTATATCAACACAGCCACAAAATATAACTTTTTGTATTTTTTGTGGAGAAAGGGGCCCAGGAAAGCAAAAGTTCCTAGGGCCCATACAAGTCATAATGAGACCCTGAAGATAATAAGGATAAAAATTGTCTACCAACCACAAATGTACAGACATTTCTACTAAATACTACAAGTGTTACTTAATACTATTTGTTTTTTCTCCCTCCTCCCATCATTTTTTGCCTTCTGGCACTGAGTTTGTTTAGACAGCAACAAACTATTTGCTTTTTCCATAACATGTAACTCTAGTACCAACAATCATTTATCCTTGAAAGAATCTGAGCCCTGTCATTATTTTTTCTCTCATCTTCTTAGTGGACAGGGCTTAAAGAAAAAAACCTAAGTAGCAATATTAAGGCTTTTGATATCTTTGGCCCTTTACTAGGGTTGTTTAAGCTTCTGTATGTGCCCCACCCCTATTTCTTTTTGTTTTAAATTTGACTTCATAAGGAATGCATGTCTAATAGGAGGAAAGACATCTATTTGAAGCGTAGATATATCATATTGGAGGACACACAAACCTAATAGAAGTGATAACATGTATAATTAGAGGACACATATAGCTAATTGAAAAGAATGCATTTCTAACTGGAGGGCATGATTGTCTACTGGAAGACTATGTATATTTAAAAGGTAGAAACAGATATCTAATTGGAGTGTACACATATATAATTGGAGGCCATAAATATCCAATAGACTGCATTTCTAATTGGAAAATAATGGATTAAGAAAATAATACCTGGGCATTGAGTATGGAAGTTTCTATGGAAATGAGGATTATGTGGGCTAAGGGAGGTACAGATAAAATGATTGTCCTCAAGGAGCTTTCTCGCCCAGAATAATGTGATAATTAAAGCTATAAAAATCAGTGAGTTCATATACATTAATTTACTCTTCCCTAGCATATTTATTATTTTGTTATACTCAGCATGAACATTTCATTTAGCTTTTAGCTCTTTTTTTATTTGGTCTTATAATTTACGTGGTCAGTGTTTTTACAAGCAAAATTATTTTGACTTTAGTAACTTAACTTATCATCTCATCAGTTAATGAATAAAAGCAATAAGTAGTCACAAAATTCTTCATGGTCAGGGCATTTCTGATCTGATCTATTAATTATATGTACCTGCATCTGTATTCTGAAATGACTTTTCTCCATATCTTAAAATTATATCTTAGTTCATAATAAAAATATCTCAAGATGTCAAAAAACATTTAAAAACAAACTGACAATGTCCTTTGGAATAGTCCTGATAATTATATAAATATATACAATTAAGCTGCCAATATGCTTTGTAAGATTTCCAGGAGTAGTATGAATTTGAAGTTAGTGACATTATGAATAAACTTGTAAAGTTTGACGTTCATTGAATTCATTAGATGTTCAAGCTTTGAAAAACTTGACTCTCTTCAGCTGTTAAGTTTTTTTGTTTATTTCTTGGCTTGTTTTCATTTTGTCTTGGTTCTGTTCATTTATAATAAGATTGACATTGAAAATGAGGTTTAACTGCCTCATTTGGGCAGGGCCGAGCAGCCCTTTAAAAATACCCTGGAGGACATCATCCCATGGCTGGACATGAATGTCTGGCGAGCTGAAAAGGCCACCGCATAAAAGAATTTTATTTTGTTATTCTTTGTTAACTCTTACCATATTCTTGTATCAAAAAAGTTGATTTTCAACAGAGTATTTTATTTATTACTAGAGTGTACTTATTGTGTGCTGGTATGTCCTGAACACTTACAATAGAACATGGTGTACGGTAGGTTTGCATACATATTTTGTAGGCATGGAGGGAAGGCAAAGAGAAAGAAAGAAATGGAAGGAGGAAGGGAGGAAGGGAGAGAGAGAGAGGATATTTTTGAATATATGTTTATATATGTTTGCACTATTGATAGAAAATCAAGAGAATTAAACTTCATCTATTTGGAATTGTAACAGCATGAAATGTACATTTGTTTTACCTACACGTTAACAATATACAGCTGGGGGTTTGATCAAAAATACTTTTTAAATTTTAGTCGTTATTATATATCGCAATTGGACAGAAAATTTTATTCTGAATCATATCCCAGGGAACAACTGTATTATATTCCATAAAATAAAATAATAATTTTTATAATTTGTAAAAACCAATGTCATCTATCAACAGCCTTGAACAAAGTGACTCGCTTGAAAGTCATTCTAGATCACTGCTTCTCAATAGAACTTTCTGCAATGATGGAAATGTTTTTTATCTGTGTTGTTGAACACAGTAACCACTAGCCCCATGTGGCTATTGAGCTCTTGAACTGTGACTAGTGTGATCAGATAACTGAGTTTTAAATTAAACTTAAATGTAAATATTAACATGTAGCTATTGGCTACTATATTGGATAACACAGCTCTAGATGCTGATTAGAACAACTCTAGATGATTGATGTGTCAACAATTACTATGCTTACCCTTAAAAAATCATTTTTGGTTGTGTTAGACCTACTCTAAAGGTGGCTTCTATGATCCCTGCTTCTTGCTGTTTATTTCATTGTGTGATCCCCTCCCCACTTAAGTGAGGTTGGGACCTGTGAGTTGCTTCTGATAGAATATGGTAGTGGTAATGGGAATCTGTGATTACTGATATGATTATATTGTGTAAGATGCAAACCATTTCACTAATAAACTCACACTCTCTTCCCTGCTGTTTCTGATGAAGGAGGAAGCTTTGTTGAAGAGTCCACATGGCAAGGAACTGGGGGTGGCCTCTAGGAACTGAGGCAACCTCCAGCCAACAGCCTGCAAGGGCTTATACCTGACAGCCAGCCAGAAAATAGGGCCCTTATTCCTATAACTACAAGGAATGGATTCTGCAAACAAATTGAGTGAGCTTGGAAGCAGACCCTTCCCCAGTCCAGAATTCATTTTTGGTGGTACGTGGGGCCTCTCACTGTCCAGAACACAGGCTCCGGACGCGCAGGCTTAGCGGCCATAGCTCACGGGCCCAGCCGCTCCACGGCATGTGGGATCTTTCCCGGACCGGGACACGAACCCGTGTCCCCTGCATCGGCAGGCGGACTCTCAACCACTGCGCCACCAGGGAAGCCCCCTGGCCAACATCTTAATTGAAGACTTGCAGAGGGCCAGCTAAGCTGTGCTCAGACTCCTGACCCATAGAAACTGTGAGATAATAAAAGTGTGTTTTTTAAAGCCTGTAAGTTTGTGGCAATTTGTTTCTCAGCAACAGATAACTAACACAAATGTCCTGCAATATATGAATTTAGGAGACAAGAAATCTTCAGTGTAATAAATCTTGTAATGATTATTGCCGTGGCTTGTGTTAACACACACAATGAATTACTAATAGATATATTTTCTGTAAGTCTGTTAGTTCTGTCAGGTCTTTCTGTTTGTGTTTTTTGCCTGTGCTCTTGGAAAAGGGTGAGTCTGTAAACTCTCATTCTGATGTTGCAGTTTTTGATGGAGTAACTGTCAGCCTTGGCTCAGCTGAGGCCAAAAATGGGATACTCCAGTCACACCTGCTCACTGCTGCTGTCATGCCATGTGCTCTGTGCCTGTTAGTTTGAAGCAACTTCAAAGCCCATTTGAAAGGTTCCAGGTAAGCTGAGCCTTTTTTAACAGAACTGTAACTAAAATAAAAAGAGTGAGGATGTTTTCTTCTAAACACTATCCAAACCATTTGTGATTTAAAAAGTGATAAGCCAGACTGTCAAAAAAAAGCTTCACATTAACATGAAAGAGATTTCAAATATTCTTTACTCCCTATTTTATCAAATGGGCATTGTTTGAAATATATAGATATAATCCACGCAATCTTTAAAAAAAATCGTTCATGTTTATTATCTGGGCTCTTGTCACTAGACCAATCTTTATTGACTGAATTCAGTCAATAATTCAGTTTTTAAACAACTTAGTTTTTAAACGGAACTATCAAAGCAGTTTAGATGTGCAGGCAAGTCCACATTCATACACAAGTCCTGTCTCATGCTTGAGCTGGCAGAGAAAATGCTGCATGTCCCGTGCACAGCAATGGAGTCAAGTTCTCCCCAGGAGACTGGCCCCGTTAGAGTTTCCTATGTCGTTATAATGTGTGACAGTATCCCACATTTCTGGTCCCTCAGACTGAAGGAAGCTTATCAGTCCTTCCTGAACAATCCAAAGCCAGCTAATACTTTGATCCCTTTACACTTCATCCATCACCAATCAGTTCAGCTTCTTTTCCTTTTTTTTGGAAAGAAGTAAGAAGACAGCACCTACTTTGCAGAAATGATGTGAGGGTAATTCAAGAATCAGAGAGTGAAGGATATTTTAAAGAAGTGTGCAGCCAGCCAGCTGTAAAAAAGAGGAAGTAACGGCAATGTGTTCATAAGCCAGAAAATTATTTAGAGATTACTATGAAGGAGCAATGTAGTTCCAAAATTCTACACAGAGCACTTTTAGAAATTCATTCATTAAGGCTCAGAAGCTCAACTACCTGGTTATGAAACACTTTGTCATCTTCAATTATTATTAATTATTAGTAGCTTCAGTTATTAATTAAAATCATGTCTTGAAATTATGACTGTATAGTACCTACTAGCTCACTCTTTATTGAGTACAAACAGGTAGTAATTTAGGACAAATGAAGTTACAATCACTTGTTTATAAAATGCACATGCCTCTTACATTGAGAAGAAAAAAAATGGCAGGATTTCAGAGACAACTAAGTAATCATGCTTCAGCAAATATAACCATTCTTCTCAATCGGATTTGTTCTCTTATTTCCTGAATTTCCACAAGATCCTTTATGCCAAGCCTTTACCAGTGAGCTTTCTTTTCCAGACATGCTCTTCTCTGACTGCTTGGATAATTTAGTCTGATCCACATTCAGAGAAAATTCCTTGAGTTAAAACCTTATTTTTTAAAGCAGTTTTAGGTTCACAGCAAAATTGAGGGGAAGGTACAGAGCTTTCCCATAAATCAACTTCCCCACACATGCATAACCTCCCTCATTATCAACATCCCCCACCAGAGTGGAACATTTGCAATAATCAATAAACCTACATTGACACATCATAATCACTCAAAGTCCATAATTTATATGACAGCTCACTCAGCGTTATATGTTCCATGGGTTTGGACAAATATGTAATGACAACATCATCCTATGGTATCATACAGAGTGCTTTCACTGCCCTAAAAATCATCTGTGCTCCACCTATTCATCTAGATAAAACTCCTGTCAACCACTGATTGTCTTACTATCTCCATATTTTTGCCTTTTCCAGGATGTCATATAGTTGGAATCATATAGTATGTAACCTTTGCAGATTGGCTTCTTTCACTAGGTAATATACATTTAAGAGTCTTCCATGTCATTTCATGGCTTGATAGCTCATTTCTTTTTAGAGCTGTGTAATAGTCCATTGTCTGGAAATGCCACAGTTTATCCATCCACCTACTGAAAGATATTTTGGTTGCTTTCAGCTCGGGAAGTTATGAATAAAGCTGCTGTAAATAACTGTGTGCAGGTTTTTGTGTGCACATAAGCTTTCAATTCCTTTGGGTAAATAGCAAGAAGCATGATTGCTGAATCATGCGGAAATAATATGTTCAGTCTTATAAAAAATCACTGAACTGCCTTCCAAAGTGGCTACACCATTTTGCATTCTCACCAGCCATGAATGAGAGTTCCTGTTGCTATAACATCCTCTCCAGCAGTAGGTGTTGTCAGTGTTCCAGATTTTAGCCATTCTAATAAGTGTGTAATGATATTTCATGTTGTTTTAATTTGCATTTCCCTGATGACATATGATGTGGAGCATCTCTTCATTTACTTATTTGCCACCTGTATATCTTCTTTGATGAGATGTCTGTTTAAGGTCTCTTTCCTGTTTTCATACTGGGTTGTTTGTTTTCTTATTCTTGAGTTTTAAGAGTACTTTGTATATTTTGGATATTTCTTTATCAAATGTGTCTTTTGAAAATATTTTCTCCCATTTGTGTCTTATCATTCTCTTGACATATTTTGCAGAGCAAAAGTTTTTAATTTTAATGGAGTCCAGCTTATGAACAATTTCTTCCATGGATCATGTCTTTGTTGTTGTGTCTAAAATTGCATCACCATACCAAAGGTCATCTGGATGTTCTCCTATGTTATCTTGTAGGACTTTTATAGCTTTGCATTTTATATTTATGTCTGTGATCCATTTTGAGTTAATTTTTGTGAGGTCTGTGTCTAGAGTGGATATCCAGTTTTTCTAGCACCATTTGTTGAAGACAATATCTTCACTCCGTTGTATTGCCTTTGCTCCTTTGTCGAAGGTCAGTTGACTATATGTATAAGGGTCTGCTTCTAGGTTCTCTATTCTTTTCCACTGACCCACTCGTCTATTCTTTTGCCAGTATGACACTCTCTTGATTTCAGTAGCTTTATAGTAGGTCTTGAAGTTAGGTAGCATTAGTCCTCCAACTTTGTCCTTCTTCTTCAATATTGTGTTGTCCATTCTGAATCTTGCCTCTCCATATAAATGTTAGAATCAGTTTGTTGATATCTATGAAATAAGTTGCTGAGATTTTAATTGCATTGAATTTATAGATTAACTTGGGAAGAACTGAAATCTTGAAAATATTGAGTTTTCCTATCCATGGACATAGAATATCTGTAATTTATTTGGTTCTCCTTTGATTTCATTCATTAGAATTTTGTAGTTCTCCTTATACAGATCTTATACATATTTTTTTAGATCTATACCTAAGTATTTAATATTTTGGGGTGCTAACATACTGACATTGTATTTTTAACATCAAATTCCATTTGTTCATTAATGGTACATAGGAAAGCAACTGATTTTTGTATATTAACTCTGTACCCTACAAACTTGCTGTAGCCACTTTTTAGTTTCAGGAGTTTTTGACCAATTCTTGTTGGATTTTTCATCTGTGAACAAAGAGTTTATTTCTTCCTTCCGAATCTTTATATTTTTTATCTTGTCTTTTACATTAGCCAGAATTTTCCATACAGTGTTGAAAAGGAGTGGTGGAGGGGAAATCCTTGCCCTGTACTTGATCCTAGTGAGAAAGCTTTGAGTTTTTCATCATTAAGTGTAAAGTTAGCTGGAGGTTTTTTGCAGATATACTTTTGCAAGTTGAGGAAGGTCATCTCTGTTCCTAGTTTACTGAGAGTTTTTATTATAAGTGTTGGACTTTGTCAAATGTTTTTTCTGCATCATCTGATATCATCATGTGATTTTTCTTTTTAGCATGTTGATGTGATGGATTATATTAATTGATTACCAAATGTTGAGCCATCCTTGCATACCTGAGATAAATCCTACCTAGTTGTGTTGTATCATTCTTTTTATACACTGTTGAATTTAATTTGCTAATATTTTGTGGATTTTTTTTTGTGTGTGTGTAGGATCTATGTTTATGAGAGACATTGGTCAGATTTTTTTGGTGGCTGGATATGTCCATTTCTGAGGAAGAGAGGTTTAAGTCTCCAAGTATGATAGCGGATCCATCTCTTTGCACTTCTATTAGTTTTTGCCTCACATAATTTGATGCTCTGTTTTTAAGCACATACAAGATAAGGATTGTTATGTCTTCTTGGAGAATTGACCCATTTATCAATATGTAACATGGTACATTTTTTTCTATGTATTTACATTTGTTGTATATATAAAGTGAGTTTACATATAGAATACCTAAAGTGAGTTTGTTATTGGCAAAAATATAGTTGGGTCCTGCTTTTAGAGCCACTCTGACAATTTCTATCTTTTAATAGATGCAGACTATTGACATTCAAAGCAATTATTGACATAGTTGGATGTGTAATTTACCATATTCATTACTGTTTTTTTATTTGTTGCCCTTGTTCTTATTTTTGTCTTCCACTCTTATTCTGCCTTTTAAGGTTTTAATTGCACATGTTATATTCCATTTTCTCTCCTTTCTTAGCATATCAGCTTCTTTTTTTACTTTTTTAAGTGAATGCACAGGAATTTACAATATGCATTTATAGCTAATCCAAATCCACTTTCATATAACACTTATACTACTTCATGCATAGTGTGAGTACCTGATAACAACAAAGTAATCCTAATTCCTGCCTCTCATCCCTTGTATCCTCGCTTTCATTTATTACACTTATACAAATGTGTGTATATATAAATATATTCCTGTAAACATATATATTTGAATACACTGTTGACATTATTATTTTGAATAATTGTTATCTGATGAATTAGGAATAAGAAAAACTTTTTTTTACCTTCACTTTTCAATGGTCTTCCTTTTTAATATAAATCCATATTTCTGATGCATGTCCTTTCCCTTCTTTCTAAAGAACTTTTAATTTTTTATCAAAGCAGGTCTACTCACAACAGATTCCCTCAACTTTTGTCTGTCTGGAAAAAGTCTTTTTATTTCCTTCACTTTTAAAGGATAATTTCACAAGTTAAAGAAAGAGTTCTAGGTTGGTGGTTTTATTCTCTTAATAATTTAAATCTTACAATCCATTCTCTTCTTTTTGCATGTTTTCTGACAAGTTGGATATATTTCTTTGTTCCTCTATAGGTAAGGTGATTTTGTTTCCTCTAGCTGTATTCAGGACTGTATGCTTAATGTTGCCACAGAGGTCTCTGAGACTGTCCTACAGTGTGCTTAATGTTGTCCCAGAAGTCTCTGAGGCTGTCCTCCATTCTTTTCATTCTTTTTTCGTTATTCTGCTCTGTTTCAGTTATTTCCACCATTCTATCTTCCAGCTCACTTACCCATTTTTCCGCCTCAGTTATTCTGCTATTGATTCCTTCTAGAGTATTTTTAATTTCTGTTATTGTGTTGTTATTATATATTCATTATATGTATTTGTTCATTATATATATTTGTTTTACTCTTTAGTTCTTCTAGGTCCTTGTTAAATGTTTCCTGTATTTTCTCTATTCTATTTCTGAGATTTTGGATCATCTTTACTATCATTACTCTGAATTCTTCTTCAGGTAGTTTGCCTATTTCCTCTTCATTTTTTTGGTGTTGTGGATTTTTATCTTGCTCCTTTGCCTATAAGATATTTCTCAGTCTTCTTATTTTGTCTTCTTTACAGTATTTGTGTTCTCCATTCCCTAGGATGTAGTGTCGTCATTCCTTTTGCTTCTGTTCTCTGCTCCTGGTGGTGGCGTTGGTCTAGTGTTTGTGTAGGCTTCCTGATGGGAAGGACTGTTGCCTGTGTTCTGGTCAGTGGAGCTGAATCTTTTCCCTCTGATGAGCAGGGCCATGTCAGGTGGTGTGCTTTGGTGTGTCTGTGAGCTTAGTATAACTTTAGGTAGTCTGTGTGCTGATTGATGGGTTTGTGTTCCTGCCTTGTTTATTTTTTGGTGTGAGGTGTCCAGCTCTGGGAGTTGCAGACATTTAGGTAGAGCTGGGTCTTGGATTCTGATAGAGACCTCTGTGAGAGCTCTCAGTGATTAATCTTCCCTGGAGCTGGGATTTCTCTAGTAGTCCAGCATCCTGGACTTGGTGCTCCCATTCCAGAGCCTCAGGCCTGTCTTCCAGTCATGGAACCCAGACCCTGAAAGTTGCTCATCCCGGCAATAAAGGGGATTTTAAAAAAAAAAGGATTAAAAAAAAAAAGAAGACTAACAAAACCCCTGACAAATTGTAAAAAGTAAAATCAAACAAACAAAAACAAAAACAGGGAAACATGCACACACACAAAAGAAACAAAAACAGAACCAAATAAAACAAAAAAGAAGAGAACAATCAGACAAACAAAAGAACCCAAGAACAAATCAAACAATTAAAAAGAAGACTAATAATAACACAAAAATAAAAACAAAGCAGAGTGCCAGTTGAAGAATGAAGCAAAGAAACAAAACAAACCAACAGAAATGATTTAAAAAATAAAAGAAAGAAAAAGGGAAAAGGGAAAGAAGACAGAACAAGAGAAAAGCAAAATAAAAATATAAATATATTAAAAAAATGTTATAAAACATGAAGATACCAAAAGACTAAATAAAAAAGAAAAAAATACTAAAACAACAACAAGAATAATCAACCAACCAATCAAACAAAAATCAAACAAACCAAAAAAAAACCCCAAAAAGCCAGAACAAACAACAGAATGAATCAAAACATGATAAAATTAATAGTAATAATTATGTTTCCCTGGGGTTTCCCCTGTAAGTGTCCTTGCACATGCTGTGAGCCACAGCCCACCTCTGCCTCCCCAATAGGCGCTCCTCTGCCTCTAGGCTGGTTTCGGGACCTGCTGTGGGCCCTGTGGGGACCACTCAGACTCTGATGTGGCCCAATTCCTGCGTGTGTTGCCCCGAAAGTCCACAGCTGCCAGAGCTAGACTGTTTTCATTTGTGGGAACACTCATTGTCTACTCAAGATATTCCATGGATGCAGGGTCTACCTACCTGATTGCGGGGTTAATCTGCAGCTTGTAGAGCTGATGGAAAGATTTTCAATCCTCTTCCTTAGTCGCCCTGTCCCTGGGGTTCAGCTTTGGTTTTATCCCCACCTCTGCGTGTGGTCCACCCACAGGAGTCTGGTCCTGAGGCTGCCTTGGAGTTCTTGGGTCTGCCCCAGTGAGGCCAGGGCACAGAGGTGGTATGACTGCTTGGGTTGCAGGAGCCCTGGGGGCACCAAATGCACAGGGAAGCCTGCAGCCATAGGTGCAAAAAATATGGCCCTCGTGAGGGCCTTTTCTGGCTCTTGGCATGAGGTACGTGAAGGCTCACCCTGAGAGGTCTTCTTTCATTGTTTGTCAGCGGGGGCCAGTGTGTGGGGAGAAAGAGGCTACAATAGTGGCTCCTCTCCCTCTGTGTGACTCAGCAGTAGCGCCCTGCTTCCACGGCAGTCAGTCTTCCTCTGTAGGCATTCTCTGCTGTGAATTTCCTCCTTCCCGTCTCCCTACAGCCAACAGTAGTTCTCGCTCCAGGCCTGTTCTCCAATCCCCACGCTTCAGCTCCCAGCCCCCTTGCACACCTGTGAACACACGTCCCAGTCCAGGGCACATAGGGCTGTGGTACAGACCTTCTGTGTATTTCTCACTCTATCTCATCTGCCACAGATCAGCCACCTCACCCTCTTTTGACAGCCTCAAATGCTTCCTTTCTGTCCCAATTGATTTCCCTGTCAGAGAGGGGGTTTCCCCAAATTTGGGAATCTCTCCTCTGCTTCAGCTCCCCTGCTCTGGGCTGTGGGTCCTGTCCTGCTGCCTCTCCTCCTCCTTCTCCCTTCTTTTTTTGTCCTACCCACTTATGCAGGGATATTTATGATCTTTTCTGGTGTCCAGTTTCTTCTGCTAGTGTTCAGCCAGTGTTCTGTGAGAATTGTTGCATCTATAGATGTACTCCTGATGCATCCATGGAGAGAGATGATCTCCACATCTTCCTACTCCTCCACCATCTTAACTCTCTCAATTTCCCTTTTAAGGAGGCAGGGGGCTTTCCTTTGGTGCCCCATCACCCTACAAAGTGGGCTAACATAGTGTCTGCTCTCCAAGGGCACAGGTAACCATCACTGTTCCTTCCTGGGCTGTATGTAAGTAAATGTGTGAGGGGGCAGTGGGCAGTCTCCTGGGCACTCTGAGTGTTACTTACACCTGGATGCTTATTAGATGATAGGTTGGTGGTCACCTGGAATAGCAGCATGAAGCAGCCTCTGGATGCTGTATCAGCTTCTACTCAGCTCCAGGGATTTGTCTGCAGAAGGGTCTTACCCACAGCTCTGTGCCCCAAGGTGACCCCCGTCAAACCTCTTCTGTGGGGCTCACTCTTCCCCAGTAACCTTCAGGAACTCATCTCCCGATCATCTGCTGTCACTCACTTTAAGAACTGGAGTCCAGAGAGACTCAGGCTGTAGTTTCATTCATTGTTCTGAAGGTATTTCCACTGTCCATGGAGATATTAACTGTTCTTTAACATAAATATGTGTTTTTGTTATTCTCTTTTAAGATTTTATCTTTTTATGTGGTTCTAACACTAAAGGCAATACTTAGTACAGAGCAGGCATCTAATAATTAATTGTTTGGAAAAAGCATGAATGAGTTCATGAGTCTTTAAAATATCCAAACCTCTTAAAATACAACAAAAATTTTCTTTTGCCCTTTTTCATAATCAGAATTTTGCTGACGTTTTATGTGGTATCATGCGAATTTACAATCATAAACTGCTGGTATTGATTAACTCATCCTTTGGGCCCAGCTTTGTCTTGAGCACTTGAGGTGAATTTCTTCATCTAATTTGATCTTCACAACACCTCTGTAAGACAGGTATTTATGACAATCACCAAGGGGCAGAGGTTAAGTGACTTGCCAAGGTTACCTGTCTAGTAAGCACTTAAGTGAAACAGGTTTTGTATTCAGGCAGTTTGAGGTAGAAGATGAAACTTTTAGGCTCTGAGTTATAAAACCTCTAGCTTTTTAACTTGAACACCTTTAATATTGTGAAATATATTTTTCCTTGGTAAATATAAAATACTCTTCAATTGAAGAACTAAAATTATCATGTGTTGGCATGTAAAAATTGTCTCTTAGTACATTTGAACCACTAGTATATGAAAATATTGTTTCTATAAATGCTTACATCTACTGTAAGAAAGCACTCACGATTAGTGAAAATAATATTAAGAGCTAAAGAAGAGGATATACTTTCTGGGATGGCAAAATTATGAAAAGAAGTATTGATATGATGAGGTTTCATCTTTTAAGCCAAAGAGCATATTGGCCTCAGAGATGATGAGAGACCAGTGATGGGTTCTTAGCTGTGGGCACTACCAGCCTGACCTCCACCACAATCCCCCAAGGCCTTTCATCTCTGGAGTTAGGTCCGGAAACAAAGTCATTATAAGTACAATGATGGTAAAACCAACATTGCCTTTCAACATCCTACAAACAGGACAGTGGGCTGAACACTAAACCCTAATGCCATGATCTAGTTGTCATTGTGCACAGCTCAAGCCTATCTATGTGAAGGATCAGGGTACCCTAGGAGAAAAGCCACACGGGGGTGATTAAGAATGTAGCATGGTCTCCTAGGTGGTAGTCAGAATGCTCATTGATCTGGGATGATTGAAGGACAAAATAATGTATTCTATTTTCTTTATCTATCATTTGTTTTTGTACATGTGGATCTAATACTTATTGGAAATTTAAATTTAATATTGATCTAAATTAATATAATATTTAAATCTAACATTTATTGGAAATTATTTTTATTAAAAAATCATGCAAATTATGTAAATTGAGTTTTGAAGGTCACATATTAAAACAGTTTGCCTCAGAGCTGCAAAATTATTTCAAACAATGGAGATTCTGTTTTCTCCCATAGAGTCAGCTTAATTGTCATGTTGCTAGACTTATCATACCAATAGCGGTCATAGTCATTAGATATCCTTTATATACATGATCTAGGTTTATTTATATCAGACTGCCTGTTTCTTCCTGTGTTTGGCCAGTTAATTCATGTTTAAAAGAATCTGAAACTCAGAGTCATTTGCACTCAAAATCAAGAGGGCTTCATGGCAGCAAAACTTTGAATAGACTGTAATTTCTCTTGACTAGCAAGTATGAACTTACAAGTTATCATAATTCTTTTGAGAGAAATAATTATATTTAGTAGTTTATGTTTGTGTCTATAACAGAATAGCTAAATTTTATTAGAGCACTCGGTAGAGTTTTGAAGAACAGTTTGACCACTTTGTTTTAGCTCTTGGCATGAAATGATGACTTTCACAGACACAATCCATTTCCTGATGGAGCTGATTATCTATTGGTGAAATAGCAGTTTTGGGGGAGCCAAGATCTTATATATGAGCCACAAATACCTCAAGGCCTCATTTTACTTGAGCCACAAATGAACCTAAAGGCTGTTGTTGAAGTATGTAAAGGAAAGCAGTAGGATGGGAAAGCAGGCAGTGGGGAAAGTGGCTTGGAGGGAGTCCCACAAAACAGGCACTTGTTGTTCCTACAACTGTGAGGAGCAGCAAATTAATGTTGTTCACCTCCAAACACCGGCAAAAAATCCAATTTTGTTTTCAAGTTTTTCAAATTGTAGACCTCTCACCCAAATTCAACTTTCCAATTTGAGATTCTATGAAAATTAAAACAATTCATTGACTCTCTGGATTTCAGTGAGCTTCTGGACTTTAAGAATGGTTAATTTTACCCAAACATGGTAGGCAATAGAACATTTTCAGGCTTTTATTTTATCAGAAATAAAATACCCTCCTACAAAATGGTTTTAATTGAAATAAAACACTAAACTCTATCATTATGTAATCATAAATCTGAAGTCTTAAATTAAGCATAAGTTTTTGTGAAATCTTTGTATAAAGTGTCATGTTAACCACAGGCATTTAACTGACCTTTGCTAAGGCTTATCACACCCCAATGAAAGTGACAAAAAGAGGATCAAAATATGGATAAACTTTAATTATCTTTAGAAAAATGAGAAAAATAAAGACAGTGTTATAAAGTAATTTTTAAAAAATTTTAAAGACTCCTTTTTTTACTATTAGGTCTATTTTTTATTTTATATACACTGATGTATTTTTCATTTTGAAGTAGTAGTAATAACAGATACAAAAGACATAGGCTTGAAGGTGGGATCATGATGGCAGAGTAGGAAGCTCCTGACCCAACCTTATCCAAAGGACACCCAAAATTACAGCTACATATAGAACAACTCTCTTTGAGAATGACCTGAACTAGCAGAATGACTGTTCTACAATTAAGGACATACAGAAAAACAAAACACATTGAGATTGGTAGGAAGGGCAGAGACACAATCTAATCAGGACCCACAAACCTGGTGCAGCAACCCACATGCAGGAGGGGATATCACAAACGTGGGGGTCCTCCCTAGGAGTGAGAGGTCTGAGTCCCACATTGGGCACCTCAGCCCTGGGAACACACACTGGGAATATGAGCCCCCATAATATCTGGCTTTGAAAACCAGCAAAGCTTAAATATGGGAGACCTGGAGGGCTATCGAGCACCTAGAATTTTCTCTTAAGGATCTTGAGCACAAACTCACTCACTCTGAGTCCCAGCACAGAGGCAGCAGTCTGAAAAGCACCTGGTGCTTTAGCCATCTTGTCAAGCTCACTCCAGCATGCCCCCAGCCTGTGTCCACTTCAGCCCCAGCCAGTCCACCAAAGCCACTTGGTACACACAGTCTGCACAGCTACAAAACTCCTACATAATGCCATACCTTCAGCACAAGAAGTAGTAGTTTTGCCTGATTCATAGAAACAAACACAGAAAGTCAAACAAAATGAGGAGACAGAGGAATATGTTACAAATGAAAGAACAAGATAAAACTCTAGAAAAAAAAAAACAACTAATGAAATGGAGATAAATAATTTACCTGATAAAGTGTTCAAAGAAATGGTCATAAAGATGCTCACTGAACTAGGGAGAAGAATGGAGAAACACATTTATAACTTCAACAAAGAGTTATAAAATATAAGAAAACCAATCAGAACTGAAAAATAGAATAACTGAAATTAAAAATTCACTAGAGGGGGCTTCCCTGGTGGTGCAGTGGTTGACAGTCTGCCTGCCGATGTGGGGGACATGGGTTTGGGCCCCGGTCTGGGAGGATCCCACATGCCGCGGAGCAGCTGGGCCCGTGAGCCATGACCGCTGAGCCTGCGCGTCCGGAGCCTGTGCTCCACAGCAGGAGAGGCCACAGCAGTGAGAGGCCCATGTACTGCAAAAAAATAAAAAATTCACTAGAGGGAAGCAACCACAGATTAGATGACACAGAAGAATACATAAGTGATCTGGAAGACAGAATAGTGGAAACCACTCAATCAGAACAGAAAAAAGAATACAGAATTTTGAATAGGAGGGTGGTTTAAGGGACCTCTGGCACAGAATCAACTGTATTAACATTTTCATTATAGGAGTCTCAGAAGATGTAAAAATCCTCAACAAAATATTAGTATACTGAATTCAACAATACATAAAAGAATTATACATCATATTCAAGTGGGATATATTTCAGGAATGCAAGGATGGTTTAACATTCATAAAGCAATCAGTGTGATAACCACATTAACAAAGCAAAGGATAAAAATCACACGATCATCTCAATAGATGCACACAAAGCATTTAACAAAGTCAACATCCATTTGTGATTAAAAAAAAAACTCTCAATAAAGTGGATATAGAGGGAACATATATCAACATAATAAAGGCCATATATGACAAGTCTACAGTCACCATCATATTCAATGGTGGAAGGCAGAAAATATTTCCTCTAAGATCAGGAACAAGACAAGGATGCCCACTCTCACCACTTTTATTCAACGTAGTATTGGAAGTCCTAGCCACAGCACTCAAACAAGAAAAAGAAATAAAAGACATTCAAATTGAAAAGGAAGAAGTAAAACTATCACTATTTGCAGATGACATGGACTATATATAGAAAACCCCAAAGATTTCACCAAAAAATTATTAGAACTAATATATGAATTCTGTAAATTTGCAAGGTACATAATAAATATATAGAAATCTGTTGCATTTCTATACTCTAATAACAATCAGAAAGAAAAATGAAAGTAATCTCATTTATAATTGCATCACTAAAAATAAATATCTATAAATAAGTTTAACCAAGGAGGTGAAAATATGTATACTCTGAAAACTATGACATTGATGAAATGAATTAAGAAGACAGTGGAAAGATATACCATCCTCACTGATTGGAAGAATTGATATTATTAAAATGTCCATACCAACCAAAGCAATATACTGAGTCAAAGCAATGCTAATCAAAATTCCAATGCTATTTTTCACAGAAATAGAACTGTCCTAAAATTTGTATGGAACCACAAAAGACCCTGAATAGGCAAAGCAATCTTGAGAAAGAAGAACAAAGCAGGAATCCTCATGCTCTCTGATTTCAAACTATACTACAAAGCTATAGTAATCAAAAAAGTATCATACTGACGCAAAAACAGGCACACAGATCAATGGAACAGAGTAGAGAGCCCAGAAATAACACCACACTTACATGGTCAATTAATCTATGAAAAAGTAGTCAGGAATATGCAAAGAGGAAAAGACAGTGTCTTCAATAAATGCTGTAGTGAAAACTGGACAGCCACATGCAAAAGAATAAAACTTGACCATTTCTTATACCATATGCAAAAATAAACTCTAGAAGGATTAAAAACTTACATGTAAGACCTGAAACTGTAAAAATCCTAGAAGAAAACTTAAGCAGTATGCTCTATGGTATTGGTCTTAGCAATAGTTTTTTGGATTTATTTCCTCAGATAAGGGCAACAAAAGCAAAAATAAATAAAGGGGACTATATCAAACTAAAAAGCTTTTGCATAGCAAAAAAACCCATCAACAAAACAGAAAGACAACCTACTGAATGACAGAAGGTATTTGCAAATCATATATCCAATAAGAGGTTAATATCCAAAATATGTAATAAAGTCATACAACTCAAATAACAAAAAGAACCTAATAATCAGATTAAAAGATGGTCAGAGAACCTGAAGAGACATTTTTCCAAAGAAGGTATACAGGTGGGCAGTAAGCCCAGGAAAAGATGCTCAACATCACTAATCAGAGAAATGCAAATTAAAACCACAATGAAATATGACTTCACACTTGTTAGAATGACTGTTATCAAAAAAACAAGAAGTAACAAGTGCTGTCAAGGATGTGGAGAAAAGGAAACCCTGTGTACTGTTGGTGGGAATATAAATTGGTACAGCCAGTATGGAAAACAATATGGAGGTTCCTCAAAAAATTAGAAAGAATTATCATTTGATCCAGCAATTCCACTTCTGGATATTTATCTGAAGAATACAAAAACACTATTTTAAAAAGATATATGCTTCCCAATGTTCACTGCAGCATTACTTACAATAGCCAAGATATGGAAGCAACCTGTGTCCATCAGTAGATGACTGGATAAAGAAAATGTGAGATATATGCATATATATATATATATATATATATATATATATATATATATATATATATATATATATATATATCTCCATGTCAACATGGATGAATCTTGAGGGTACTATGCTAAGTGAAATAAGTCAAAGAAAAATACCATATGATCCCACTTACATGTGGAATCTAAAAAACAAAACAAAGAAACACAACAAAGTAGAAACTGACTAGTAATAGATACAGTAAACAAACTAGTGGTTGTCAGAGCAATGGAGGTGAGGGGGATGGACAAAATGGGTGAAAAGGATTAAGAGTTTTAAGCTTTCAGTTATAAAATACATAAGTCACAAAGATGTAATGTCCAGCATAGGGAATATAGTCAATAATATTGTAATAACCTTCTATGGTAACAGATGGTAACTAGGCTTATCGTGGTGATCACATGGTAATGTATAAAAAGATTGAATCACTATACTGTATACTGAAACAAATATAATATTGTACATCAATTATACTTCAATAAAAAATTAAATTAAATCTAAAAAATAAAGAGGCATATGTTTGTGTTTAAAGGCCTTCTATGGCCTTATTTGGCCAGAAAACTTGGCAATGCTATGTTTCTCCAGGGTGTGTGTGCTCTCTCTATTTCTCTGTGTGTTTGCATGTGTTTTATGATCTCTGAAATTTATAAAGTCTGATGTAGGCAGTGATTCCATGCTTTTAATTCTGAATAAACCAGGAAGTTTCATTGGTTCCATGAAGTTTTATGGAAAATTCTCAAATCTAATAGCACATCTGTTTGCTTGCACTCATACACATCTTATTGGACTGATACTAGCAACTACCCTGTATGGCACATAACTTGCTTATCTCAGTCACCCATGTAATCCTGCTCTGAAGCAGCTCTGCAGTTCCTGTTTTGCAGAAAATCTTGGCTCTGCCTGCAAGTTCTCAGAACACCTAGTCTTTCCCTGAGTTTGGCCACCTGATGGGTCATATGGGTCCTATCACCCACTGCAGAACAGAGCACCAGCACGTCAAGTTCATTTCAGGGTACTTGACTGTGAATTCACTTTTGTTGTTGTTTTTGAACAAAATTAAAGTTGATTGAAAAAATGATTGTTAAGGATGGTCTATAGGAATTTTAATTCCTCGATTTCCCTCAGTCCACTAATTTATTTTCCTATTAAGCCAGATAAAGTGTGAGCTTAAATGTCACTTTCATCAGGATGAAATAAATAATGTGTGAACCATGCTTTAGCCCCAGCAGAGACCAGCTTTTTCTGAAACACACTTTTGCATTATTACTATCATCTACCTTTGAGGGATTTTTAAAGGAGCAACCCCATGAATACACCATGCTGTTTAATATGTTGCTTAGTGTCATACTCAGGGTCTACTATATGAGGTCCTTGTGGAGTACACTTATCTGAGAACAGACCAAGAGCCTGGTACCACATCTGGGGATCTGGTCGCATTACAGGTCAGCCTTGTGGCTGGGACTCATTCCTCTGTACTGAATCCTAGAAAACTGAAAGATAAATTAATTGGCTACTTCTGCAGCTGTCATAGACCAGGTTTATACATCTGCCTTACCTTTGTCAGATTTTCATCACTTAAATGGGGTTTGCTGTCGCAGTTGTTTAAATATAAGGCAGAGTATACATCAGAAAACATTTAAAAGATGGCTGTCTACCACGTGGGCATACAGCGCCATATAAAAGAGCAGCGGATATAAATGCTGAGATAGGAAGGAGGCAGGCACAGAATCTCAGTTAAGTAGAGACAGATTTTTAAGGAACTGAATACATAAAAATCAAATATTTTCAGTACAGGACATGACAAATTTTTATAAAACATAGTGGTATCAGAGAGAGGAAATATAAGAATTTTATTACAATATCTTTTCTGCTTCTACTCCTATAACTTAGTGAACAGAAATATTATTGAAAGATGTTATTGGGTTTTCTTTTGGAAATGTATTTAATGGACCCTTCTTTTCAGGCAGGGAGTTTTAAAAACTTCCTGACACCTCCCCCTGACCTTCTGCCTAATCACAGACTGTAAAGCAACAAAGTCTGAGGGGCACCAGTGTCCTGGAAGCAAGTCACCGCATGACTCCAACTCCCTGGACCCTCAGAACAAATGACTCCTGGATTGGAAAAAGAAATTAGGAAGGTCGCATATCTCTCAGTTGACTGGAATACAGGACTCTCCTGAGAACTAATTTATTCACTCGGGGAAAACGAGGGCTTTGGAACCATATTGTTTTAAAGTACTACCATGGAGAACTATTGTTTGTGGAAAGAGTGCTCTGAAAAATGCCTCCTGCCCTGTGACTATGACCAGTTCCATGAGCTGGACTTATACATCTTTCAGGCCTGGACACTCCCAACATGGAAATTCCTGAAAGTATAGCTGTGGTATTTTTCATAGGAAATTAAGAGCTACTCAAGTTTTATAATGTACATGTGAATTGATATTCCATAGTGATGTGGTAGAAATATTTTTGAGTCTTACTTTAGTTAGTGTCAAAGAAGATTGTCCATATTTTGCCTTTACTGAAACTGACAGCATGGAAATAGAGGTCAAATGAATGGCTATTTTACCATGGCTAGATGCACAGGGCTATCTTTTCTCCTATAAGATATTTACTATAAAATGCAGGTATAAGTATATGCAATTTGGATTGACTTAATAAAGTCTTATAAAATACTTGGACTTTATATTAGTAAAATTGTCAGTCATGAAAGATTAAAAAAATCGCATGGCCAAGGGATATATTATAATTTATGAAAACTCAGCTTGAGCCATAAACATGAGTCCCCAGATGTAAATGTCAAGACAGTTGAAACTTAATTAACATGAGTTAGAGGAAGGAAAGTTTAGAACATGTGTTTGTGTCCCATTTCTTGGCCATTTAATGCAAATAAAATACTTGCTTAGAGCAGTTGTCACACTGAAAGATTTGATCCTTAAATTAAGAATTGCTTAATTTGTTCTCCTCTTGAATCATAAATTTTACAAGTAAAGTTTGTAATTTTGGTATAAAATAAATGCTAGAAATAAAAATAAATTTATTTGAGATTGATTAACCATTGACGCTATTTTTAACAATCTGATATTGGCCTGTCGTCAATACATTTTTTTTCAGGCAACCGAGTTGAATTTTTCATATCAATCTGTTCATCTCAGTTTACTAGTTGTGTCTCCCTTGTATGTCTTCGGATGCAATAACACCAGCACCAGCCTGTTCCAACCATGGAACACAGCGTGCTCAATCCCACACACCTCAGATTTCTAGAAAATCAACGGTAGCAAATGTCCCTGAGATCAGGCTATCCTGCCTCTAGGATCGCTGACTTCAATAAGATTAAGTTGGCTCCATAAATTTACAAATTTTATGTCCATTAGCTATTGCTGCAACAATAAACAACCCCCCCCCCACAAAAAATTAAAAATAATAAACAACCCCAAAGCTCAATGGCTTAAAACAGTGCTCCTTATTATGTCCCGAGCTATGAGGCTGGGGATTAGCTGATGCCTGGGCTTGGCTCATTTCTGTGGGGCTCACTCTAATTGGCTTGTTTTCTGGTTTTAGTCTCTTGTAAATACCTCTTTGGTCAGTTGTTTTCAAGTTGAAGGAAGTGAATGTGGTGATGTCACAGCAGATTCATAAACAGTCCTTTAATACCTCCATGGTTTCTTCCCTTCCCCGTTAGCACAATCCACACCTGCTTCTTAGGCATGGAGGTGTGTGTTGGGGTGTGAGGGTTGGGGTCCCTCCCCTGCTTCAACTGTGTCCTGTGCACTTTCTGGCTACAACTTCTAGTGTGTACCAGGAAATCATCAATACTTCAGCTGTCAGCAGAATTACAGACTCTATCCCTCTGTCGATTGTTGCTGTCATTTCAATAGGACTTTGGGAGGAAAATGAGAAAACAAACAAACACATCTACATACATATTTAGTTCACCATTTTAAATTAGAAAGCCAAGACTGAACTTCAAAAAATAAGTTCATTGTTAATCATTTGGATTTAATAAATGTTAATATTATGACAATCAGTACTTCTATACCTAAGCTTTCAAGTAATGTTTTTATTAGGTCACATCTGTTATTTCTGTTTTCTTATTAATTTTATCAAAATGGACTTTAAATTATTTATAACATTTAGTCACCACATTTCTTACTTGATCAAATTAGAAATTTAATTAACTTCTCATACCAAGACTTCCATTAAAGGGTTTTGTATGTGTGCAAAATTATAGAGAGAATAAACTGAATTAAAAAAAAGTTTCCAATTCATAAAAGCACACTGGGGAAAGTAGATCCCTAGGTAGCATTTAAAGTACTGCTTCCATGCTTCTACCTTTATAATATCTTTTTAAGTCCACTTGGAAAGATACCAAGGTTTAATGTCTCTGTCACTCTGTTGCCAAGATAACATCTTCACAGTCAAATCACCGTCTATTTCAGCATCTCTTCACATAATTAATAATTCCTTCCAGATATTCAGAACTCTTTACCCAATATTAGAAAATGGTTTGCATGTGCCCATGTGTGCACACACACACACACATGCACACACACACACACATTTTAAGATGAGTAATAATTACGTTATTCAGCAATTTGCTGAGGTCATTTGCAATATCTTTATGAAAATATAGCTCTATTGAGCATCAATGGTGTTTTACAATTGGTAAAACAATTATGCTATGAACATATTCTATTATACATAAAATAAATTTCTAATAGAGAATCAATGGCTCTCTTTAATATTTTAAACCTGCATTAAAGAAACCACTTTCTTTAATATTTAAATTCTGCATTTCAGAACTGTTTCTCAAATTCATCCTCTATTTCTCTAAGGTATTAACTGCTATTAGCTGCTTCCAATGGTGGCCTTATTCCAGAAATGAATTTTTTTATTGTTTAATTATAATCATTTATCTTTCTATTGCATGTGTTTAACAGAGACATGCCCTATATTGAAGGGAATATTAAGATCAGATTTCACTGTTCAGGGGAAGCTGAATTTGATGAACATCTTCTGCTCTCAAGGACCAGAGTAGAAATCATGAGCACATCTACCTGCCCTCCCAGATCAGGAGGCTGACAGCTGTGTGTTCATATGTTGTAACCAGTCCTTTTGTAACCGAAAGTGGGGTCTGGCTGCTCGCCGCTCAAAAGTAAATAAAGAGACAAGGTTGGTGGAAAGGAAAGTTTGCTTTATTTTGGATGTTGGGGGCGGGCGGGGAAGCCTGTCCAAAGGCCGACTCTCCCCCCTGACAATCAGGGGGCAAGAGCTTTTATAGACAGAGGGAGGGGGCCACATGCAGAAACAGCACATTCATCTCTGACAGGCATCTTGAAATTAGTCATCCGTGGTCTAACCAGGATCATCTTGATTGTCTTAGGTACAGTTAGTCTTCAGTTCCAGCGTCGGTTTGTTTCCATTTCTTTGAGGCCAATTCTCAGAACTGTGGCAGCTTATGTCATGGCTACTGCCTGGTCATCATATAGTTAACTTTTGCCTCCTGGTAGGGGTTTCAGTATACATAAGACAGCTCACAAGATATGGCTCAGGATATTATCTCTAGCCCTTCAGGAGGAACTAAAGGTCCTTGACTATATTTAATGACTAAGCTATTATTATTTGTTCTCCTTTGACTGTTTCCCTTTGTTTCTGCATTTTCTCATTTCTCTGATTAAACTTATTCTTTGGTTAAAGTTTTTCCATGGACAAAAGGCAAGCTGAGGACATGGTAGGGGGGGACAAGGACCATAAGGTCCTGCTCCATTTCACTTGTGCTAAGTATTCATCACACAGGGTTGTTTTTTGTTGTTTGCTTGTTTGTTTTTTGAAGATCTAATTGGCTTTATTCATTGATTCATGACTGGGGCCATCTAGCAACTAGAAGGGTCCTGTAAGATGTTATACAAAATGGAAAGTTTTTATAGGCAAAATGGGGGGGGGGGTAAGGGAGCTATTAGCAAAAGAAAAGAAGGGATTATTTTTAGGCCAAGACATCTCTTTTGCGGGGAGCTGGACCCTGGGGAAACTCACTGCAGGACATTCACAAGTCACAAAAGGACAGGCTCTCCCAGCCTAGTAGTACTTTTGTTTTATAGCTTGGTTTTTGGTCTCAATTTGATGGGCTTGTTCTGCTAGTTAGAGCAGTGATTCTTAACCTTTTCTGCCTGTTAAAACCACTTGGGGGAGCTTTTTTAAAAGTACCGACACCGGGCTACATCACAAACCAAGTGAACTAGATTCTCTTGTGGGTGGGGCATAATATCATTGTGTGCTTGTGAGAAACACTTATACTAAGCTTTGCCATTGCAAGAGGTATCCAGATTTTGACTATTCATAGCAATTTACCTCATAAACCTGGGAAACAGTCTAGATAGGAGAATGAATAAACTATGGTATATCCCCCTAATGAAAAACCATTCATTAATAAAAAAGAACCACTGGTACCTGCAGCAACATAGATGAATCTCAAAAATATTATCCAAAGAAAAAGCCTGATGCATAGGAGTCCATCCTAGATGATTCAAGTTCCTAGAACGAGCAAATCTAATCTGTGGTGGTAGACAAGAAGAGGACACTGGCTGCTTCTAGAGAGAAGTGGTTTAGGGATGTGGCACCTGCTCAGGTATTCTGTGGGGAGCAGAGTGACTGACAGCTCAGCTACCACCATGTGTCCACCACCATGATGGCACAAAGACTGCACTTCTGCAGGCGGCTCATGGCCCATGACTCGACAGTAAGGCACCAATGCATGCCCGTTCCTGCCCCACGTGAGCCCCTACAATGCAGCTTTGGCTTCAGGGCTCCCCATTGGCCTGGCCAAAAATTTCCTAGAACTGCACTGCACTTTGAGACTCCTACGATCCAACTCTCCTTCCTTTCCCCTTCCCATTTCCAGTGTAAGACCTGCACCAGGGTTTGGTGTTTCTCCCTACCTTTTCCTGTTTTTCCTTCACAGACATTCCCCCAGTAAATCTCTCACACATTTTATCTCATTGTGGCATCTCTTCTCAGAGGATGTACACAGATGCAGGGATTAAAGGTAAAATGTAGATTTTTCACCAAAAGACAAATTATAAGCAAATATTAGAATGTACTTGATTATATGTATGTTGACGTCTTTAGGGAGGAGTGTAAATACGTTTGCAATTTACCTTAAAAGGCATCAAAAATAAGATGCGGTGATGAATACATAGAAGAATGAATATATAGATAGAATAAAGCACAGATAATAAAATGTTAACAGTAGAATCAAAGTGATAGGTATATAGATTTCTTCTAAATTATGATGAATGGATAAAGAAGATGTGGTACATATATACAATGGAATATTACTCAGCCATAAAAAAGAACAAAATTGGGTCATTTGTACAGACATGGATGGATCTAGAGACTGTCATACAGAGTGAAGTAAGTCAGAAAGCAAAAAACAACTATCATATATTAACGCATATATGTGGAACCTAGAAAAATGGCACAGATGAACCAGTTTGCAGGGCAGAAATTGAGACACAGATATAGAGAACAAATGTATGGACACCAAGGGGGGAAAGCAGTGGTGGTGGTGGTGGTGGTGGGATGAACTGGGAGATTGGGATTGACATGTATACACTGATGTATATAAAATGGGTAACTAATAAGAATCTGTTGTATAAAAAAATAAATTAAATAAAATTCAAAAAAAATTATGGCCATAGTATTTGGAAATGTTCTGATGAGGCGACAAGGCATGACTGGGAGTAGGTGTGCTCAGAATGAGGGCACAGCAGTGCTGCAGAAACACGACTTGACTTTGACTTTGCTCAGAGCGGGGAGCTTCACCATTGTAGGACCATTGAGGTAAAAAGCAAAATCAAAATGCACCAAAGACTCCGAACATTCCAAAGACACTCCCACTGGATTTGGCAGTTATTTACACAGCCTCAGAAGCTGTAAGCAGAACAAGATGTGGGCTAAATCCACTCTTGCATGAGGTGTCTGCACTTCGGGAACCACAGAGGAGCAGGTGGCTTGACCAGGGGCTGTGATCATCTGCTCCTGATTCTCGTCTTCCTGGCGTGACTCCCACTCAGCAGGGACAACGAGAAGAGGGCCCTGTGGTCCACCCCTTCCCCTGCCTCCTGGGGATTCTGCCTGTCTGGGCTGTCTCACCTTAATCATCAAGGAGAACTGCGGTTACTATGGAGGGCAACTTTTGTGCTAGGCCTACCCTGCCTGATGAGCCTGGCCTGTGGGTAAGGGGCTAGTTCTCCAGTGCACACCCTGGGCTCACTCCCATGGGGATGGCCAATGCTGGTACAAGGCTTCATTTCCACAGAGGCCTGCAGTTGCCAAACAATGAGAAGCTGTCCTCTGCCGCAAGCCTATGGGCTTCCTGACAGCCTCATCTGTGACAAACACAGTGCTGTTTGTGGCACATTGTTTTGCATTGTAACAAGTTTAAGAAGAAACAGAACAAGCCCTGTTTCCTTGCCACCTCCTTCTTGTCTGGGCTCATGTGGGAGCTTGGATGATCAGGCCTAGACCATGCTCAGCGATGCATTTAAATTAAAATTGTGATATAGATAAGTGTAAAACATTGCTCAAATAAATTTCTAGAGAATATGAAATTAACATCCATATATGTATTATTGTCCAAATCAATTGTATCTGTCTCTTTAGTGTATTTTCTAATGTATTAATAGCTGCCTTTTCCCAGTGATAAAGTCATAGTGTGACTTTGAATAAACTCGTTGTTATTTCTATAAATAAATAAATATATGCATTGGGAAATTGACTAAATAATTCTGTGTATGTCAGAGCTAAAGAGAGAAAAATAAATGTTAAGAAGCGTTATTCCTAAATTGTCAAATATATGAAAATAAGACTTTCATAAGACATGCTCTAAGAACAACCAAGAAATTTGCAAGGGTCCCTGCAGACTTGACTCCATACCACTCTTGTATGCAGGTTGTCAAGAGAAGAGTATATTTAAAGGAAAGCAGTTTCAACTTCAAAAAAGGGCTTAGTTATTTATGCTAAGAATTTGTGTGACCTGAGGGGCACAAATGTCCTCACAATCCTATGAGGGGTGATAATGGCAGACCGTTTCCTGCAACTGAAACTAACATGGAGGAAAATAGGCAGACTTGCTCTATGGCCACTGGGGTGCAGGGAGGGACAAATCAGGATTCAGGAAGCATCTTTATATGAGAAAAAAAGAGGCTGCACAGCCAATAAATACATGCATGTGAGACAGAGAAAAAGAACCTGGAGGATAAAGAGAGCAGGTTGATATTTAAATTGATAAAAATCTATAATAGTTCTTAAAATTATTAATAAATTTGCAGGTGCTTCTGAGTTGGCAGGTGCATGAACAAAAGAAGCTGTACCTTTACAATGAAAGTGTTTGGTGCCCACTTCAGTTCTACAGCCTCTCTGGCTGCCTCAAAAGTGATGTATTTTATATCCTTTCTCCTAATGGCTATAACCTCAGAGAACAACAGAGTATTCATTTTGTTTTGTTTTGTTCTATTTATTTAATTTCCAGAATAACAGCTAAATTCAGCTGTGTATCTTAGGCACATATGTTCTAGCTATATTTTGACTTGGAACCTCTATATATTTTCCCCATGGCTTCTGTTTTATAGCTGTGTCTGCATGACTCAATTTTCTCTGAGGCACATACACTTGTTTTAATTTTCTGTCCTTGCCTGTGTATAAAATTTTAATCTTCAATAAAGATTTTTATCCTCAAAAGGTAGATTCCACCATGGTGAAATGACATAATGTTTCTCAAGTCCAGGGAGAGTCTGCGGTAGAGCTGCTAATTGTGTTTTAATTTCTGCATTTGTTCTTTATTGCTGCATAATAAATTACCCCTAAATTTAGTGGGTTAAAACAACATTGATAATCTCACAGTTCTGGGGGTCAGGAATCTGGGCATGGCTTAGCTGAATTTCCCAGGCTCAGGGGCTCAATTGTTTCAGTGAAGCTGTTGGCCCTGCTGTGGTCATCTCAGGCTACACAGGGCTGAAGGATCTGTGTCTACTCATCCTGCATGTGGCTTGACAGCCTCAGAAGATTCACTTCCAAGCTCATTCCCATGGGCCCCTTCCCAGCGCTGCCTTACAACATGGCAGCTGGTCTTCCTCAAGGCAACCCAAGGGAGAGAAAGCCTAAGATAAAAGCCTCAGTCTTATAAGGAAAGATCAGAAGTGGCATCTCTTGGTTTCTACTGTATCCCATGTTTTATAAGTGAGTCAGTCCACCTCACTCAAGGGGAGGGCATCCCACAAGGGTGTGAGCACTGACAAGTGGGCATGATAGGGGCCATATTGGAGGCTGCCTGACACAACTCCCATTTATTTTTCCAATTGACTTTATATTTAATTGTGAATTTAATATTGGGTATCCAATTTTTTCAATTTATCTTAGGTTATATGGGGCTATATAGAAGGGTCACTGACTAACTTGAAGAGGGACAACAATTTTCTAGAGATAGACAAATTTTCAGGGTAATAAAATTGATTAGAGTAGTTGTAATAAGAATAAGATAAAAGCTATATTAAGTCCTTTATGTCTGTTTTTTCTGTTTGTTTTGTTTTATGTGTGTTTTTGTTTTTGTCCAAAAGGAACTTGGTTATATGTCTTATGTACCTCTAGATTCACATTAGTTAGAAAATAATCCATATACCCTTAAATTATATTTTTAGTCTTTTCTATAGATGGTTAAGCACATGTAGTTTAGCCTGAAGGACAATGTGGAAAATGGAGCTTCTATGTATTAGTTTTATTTAAATATGAGAAATTGATAACTATACTGTAAAAAGAGAACAGGATAAATATTAATACATTTTTCCCCACAACAACCATTTTTTGTGCTGGCAAATTCAGAGAAAAATTTGAGATTTGAAGTTGGTAGACCCAAGTCTTAATCTTGGTTCTGCTTATTAGTGATGTGACATTGAACAAGACATTTTCAACTCAGTCAGGATTCATTTGCCACAATGCCTGTCCAGGACTCGAAATATAAAATTAAGGAAGCAACTGTGGCTGACCCAATGGATGAAATCACCTTAACAACAAATTGTTTTTGAAGAAAATCAGGGTTCTTGATTTGACCAACAGAAAATGTCTCCAGAGCAACACAAGAAATTAATTGGAATGATATTAGACAACTCACAAGGTCAATGGGAAGGCTAGGGCTTAGGTGTAGGAAAAAAGCAGGAATCAGGAATGCCGTGCTGCCAGGACGACAGCCAAGGTCACCCCTTCCACGGACAACCTAATCGTGTAGTAGCCTAGGCAGGGGATGAAGCAGGGGGCACTGCA